>NC_134151.1:34562500-35174500 GCF_033958435.1 Carettochelys insculpta
AAAGAAGACAGATACAATTTTAAAACCATGCCATTGCAGATCCACCGTGCACTTACCACTCCCTGCACTCATGGGGAACTCCATCAAAGACAAAAAGGCTGTGTGCAGAAGCAAGGGTTTACCCACACACATGCAGTTTCCAGGAATGGGCCTGGGCGTCCAAAACCATCACTCTGTGGGGACTCAGGATCAAGGACAGATACTGAACCATTTTACACCATTTTTTGAAATTGGCTAGATCTCTAGCAGATGGTGCCCTTTGATCTCAGGAAGACTTTTCTTGGTTTCATTTCTTGCACATAAGTATGTCCGCTATCAGTCAGGTACACCCCTCTTGTCACCTCCCCCAGTTGTGCAAAAAAGCCAGCAAAGAGCAAGGAAAGTGTTTCCTGGGAGAAGGCAAGCCGGTGGTTGGTGTACTGATTACAGATTCCTGAGGGGTGCGGGGAAATCTGGTGACTCACACCATCTTGCTCAGAGGACCAGTTCACATTCCCTAATTACTTGTCTTAAGGTCACCCTTTGCTCTGAATGGGCTCTGGCTGTGCAGGTGAAGAGAGGGGAGCGCCCCCGCTGGGAAGCCAAGAAAACGTGCCTGAAGGGCTTTCAGGAGTGCAGAATAAATAACGACAAGCGGCCCTGGTTGAAAGGAACAGACTGCAAGGGGCCTGGTTGCCATGGCGATGCGGCCGCTCTTTCTGAACAGCGGGCTTTTCTTTCTCTCTTCACCTGCCAATCTTTCCCCCCACTGTAACTCACTGCCTCCGCAGGAGACCAGCTGTGACATTTACACTCCCACTAACAAGCTGGCTGCATGATGGGCAGACTCCTCAGGAGAGCATCTGCTCTGGAGCAGTGTCACAATGCCCAAATGGCAGGGACTGGTGGTTCAGCAAGGGGTCTGGCTTCTCACTGGCTGCTCATGTAGGTTGGGCACAGGTCTTTTTGGTATTATTCATGTTATTAAGAGAGGATCCTGCTTTGAAACAGCAAGTAAAGCCAAGGCAGGGCAGGCGCTTTTTCCTAACCCTCCCAGCCCCACAGTGAGCCTGCTACTTCTCTACTGGGAAGGAATTGCAGCTGCAAGACAATAGTGACATGCTGACGGACTGCTTTCTGATTAGCAACCCATGCCTTGCTGCAGAGGAAAGCAAAGAAGCAAGAGAAAAGAAGTAGACAGACACCACTGGAGCAATTATATTTCTAAGCTGGGATCCTTTGTGATAAGTGCACACTGAGCTATTTCAGTGTTGAAAGCAATTTCAGCATTTAGTGTTTGAGTGCTCAGCGGCTGCCAGGCCTGTTCCTTGGATTCGTAATGCAGTTTTTTGCAGACTATGTTCCTCGGATGGCAATAGTGAAATTTAGGCAGATGCCCCTGGGCTTGGCAGCTGTTCTTCTCAGCTGAAGTGGAGTGGTCACTGGATTTCTCCAGCTGTCATGGGTGAGAAGGAAGTGAGTTTCAGTTCATTAATTTTTAAGAGTTAAAATAACGCAGACAGAAAAAAGTAGCAGCTGGACAGTAACCAAGCGTGAAAAATTTGAACGGTGAAGTGGACGTGGTGGATCTGCCATCTTTGGCTGAACAGCTTGGAACCTGGCAGTACAATGCCATCAGGACTAAGCATTAAACCAGAGGAAAAGATTCCTAACTAGCATAGGTCAGCCAGCGAGATCAGTAAATGGGAGCACAATTGCCTATCTGCCAGCTGCTGCTCCCAGTAGAGCCAATGGACAGCTTCCCCACCCCACTCCGCCACCCCAATGCAACATGAAGACAATGCCTAAGATGGAGAGGAAATGAGAGGATACTGTGAAAAGACATGGCAGCTGAGCATGATGAGGAGAGCAAAAAGTTGAAGAAGCTGCTTAGGAGTTCTCAGTCCCTGTCTGGCAAGTGAAAGGCCTTTAGAACATGCCCCTGGAAAGGTGGGTTACATGATGGGCTCTAACCCTGTTTCTTGGAAGCTGCTTGTCTGCCCTGTTAAACCTCTGCTAGAACCCCCTGAAAGAATTCAAGTGGCTCTTAAATTAGACAAGTCATCGCCAGAGAAAACAGCCCTGAACAAAACACTGTTAAGTTCATGGTGGAAACGTGTAAAGACAGACCACACAACAAGTCCCATAGACTCCCAGCTGAAGAGACAGAAATTCTGGGGGGAGGATGAGATACTGAAGTACCCATAAAGCTAAGAGGACCAGCAAAATAACTTCAGTTAGAGAGAGCACACTTGAAAGAACAGACTAGATAATAAAGTGACTGACCTGGTCAAGGTTGTGGAGTTGATGTAAGCTCATGCCTTGAGATGAGCTTCTGGAGCAGGTAGACTTCATAGTTATACACCTGGGATAGATGTCAGTACTATGTGGCCACAAAGCACACTGCAAAGTAGTGGTTCTGCTTTCAAGATGCTTGGAACTTGGGTTAATTGAAAGGGAAAAGAAATCAAGGTTAAAGACTTTTTCATCCACCCAGATTCTATACACAGCTATTACACCAACAGATCATCTCTTCTGGCTGAAGGACTTCAGTATGGGAAGCTAAGTCAATGACTTGTAATACATACTGTAGTACATGTGCCAAAGGGCACCCTCTAATGCTCTAAGAGGATATTAGAAAAAGGGCAAAGCTTGTCAGCCCATGGTAACCATTTCTTGTGAATTATTTAAAAAAAAATCCTGAATTTTCTCATGGAAATCTTTCCAGTTTTTCAACAAACCAAAGCTGCTTTTTGGAAACCAAAACCAACTAGCAACCCAAGTTTTCCTCAGTGTTGGAAAACTGAATGTATTCATTTCTACTGTAATTCTCATTGGTCAAGTAAAACAGACTATTTCAAAAGGAACAAAAGCTTTCACAGAAAATTTTCATCTTCAAATAAAAGACTGGTTTTCTTCTAAATTATTTTCAACCCAAGAGTTTCCATCCACTCCAAGAATCAGGTGGACTTGCTAAGGTGCTCTTAGTTAATAAATGCCTATTTACATAAAAGGGGGTTGCAGTGCCCACCTGGAGCCTTCATGAGTAAGAGGGTGTGTGACTGGGAGCTCCTGTATGGCCACGGAATTATTAAATCCTAGAAGTCTTTTTAGTGCTTGCATAATTAAGACACTTGTCCAAAAATACCAATTTGCATCTTTCTGGCCACAGATCTCCTTTCCCCATTCTCCCCAGTTGAAAAAGCCTCTCAAGGATTTTGGTAGCTGCTGCTTGTCAGAAACAAGAGCAGACCAGTCCTCCTGAAGTCTGCATAGCCCTTGAAATGCAACGAAGGCAGAACCTCATAGTTTCACAGGATCCATGTTTGTCAGACTGTCCGTTCAGCAACAGGAAACGTGCTGAAGGAGACTGCCTCTGAGCTCCTCCCCCCAGCAATTAATGCCAGAGATCATTAATGCTCTTCTTTAACTGGCTGGATCTCCCTCCCTCCCTGCACTCTGCCCAGGAAACCTGACCTACTAAGCACCATCAGTCTAGTCCTTGCCATCCCTGTGGCAGAATGAAGCATGGAACACCATGCCACAGGGCTGTGCCTTAAGCATTCCTTAAGAGTGAACAAGTATCTATCTGAGATCCCAGGGCAGTAATTAGTGCTGAGCAGGAAGGTCTATTAGACTTTTAATTGAAGGAGGGAGTGTGCTCTAAGTGAATAAGCAGGTGACTCAGGAGCTCTTCAGTGCTAGGAACTTGTTATGTGGCCTGGGTAAACCTCTGCAGACCAAATTCAGCCCTGGTGCAAGGGGAGACAATGCTGTTGGCTTCAGTAGGGTTGCACATGCTGACACCCAAGCTGAAGCTGGCACTCTGTGACTCAGTTTATCCAACTGTAAAATGAGGCAATATGATTTGTGCCTCCTAACCAGGGTTTGAATCCACAGGGATTAATCAGACAGCCTTTATCACATCATTATTCAAGTGTAAAATATGAGTACTTGCACTCAATAACCCTATTTATGGAGAATCAAATAAGCTGGATATACATCTCAATTGCACAAGCAATATCTGCCCTTTAAATAGAACTCAAACACAGATCTGAGGACTACTCATCTCCAGTGTCACCTCAACCTGAATATTGTACAGAGAAATAATAATAATTTTAAAAAATCAAGTCATCTTAACGTGTTGCTCAGCAACAGAAGTTGCGGGGGATACAATCTAGGACTAAAAGAACAAGGATTTCCAAGAGAATGGGTAATTTCAGGAGTGACATTGGGTACAAGTAAATGTCACAACCACAGAGAATTTTTTTTTTCATTCAACCAATAATTTAAAACTAGGCATTTTGGGTAAATAAGTATTTAAGTCTGATGACTGAAAAGCAAAACCCAAACCTTTGCATAGAACTGTACTGCTGGAGAAATGTTTATTTGTTTGTGTGAGGGAAACATTAGACTGAAAGGAAATTGAATCCCAAATTGAAAGTGCTCTTAGAAATGTCATGCCTGTGTTTAAAAAGGGAGATGATAACATGTCAGCATTACTGAATGTACTGTGCCTCTTACAGAGCAATCTCATACTCACTTGATTCTTTCCCCCTCCCACGTGTCCCATTCCCTCTCCCTTTCTTTTCTAGGACAAGACAAGCGCTCTGAGTCTCAGCAATGTGGCCGGGGTTTTCTATATCCTGATTGGAGGGCTTGGACTAGCCATGCTGGTTGCGTTAGTCGAGTTTTGTTACAAGTCCAGAAGTGAATCGAAGCGGATGAAGGTGGCAACACATTTCCAGGGCTTTTACATCTCTTTGACAACATCCAGGCGCCTAAGCTGGATGCAATCAAAACCAGGCGTGGAAACCCACATTATAGGGATGATGCTGATGAGAATCCACTAGTGGATGTGTTTAGAAAGGAAAGAATGAGAATGAATGGAGGGAGGGAACTAATATGAACACATGAGTTATTTGACAATCAGATCATAGCTATGCGTAATGCAAAGTCAGATCGCAGGTGCAAACAGAGGTGAGAAAAGCTTACTTGAGTAAAAGTGCTGAAGTGCTTTTACTTCTGGATACTTAACCAGAATTCTGTCTGTACTTTTACTCAAGTAGTTTTCCAGAAGGATACTCTGACTTTTACTTAATTATATTTTCCCCAAAGCAGCTGTACTTTTACACAAGTAACTTTTGGGGTACTTTTTCCACCTCTGAGTACAAAGCAAAACCCTACCACGAAGAACCATAGAAATGTATGACCATTCCTTAAAGGCAAGCATCAAGGAGACAAAGACGATCTCTCTGAGGCTGCAGTCTGTTGGGCTAACGCACTACTGCATTTACTTCAGTTTCGCACTGCTGTAAATCCATGCAAAAATGGGGCTGCAGAAAGACAAAAATGTAGTAGTAACTTAGCATTGCATCAGGCCCTTTAATTATATTACCATTAATTGTTACTGTGCTAATGCTATTTATAGTTAAGCAGTAATGACTGATGCTTCAAGCATTTGCTGTGCTGTGGGACCAATTCCTAGATCCAGCAATCTCAGGTAAAACAGAGTACTATTAACTCTGTGAGCATCATTTTCCCAAGGAAAGTGCTGTGGCCTTAGCAACATGCACGCAAATCTTCCCGAGCGCATGTGCGTATTTGGAGGCTTGGAACATAGCTTGTAATAAGCCAGCCCTTTCCCCTGCATGGTTCTTTCAGAGTGCAGTGGCAGAGAGCAGATGGGATTAGACTAGAGACATTCCACAGGTTATAAAACCTGTATATTCAGATGAGTTTATCTTAGCTCACATGAGAAGCAAAGATATTGCTGTGCATTACCTTCTCTGGATAAAAGTTTAGCATTAATTGTGCCCTCCAAAAACAGTTTATCCCTGTATCCTCCACCTTGACCACTCCAGTGAGCCTGGAAGCCAGTCAGAATAACACTAAGACATCAAAAAGGTCCTTTGACATTCTCATTTCCATGAGCACTACCATTACCTGGGACTGAAAAATTAATACATGATCATTTCTACAGTTTACGTGTTTCTATTTCAACACTGTTAATGTTTCTTCAGGGATGATGACAGTTAGTCAGTTGTAGATATGTAATCTCTCTCTCTCCCCATGAGATTTAAAATACTTCCAAAGCAATAAGATTTGGGGAAAGGTAAAGGACACAACAGGAGTTGTGTTTTTCATGCCCTTAATATGGCTGAATCTAATACGGAGCCTTATTCCATGATAACTGTTCCAGAAATGGCTATTTCAGTGCATTTCCAAGTGTAGACAACCTTAGAACATAAGAATGGCCATAGTGGGTCAAACCAAAGGTCCATCCAGCCCCGTATCCTGTCTGCTAATAAGGAGTGAACTGAACAGGTAACGATCAAGCAATCTTAGACTTTGTTTGGTCTAGGAAAATGGAGGTTAGATTTCCTAGCACATCTTATTTTTCCAATGTAGACAGAGCCTTATGCATATGCTCATATGAGATTGTCTTGAGCATTTGCAAGCTCAGAGCCTTAGAGGTCTCTGTGTCCTTAAAAAGTCAATAACTTACCCTCTCTACAGGTGGAGAACATTGTGCATGACGTGTGTCCTGTATCCCCAGTTGTTATGGAATTGTTTAATTTTGGGCTTAGAAGATGTGTAAGCAAATAAAATAGGTGCCATACAGAGCTGCAGAAAAGCAAGAGCCTTGATGGAGTTAGGGAATGAAGGCGAGATAAAGACAAAGGCAGCAAGAGTATTTTATACTGTAACTTTTCAGACATTGCTAAGGACAGGGGGAGACCCCCCCGTCCCTCCTAAAAAGGGTTTTTGTTTGATCCCACAGCAATCAATCAATGAAGCCATAAGGACAGCAACCCTTCCCAGGCCAGCTACGGCAGGGGGCAGCGGAGAAAACGGACGGGTGGTCAGCCACGATTTCCCCAAATCCATGCAGGCGATTCCATGCATGAGTCACAGCACTGGGATGTCCCTGGGAGCTACAGGATTATAATCGGCCATGAAGCATCGCCTGGGTGAGAGCCGGGTCTTGCCAGCCCCACCTCTCCAGTGCCAAAACCAAACCCAATGCAAGAAAAATGATGATGAAAGGGACAAGTTGATGAATCTTCCTGGGGAAAGCAAATCTATTTTCTTTTTTTATTTTCTGATAGATCCACAGGTAGGAGAACAATAGCAGTCCATACTGCGATAAGGAGAGGTGTAACGAGATTCAACAGGTTCCTGGACCATCCCGGAATGCAGAACACTGGAACACTGATTAGGACTGTGCCATTTTGTTTTAACTTGGTCGTTAATATGTCTTAGTGTGTGCAATATATATATATATATATATATATATATATATATATATATGTATGTATATATATTTTTTTTTTTCTTACCAATTCCCATGATGTCAGGGTGACATCATCTCTCCCCCTTTCCCCACTCAGCCCTTTAATCAGGTTTAGCATGGGATGAAAACCATAATGTCTGAGCTACTAACAACGAACAGCAAATAAAATTAAAGGCAAACGTAACTCCCTGGATATGTCCGCATTTGTTTGATTCATCATGATTCCGCCGGCTGTTGCTTCAGCACCCTGGGAGCAACATTGTTGTAACAAGACTGGGCAGGATCTCTCCATTCTCCCTGTAAAAAGGAAGGACTTTACAGACAAGGAAATCACTGAAACAGCAACAAAAATCTACTTTGGCAGAGAAGTGGGTAGGAAGTGGCTGGATGGAGACAATGGCAGAAATTTGTGCCTGGAGGTGGAAAAGAGCTGAGATAACCCAAGGTCACTGTCATAATTATTCCAGAGGTGGCCAAGGGAAAGTTGCTCTGTCCTTGGGATATAAATCCATACCAATCCCTGGAGAGCAGAAATCCCACATGTGGCAAGCTAGTGGTGAAAAGTCAGCATTGGATTAAGATCATGGCAGACTACTGCACATGAAAGAGATCAAGCAAATATAATATCCATCCAACCTCCCCTGCCTACCATAGCTGGAGTTAATGAGCAATTGTCACCCATTTCTTCATCGCTTTGCTTCTGTACATGCTCCTTTTGATGACAGAATCTCCCTGAGCTTGGAGTAAACCATCTACAAACCAAGCACCCAACAAGTAACATGGAGCTAGCAATGATGATGCTACACTGGGGATATTCTTGCTTCTGACTGTGAAATTCTCTTCTGGCCAATCGTGAATCAAAGGGGACATTTCATGGATAACTATCCAAACCAGCCTTCTGAGGAGAACCAAGGTCTCACATAATGAAACAAACCAAGTGGACACCCCTCCATAGCTTCACCCACTTCTGTGATGAAGTTGGGCCCAGTTGAATTTACTTCAGAAATTAGTTCTTGTCTGGTCGCACTGCTGTCAAAGCCAACAACAGTGAATTTCTGCCCCATTCATCCTCAGCAACCAAGTGGAATTCAAAAGTGGCCAGCAGGTTCCTTTCTTGATCCCAAATCCAGTGTTGCTCCTACTGGAAAGTGAAATGACAAAATCCACGGTGCAAGACAGGCAGTAGGGGGTTCAGCTGCTGGCCAGATTGTCCCAGTGTATCTATAGTTTGGTTTTGGGCTACAATATTTTCCTGTTCATGAGCAGTTGAATGCTTTTCATTTTGGGACTGGGAGGATCTCCCCAAAAACAAATCATTTAACAATCAAAGGTGTGTCAAACAGTGATCCTTCCCACCCTGTTCCTCTCCCTGACACTGTAATCCCCTGTGTCTGGAAAGTAACTTCAGACTCTTTGAGAGGTAAAAGTTTCTTCCAGTTGCCCGTGAGAACCCTACACAGCCACAAAAGGCTGCCATCAGAAGCTCTTGGCCTGCTTTATTTGCAAAGTAACAGCGATTGCAACATGGCAAGTAGAGAAACTGAGGGAGTAGGGGGGACAGGTAGAGGAGAGACATTGGTGGGAAAATGACAGGCAAATAACTTGAGCGGCTCTGTGTCAAAGATTCCCCTTGTGGTTTTCCATAAGCACAACTGGCTGCAAACCAGTTCCCTCTAGCGCATGACTCATGGTACAGTACTGTATATCAGCAACCTTTAACAATGGACCCACTCTGAACTGTGCATTGCCATGTATCTAGTTGGTACTGATCTATTGCCCCCATCTCTGCTCCACCTGGGGTCATCCTCATGAGACTGGCAAGTCAAAAACTCAAGGACCCTAACTTGGGCACAGCATGTCGTGTGCCCCTGTACATTCCCTCTCTGCCAGTAGAAACCCTTTTAGTCTCCATCCTTCATCAGCCACTTAGAACTACTCTTCGAGGGCAACTGCTCTACGCTTATGATGATTAGTATAATTATTTTAGCCACCTCCTTTTTTCCCCCAGTTCTGCATACATGCAGGAGTGGAGCAGGCCTGGAGGATGCTTCCCTGTTTTGGTCCCAGAGCTCTTCTGGGAAAGTCTGCTGCCTGATTCTTCTCTTGTCCCAAGACCTTTCATAACTCAGTTTTTTTGCCACCTGAAATTGCACTGAGAGCAGGCTGCAGAGATTCCCTTTTCAGTGGAATCAGAAATAAGCCCTGTCCACCATCAAAGACCCCACTGTCTTTGTGGAAGGAAATCAAAGATGCTTTGTCCAACAATTGAAACAGCCAATTACATGGAACAAACTTTCTATGATAGGACTGAATGCCTATGATGATAAAACAGGAGACTCAATCTTAGAATGCTTTTGATCAATGGAGGGGTGAAAAAAAGAATGAGACAAAAGCGTGGAAAAAAATGTTAACTTGTAATATGTATTTTTACTACACTTTTCTTAAAAATAGAATAATGGGAAAACTCTTAAAGACATTGACATTCTTTCTCAGCAGGAATCCATATTTAACAGTTTTGGCTTTCATTAAATTTTGCTCTTTGGTACCTGGATCCTTTATTTAACAGCTATCTTTGTTTTACCTCTCTTTTCTGGTAGAACTGCAAAGTGTTTTTTGCTTGATCGAGCATAGAAACATTTTCCTTTTTTTTTGAGTTTTGTGCTCTCTTTTGTGAAAGGCGCTTTTAAGTTGATTTGGTTTTATTTGCAAAATATGAAAAATATCACCTGGAATTCAAGTGTTGTGTTTACACGGTCCATTTGTCATAGCTATCCATGCTGGTTTGTCCCAGTGCTGGGTGTGTGATATGAAAATGATGTTATCCCAGAGAGAATCTTGCCCAAACTGAATCAAACTAGATTCTTTGATTTTTGCTGTGCCTGACTTGTGAAGAGCAGCCAAATAAACTACTTCAGGTTCAAATTGGGAATCCATCAAATATTTACCTAAAGGGTGAAAATAAAAATATCATTTGTGGCAGCTGAGGGACCTGGGGGATGTTGAGGGCTTTTGTCTTTGGGGGATTTTTTCTTTGTGGGGAGGGAACGGAATACAGGTTGAACCTCTCTTATACAGCACCCTTGGGCTCTGACTGTTGTCAGATGAGAGAATTTGCTGGACCACAGGAGGTCAATATATTCTTGCACATTACCAACACTTCCACTGCTTACTGAGCTCTTAGAAGACATTTAGGGGTAACTTTCAGCTAAACAACAGCACAGAACATGGAGAGCCAGGACTGGTGGCTGGGAACAAACTTTATAGGACGTTGGAAAACTTGGCCATTCCCACAATAAGTGGTCACCCAACTAACTAAAATCAATATGGCTGTTGCCAGACAAGAGTGTTCCAGATTAGAGAAGTTCAACCTGTTGTAGGATTGTAGTTAGTTTTTGCAATCAGTGAGCTATTGTCAGCTCCAAGTCAGATCTGAACCAGCACTGGTCCGAAAACCGTCCCCATTCTTGGCTTTTATTAGAGTTGTCATGGTACTTCTGATTCTGGAACACTTCACACATTTCTCATTCTTTTTCACACAGTCAGTTTGTGGAATTCCCTGTAACGAGACGTCACTGAGGGGGGAAAGATAAGCAGAATTCGAATGGAACAGACCTTTATGTAGATATATGTAAATTACACCAGTAAGGATTGAAATTAGCAGGGAGATGACAACCAAAGCATCTAAACCCTCATAGTTCAGTGCATAACACAACCATGATCTGATGGGAGCTAGGAAGAGACTTTTCTTATGGGAAATGTATTTGTTAACTGCCTACTGTACACTTTACTGTACAAAATACTGGGCTAGAAGGACCTGGGGTCTATCCATGGCCATGTTCCCATCCAATGAAAGGGAATCTCTTTTGGCTCCTGATTCAGCAGTTAGAGGTGGTCAAGAAATATAAAACAAATAAGCCCTTGTCCCTGCAAAAATCTCCTCCCTCAGCAATGATAAAACCTGTGGATAAATTAGAGAGAGACTGAGGAGAGCAATTCAAATAATAATTAAAAAAAATTAGGAAACCTGACCTATGAGGAAAGCCTATGTTAAAAGAACAAAAAAAAAAACAAAAATGCCTGAGAATGTTTAGTCTTGAGAAAGGAAGACGGGGGGTGGGGTGGTCTCTGATAAAAGTCTCCAAATATATTGAGACTGTTATAAAGAAGATGGGGGGTCAATTATTTTTCATGCCCGCTGAAAGCAGAACAAGTTGTAATGGGCTTACACTACAATGTAAGAGATTTAGATTAGATATTAGAAAATTGTTTAACTACAATGGTAGTTAAGCACTGGAATAGGCTTCCAGAGGAGGCTCTGGAATCCCCATCCATTTATTTTACTATGCCTCTAAATTTTCAATATGCCACAGATTCTTACCTTAGAAAAGCCCACGTACTGTATGGAAGTGAGTAGGTGGGAGAAGCTGGAGGTCTTGCTTACTGGACAAGGGACACATTAGGACTTTGGGTACCCTAGAATGGGTGGCAGGCAGTTTGGAACTGTTGAAGGCACTGGATGTTTCTGCTATAGTAGTAAGTCCTGTAACAGTTTAAGCCACTAACCTTTAAATTGTCCTTGTTAATTTTCAGATTCCCACTAAGGTGTACAGGTCAGTTCACAACTATGGTGAACTCTCTGCAGTCTCAGGAAGACAATACAGTGTTAGTCTACAGTCAATTATTTTGCAACTCTTCAGAAGGATTAGAAAGGCAATTCATTTTTTTTTCACATGGAAGCTTAGATTTTTGGATCATGGCTCAACAATTTTCCTCATATATTGGAACGTCTGATGGTCCATCTCAGTGCCAGTGAGGCAGGGTTGGAGGCAAGAGATTTGAGAGAGGTTGGGGGGTTGTTTAATTATTAATGAAATAAGTGTATAAAAATCAAGATAGAAAACTCTAGAAGACTGAGCTAGGGAGGATAGTTTCTTTTCAGACGCAAGTGTCGGGGAATTCTCAGGGGTTAGCCGTGTTAGTCTGTAGCTTCACAAATAACAAGCAGTCCTTTGGTACCTTAGGCTATGTCTAGACTGAAGAGATCTGTCAGCAAAAGATATGCAAATTACCTGTCTGCTGCCAACAGTTCTGACATGAGAGGCTTTCCCGACATTTGGCCCATCTACATGGGGCCAAAAGTCAGGAAAATCCCCTCTGCCAACACATCCCTTCTTTCTCGTGAAACAAGGATGAGGGCGATGTTGGCAGAAGGCTCCCAGAGCGGCAGACTTCTGTCAGGAGACCTCTGGGTTCCAGACAGAAACCTTCCGTCTAGACACAGCCATAGAGACTAAAACATTTATTAGGTCATGAGCTTTCGTCGGTAAAACCCACTTCCTCAGATGAGGAAAGTCTCTCTCTAAAGCCCTTGTGGTCTCTTTCAAACTCTTCCTGCACTACAAGCTAATGGAAATGAACATAAGAACATAAGAATGGCCATACTGGGTCAGACCAAAGGTCCATCCAGCCCAGCATCCCATCTGCCGACGGTGGCCAATGCCAGGTGCCCCAGAGAAGGAGAACAGAAGACAAAGATCAAGTGATTTATCTCCTGCCATCCATCTCCTGCCCTTGTACTGAAGGCTAGGGCACCATACTTTATCCCTGGCTAATAGCCATTTATGGACCTAACCTGCAAAAATGTATCAAGCTCTTTTTTAAACCTTAATAGAGTCCTGGCCTTCACAGCCTCCTCGGGCAAGGAGTTCCACAGGTTGACTGTGCGCTGTGTGAAGAAAAATTTCCTTTTATTAGTTTTGAACCTACTACCCATCAATTTCATTTGGTGTCCCCTAGTTCTTGTATTATGGGAAAAGGTAAATAATTTTTCTATATTCACTTTCTCCACACCATTCATGATTTTATATACCTCTATCATATCGCCCCTCAATCGCCTCTTTTCCAAACTGAAAAGTCCCAGTCTCTCTAGCCTCTCCCCATATGGGACCCGTTCCAAGCCCCTAATCGTCTTAGTCGCCCTTTTCTGAACCTTTTCTAATGCCAATATATCTTTTTTGAGGTGAGGAGACCACATCTGCACGCAGTACTCAAATGGAAGTATAACTGGTGAGAGGGGAGCTTTTCTAGAATAGAAATCTGATCTAGTGATCTGAGCCCCAGCCTAACTGTCTAGAATCCCTTTGTTCCACTCCTGGCATTAACATTGGCTCCGTGTTTGGTCTTGAGCAAGTCACTTAAGGCTTCTACACCTGGAATAGTTATACCAGGATGAGCGAAGATATTATCTGAACTGCTGTAGTTATACTGCTAAAATCCCCAGATGGACACACTAAAGCCAGAACAAGAGTGCCTTTGTATGGTTTAACTGGTATCACTTTGGCAGGTGTTTAAGAGAAACTCAAAGGAGAATAAGAAATAATACTAGAATCAGTGGTCCCACACAAGTATCAGAGGAGTAGCCGAGTTAGTCTGTATCTTCAAAAACAAGAAGAAGTCCTGTGGCACCTTATAGACTAGCATATTTTGGAACATAAGCTTTTATGGGCAAAGACCCGCTGCATCAGATTCATCTGACAAATTGTATCTTTGTCCATGAAACCTGATGCTCCAAAATATGTTAGTCTGTACGGTGCCACAGGACTTCTTGTTCCTTCACAGGGATTTTTGCTGGTAGGACTATATTGGTTTAACTATGCTGGTATAATTTCCTTGTATAAGAAGTAAAACTTTCCCACATGGACAAGGCCTATTCCTCTCTGGTCTTTGTAGCCACAAATCTGTATTGGTTTAGTTAAACCATCATAACCCCCTGTGTGCACAACTTTTTTAAATTGAGTGACTTATTTCCATTTAGGTTAAACCTGCTCCTAATCAGTTTGACCGTTTCTACACAGGCCACTTTCTTCGAAAGTGGCATGCTAATACACGGCCCGAAATATGCTAATGAGGAGCGGATGCAAATTCCCCTAGCCTCATTAGCATAAAGTCACGTGATTTGGAGGCCGGGGGCCAAGCTTCTAAACGGCGTTTTGGAGTCCAGAAGAACAGTCTTCTGGACTCCAAATCACCTGACCTTATGCTAATGAGGCTCAGGGAATTTGCATCCACTCCTCATTAGCATATTTCGGGCCATGTATTAGCATGCCACTTTCAAAGAAAGTGGCCTGTGTAGAAACGGCCTTTGAGCTAAACTGAAATAAACCTTGTTTAAACCAAAACAAAAGATTTGCACAGCATTTTGGCCCTGACTTAATTAAATTGGTTTAAAATCACAAGTTAAGCCAGCGCAACTTGGCATTGAACCAGTTCTGCCACCTCGGTTTCCTATATCCAAATCCAGGTCAACAGGTCTTATCTAGCACCTCCTCTGAGTGCTGCGGGGATCTGCCTAAAGCTTTTTGAAGGCTCAACAGGCCAAGTATGATGTTGGCAGACACATGAAGAGCAAACTGTAGAATCAGGCATACTTCAGGGCTAGCCCAAGTGAAAAGATTTAGATCTGACAAAGCAGGTCTTTACTCGTGAAAGCTTATGCTCCAAAATATCTGTATATAAGGTGCCACCGGACTTCTTGTTGTTTTTGAAGATTTAGCTGGTGGCTGACTGAGACGGGACCTCTTTATCGGAGGCAAGGGCAGTCTTGGAGAGCTAACACTTTGCACTGTTTTTTGTTTTGCACTGTGGTAGTGTTTCTAGCAGGCCATCGCAATTCTCTTCAGCTGGGCACCTGCTCATTTATTAAGCACACATGTGAATCATAGAATCTTAGGGATGGAAGAGACCTCAGGCGGTCATCAAGTCCAACCCCTGCTCAAGGCAGAACAGACCCCAACTAAATCATCCCAGCCAGGGCTTTGTCAAGTCAGGACTGAAAAACCTCCAGGGATGGAGACTCCACCACCTCTGTAGGTAACACATTCCAGTGCTTCACCCACCTTTGATGGAATAGTTTTTCTAATATCCAGCCTACGCCTCTCCCACTGCAACTGGAGACCATTGCTCCTTGTTCTGCCATCTGTCACCACTGAGAATAGCCTCTCTCCATTCTCTTTGGAGCCCCATTTCAGTCAGCTGAAGGCTGCTATCAAATGTGCCCTCCTTCTTCTCTTCTGTAGACTAAATAATACCAAAACCCTCCACCTCTTGTCATAAGTCACAGCTCCAGCCCCTCCATCATTTTTGTTGCCCTCTGCCAAACTCTCTCCAATGCATACACTTCCTTTTTGTAATGGGGGAAGGCCGAATTGGACACAATACCCCAGATGTGCCCTCACTAGAGCCAAATAAAGTGTGAAAGTGAAACTGTGCTTTGTCCTCTGCTGGGCTGGTCCATGATGGGCAAAGCTTCCCCTGACATATTCCAGCTGCTGCTTTGAGTCCAGGTCAAACTGCCCTGGCCTGGACCCTCCATATGAAAAAAGGAAGCCTTCTGCAGCTTAGCTGATAACCGAGATGAAGGAACAGTCATTTTACTGAGCTGTTCATTATCTGAACAGGAGGAGGATCCCCAGAGCAGAATGGCCCCTGCCTCTCACCCTGCCAAATAAATGGTGGCTCAGCATTTTCTTTCCCACGTGATAAAACAACCAAGCTGTTGGGATGGGTTGTAGCACAGCAAAGTGTCAGAGGCCTAACTCTGGGTTTGGCCCATCCCAGAAAGTGGGCAGGTATCCAGAGGACAGTGCTCCCTATAAGCTGTGCATCTGTGCAGCGGCTCAGGAGCAATTCATATGCCATCCTGCTGATTAGCAGAGCACCCACAGCAGATATTTTATGCCTCCTGGTGGTGCAGATTCACACATGCCTCAGTGCACATAAAAATTTATTCTGCACAATGGGGGGAAAACATCTGACCATGAACAGAGAATGCAAACTAGCCCCAAATCTCCAAGCAAAGCTCAGGGGGAAACTAATCAGTGGAAATTACCATGGCTACGCTACCATGTTTGCATGCTAATTCCATGACAGCCGGCATGAGTATGTCTCCAGAAGCTAGGATTTAGACCCATCACTCCAAGTGTCAAGGTAGGTTCACTTGAAACCCAGCTCAGGTGTTAGAGGAAGGTTGAGCTTTCAAGGGACATGTTCTGCACTTAGTTTTGCACTAAAATGAGGGAGGCCAGGCAAGCTTCCCAGATGGATTTGGGTTCCACTGAACTGACTTCCCCCTTTATTTGTTAACCTGTCATTCCATAGTGGGGTGAGGTCGCATTCCATCTGTATTACATGCTGTGCTAACCCAGTGATGCAGATCCTGGCTTAGACGAGCCGGGGTTCCCTCTGAGTCTCTGCAGGGGAGCCATGGGGGAAAGTCTGGCACACTCCCTGCCTGCCATGCGCTTAGCTACAATTACCAAACCTAGCCGGTGTACATAAAAGGCATCTCTGCTGATTCATGTAGTTCATGACCTGCCTGAACAGAGACACCACTTGTGCACCCACATTACTCACAGGCATGAATCAACTTGTCATTGCTTCAGTCACTGGCTCTGTTTGTGTTTGCTGAGTGGCCTGCCAGGATGCCCGCATCTCAGGTACCAATGTAATTAGCTGCCTGCCAAGGAAACACAATGATATCACTCGGCCTCTGCAGCTCTCAGCAGAGCAGGGCCTGCCGCAACAAGATCCATATGCAAACCCAGCAGTAGGAGACCTAAGCAAGTGCCAGACAAACTGTTCAGCTCCATGGAAACAGTCATTCACCTCCATCCAGTTTATTATGAAGATGAAATCCCTCCTAGTGTTAGGATCTCACGGACGACACTGGGCAGGACTTGTCGTCTCTCCCAGCAAAGGTGGGAGAAGTACACAAAATGTTATTTGAGTAAACTGCAGCTGCTTTGGAGGAACGTACTTAATTACAAGTCACCAGTGTCCCTTTAGAAAACTACTTGAGTAAAAGTACACATTCACACAACCCCCACACATCACATCTGTATTGTACTCAAGTACCCAGAAGTGAAAGCAGCTGCATTTTTACTCAAGTAACTTTGGGTGTATTTTTCTACCTCTGCCTCCCAAATCTTCCTTTATGATGGTTTGTATTGCTGGGGTGAATGGAAGTTTTTGAATGAGTTTAACTCTCATGAAACTGACTCTCAAGAATCAGGAACGGAGAAGAGATGCAAAACTCCGGATGCAGCTCTGTGCAACAGCCGTTTTGGTGCTTGGCTTCTCCTGGGCAGACATTGATCACATCAGACAGCATGCAGTGACTTTGTACTGCAAGTAATAGCCTGTTAGGAAATAGATTTAGAGCAACAAATAAATTCACCTTCAGTTCTCTAGGTATAAATGGGAATACAAGTCTCCAGTTGGGACAGATTAGGCCAGGAGCCCACCCCCGCACCATGGAGAAGAAATATCAGGAGCATTTCTCCATAGGGGTGTGCCACACAGTGTTGCACTGCAAGTTTTCAGCTATGGTCAGTGTCACCACAAAGGTGGCTGGAGGAAGGGATGGACTTGTCGCTATGGAAGAGGTCTCCAGAATTTAAAGAACAATGATGAGCTTTCAGCACTCTTTAAGCCAGCCTGGATACCAGCACGCTTCTAGAGCATGGATGTAAATTGCTATTAAAGGCTGCCAATTGGGTTAAATAGCATGTAGAAAGATTCTCATTCTCTTTCACATTCTGTGGGGTTAAGGGACATTTCTATCAAATATTATTAATTTCTGTAGGCCTCTATTCCTTCCTTCCTTCCCAACAAAGCAGCAGTGAGCAACCTGCAACCCTTTTGTGGCTCATCAGAGTAAGCCACAGGTGAGTTACCAGACAGCTTCTTTACCTTGTGTCCACAGGTACCGCTGCCTGCAGCTCCCATTGGCTACAATCGACCATTCTAGGCCAACAGGAGTTGCAGAAAGCAGAGCAGACTGCAGGGATTTGCTGGTCATTGCTTCCCATATCTTCCATTGGCTGGGAACAGTGAATCATGGCCAATGAAAGCTGTGAGCAGCTGCAGAATAGAGTGGTGGGAATCTTTAGGAGAGGGATAGATAACAAGAGAAAATATCACAATGCCACTGTAAAAATGCGTCGTACCCCACACATCTTGGATACTGTACACCTGTGGTCATCCCATCCCAAAAATGATATATCGGAATTGGAAAAGGTGCAGAAAGGGGCAACAAAAATTAAGAGAGATGAATAAGGCTGGAAAAAGGTATGACTAAGGGAGAATATGATTGAGGTCTATTAAATTGTGACTGTGTGGAGAAAGTAAATAAGGGAGTGTTTTTTATTCCTTCTCATAGTACAAGAACTAGAGGTCACCAAAGGAAACTAATACACAGCAAACAAAGGGTTCAAAAAAGAACTAGAAAAGTTCATGGAGGATTAGTCGATCAATGGCTATTCACCAGGATGGCCAGGGATGGTGTCCCTAACCTCTGTTTGCCAGAAGCTGGGAATGGGTGACAGGAAATGGATAACATGATGATTACCTCTTCTGTTCATTCTTATTGAAGCACCTGGCATTGGCCACTGTCAGAAGACAAGATAAAGGGCTAGATGAACCTTTGGTTTGACCCAGTATGACCCTTCTTATGTTTTCATATGTGTTCTTGTGTTTCATGCTGCACACTACAGCTGTGTCTACACTACAAAGTTTTGTCAACAAAAGAGGCCTTCTGTCAATAAGACTAGGTTGCGTCCACACTACAAATGTGTTCTGTCTAGAATCTGTCAACGGAAGACAACCTTTTTTTTTTCCTGGCAGAGTTATGCCTCAGTAGACAGATCTGTCAACAGAAAAATAGTGTAGATGCTCCGGGGGGCCCTCTGTCAACTTCCTGTTCCTCAGGCAGCCCTGTTTGCAGAGCTTCCGCTTGGCTGTTCTGTCAACAGAGGTCTGGGCAACCTGGTCACTCTCTGTCGACAGAAAGGGTCGACAGGAGGAGCCTGTATTAGGTGTGAACGTGTCCTATAGACAGCGATTCTGCCGGGAAATATCTATCAACAGAGACTTCTGTCGACAGAACTCTGTAGTGTAGACACCTCTTATGTGTCTATTTGTGAGTACAAAGAGGTCGACATTAATCTGGATTATGCCAAACAGCCAAGGAAGAGAAGCAATATTACATAAAAACAGGTCCTACCAAGTTATTATTATATATGTTACTGCAGCACTTAGGAACCTCTGGTATGGACCAGGACTCCGTTGTGTTCTGCAGGCTGTACAAGCACATACAGGTTGCAGCTCCAAAAACCAGCACTTTCTGGTCCTGGACCAAAGAGCCTGGGAGCTGAAGGGCAGGAGGACCAGGGATAACAGGGTCAGCAGCCCAGCTGTGAGCAACATGGGGCTGGGACCAGAGCCCAGGCTGCCCAGAAAGCTGGCAGCAGCTGCTCAAGCAATCCAGCCAGGCTGGGGATGGGATGTAGGAGAGCTGAGGAAAGGTGCCAGCTGAGGCGATGGCCTGCCTGCAGCATGTGGTGAGCTTGAGGGCTGGTGGCAGGGAACCACCCTGGTCCAGCAAATTCTCTCCTTTAGGACCAGTCAGGTCCCAATGATGCAGGACCAGGGTGGTCCAACCTGAACTGCTCTAAGCATGGGCAGGCTTCCATCATCTATTTGGTAGCAGCTCAGCCTGGACCATGTGTTCTACAGTCAGAGATCTTAAGGCCCTTATGATAATCTAGCCTAAGCTCCTGCAGAACCCAAGCTAAAGAATTTCACCAGTAATTTCTGCGCCAACCCCATCATTTCTGGCTGAACATGCCATGCGAAAAGATATTGTTATTAGTAATGATGTTGAAAGAGAAAAACAAAGGCAGAGCGACTGCTGGCAAATGGGGATCTCAGCTGAATCATGCTATAAAACATCCAAGCACAGCTTCTGAGTTTCCTGATTAGGTTTAAAATCCAGGTAATGTTTCTATTTCCCTTGATGCAAAAACCAGGTAAGAGCCAAATAACCCATTGAAATGAGTAGGGCAAAAATGACTTGACTTGGCTGGTGGCATAATTCAAGGGCTGATTTGCTGAGCCTCAAGAATCTGCCCTGGTGCTGGAAGTGGACAGAAAGAAAACAAAAAAGAAAAATAACAATACAAAAGCTGCCATGGTATAGGGGCCCAGTAATGTGATCCATATGTAAAGCTAGCACAAGCCCTAAGTAAGGGACAGTGCATAGTTGTGCTGCCACAAGGAGCAGATTGCAAGAAACTCTTGAGAATCACAGGAAGGTTACTCGTTCTCCCTGCCTTTCGATGGCTCTCCCTCACCAGTTACTTTCCCCAGGGGAAGTGTGTGTGTGTCCTTGGAGCAGCAAGGTGAGGCCTAACACATGTTTGTGAGTACAGCTTTGAGGGTGACAGGCATGCCTCACAATCTTTGCTGATGTCTCTTCTCCTTTGGCACATTATGGTGGGGCATTGGTTGTGGCCCATCCAGGTTTTCTCCAAGGGGCAGGGTCTGGATTCAGGTGTCGAGATGATGTGCTCTGGCTCAATCATAGGATCATAGAATCATAGAACACTAGAACTGGAAGGGACCTCAAGAGGTCATCGAGTCCAGTTCCCTGCCCTTTTGGACCAAATACCATCTAGACCATCCCCAATAGGAGTCTATCTAACCTGCTCTTAAATTGTTAGTTTGTTCCAGCGTATAACCACCCTGACAGGTAGAAAGTTTTTCCTAATGTCCAACCTAAACCTCCCTTACTGCAGTTTAAACCCATTGCCCCTTGTCCTAGACTCAGAGGCCAAAGAGAACAATTTTTCTCCCCCTTCCTTGTAACCCTCTTTGAGGTACTTGAAGACCGCTATCATGTCCCCTCTACATCTTCTCTTTTCTAAACTAGGGCCACAAAGGGTTGAGTGTGCTGTTCCCAGGCCTCCAAAGCATTTTAGCACACGCTTAACTTTGTGAGAGGATATTTTTAAGGGCAGAATAGCCATGTTGCATAGTACCCAGAATCCAAGCCTGGGTTCACAGTAGTCCACGATAAGTGCACGTTAACCTCCACACCCCTGTGCATTGCACAGCTGTGAACGAGAGGAGAGTTTGTCATTCTGAGTCTGTTTATCACCTGTGAAATGGGGTTAATCCTCACAGTGAGAGCTTTGGGAGGATTAATTAGCGAATGTTTGCATAGCTTTCTGCAGGAGTTAATTTTATATACTGTACGCATGCACAAACATGCCCAGTGTTATTAACAGGAGGCTGTTGGCTGTCAGGGTACTTTTTCATTCCGGGGATCAATACCGTATAATGTAACAGGCCCAAAGTATGTTCATTACTCTGCTGGGATGGTTTAACACGCTCTCTGGATCCCCTTGGCAGTAATTCCTTCTCCTTTCCGGCTGGCGTCAGAATTAATAGCATGTCATGTTCTATATGGCCTGACTTTTTAGATGAAAGGTACACGGTGTTGTCTGCAGTATGTATTGCAGTGCAAAAAATCAATTCTTTCCTGTCAGAAGGATTGGAAATGATTTCACACGTTGATTGTGGCAAGCCAAAAGCCAGCTCTGCTGCCAGGCAGTGGACAGAACTAGGCTCTATACACACACCTGCTTCCTTGCACCTTTTTTATTACCTACCCTGCACAATCCAAGACTGCCCTGAGCTGCGGCATTTGTAACCAAAGCAGTACCTAATGGAATACCTGCCATTTCTCCCATAGACCTCCCCTTGGAGGCTGAATTGTGACCCCTTTCCTGCAAGATGCTGAAATGTGATGAGCAACATCTGGGTTATTTTCAATGTGGGATTTACTCACTGGGGGTTACTTAAGAGCAGGTTAGATAGTCGTCTCTCAGGGATGTTCTAGTTGGTGCTTGGTCTAGCTGTGAGGGCAGGGGACTGGACTCAATGACCTCTCAAGGTCCCTTGCAGTTCCAATGTTCTGTGAGGTTATGATCATTATATCCCTAGAAACCTCAGCTGGGCTAAAGGCCCTATTGTGCGAGGTGTGACACAGCCATGGTCCCTGCACCAGACAGTTTATAACCTAAGCAAGCGAAGGGTGGGAGGGGAAACACAAAGGTATTTAGACCCACTTCCTGTTGATTTAGGCACCTAAGTGCCCTAGTGAATATGGACCAAAGTTGCTTGCCGCAAATCAGGAGCAGATCCACATTCAAGTCTTCTGATTGCTAGGCCACTAGGTGAGGCCGTGTTTTGCTGATCAGGGCACAGACTAATGCAATGTCTACATTACCTGAAAGGACAACAAGAAGTTATATGGCACCTTATAGACTAACAGTTCTTTTGGAGCATAAGCTTTTGTGCGCAAAGACCTGCTTGGTCAAATGCATGAGTGGGGGGCTTCCAGAGGATTTAAAGAGGGGGTGTCAGTAAAGGGGAGGGCCAGAGCTGACAAGGTCTACTCAGTCAGGGTGGATGTGGCTCACTATCTGCAGTTAATGTGGAGTTGTGAACATCAGGAGAGGAGAAATAAGTCAGTTCAGTCAGGGGATATGGCCCATTGCCAGTTGCTAATGTGGAGGTATGAACATCAAGAGTGGATTTTTATAATGGGCCAATCACTCCCAGTCTATGTTCAATCCTTGGTTGATGGAGTCAAGTTTGCAAATGAATTGCAGCTCTGAAATTTCTCTTTGCATTTTACTCTTGAAATCTTTTAAATCTGTTACTGAATGTCCAGGCAGACTGAAGTGGACACCTCCACATTAGCAACTGACAATGGGCCACATCCCCCCTGACTGAACTGACCTAGTCAGCTCTGGCCCTCTCCTTTACTGAGACCCCCTCTTTAAATCCTCACTGTAACGCCTCCAGTCATGCATCAGACCAAGTGGGTCTTTGCCCATGAAAGTTTACGCTCCAAAATCGTTGTTTGTCTATAAGGTGCCACTGGACTTCTTGTTGTTTTTGAAGATACAGACTAACTCGGCTACCTCTCTGATACTTATTAGTGGGAAGGTGACCCACTCAGGATCAATCTTCTGGGGTTCAATTTGCATGCCTGGTTGGGAAATGCAAAATTGACCTATATGGAGTTGGCAGTCGACCTCTGTACTCCTTGTTATCATGAGGAGTAAGGAAGGTCGATGGGAGAAACTCTCCCATCGACCTTCCTCAGTGAGAAAGGCCAGGTAAGGTGCTTGCAGATAAGTTGATTCTAGCTATGCAATTGCTGTAGGTAGAATTGCACGTCTGCAATCAACTTACCTGCCTAGTGTAGACCAAGATTAGTGCTCGAAGGCAGAGACCATGAAAAAGAACACAAAATTCAAACCAGTGGTCAAGGAGTTCATTGTGCATCTGCCTTTGTGGCCTCTGCCTGCATCTCCCAGCACAGTTAGTTTTACCTTTCTAGTTTTATTGTACAAACAGTACCTTCCTAACAAAGTATGACACACCTTCTCCTGGTTCCAGGACCGAGAGACGCAGGCTTCGAATGGCTTGCCGTTTTGTTGTCTCCGATTACCTCAGCAGGCTTGACAAGCATTCCCCACTTCAGAACCAAGGTTGTTAACCTTGAAATTTGCATTATTAATATTTCAACATGAGTCCCATCAGGACCTGCAAAAAGTTCCTCTCCTGGACTGGTGACGGTTCATTCTTATTTGATTCTAATCATATATGAATGCATGAGTGAAGAAGACATCATTAAAAGTACATTAAGTTTAATTATGCCAGCAGCAGCCAACAGTGGGTGCATCGGCTTAATGCGGAATGTATAATTAGATGGGACCTAATCCATTAGATTCTTATTTGTTAATAAAATGTGCCTTGCATATGAGTGTCACTGTGAAGTGATCCATAGCACTCCACAGGAACTGAACCATGGCTGGAGGTCATTTGCCCCTTCTTTTGTCATTGTCTATTGATTGGGTGCCAAACTGCTAAGAACAGGTGCAAAACAGACTGTGGGAGTGGAGATGTTTTTCTGGTTTCCTTCCAAAATAGCAGAACTGTAGCAAGAAGACAGGGGCTGCCCTGCTCTGAGCCTCACATGATCTCTGACAGCAAGGTGGGTGGCTTTGCTGTGTTCCAGAATGGCCTGTCCTAGAACCATGCATTTTCCCAAAGACTGACACATAAGAGTGGTGCTCAGTGAGAGCTCAGTGTGACTTCAGGCACAGCCCAGAGCAAGGTGGAGGCAGGGGATAGTATATCATCTGCTCTGTCCCTAGAGTATCCCGACAGACCACCCCCCCACCGCTTCACAATGCCTCCTTGATACCCTCCTGGGTAATGATTTATTGCTGGTGTATTTCTGCAGAAGAATATTCATGCACATTCTCCTAGAGGTTTGCTCAGCAACACTTGCTAGTGGGAGCTTCTCCACCCCTCCCTGCCAGCTATTCCAGGGAGAACATCTTTAAGCCATATCTACACGTGCACGCTACTTTGAAGTAGCGGCACTAACTTCGAAATAGCGCCCGACGCGGCTACACGCGTCGGGCGCTATTTCGAAGTTAACTTCGACGTTAGGCGGCGAGACATCAAAGTCGCTAACCCCATGAGGAGATAGGAATAGCGCCCTACTTCGACGTTCAACATCGAAGTAGGGACCGTGTAGTCGTTGCGCGTCCCGCAAAGTCGAAATTGCTGGGTCCTCCATGGCGGCCATCAGCTGAGGGGTTGAGAGATGCTCTCTCCAGCGCCTCAGCTCAATGGTGGCCACATGGAGCAGCCCCTTAAAGGTCCCCTCCCCCTCCCTTCCTGTGCAGGAAGCTGAGGGATCGTGCAAGCGGCAGCCCACACACGCAGCCAGCCTGCACGTCCCTCAGCCACCCACCCAGCTGCGATGGCTGCCCGCCAGCCCCCCCAGCGCCCCCAGGGGACCACCCCCAAGGGGAGCCAGGGCAGCCAGCCCAGCCAGAAGGGCAGCCAGGCTGGCAAGCGGCAGCGGGGCCCCTCCTGAACGGAGGCCGAGCTGTGGGACCTGCTGGGGCTCTGGAGTGAGGAGGAGGTGCTCCAGGTAATGGGGAGCAAGAGGCAGAATGCGGATGCGTTCGCTCGGCTGGCCGACGGCCTGGCTGCCCGGGGTCACCCTGCCCGCACTCCTGATCACGTCAGGAGTAAGGTGAAGGAGCTGCAGCAGGGTTACTCCCGGGCCCGGGATGCAGCCAGCCGATCTGGGGCCGCCCCCGCCACTTGCCCCTTTTACAGGGAGCTCAGGGACATCCTGGGCCCCCGGCACACCTCCTCCCCTCCGGCCACCCTTGACACCTCGGCCGATGAGCCCCAGCAGGCCCTGCAGATGGAGTCCGCCCCGGAGGTAAACCCCGCACCCCGGGGGCCCCCCCGGAGGCCACCCCCAGGACATTGCGGCAGGAGGAGGAGGAGGAGGAGGAGGGGGGCTCCTCCTCCGCAGAATCCGGGCTGCAGATCCTCCTCCTGCCATTCCGGAGCAGCAGCAGGGCCTCCGCCCCCCGGGGATCTCCGGACCGTGGGAGCGGACCGACAGGTAGGTACCCCCCTCTGGTGTACACCCCTGGGCTTGAGGGGCGGGGGGTAAGAGATGTGTGTCCAGGGCCCCCCACATGCTCACATGGCCATGGCCCCAAGGACACCAGGGCCATGGCCCTCACACACTGCATCAGCCCCTGCCCCCGCCACCCCTCACGACAGTGCCATGGCCCATCCCCGGGCCAGGGGGGAGTGGAACCTCGAGGGGCCCCCGGGAGGAGGGGGTGGGACACCCCGCAGCAGCAGCATGTGATGGAGTGGGGGGGAGTGCCAAAGGGAGACTCAGGCTACATATGAGCAACAAGAGCCGAATAGCTCCCAGGGGCAAAGGAGGATCCTGGGGCTACAGCTGGCAGGTGACACCTCTGCCCTGAACAAAGAGGAGGGAAGAGCCGAGCTGGCTTGGAATTGGGGGAGTAGGGCGGGGGCCACAGGTAGAGGCTAGGGGAAGGGAGAGCTGGAAGGCAGCCAGCCTGAGGAGGGGGAAAGCTACATCCCAGAGGGGCCCCCCTTGGGGTCTTCTCCCCACGACGGGTTGGAAGGACTGTCTCTTCCGACAGCTGGTGCTGTCACTCCTGGGAGAAACTGGGCATCTCTGGCCTAAGAAACCTCTCCTGCTGTCAGACCCTGTGGGGTGAAGTGAGAGTCACTCCCACCAGGGGATGGGGTGCAGGGCAGGGGGACCCCTGAATCCCATCCATCACAGCAGCATCTCCCGGGGACAGGGCTGGGGAACCTGCAGCACAGGGCTGGGGGGACAAAGGCCACGGCTCAGGGCCCACACTAACGCCTGTCTCCATTCTTCTTCCCCCCGTCCTCTCCTGTGTCCCGCACCTGCACCATCAGAAGGACCGGAAGAGAGCGCCGGTGAGGCCTCAGTCGTCCCGGAGAGCCCTCCGGGACCATCGCTCCAGGCCAGCCCCTCGGCCGAGGACCGACCGGCCCCACAGCGGGCTAGACAGCGAACCCCGCACCACCACCACCCGACGGCAACGGACCCCCAGCTGCTGGCCATCCACCGACGGCAGCTGGAGGTCACGGAGCAGCAGCTGCAGCTGCAGGAGCGGGCGCTGGCCTGGTGCCAGGAGGCATGGGGGGCCTACATGGAGACTTTTAACCGCCTGGTGGACTACCTGGCCCCCCATCCCGCGCTGGCCACCGCAGCGCCCGCCCTGCCTGCTCCACCAGCCCCACCACCAGCTGCTCCGCCCGTCGCCGTCCCGTCCGCCGTCGCCCCGCCACCCACCACCGAGGGCCGGAGCGCCGAGGGACCCCTGGAGCCACCTGAGACTCACCGGGCGTCCTATCTTCCGGTCCGGCCCGCCCCCAGCCAGCCCCGGACAGGGCTGCGACCGTGGTGGGGCTCCCGGCCGGCCACACCCAGTGCCAGGCTATAGGGACGAAGGGCCCGGGACGTGGCCCCCCCCCTTGTATATAGTTTAAAGTTCTTATTTGTTGCCCCCCATTTGCCCCGTGCCCCCCGTGTAAATAGTTCTCCCCTTTATCCTCCCTGGTTTTCTTTTTATTATTGAGGACACTTGTTTGTTAGTATTGTTTTATTTTTGTACATATTAGTTTGTTTCCACATGTTTGTATACAGTTTGTTCTTGGTTCATATATTTACAGTTAAAAAAAAAAGTTCTGAAAGAAAAAGAAGTTTAAGTTCAGCCACAAGTGCGTGCTGTCATTTGTCCAGGAAAAGTGGGAGGGGGGTGCAGTGGGGTGCTCCATGGTGTGGGCGTTGGGGAAGGAGTGTGGTGGAGGAAGGGGCGGGCAGTGGTGGGCCTGGGCAGAGTTCACCCTGAGGCCTCATCATTGAAGTGGGCCCGCAGGGCCTCCCGGACCCGGGTCCCTTCGGGGTCCACCTGCCGACTGGGGGCAGCAGGTGGCTGGACGTCTGCCCTCCCGGCCTCCGCAGCCCAGCCCTGGAAAAAGGTGTCCCCCTTGCTCTCCACCAAATTGTGCAGGGCGCAGCAGGCACCCACAATCTGGGGGATGTTGTTGGGGCCTGCATCCAGGCGGGTCAGGAGACATCTCCAGCGTCCCTTCAGGCAGCCAAATGAGCGCTCCACCACCTGGCGCGCGTGGTTCAGGTGCTCGTTGAAGCACTCCTGGCTAGCGGAGAGATGGCCTGTGTACGGGTGCATGAGCCATGGGCGGAGGGGGTAGGCCGCATCTGCAATGACGCAGAAGGGCATGGTGGTGTCCCCCAGAGGGATCTCCCGCTGGGGGATGTAGGTCCCCGCCTCCAGCCGGCGGCACAGGCCCGAGTTCCGGAAAACCCGGGCGTCGTGGGTGCTGCCAGGCCAGCCCACATAAATGTCCTGGAAACGTCTCCGGCTGTCCACCAAGGCCTGGAGGACGACAGAATGGTAGCCCTTGCGATTCAGGTATCGTCCTCCACTGTGATGCGGGGCGCGGATGGGGATGTGAGTCCCATCCAGAGCCCCGAAGCAGTTGGGGAAGCCCTGGGTGGCAAAGGCCGCGATGGTGGCATCTGGGTCCCCCAGCCTCACGAGCCTGTGCAGGAGCATGGTGTTGATGGCATGCACAACCTGCAGAGAAAGCACAGGGGACAGCACCAATGAGGGGTGAGCAGGGTGTGCGTGGCCCTGCCCTGCCCTCCCCTCCTCTGCCTGGGCCCCCCTCCCCTCCTCTGCCCTCCCCCACCCTGGCCTCCCCTCCCCTCCCCTGCCCTCCTGTGCCCGGACCCCCCTCCCCTGCCCTGCCCTCCCCCCGTGGGTTCTCTTACCTCCATAAGGACAGCCCCGACGGTGGCCTTGCCAACACCAAACTGCTGCCCCACGGATCGGTAGCTGTCGGGAGTGGCCAGCTTCCAGACAGCGATGCCGACCCATTTCTCCACTGTGAGGGCACGCCGCATGGCCATGTCCTGGTGCCTGAGTGCGGGGGTGAGCCACTGGCACAGCTCCAGAAATGTCTGCCGGCTCATCCTGAAGTTCCTGAGCCAGCAGTCGTCGTCCTACTCCCCAAGCACCAGCCGCTCCCACCAGTCGGTGCTGGTGGGGTAGCTCCACAGCCGCCGGCGTGTGAGGCAGCGGGGGGGGTGGGGTGCTGCAGGGTTAGGGGTTGAGCCCTGCTGCCCTGGGGGCAGCTCCTCCTCTGGTGTAGCAAGGAGGTGCTCAGCTGCCTCCCGCATGGCATGGAGCAGGGCGAGCCCTGCTCCTGCCGGGAGGGCTGGGTGGACCTCTGGCTGCTGCTGCTGCTGCTGCTGCTGCTGGGGGTCCATGACTGCGGCGCCCGGGGTCTGTGTGCCTATGGCTCCTCAGACCGCGTGCTGTGCAGGCTGAGTGTGTCTGGGAGGGGCCCTTTAAGGGAGCGGCTAGCTGTTGCCCCAGAAGTGCTAGTCCGCCCTGTGACCCTGTCTGCAGCTGTGCCTGGCATCCCTATTTCGATGTGTGCTACTTTGGCGTGTAGACGTTCCCTCGCTGTGCCTATTTCGATGTTGGGCTGCGCAACGTCGAAGTTGAACATCGACGTTGCCAGCCCTGGAGGACGTGTAGACGTTATTCATCGAAATAGCCTATTTCGATATCGCTACTTCGAAATTAGCTACTTCGATGTAGCGTGCACGTGTAGACGTAGCCTTAAAGCGCTACTTTACAGTTTTTTTGTTTTGATTGTATATAGACTAGCACGGCTTTCTCTCTGTTACTAATTCCAGGGAGAGATTCAGTGGATGAATAGCTCTGCTTTGACTTATATGTCTGAAGCCACGTTGACCTGGTACCAGTGAGCGGGGGCTGGGGCATGTGACATAATTTACAGCTGGTAAAGGCCAGCAACAAATGACTAATTCCCCCAGAGCACAGAGAGAGCACTGGAAGAATTGGGACCAATTCAGGAAACTCATAAGCTCAGGGGTTCCTGGGGCCAATCCTGGGGATGTGTACTTAACCACCATTCCTCACTCTGGGCTAAAACCCACAATCCAGGTCTGAGCCCAGTATCAGTGCAAAGTATTATTGCTGTGAAACTTCAATTTATTCTTATTTTCTCTTCTTACTGAGGCTGGGGGGAGGTGGTGTAATTGGAAAACCACACATTGAGACTTCCACAGTGAGTCGCAGCTCCTCCTGATGCTCCTTTCAGTGACTGGTTGGAGGCTTCAAATTTACCATCATTGCTAGTTAGCAGAAAACCGAATTATCAGTATTGCTTGCTGGATAGAACACCAACTAACTTGTCAAAAGAGCATGTTCCAGAGTGTTTCAATAGGAGTGTCCTGTGTAAGACACTGGAGATAATTGTCCTACTCTACTGGGCACTGGTAATACCACAGCTGGAGATCTGAGTCCAATTCCGGGTGCCACGCTTGAGGAAAGATGTGAATAAATTAGAGAGAGCCACAAAACAGATAAACAGTTTAGAAAGTCTGACCTACAACGAAAAGTTTAAAAAAAAAAACCCTCAACCTATTTAATCTTGAGGGAAAGAAGTTTGAGATGGGACCTGATGGCAGTCTTCAGATAGAAGAAATGGCTGTTCTAAAGTGGGTATTCTCCAGTGAAGTTAGAACAAGTAAGGGGCTTAATCTGCAATGAGAGAGATTTAAGGAAGAGCTAAGAGTTTGTCTATGCTATGGGAAAAAATCAACTCCTTCAGGGTCACAGAATCACAGGGCTGGAAGGGACCTCAGGAGGTCATCTAGTCCAGCCCCCTGCTTCAAGCAGGATCAACCTCCGCTAAGTCATCCCAGCCAGGACCTTGTCCAGCTGGGACTTAAAAACCTCAAGGGATGGAGAATCCACCGCCTCTCTAGGCAACGCATTCCAGTGCTTCACCACCCTCCTGGTGAAGTAGTTTTACCTAATATCTAACCTACATCTTTCCCTCTTCAACGTCTGACCATTACTCCTTGTTCTGCCATCTGACACCACTGAGAACAGTCTCTCACCCTCCTTTTTAGAGCTCCCCTTCAGGAAGTTGAAGGCTACTATTAAATCACCTCTAAGTCTTCTCTTCTGTAAACTAAGCAAGCCCAAATCCCTCAGCCTATCCTCATAGGTCTTGTGCTCCAGACCCTTAATCATTTTTGTTGCCCTTCGCTGAACCTGCTCCAGCAAATCCACATCCTTTTTATACTGGGGGGCCCAAAACTGGACACAATATTCCAGATGTGGTCTCACCAGTGCTGCATAAAGAGGAAAAACTACTTCTCTAGATCTGCTCAAAATGCTCCTCCTAATGCACCCCAGTATGCCGTTAGCTTTCTTGGCTACAAGGGCACACTGTTTACTCATATCCAGCCTTTCATCCACCATAACCCCTAGGTCCCTTTCCATCGTACTGCTGCTGAGCCAGTCGGTCCCCAGCCTGTAACAATGCTTGGGATTCTACCGCCCCAGGTGCAGCACTCTACACTTCTCCTTATTGAACCGCATCAGATTTCTTTTGGCCCACTCCTCCAATTTATCTAGGTCCCTCTGGATTCTCTCTCTACCCTCCAACATAACTACCTCTCCCCCTAGTTTTGTGTCATCTGCAAACTTGCTGAGGGTGCAATCCAGTCCCTCATCCAGGTCATTAATAAAGATGTTGAATAACACCAGCCCCAGAACCGAGCCTTGCGGCACTCCACTTGAAACAGACCGCCATCCAGATATTGAGCCATTGACCACTACCCGTTGGGCCCAACCATCAAGCCAGCTTTCTATCCATCTTATAGTCCAAGGATCCAATCCATATTTCCTTAACTCATGGACAAGAATGTTGTGGGAGACTGTTTCAAAAGCCTTGCTGAAGTCAAGGTATATCACATCCACAGACTTTCCCATGTCCACAGAGCTTTTTACCTCATCACAGAAGCTAATCAGATTGGTCAGGCAGGACTTGCCCCTGGTGAATCCATGTTGGCTACTTTTGATCACTTTCCCCTCTTCCAAGTGCTCCAAAATGGATTCCTTGAGGATTCCCTCCATTATTTTCCCAATCTTCAATCTTCCAGAGTTTGATTTCACATATCTGGTAGAGATGATTGAAATCAAACTATCTGGGGCCAGCAATCGATTGCTGTACTCCTCAATCTCATGAGGAGTAAGGGAGGTCGACGGCAGAGTTTCTCCTGTCAACCTCCCTCTGTGTGAATGGCCAGGTGAGTCGATTGCAGATAAGTCAATTCTAGCTGCACAGTAGACCAAGCTTTAGGAAATTTTCTGTCACTAAAAGGGTAGTTGTGTTCCGGAATAGTCTGCCAATGGAATCTGCATCATTGCAGACTTTTCAGAACATGTTGGACAATGCTTCACTAGGACGGTCTAGGTTTACAAAGCAACTAGACTTTAAGACATTTTCAAGTCCTTCCAAGCCCAACATTTCTGTGGCCATGTCTACACTGCAATGTAAGCAAGCGTTAGCCAAACTCAAGTTAGCAGATGCTGGTTTTTAATGTGGGGCTCCAGTGTCTCCACCCAAGAGTAGCCCAAAATTAGAAATACTAGATCCACTAGATCCCAATGTGGAGCTCCAATATCTGCTGTGCACAATACAGGCTCATGTTCAAACACCCTTGTCCCAGATTTCCTAAAACACTCCCAAAATGTGGCAGCTCTAACCTTTCGTATGGTGTGGGAAAATGTGACTGTCCATCAAACTTAACGCCCAGAGGACAAAGGAAGCTGGTCCATGTGATACAGTTGATGGCTCCCAGAGCATGAGTGCAGTGGGCCTGCATCTACGTCCATAGTAGGCAACCTGAGATCTACAGGCTGCATGCTGGTTCTGTGTGTGGCCCACAAGACATTTTGTTTACCATTGCCCACATGCAGGGTTGCCAGATTCTGCTGGTTTCCACCCACATAGCTTTTGTCCCCTGCCCATATTACTAAAGTGTCACACACAGAAAGCAAGAGCATGTGAAGTGAGGTTCATTGCACGTTGAAGTATGCTCATTGCAGGCACCATTGACTGTGAGAGTCATGTGCTCTGGCAGCATCCAATCAAAGCGCTGCTATGGGTCAGTTGGTGCGCCCCATAAATTCTAGGCATGCAAGCGCAGTGAGCAAAATGGCCTTGTCCCAGGAGACCATCTCTGTTATGACAATCTTGTAGCCCACTGAGATGAAGAAGGACCACTCACTAACCTACTTTGCCCATCACGGAGATCCATGGAAAAGCAAAAGTGTTTGAACCCTGGTCCTAGTTTGGCTCAGGCCCTCCCACCTAATGGTTCCTGGGCTCACATGATTTGCATGTGGAAGGAAAAGGGGTCTGGTCTGAGTCTGTGTTCCAACCAGTGCTTTTTTTTTTGTGTGAAAAAAGAGGAGTAGTTACTCAGCTGGTTTCCCACTATGCACGCCCTGACACCCAAGCCAATCCTGTGTTTGGGCCTGCCAAGGTGCCAGTACTCAGTACAGCAAATAAAGCACTAGTTCAAACCTTGGACTCACATGTGTGATTGGATATGAGCCTGTATTGTGCACAACAGATATTGGAGCTCTACATTGGGCTCTAGTGATTCTAGGATTACAAATCTTCCAGTTTTTAAATTTACACCTGAGCAACTCGCCCTTTTCTTTGCCTCCATGACTAACCACAATCACCATCACCACCAGTCATCATACTGGTGTGCATTAACGCTGCATCTCAGCCACGGTTCCATTCTGCAGTGCAAATAATTGAAGGAAACAAAAATTATTCCTTCTCATTCATCATGACAAGTTTCACTTCTGCCAGGAGGAGTGGGTGGAGCTGTTCAAATTCATGATGTATTACTGATGCTGAACCCATCCTCCTCTGCTTTGCCTGAGATTTCGTGTTTCAGTGAGGTTATCAGGAATTGGATAGATGCAGTTTGGGTGACTATGTGTTATAATTTTGAAATGACTGTGTTGCTAGGGAGTCTGTGAATATTTTTCATATTCCGGTGATATGTGGTGGCACTTTTAGGTGGCTGTGTACATGTGTAAGAGAGAAAATATGTTGGTTTAACTAACCAAGGAGGTTGAAATTTTCCAGATTTCAATTTTTGACAAAATAATTCATTACAATTTATAATTTTCACATACACACACACACACGTTCACATGCATGCACGCACACACGTGCGCATTCCCACACACGTGCACATGCACGCACACACGTGTGCATTCACACACACACAAAAGGAAAAAACATTGCTTACACTTTTCCCTATCTGCTTGTTGAAATTTTTCAAAATTCAAAGGCACTTTCCCATCACAATTTCTAATTTTGATGAAAAATAAGGAAAAACTTTGATGACTTTTTGGGAAACTCTTTTTTCCTGTTCAATTACAATTACCTTGAATTTTTGTAATTGCATTGGGCAGATTTATACTTAAGCTACCTGAGCTCTAAGCTAACAATATATTTTGTCTGGGCAGATAAAGATATCTATATCATGAGATATCTGTAAAAAAATAGATATTTCCTGGGACCCTTAACAGAAAATATAGATCTTCCACAAAGGACAGTCATTGGTATTTAAAAGCATGTTGTGCAAGAGAAAGAGAGATACCTAAAAATAAAATAACAACAACAAATCAAAGACTTACTCACAAAACAGCTCCTTCAAGACAAAAATGTCAGAACCTTTCTATCCTCATAACCAATTCCCTTTAGTGTGGTAATCCATACAGCGAGATGAAAGGGCAACCTGTGGTGCTGTTAATTGTTCTTTTCAAAGAAGAACACCTAAACTATTAGGATAGCTTTATCGAACACTCAAAGGGAAATGTTTATTAACCCTTGTGTGCTGGAATGACAAGGCAATGGAGCACTATTGTCCTTGATAAGAAGCTGGTTTTCCTCTTGGGTCCTGACATTAATATGCCACATCTTCCCTGGGACCCATAATCAAAACTGAAGTGCTACAAAATGCAACCTGGGCCATCTAAGGCTTTAACAAGGTTGGGTGGAATGATTAAGATTCCCAGCTGCCCTGCAAGGTGACTTGCTGCTTTAGCTGAGTCTGGTGACAACCATGATGTAACTTCTCCCCTGATGTACCCGCATTTGCAGGTTGGCTCTTACGTTTCATTTACAGGGGCATTTTTAACCCAAGGAAACTTCCCAACATATCAGGCTGACAAGAAGAAGCCATATACATTTCCCTGAACCTCCACCATTTGCTAATTACTCAAAGATCCATGGGCTCCAGAGATGGAGACTCCACCTGGCCCTTGACTAGTTGTTCCAATGGTTCTCTGACCATTAAAAAATATAAATTTATGAATTAAAATTTCCAGGGAGAAAAGTTTAACAGTTGCTCCTGGGCTGGGGGAAGGTGCAGCCCCTTGAGTTGATATTATTTTACACAGCAGCCTATAGGGCATCCCAACTAAGACCAGGAGCCCATGTTGCTACCAAAACACATAATGAGAGACAGTCCGTGCCCTAAAGAGCTTATAGCCTCAGTAAACATAGCAAATAGAGTGAGGGAAAGTGAGGCTGCAACTTGCACTCTAGAAGTGCCACGAAGAGCCCCCACATCTTCTAATTTCCAGGCCACTCCCCCATCCACTAGGCCATGCTGGGTTAGCTGTGGGAGGGGAGACTGTAATCTGTTCTTTGCCAGCGCAGAGTGGATGCTGAAGCTCTCATATGAGACCATCCTTATAACCAGTGTTCCCACTATTTTTTCCATCCATGGGCAGAATAAATTTTGTTACATGCACCAAAGCATGCGTGGATGTGCACCACCAATAGAAACACAGGCTGCCCACAGTGGGTGCTCTGCTAAGCAGCTGGGCAGCACCTGAATCTTTCCCGGATGGCCGCACAAGTGTTCCTCTTACAGGGAACGCTGTTCATAAGTGAAGTGGTCAACAAACCTGGGGGGGCAGTAACATTTTGATGGTTAAGGGAGGGCACTTGCCAGATGTCTCTGCAGAGAAAAAGGGGGCTGGACAATGCAGGGGGTGAGACAAGGCCTGAGGTAATCCAGAAGCCCGAGGGGACAACAAGCTGCTCCATAGTGAAAAGTCTCTCCCCTCCATAGTGAAAAGTCTCTCCTGCTCGTCAAATCCCCTCACAACAGCGGGCAAGCCCCTGCTCCTTCAACCCCCAGCCCCATCCTGCTGTTTTCTCCCGCACAATGTCCCCTGCCCCTTCAGACCCCGGGAGCATACACGTCTAAGCAAAAGACACTTACTTGTAGTAAGTATAGGCCCAGTATGAGGCCTTAGGCCTGAACCAAAGTAATGGTCAAGACTTTGCTAACAGAAAGCAAAGTGCAGCTGTGAGCTAAAGGAATGCATTACTCACAGAAGTTGGCAAGAAGAGGGTTGATGGTGCATAAACATATCTACCTAGCATATTGAAGTAGGTACATGGTACCAGAACTCCCTACCCCGGAACATTGCACAGATAAGAAAGAATAGGCCAATCCATCCCAATGACAGGGGCAAAAGGGTAATATGGCAGGTGCATGGTACCAGAACTCCCTACCCTGGAACATCCCACAGATAAGAAAGAATAGGCCAATACATCCCAATGACAGGGGCAAAAGAGTAATATGATGGATAGAGTTGTTTTGTTCAAACCAACATGTACAAGGTGAGAGGCGGCACCGAGAAGGGGTGCACCTCAATACATCAGGAGTAATGTGTAAATTGTTTGTACCTGTGTATAAGAATGTACTTCTGGGGTGTGGTCTGGGTCCGGCCGAGGGGGCAGTGGAAAGTCCTGCCACTGACTGAGCCGAGTCCATTGACCGTGGGTGCATATTTGTAGTATGCCCTGACTTAGACTAAGAAATCTACAGGGAACTACTATTGTGTCCAATACGGCAATAAACCTGGCCGACGTGCCTTCGCACCTTACTAGACTCTGTGGTCATTGGGGGTTCTCTTCGGGTCTGCTGTGTCAGCTATCTGCACAGCTGGGGCAGCGCACAGAGGGAACACACGCACGCAGCCGAGTGATACCAGCATTGGAGAGAGCAGAGCACCTCCCATGGTGGCAACTCTGACAACATTACTGAAGTGGATCAGACCTTGACAGCTTCCTGTCACCTTGCCCCTCAGCAAGGCCACTGCCCAGAGCCCTTTTGAACCACCAAATTGTTGTGGAAGGACTGTCTGACACAAAGCCAGCGTGCACTGGCATGATCGAGGAGAGGCATGGAATTCAACAGCCTGCCAAGGAGGCAGCCTCTCGCTGGCATGGGAGCAGCCTGGACCATTTCATGGAAATGCCTTCTGGGATGCCCCTGTGGATTCAGACAAGGCATGAGCCTAGTGAAAACAGAGCAAATGGCAAGGGTCACTGCCTCTAGGTATTTACATATCCCCTGTTTATGGATTTAAATTCCCAAGCCACCTGCAAGTCAGGAAAGGATCATTACCACCTCCACCCCTGCTTTTAACAAGGGGAAACTGAGGCAGAAATACCTTCCAGCATTTGCCTCTGGGGAGGGGAGTTAGGAATTAAACCCACAGCCCCTAACTTTCTTCTGCAGTGTGAATAACTAGCTGTTTGAGCCAGAGTTCACCTGAGCCCTGTGGGGAAATATGGCATTCACTACTCCTAAGATGACACATGCTTGTTCGTGTAAGGAATGTGGCAGCAGGAACACAATGCTGCTGAAGGCTGGGAGGAATGTGTCTCCCAGAGATCGGTTGCATGAGAAGGCAAAGGGGTGCATGTGTGATACCTTTCAGGCAAAGCCTGATGGGTGACAAGTAAGCCATGAGATTTTGTCTATTATAAACACATTGTTGTAAAATCACAATTTATGTTGACATTCAGTGTGGGAGTTGTGGGATCTCACCAATGCTCTGGGTTGTTGTGGGGGACAGGGCAGTCGCCATAGCTGCATAAGACATTGATTACACAGGGCTCCCTGGTTTAAAGCATTGTAAGGCAAGAGAGGAGGGATAGTAATTGAGTTGGTTTGGTGAGTGGGCTGTATCTGCCCTGGCTGTGTTGGTATAAGTGTGGTTTGACTAGATCTCCCCATCTGTTAAAAGAGAGAGGTGGGTAATAGGGTATTCGTGAAACTACCCACTAGGGATTTTAAGGGCTGTATCACAGAGGGGTGGCTGAGGCTACATGCAGCTGAAATCACAGGGTTCTGCCTCAGGGTGATCTCCTAGTGGATGCTGGCAGGTAGGAGGAGCAGTAGCAGACAGTGTGGCTGGCCAATAAGGGAGCAGCAGACAGATGGATGAGGTGACTGGGAGACAGCGGTAGGAGGAGTGGCTAGCAGGTGGCAGTCAGTGGGATGCTGCAGACAAGTGGACAGCTAGTACTGGCCTGGTGATGTATCTGTGGGCTCTGGGCCTGCACTGTGAGAGGTATACCCTGTAACTGGGGGGGTGGGGAAGGGAAAAGAACCCCAGCAAGAGACTTGGTTCTATAGCGTATAGGAATGGTACCTTGTTAAATGGGTTTGTCTCACCTTTGCTTAGATATACTGCATCTGTCACCAAAAACTTGGGGTAGGTTATTGTCATTAAATAAGCTGTTTCTATCTTAGACTCTGTGCTTGCAATGGGGTGGTGGGGTGGAGAACTGCCTTACAGGCACCCAGCAAGTGGGGTGAGATTGTCCCAGGCCACTGGGTGGGGGCTCGAGCCAGTCGGTTGTATTCTTGACAGGAACTCCCTAGAAGCTGAACCCAGCCCTCCTAGCAGGCACCTGGCATTAACAGAAGGGTCACATTCATACAGGTTGAACTTCTCTAATCTGGAACTCTCTCATCCGGCAACATCCAAAAATCCAGCATGATTTTAGTTAGCTGGATGACCACTTATCACGGGTGGGGCCACGTTTCCTGTGGTCCTATAAAGTTTGTTGCCAGCCACCAGCCCTGGCTCTCAGTGTTCTGTGTTGTTATTTAGCTGAAATTTACCCCTAAATGTCTTCTAAGAGCCCAGTAACCAGTGGAAATGTTGGTAATGCTGCTAGATAATATTGACCTCCTGTGGTCCAGCAAATTCTCTTGTCCAGCACTGGACAGACCTGAACCTTCTACTCTGAGTACATTAATTTTGCCTTACTGTTAAGCCCTGACTTAACCCATGTGTAACGCACACACCTGGGTGTGGTTCACAGTCCCATGTAGTGGCACTTAGACCACTTACACAGAAAAAGAGCAAGCCTCCTCTACCGCCTGAGCTGAGCATCAGCTGGCTTTCAGCTTGAACTGTAGAGGTGCCTGCATTATGCCCCAGAGGTCCCAGGTTCAAGTCTACTAGTGCCATACAGGCCATAAACAAGGCAAGCGTATGCAGACCTGGGCTCTGAGTGGAGGCTGGTCTGTGGTTTCCATCTGGACTTCTATGAAGTTACTATGAGAGCTTGAAACATTTAACAAAGAAGTTGAAAAAGGAAAATGCTACACTGGGGGAGCAACCGGTGTAAGCTTTGCCTTCAGTCTAGTGAAACCAGCCTGCTGGTTTGTATAATTGGCTCTGCAATTACAACAGCTGTGCCCCTGCTCCCTGGAGGCAGGCAGAAACAACTCCCAAGGCCAGAGTTTTCACTGGGATCACCAAGCTTACCTGCATCCACACAAGGGGCCTGGGGATCAGTTTACTGACCCTTGCTTTGAACCTGGCAGGCAAAGGGTTAACATGTTCCCTGTGGCTAGCAACAGGACCACAGCTACCTGCCAGGCAGGCAGGGAGCGAGGCTGGGCAGCTGCAGCAGATTTACTCAATATGCACACTACAACGGCAGGTGCTGTAGTGCCAGCTGGGGCTATTTGACAGTCAGGGCAGGAGAAAGCTGGGGTTGGAAGTGGGTTTTTTTGTCTGCTCCTGAACTTCTCAGTGTTAACTGGAGCTTGGGAAGGGGGGAATTCTTCGGGCTCTGAAAGAGTCAAGAATTTTTTTTTTAACCTTTACTCCCCCTAAGAAGACATCTAAGTTCTCCCCAGGTAGGGCTGTGCTCTGGTACAAGGGGGTAGAAGCAGAGAGGCACTCCTGGGTTCTCTACCTAGTATTCTGGTTCTAGTGTGACTCAGGGTGGGCTCAGGGATCCCAAAGGTGCTCTCAGCTCTAATGCCCAGAGCTGGGGGTTGAGGTGAAAGCACAATATGGATGGGTTCTCTCTGCTGCTACAGTGAAATGGGGTCTCTCAACAAGGTACTCTTCCCAGCCTTTCCAAGTAGAGAACCCTATTTTTGTATTAGCGCAGCATCGCAGGGCCCATTGTTCTGGGATAGGTCTGCACCAAGAAGATAGTGGTGCTGAGCTACACGCCCTCCCCACAGCCCTGTCTGCACCCCTCTCCACCTCTTAAAAGTGGGGCCAGCAGCAGAGCCCTGAGGCCAGCAGCCAAGCAGGTCCCTGGGTTGGCAGTGGAGCCTCTGGCCCTGCCCTGAAGCTCTCACAGTTTGGCTGTGTCTACACTAGCCCCAAACTTCGAAATGGTCACGCAAATGGCCATTTTGAAGTTTACTAATGAAGCGCTGAAATGCATATTCAGCGCTTCATTAGCATGCGGGCGGCCACAGCACTTCGAAATTGACTCTCCTCGCCGCCGCACGGCTCGTCCCGACAGGGCTCCTTTTCGAAAGGACCCCGCCTACTTTGAAGTCCCCTTATTCCCATGAGCTGATGGGAATAAGGGGACTTTGAAGTAGGCGGGGTCCTTTCGAAAAGGAGCCCCATCGGGACGAGCCGCGCGGCGGCGAGGAGAGTCAATTTCGAAGTGCCACGGCCGCCGGCATGCTAATGAAGCGCTGAATATGCATTTCAGCGCTTCATTAGTAAACTTCAAAATGGCCATTTGCGTGGCCATTTCGAAGTTTGGGGCTAGTGTAGACATAGCCTTTAAGTTCCAGCAGATTTGCCCTTTCTCAGAGGTGATTTCCTTCGTGTTACCTCGGCACTGGGGCCATTCTCACCCAAACAGCAATTCATGGCAGGTGTGTTCCTTTTGAAACCACCCTGAGCACCTGGTCTCTGAGCTGGCTTGCAATAGGTTCTGTACGGCATTCTGGGGTGTGGCCCATGGCTTTGATAGAAGCAGGTGCCGGAGAACACTCTCTCTTGGCTAGTGGCCTTCCCTTTTGGGAGGTAAGCTCCAGATCTGCTGCCTTGACTGCTTGCATGCATGAGTCAGCCATCCAGCAAGAAAAGCTGTTAAGCAGGAAAGAGGTGGGAGGAGAGCAAGAGATGGAAGGGAACAGGAAGGCAGGAAGAGAGAGACTGGTGGATGGAGGATAAGCTGGCTGAGAACTATGGTCTGGGGACCAACAGGCTAAGTAGCAGTGCAGCAGAAAAGGACCTGGGGATTACGGTGGATGAGAGGCAACAGTGTGCCCTTGTAGCCAAGCAGGCTAATGGCATGTTAGGGTGTGTTAGGTGGAGCAGCAGGTCTAGAGAAGTTATCATTCCCCTTTATTTGGCACTTGTGAGGCCACATCTGGAGTTTTGCCCACCCCCCACCCCCAGTATAGAAAGGATGTGGAGGCATTGGAGAGGGTCCAGCAGAGGGCAACTAAAATGTTTAGGGGGCTGGAAGAAATGACCTACAAGGAGAGGCTGAGGGATTTAGGCTTATTTAGTTTGCAGAAGAGAAGACTGAGGGGTGATTTGATAGCAGCCTTCAGCTTCCTGAAGAGCGGGCTCTAAAGAGGCTCGAAAGAAGCTGTTCTCAATAGTGATGGATGACAGAACAAGGAGCAATGGTCTCAAGTTGTAGGGGGGGAAGTGTAGGTTGGATAGTAGAAAAAACTATTTCACCGAGAGAGCTGAAGCACCGGAATCGGTTGCCTAGAGAGGTGGTGGGATCTCCAGCCCTCAGGTAAAGTCCTGGGTGGGATGATTTAGTTGAGATTGCTCCTGCTTTGGGCAGGGGGCTGGACTCTGTGACCTCCTGAGGTCCCTTCCAGACCTAGGATTCTGTGACTCTAACTAACAACTTAACAAGACACCACAAAGACACGCTCCACGTTCTGACCATCTCACTAATGCCAAGATGGACAGCTACTTATAAACAGTGCAGGTGCTATTTTTCTGATTCTAATGAGCTTCAGCTGCTTCTTCTGGGTGCAGCTCCCCTTTGGAAGTGTCAGTAATGCAATTCATCAGCAGAACTTTTCTCCAGCTCCCATTGTCTGTGATCCTCTGAGACAAGCAGGCATTTGCATGATTGCCAGCTCCCATGGCTTGGAGAGGCTCAGTGCTGAAGACAACACTCATTTTAAACACAGTGCTGGGGCTGAGACATGCTGCTTTCAGAGTGAGCCTTCTCTTGGTGGGAAGGAGGCTTAAAACCTTTAATTTGTATGGAAATACAAAGGTGGCACCTACAGATTTTATGCCAGTCGGCTTTGAAGCAATTAAGCATGATTGGGAAAACATTACAGCTTATTTAATGGGTCTGTCAGCTCTCCAGTACAGCCTGGCCCAGAACTATTGCTCTTTAATGTAAACAGTTCCTTCAAGCAATAAAGAGTTAATAGCATGATATTTCGAGTGCCATGAGAGCTAAATTCCATACAGATAATTTATAAGGTGTTAACACTGCTGAGTGCCTCTAGCACATTAACAGCCTGGGGTGGCCTCTCTGAAAAGCAGTGGTCCCAGCCCAGGCCCCAGCAACCATGTGTCCACATGACTTATGCCTCTGAGGCCCATGACCTCAATGTATTGTGGCAAGGCCAGTCCCACACCTGGTTGCCAGTTGGATCACACTCCTGAAGATAATTTGGGTGCTGTGCTAAGGGGCCTGCTTGCCCTTTCTGTGGTTTGGACTTCTGTCCCTCAGCTAGAAGGGTGTTAGGGTAAGTGCCCCCTGGTCCGGCCAAGCAGTCCTCCCCAGCCACTGGCTCACCTCTGAGGTTACCTGGGAGCCCATATAGTCCTTGTGAGAATATCTCACTTCCCCTGTTGGCTCTGGCAACACTGGCCCTCTACATATCTGTCACACTTGTTTCACCTCACTCCAATTCCCTCTCCTGCCCTCCTCCCCTTCCCCCAGCTGGTGATGGCTTTGTAAAAGGTCCATGGTAGCCTAAAGTGAAATCAGCTGGTCCTAACTGATGCATAGCAGCCCCATCTCTGCTCCTTCCTTGGGACAGCTGCTCCTCACTACCCTGATGGAAACCTCGCCTCATGAGCAAGGGCCATCTCTGCTTTTTAAGGATGCTTCACCCCGCTTCTAATCTAGTCCTCTGGCCTGCCCCAGTCACAATGTCATAAAAACATTCCTTGACACTATAGTGTATAGCAGTCTCAAGGTAGAGTCTTGTTTTCCATGGTGCCCCATGGATTGCCTGTTTCACACCTTGGAGTTAAAGCGGGGTGAACCCCAGAAAGGCCAACTACCCTCAAAAGCACTGAAATCCTGGAAACATATTTACAGTTCTTTCCACATGTCAGAGTTTTCTGAGGTTCTCCCACCTCCACCATTCTCTATCCAATCCACTCACCTTCAAGGGTTTCTAGAGTTGGGAATAGACCTGAGAGACTCCTCTCCTTCTCTGGGAAAGGATACACATTGAAGGAGCAGGCGTAAAGCTTTACTCTCCCCAGTCTGTGTTCGCTGGAAGACATTAAAGTGCCAGTTCCACCAAAGGGTGCAAAAGATGCCATCGTGAAAACGTATGTATGCGAACATATTCACTTCCAACGAGAGGTCCTATGGCACCTTATAGACTAACAGATTTATGGGATCATAAGCTTTCATGAGCAAAAACCCACCTCATCATGCATCTGATGAAGCGGTTCTTTGCCCACGAAAGCTTATGCTCCAATAAACCTGTCAGCGTATAAGGTGCCACAGGACTTCTCAATTTTTTTTTTTGTGTGTGGATACAGACTAACATACATATCCACTTTTAACTGTTTCTAAGTAAGAATGGTGCCCTCTTCTTTGGCCCCAAACCATTATTTAGTGTCATTCTGTTGATGTCACATTCCTCTCTTGTCTCTCTTTGATGGAGAGTCTTGGCCCGCCAGAATTCTGCTGGAAGACTGGCATTTCTCTGAAGTGAAATGACCTGTCTTTGGAAAATAAAGCTATAAATTCTGCTCTGTACAGTACTTTGATATACTTTTACAGAAAGTTCAGTAAAAGTGAAGCATCTGATTCAGTAGTAAATATTGCAACTTGTCATGTTCAGGACAACTTGTGCCCAGAGCACTGCATGCTTCCTTTGGTGCCCAAAATCAATCTGCTGAGAGAACAGAAGAGGGAAAAAATCCATTTCAGCACCTCTTTGCAGACACCAATTTTCTTGGGTGTATCCTCCTTGCCAAAGGCTCTGGGAAAGTTCCAACATTTAATTTACAGCTGCAATCCTAGAGCACTGTCTCTCTCGCTCTCGCTCTCTCTCTAAAGATCAAAGATAGGAAATGGGGAGATGGGAACTCAAGGAAAAACATTAGTGTGTTATAAACTCTTCTTGCTTGAGCTCTTCAATAAAAAGGCAGCTCTCAAACCAGCTTAATGTGTCCTGCTTCCTTCCATAGTGAGGGCCAAACCGTTGTCGTAATTGCTTTCCCAGCAACAAATTGACTATGTACATTTAGGTTTCAATTAATTTGCTTGCTCTAAATGAACTGCCTCCTAGGGCTTTCAGCAATCAAACTTCGTTAAATGAAAACCGTGTTTGCCCTCTGTGCTGGGGAAAGTAGGGCAGTGGACTCCAGCATGAAGACAATGCAGAACAAAGGAAGCCAGGGGAAAAGAGACACAAAACACAGTGCATACTGCATGCAGAAGACAGTCTGTTCCTTCTCAAGTAGCCAGGAGAGAATCTGATCCAAAACCAGCTGGAGCTCTCTTTGGTTCCAGTGGTCTTCCTGTTGGGTCTCAAACCCATGGCTGCTTAAGGCAGAGAGAAGCTGCCAGCCAAGCAGTCCTGCCTGGGGACCTCCCTTCTGAGATGGGCTGCTCCTTCCAAGAGGGTTTAGGGGGCTGCAGGGGTTTAAGGCACATGCTAACTTTAGAGGTGGCACTGTTCCAGACCCCTCATCTGGAATAAAGATGTACAAAATATGAGCCTAGCGAAGAGGTATGGAGAGGGCCTAGCTTCAAATGCAATGGAGAGGCTGGTTCAGTGGGCTTTGCAAAGTACGCCAGCAGCATTTGAGCAAAAGAAGAGTTCCATGGGGAAGATGAATTTGCTGATGCTTTTGAGTCCCCAACTTAGGCAAGGTGGGAGGATCTGGAGGGGGACTGGGCTCATCGAAGTGCACTTCCCCTCCAAACAGGTATGAATTGTTAGTGGGTAGGCTGGGTACCCATCAAATCCTCCTGAAGGACCATCCTTACTCTGAGGAGCTCACAGTCTAGGGACAGGTTAAATGGTTAAAAGAAAGGGAAGACCTCGCAGCTTACATACAAGTCAGCTCGATTCCTGGCAAGCAGCACAAGTGGGTCTTCCTGAGGGCACATCAAGAAAAGTGATCTGTCAAACCAGCTTGCTGCGGCCAGAGGAGGAGCCATGCAGAGATAGTCCCATGTACTGGGGCACTTGGAAGATAAACGATGGAACCATGTCAATGCAAAAGTCACATAACAGGAGCCTCCCTTCCCACCTCCCTCTCTTCTTTGTTCTTTCTGCGGCTTCTCAGATGTCTGGGGCTTTGTCTGTCATGCTGTAGCCAGACAAAGTCTCCCCCTTACAAACCAGCTTGCTCGCTGCCCCCCCCACCCACTGAGGAGCACACAGGGCACGGAAACGGCTGCTGACAGCACAGTCTTTGATGCCCTCATTGAAACCCAGATGTGCTAGCTTATCGTGACCCTGAGAAGCAGAAAGTACAGATAGAAGGCTAATAGGCCAAACTGTCAACAAGGTGGGGGGGAACCTCAAGAAATCACCCCAGCTGGCATTGATGAATATGATGCACACACACATACCATCCCAGAAGAGGAAGTCCCTGCCCACACAAAAAGAATGTCCTGTACTCCCAAATTGCTTATCTCCTGTCTTACAAGTGCAAATTAAGTAAGAAATGCCCTTGTAACAAACTGGCGTCACAAAAGACAGACCAGTATGATCTGGCACCTTAGATATGGAAGAGAATACGTAACCTAAAAGGGGTATAAAAGGTGGGCCCAGCAGAACTCTAACTTTGAGTGCATTCCACCAACTACCTGCTGGTCGGGTCTGGTGATTGCCTCCCGAGGTCCACAACTGGGGACGCCCAACCTCGTATTCGTCTTTCTGCGGAATTGAGTGACCAATCCGGCCTGGCTACGCTGGTATCGAGAGACGCAGAGAGGGTAAGATATACCCATGCTAGGTCTCCTTTCTTTTTGTGCACAGCTAAAGAATTAGAGCTCTGTAACTAGATGTCATTGTATCAAGATATCATTGTGTTAGATGGTAACAGATATCTTTGTATTGGATTGTAATGTAACTTGTTAACACCTGTACTTTGCTAGCATATAAGAAGTAGACAATAGCCTTTTGTAACCGCACACTTATAACTGTAGCTTAAATAAACTTGTAACCAGTTAAGATCTAAGCCTGACTGCTATTACCCTTTTGTCACTATAACACAGCCGGCACAACAAAAAGAACTTTAACCGTTTGGTTACCACAGCCTGGCCGTAGGTGAGAGTGCTAGGAGCTCCCTGCTCTAACAGTGAAAAACTGGGTTGTTTAGGACCCAGGGGAGTACCTCACCGCACATTACCCGGCCACCGGCTAACACATGCCCACCCCGTTCCAAGTACTTGGATGGATGCTTCTTTGCTCTGCTGCAGTAGGTTGGTGTTCCTGCTTGAGCTAGTGGAACTGATGTTAGCAGTGAAAGAGGCAGGGAAGGAGGAAGCAGATTACTCTTCATTTTTCAGTTCTGACATCCAAATCTGGGGCTGCCCTGACCTTACTCTGCCCAATGAAAAAAGCCCTTTTAAAATGCAGTTCTTATCTTCACACTGGAAAGGGGGAAGCAGGTCCTGCTCTGCCATGGTGCTAATACAAGTCAGACCTTTTATCCTCCAAAGAAGGGGACTATGGATCAGGGTCATTCAGAGGCGCCGACAGCCACTGTGGGTCTGGGGGTGAGATGGGAAGGAGGTCCAGCTCCTTGATTCTTGTGAGGCAGGGATAAGGGCAGAGGGGGCAGGGTTTATGACAATCAGTCTTGGGGAGGGCCCTCATGCTCCCTCAGTGCTGCATGCTGACAGAAGCACAGTCTTCCAGGCCACTTTAAGATATCAGGCCCAGGGGCAACTGCCCCTCTTTGCTCCTACCCCAACACACACCCTGTCAGTGGGCCTGGTGTCATCCATGGCCTATCTCCCAGGTTTGCCCAGCCCCAAACACCCTGGAGAGCAAGTAGCAAAGTTTTGGAGTCAAGCTCAGCTTTCCTACAAGCCTTTTGGCTGGCAGTCTTGTAATGTTATCCTCTTCCTTCCTGTTGTTGTGGGGTGGATCAATTAGTGATTCAAGAGGAGGCAAAGACCATTAAATCAAAGGAAGAGAGCCATCCACCTCTTTCTGTTAGAACAAGCAGCTGCTGGAAATGTGCGTATGTGGAGCAATAATGCCAAATGAAACGGCGACTTCTCCATTGTGATTATTTCAACTTCATTTAGCAGGCTGAGAGAAAGCACAGGGCTTAACTGCACGAGAGAACCTCCAATGCAGTCAGACATGATCAGACTGCCTGGGGGAATAGCACTGCATCTGCTCTGGGGGGAGCTCACGCCGAACTATAGACTGGGCCTCTCTACTCTGGCAGATCTGACTAGAGCACAACGTGAGTTTCTGAGCACCACAAAGCCCAGAGCCATCTCCAATCTTCTCCTGATTTTTAGGTTTCCTTATGGACAAGGGCTGATAACATTCTAGTTCTTTTTAGACCACTTTCACCATCTCTAGCATGGGGTGAAAGACTGGGATTAAGATTCTTTCTCAAAGCCATTAGTAATTCACAGTGCCCCCCTCTGGATCTCTCCAGGAGAAGATGTGGGGGGGCAATCAAGGACAAAAAGAAAGATGTTAGGAAGGAGAGTGAAGGAGAACGTCAAGTGGCAATGAAGGGAACAGGGAGACCCCCAGACGGTATGTGAGTTGAGAAGACCACAAAAGATGGGAGCGACGAGGGGTAGACAACAGAGATGAGGCAAAGCAAATAAGAAGCGGTGGGTGGCTGCTGGCTCTCCTAGGGATGCCAAGGAGAGACAGTCAAGAGGAGGAAGAATTACAGCAACAGAAAAGAAAACAATAGAGAGGTGTAAGACAAAAGGAGGAAGATGGCTAGAATAGGCTGGACTTAAGAAGTGTGGGGGGAAGAGGCTGATGACATGGAAGGGGAAGGCAGAGCAGCAGAAGAAGCACCTTTGTTTTAGTGACTTTAGAGTACATGTGTTCCACCTGATAAGTAGAAGTTTTATTGCAGTAAGGCCTGGAGGCCACAATCAGGGTGGGCACCTTTTGTTCTCATCTCCATAACCGTGTCTACACGTGCACGCTACTTCAAAGTAGCGGCACTAACTTCGAAATAGTGCCCGTCACGGCTACACATGGCGAGCGCTATTTCGAAGTTGAAATCGACGTTAGGCGGCGAGACGTTGAAGCCGCTAACCCCATAAGGGGATGGGAATAGCGCCCTACTTCGACGTTCAACGTTGAAGTAGGGCACGTGTAGACGATCCGCTTCCCGCAACATCAAAAGAGCGGGGTCCGCCATGGCAGCCATCAGCTGAAGGGTTGAGAGATGCTCTCTCTCCGGCCCCTGCGGGGCTCTATGGTCACCGTGTGCAGCAGCCCTTAGCCCAGGGCTTCTGGCTGCTGCTGCGGCAGCTGGGGATCCATGCTGCATGCAAAGGGTCTGCAACCAGTTGTCGGCTCTGTGGATCTTGTGTTGTTTAGTGCAACTGTGTCTGGGAGGGGCCCTTTAAGGGAGCGGCTTGCTGTTGAGTCCGCCCTGTGACCCTGTCTGCAGCTGTTCCTGGCACCCTTATTTCGACTTGTGCTATTTTGGTGTGTAGACGTTCCCTCGCAGCGCCTATTTCGATGTGGTGCTGCCCAACGTCGAAGTTGAACGTCGACATTGCCAGCCCTGGAGGATGTGTAGATGTTATTCATCGAAATACACTATTTCGATGTCGCTATATCGAAATAAGCTCTTTCGCTGTAGCGTGCACGTGTAGACGTAGCCTATATGAGCAAGAGGTAAAAGGCAGCACCACCCCCAAGGAGATCTCCTCATCTGTTTGTGTGGATGATATACAGACCTGTGCCTCTAGGAGTAGAGGTCAGCTATGGGGAGACCCTCTCATTCTGCTAATAGCACTGGGTGCTCTGTAGTTAAGTATTCAGGGGATAGGGAAAGAGATGGGAGAGAGGGGGGAAAATCATCCATCTGGCCGTGGACCTACCCAAATATCTGCTCCCAACACCCTCCCAAGATGCCCATGAGTCTTCTTCCAAAGACCATCCCAAATCTGCACGCCAGTTCTACACTAGACCTCAAAGTCGATTACGGATGCATAATTCTAGCTATGGCAATTGCATAGCTAGAATTGTCTTATCTACAATTGACAATTCTCTGATCAGCCTCCCTTACTCTTCATAATATTGAGGAGTATTGGGGTCAGCTGTGGACCCCTGATAGTGCAGTTTTGCATGTCCCTACCAGGTGTATGAAAGCAAACCCTGGAAGATCGACCCTGACCAGATCAGTCTTTCAAGTAGTGAAGATACATCCACAGTGTCTCTGGGCCTGGGAGACTACAGCACCCAAATGCTGTGTTTGATATTTACAGCCCTCTTGATGTTCTAACTGTGGTGTGCAATAGAAATTCAAAGATCAACAGAGCCCACCCCCTACCCCACGCAAACTGCCAGCATCTCACCAGAGCCACCACCACCAGGCCGTGTGAGCCATGCTGGGGCTGCAGGAGCCATCCAGCTATGCAACAGAACTATGGAGCAGCTGCTGCTGCCACGACCTTTTCCCATAAGTAGTGGTGCGCATGCGTGGAAGGGGCGGAGGCGCTCCACATGCGTGGCTCTAAGGAGACGCATTTTGCCACACCACGGTGTGCAGTTTAACATGTGACAAACGGCAAGGATATTGGACGCAGTGTGTTATAAGGATCCAGATGCCCTGTGAAGATCCTCATTAAAACCCTAAAAGGTTCAAAGAAATGACAGATAACATGACAGGATGAAGCCATAGAAATTGTTCCAATGAAATCGTTGCAGCAGGCTGGAAGGGTTTTATCACTAGTGGAGCTCTCCACACCTTGCTTAGAACAAGCTTGACCCAGACAACCTCAACCCTGGAAGCAAAGGTGCAGAAGTACTGATACAAGTGTAACCCTTCTGTTAATGCCAGATGACTGCCAGAAGGGCCGGGTTCAACTCTTGTGGGGTTTTCCTGTCAAGGATACAACCAACCGGCTTGAGCCCCCACCCAGAGCCTGGGACAATTTCACCCCATGCTGGGTACCTGTAAGGTGGTTCTTCCCCCGCCCTCGCAAGCACAGAGTCTGAGATAGAAATGGCTTGTTTAATGACCATAACCTACCCCAAGGTTACAGTGACAGATGCAGTATATCTGAGCAAAGAAGAGACAAACCCCCTTCACGCAGATACCATCCCCATATGCAGCAGAACCAAGTCTCTGGCTGGGGCTCTTGGCCCTTTACCCCACACAGAGTTACAGGGTGTACCTCCCACAGTGCAGTCCCGAACCCAGAGCCCCCAGATACATCACCAGGGCAGTACTAGCTGTCCACTTGTCTGCAGGCTCCCCTTGCTGCCACCAGCCATAGCCCACTGGTCACCGTCATCACTCCTACAGGCTGCCGGCCAGTCACCATCGTCCACTGCCACCGCTCCTACCAGCTGCCCACCAGTTGCTGTCAACCACCGCTGTTCCTACCAGCTGCCCACCATCATCACTCCCAACCCCACTGCTTGGGATCATCTTAAGGAAGAACCCTAGCTCTGCATTGCCTCAGCTGCCACTCTGCAATTTCAGCTCCTAGCATCTTTTATATAGGGTTTCACAAACACCCTACCATCCAGCTCTAGCTTTCAACAGGTGGGGATGATTAGTCAAGCCAGACTTACAGTTATAGGACCAAGGCATAAGCAGGGCCATGACACTCAGCAAGCTGACTCAACCAGTACCCCTCCCCCTTCTCTCTCACAATGCTTTAAACCAGGGAGCCCTGTGCAATCAATGTCTTACACAGCTAAGGCGACTGCCCTGTCCCCCACAACAACCCAGAGCATTGGTGAGATCTCACAACTCCCGCATTAAGTGTCAGCTTAAATTGTGATTTTACAACTACATGTTTACAATAGACCAAATCTCATGGCTTACTTGCTACCCATTAGGCTTTGCCTGAAAAGGTATCACACATGCACACCTTTTGCATTCTCATGCAGATGACCTCTGGGAGACTCATTCCTCCCAGCCTTCAGCAGCACTGCGTTCTCCTGCTCCCCATTCCCCACACAACCAAAGGCAGGGGAACTGCTGCTGCCCCCCACTTGAGCAGCCCACCTCCTCATCCAGCAGCTGCTGCATCCTCACCCCCCAGGAAAGGTAAGGGGCTTCTGAAAGCGGCGGTTGGGCCCCTCCACAGGCCTCTTCCTGTGGAGTGGCCTGGGAGGGGTGAGTTTGGGCAGAGCCCTTCCTTTCCACCGGGGCTCCAGAGGGGTGGCTGCATAGCCAGGGGTGGGGTGTTAGGGTGTGCCCCTGCCCCACCCCTGCAGCCACCCCCCCCTACTGCCCCCCCACCCACACCCAGCCGCCGCTGGGGACCCCTCCTCCACCTAGGCCCCCTTCTAACCAACTGCCCCTTCCTTCTCCCCCTGGTTTCTTGAAGGCTTTGCAGCAGCTGCTGTGGGCCCCCCCCCACCCTCAGGCGCAGGTGGGCACCCCCACCCCCCCATTTCCACCAGGTTGCCTGTGCCCACGCCCCCTTTATTTTTCACTTCACCCAAGCACCTGAGCCACCCCCCACGCACAAACTTCAATTCCCCACATCCCAGTGCAGAAAAGGAGCCATCTTACCATCTTGGGCTGGGAGCAGCGGCCATCTTAGGTTTCACCTTCCCCTGACCTCACTGCCCTCACTCTGCCCTTCCCCCACCTGACTGGGTCCTCAGCCTGGCCGGTGGGGGAGGGGCAGCCACGCCTCCACCCTTCTTTCCACTCCACTCTCCTCCCCTCCCCCGCTCTCTCTTAAAGGCCCCACGCCCAACAAACTTCCCCCATCTTATAAACCCGCCACCATTACCCCCACACCCGCCGGAGGGTCATCCGGTGACCCCCTCCTCCCCTTGTCTTCCACTGTCACCCCACCCACCCCCGAAACGGCGGCCCACTCATCCAGGGCCACCCAAGACTCTGCTGCCATGTTGGCTGAGGGCGCGGGCGCAGGCTCCGGGGCTCCCACCACCTCCGCCGCGGCGTCCTCCAGCAACCTGGCCCCGAACCCACCCCCCCAAAAGGGCAGGAAGGGCCAGGGGAAAAGGAAGGGCAAGAGCCCCGCCCGGAGGGCCAAACCCCCCGCGGCGGGGACTCTCCCCCCAGCTGCCTAAGCATTCACTGCAGCCTCCCCTTCTCCCCCTCCCCCTGCTCCCTCCACCACCCCTGGGGGCCCCGACATCTTGGCCCCCAGGTTGTATGCCCAGGCGGCGGCCGCCGCCCCGCACCCTGCTCCTTCCACCTCCGCCAGGACTACCATCCCCGACGGTCGCGGCCCCTTCCCCGCGCTCACCAGGAGGCACGGGGTCCGCTGCCTCCTGGTGGCTGCCTCGCCCCACGTGGAAACCTACGTGCGGGCGTTGGCACGGGTGGTGGGGTCCGCGGCCGTGGTGGCGGCCTCCCGGATGTTCGGGAAGATCGTCTTCTTCCTGGCTTCGGAGGCCGCCGCCCAGGAGGCGGTGGAGAGGGGCCTGGCGGTTGGGGGCGTGCACGTGCCTCTGGAGCCGCTGGAAGACCTGGGCGTGCGGGTGGTGTTCTCGTCCGTCCCGCCCTTCCTTCCCAATGCCGCCCTTCTGCCTTTCCTCACCGCCCTGGGCTGGCCTTTGACGGTCCTGAGTCCCCTCCCGCTAGGCTGCAAAGACCCCGCCCTCCGGCACATGCTCTCATTCCGCCGGCAGGCCTGAGTCCACCTGCCGCCGGCGGCAGCACAGGGCGGGGTGGCCCAGGACGGGACTATACTGGTGCCCCATCAAGGGGCCCAGTACCGGGTCTTCTACACCCTGGGGGAGGCCCGGTGCTTTGGGCGCCGGGCGGCGGGGCATGTCCGGAGGGATTGCCCCCTGGCCCGGCACGAAGAAGAGGAGCCCGGGACCTCCTCCGACCCGGGGGGCGTCAGCCACGAGACCGGCGGCGCCCCAACCGTGACAGGCCCTGGGACCGCCCCTCCTCTTTTAGGCCCGGACGGATCCATCGCCGCTCGGGCGTCGGAGGGCGCTCGGCAGCATGGTGCCGGGAGAGAAGAAGCGGGCGCCGGCGTCCGAGCGGGCACAAAAGCCGGGCCCGTGCAGGAGAGGGAGGCAGGGCCGGCGGCAGGACCAAAAGAGGGCCCACCCCAGGGCGGGTCGCCCCTCTCCCTCGCCGCCCCACCCGCCTCCTCCCTCCCTCCCTCCTTGTCGGCCCTATCCCCTGGCCCCTCCTCCTCTACTGCCCAGCCCGCCTCCTCGGAGGACTGGGTATTGGTGGGGGGGAAAAGGAAAAAAGGGGGTGCGCGCGTCCGGCACCCCACCCCGCCGGAGGACGGGGTGGAGGTGCCACGCAAGGCACCCAAGAGATCTGCCAGCCCCGCTCCACCCGCCGAACCCCCGGCTACCAACCATCTGCCGGGGGTGACGGAGGTTGCCGCCGCGGCGGCCGAGGAGATTAACACCCCCTTGGCAGCGGAGCCAGAGCCAAAAGAGGCCGAGATGGCCCGCCCCGTGCCCGCGCCCTCCTCTGACACCCCTCCGGCCGCTACCCAGGCGGCTGTAATGGAGCGCCCGGAGGAGGTGGCTCCCGGCCTCGCCCTCCTCTCGCAGGAGGTCGAGGCCCTGGGCCTCACCCCGGTGGCCCTGGACATGGAAGGCCTGCTATTAGAGGCCTGTGGGCCGCCCACGGACTCTCCCCTACCCCTCCCACTTTCCCCCACCCCTCCCACCAGCGATCCCTCACTTGTCACCTCCTTCCGCCCTGAGCTGTCCCAAGGGGCGACCCCTCCCTCAACTAGGGACGACCCCCCGGCGGAGGTCGGCCAGCCCCCGGACGCCCCAGGGGAATTAGGGCTCCCCTTGCACCCCCCCTTCGTCCCCGCAACTGAAAACCCCGATACCCTCTCCCCCGACCTGCGGGCGACTCCCGCTGAGAGTGCCGGCACCTCAACCTCTACCCTGCCATTGCCTGAGGAAGCTCCCCTCCTGGAGACCTCCTTGGCCCGTATTTCCGCCCTTGCTCCCACCTTGGCCTCACTGCTTGCCACCCCCGCCACACCCCTTCCCGGCCAATGCCCCACTCCAGAACCCGCAATCCCCCCCACTCTAACCCTCCCCTTCCTCCTCCCCCCCCACTCCTTCCTTTCCCTCCCCCCCATGACCCCTCTCTTCCCCCACTGATCTCTACCTCCCCTGCCCCCATACCTCCCCCTCCCTTTTACCCCTGCCCACTCATACCTGCCCCCGAGGACGTAACCCCTCAGGAGGCCCCTCTTGCACTGCCCTCTCCCAGCACTTCCGGGGCTGCTCTCCCTCCGCCGCCCTCATCCCTCCCAAACTTAGGCCCCAGTCCCTCCCCCAACCTCTTCTCTGGCCAGGGGTCTCAAGAGAATGCGAGGCCGACGGGTTCTCAAGACCCCGAGACCTCGGCACCCCACGCGCTGGCGGGTGAGATGCGCCAGTTCTTGGAGGACGTTCGCGGCTCCAAGAACAAGGTTACTCTTGCCCTCCAGCGCTGGGGAGATTTTCATTCTGTCCTGGAGTCTGCGAGGGCCCTTCTGAGGGAGGGTAAGGGGACCGGGAAGAGGGACGCCGCGGTCTACCAACGGGGCCGTGGCTTCCGCGACGCCCTCGTCACCTTTGGCGTGGCTCACGGCTTGCTGCGTGGCCCCACGGGAACCGCTGGCGCTCCCACTGGCGAGGATCCTCCCCAGCCCTCCAAATGGCGCCGTTCATCTTTGCCACACTAAACGTCAGGGGCTGCGGGTCGGGTCTCCGCGGGTGCCGAGTGCTCTCCTTCCTCCGAGAGGGGGGGTACTCGGTCACCTTTCTACAGGAGACCCACACTACTCCGGCCGCTGAAGCCAAGTGGCGGCTGGAGTGGGGAGACGGGGTCCACTTTAGTCATCTCTCGGCCCAGCAGGCCGGGGTAGCGACCCTGTTCTCCCCAGACCTGCAGCCCGAGGTGCTGGGGAGCGTCGAGGTCGTGCCAGGCCGCCTGCTGTATCTCCGGGTGCGGGTGGAGGGGCTGCCTCTTCACCTTGTCAACATCTATGCCCCGACACTCGGCCCGGAGAGAACCCCTTTCTTCCGGCAGGCGGCGGCCTTCCTCGACACCATCGATCCTCGCGAGTGCCTGTTCCTCGGCGGGGATTTCAACTGCACCCTCGAGGAGCGGGACCGCACGGGGACCGAGAAGTGCCAGGCCGCTGCGGACGTCCTCAGGGAGCTCATTAACCGTCGCTCCCTGGTGGACGTCTGGCGCAGCCACCACCCGGACGAGGATGCCGGTTTCACCTACGTCCGGGTGGTGGGCCATAAATCTGTACACTCCCGGTTGGACCGCATTTACATCTCGCGGCACCATCTCTCCCAGGCCCACGCCTCCAGCATACGGCCGGCCCCCTTCTTGGACCACCATCTGGTGGCCGTGAAGGCTTCCCTCTCGCCGGGGAGCCGGGGGTCGGCCTACTGGCATTTTAACAACAGCCTGCTGGAGGACGTGGGCTTCGTGGCGTTCTTCCGGGAGTTCTGGCTGGCCTGGCGCGAGCAGCGGCACGCCTTTCCCTCGGCACGGCGGTGGTGGGACCTGGGAAAGGTGCGCGTGCGGCTCTTCTGCCGCGACCATACTCGGGGGGGGCCAGCCGGCGGCGGGATGCGTTGATAGGGCAGCTGGAACAGGAGGTCCTTGAGCTGGAGAGGCATCTAGCTGCCAGCCCCGGAGATCCATCCCTCTGCGGCACGTACCAGGAGAAGCGGGACGAGCTCAGGACCCTCGACGCCCATCGGGCACAGGGGGCCTTGGTGAGGTCGCGAATCCAACTCCTCCGGGAGATGGACCGCGGCTCCCGCTTCTTCTACGCCCTCGAGAAAAAGAGGGGCGCCCAAAAACATATCCTCTGCCTTCTGGCTGAGGATGGCACCCCTCTTACGGATCCGGTGGAGATGCGCGAGAGGGCTCGCGCCTTCTACGCCGCCCTTTTCTCCCCGGATCCGACCGACGCCGATGCCCACAGGGCGCTCTGGACCAACTCCCGTCGGTCAGCACGGGCGACCGGGACCGGCTGGAGCTTCCTCTCACTCTGGCTGAGCTCTCGGAAGCCCTCCATCTCATGCCCACCAAGAAATCCCCGGACATGGACGGGCTGACCGTGGAGTTTTACCGCGTGTTTTGGGATGTCCTCGGCCCAGACCTGCTCGGCGTCTGGGCCGAGGCCCTGCAAAGCGGGGTGCTCCCCCTCTCGTGCAGGCGTGCAGTCCTCAGCCTGCTACCCAAGAAGGGGGACCCCCGCGACCTCAAGAACTGGCGTCCCATCTCGCTCCTCAGCACGGACTACAAGATCATTGCCAAAGCCATCTCCCGTCGCTTGGGGTCCGTGCTGCAGGACGTGGTCCACCCCGACCAGACCTACACCGTCCCGGGCCGCACCATCCTGCATAATTTGTCCCTGGTCCGGGATCTCTTAGAGCTTGGGTGTAGGGACGGCCTGTCGTTCGCCCTCCTGTCCCTGGACCAGGAGAAGACGTTCGACAGGGTGGACCACGGGTATCTCCTGGGCACCCTGCAGGCCTTCGGCTTCGGACCCCGCTTCGTCGGGTTTCTCCGGGTGCTGTACGCTGCCTCGGAGTGCATGGTCAAGCTCAACTGGACCCTGACCGCTCCGGTCAGCTTCAGACGGGGAGTACGACAAGGCTGCCCACTCTCAGGACAGCTGTACGCTCTGGCCATCGAGCCCTTCCTCTGCCTCCTTCGGCGAAGGTTGACGGGGTTGGCGCTTCCAGAGGCAGGGCTGCGGCTAGTCCTGTCGGCATACGCCGACGACGTGCTCCTCGTGGTCCGGGACCCAGGAGACCTGGCGCGTCTGGAGGCCTGCCAAGCTACCTACTCGGCAGCCTCTCCGCCCGGGTCAACTGGGTCAAGAGCTCTGGCCTGGTGGTCGGGACCGGATGGCAGACGAGCCGCCTCCCACCCGCGCTTCAGGCCATCCGGTGGAGCGCGGGTCCGCTGCTCTATCTAGGCGTCTTTCTCTCCGCCACGCATCCCTCTCCGCCAGAAAACTGGCAAGGCCTAGAGAGCAGGGTCGCTGAGTGGTTGCGGAGGTGGACAGGGCTACTCCAGTGTCTCTCCCTCCGAGGGAGAGCACTGGTGCTGAACCAACTCGTCCTGTCCATGCTCTGGCACCGCCTCAGCACCCTGGTCCCACCCCCCGGGTTCCTGGACCAGCTCCAGAGGTTAATCCTGGAGTTCTTCTGGCCAGGACTGCACTGGGTCCCTGCAGGGGTACTCCATCTTCCCCCGGAGGAGGGGGGACAGGGCCTGACCTGCACGCGCACTCAGGTCCATGTCTTCCGTCTCTGGGCCCTGCAGAGGCGTCTCAACACCAACAGTGCAGATAGTCCGGCGCGGAGCATGCTGGCGCACGCTTTCCTCTGCTGTTACCGAGGGCTCCGATGCGACCAGCAGCTCCTCTATTTATCCTGCAGAGACCGTCCGCGAGGCCTCTCGGTGCTGCCGGCCTTCTACCAGGACCTCCTCCGCACTTGGCGGCTGCTCGCAGCCTCCAGGTCCTTAGGGGCCACCGTGGGAGAAGACCTCCTCGCGGAGCCCCTGCTACACAACCCCCACCTTCGTGTGCAGGCGGCGGAGTCTCGCACGGTGTGCCGGAGGCTGGTCCTAGGTGGAATCACCAGGGTCGGAGACCTCCTGGACTACGAGCGGGGGGACTGGATGGAGGCCCCGGCGCTCGCCCAGTGCATGGGGCTGTCCGACCTACGCTCCCCCCGTCTTGTACTCCGGGAGGTGAAGGCTGCCCTGCCCTCCACCGCTCACAGTTACCTCGGCCGGGTCCTGCGAGAGGGTGCACCCCGCCCCCCTCCCACTCCTAGCCCTCCGGACCTCTCCGTGGGCCCCTGGCTTCGCCATCCTGCCCGCCCCCCTCCCCCCCATCACCTCAGCCGGCTGCACACTTTCCAGCCGGTCCCCTTCCGAACCGCGCCTCGACACCTTCTGTACGCGCTCGTGCTTCACACGCTCCACTTCCCCACCCTCGTGTCCCGCCCCGATCACAAATGGCAGGACCTCTTGCCGTCATCGGAGGGTGGGGAGCCCCGGTGGGCCGGCCTCTACTCCACCTTGGTCCCGCCGCCCGCCGGGGACATCAGCTGGAGAATCCTCCACGGAGCGGTGAGCACGGGCGTGTACCTGGCGCGGTTCACCCCCATCCCTGACACCTGTACCTTTTGCGGCACGAGGGAGAACCTGGCGCACATCTACATCGAGTGCGCCAGGCTGCAGCCCCTCTTCTGGCTCCTCCAGAACCTCCTCTTGAGGTTCTGGCTGCACTTCTCCCCACACCTTCTCATCCTCTCACACCCTATCCGTGGCCCCACAAAGTCGCGGGACCTCCTCATCAGCCGCCTCCTGGCCACGGCCAAAATAGCCATTTACAAAACCAGGGAGAGGAGGCTGGCAGGGGGGGCGACCTGCGACTGTGGGGCCTACTTCCGTTCCTCCCTCCTCTCACGAATCCGAGCAGAGTTCCTTTGGGCGGTGTCCACCAACTGCCTGGACGCCTTTGAGGAACTGTGGGCGCTGTCCGGGGTCCTCTGCTCGGTGTCCCCCTCCGGCTCCCTTCTTTTAAACGTTTGACCCTCACTCCCGCTCCTTGTTTTTCTTTCGTTGTCCCCCGTATTTATTTGGGACTGGGCTGTTTTTAATGGGTCCCCTCTCATCGTGAGAGGGGCCTTTTAGCCGTGGGCAGGCTACGTCTGCCCGCTCCCCCGGCATCCAATATGTACACAAGCCCGGCCTCTGCAGTTCCTTGGGCCCTGGAAATCATTTCCCTTCCCTCCTAGAGAATGAGAATTTACTCAGCTCAAGGCTTGAGAACACTGAGTCTGGGGAAAATTGTAACCCAATCTGCCCAATGCTGACCACGTGCTATCTGAATGTTAGAGATCGAGCTGCGGCACTCACGCGATTTTGTGATTTTTGAAAAGCAAGTTTCTGTTCCTCAAGGGGAAGAAGGCTGGGAGACATGACTTGCCTGAAATGTAAAAAAAGCTCAAAAGTAACTAAAACCGAGTCCCTGGAAAATATCTGGCTTTAAAAAAAAATTTGGGGGGATCTTACTCATTATGTTTGATTGCATGAGGAAGCTGGAATCTGATCACAATCCCAGCTCATGTGGCTAAAGGCTATTGCTTTTTTTTCCCACTCCTCTTCTGTGTCCCTCCCAGACTAGTGCTTTGAACACCCATAGTGAAGTGGATCCTCCACTGGCAAACAGTGGCATGGAGCTTAGGAAGAGCCTAGAACTCAATTTGCGAGGCCAATCTTTTTAAGGTGCCTTCTGAATTTACCCTGCAGTCTTGGCCTGCAGGTGTCCATAGGCCCCTGGGTGCAGATACACAATAGCTCAATGCACAATAGCACCCCCCCATATTCCAGGGGTTGCACCTACCTACTCATATTGGTATGCACAGGTGTGGGAAGCTTGCAGCTTAGACAAGTCCTGTGAAAATTTGCTACCGAACAGTGTTCCCTGTAAGCTGAGCACTTAGGCAGCCATCCAGGAGATTCACGTGCCACCCAGCTGATTAGCAGAGCACCTATAGTCAGCAACATGGTGGTGCACATCCACACATGCGTCAGTGCACATGAGAAACTTTATTCTGCCCACTGATGGAAAAAGATTAGAGGGACCCCCTGGTCCCAAAAGTTGAAAATTATAAACTAGCTCTTCTCTGCACTGTGCAATCCAACCAAAGTAAAAAAAGAGGCAGAATCCCCTTGTTGTTAAACCCCTTTCTGACTCCCTTGGAAAAGCCACTTTTGTTGGCTACTCAGTTTTGCAAGGCAGCACCACACCTGGCCTTGTGGCAATGTCTCATGGAAATGATTGTGGTTTCTTGCTGCTATTACATAGCCGCTTAAGAGTTGGGGTGAACTGGTGTGGTTTTGTTGTATGTTTTTTTTCTTTCACTTCGTTGGATTATTTTAAGCCTTCTGCGAGTCCTCTGCCAACTGAACCTAATGTTATCTCATACACACAGATGTCATTTTATTAAAAGGAAATCAGAGAAACTAACTTTAATAAATGTTAACATCCTCTGTGAATAATCCAGCAATTAAATCTTCCTGCTCGTGGACCTTTGAAAATGACACATGGCAAATCCTCTTTGGTCTTAAGTCCAGCCCATCAAAGGATGGTCACACAGAAGGAGGAGGAGAGAAGGCCAGAAACAGAGAGAAAAGGAGAGATTAGCACTTAAAACAAGTAAAAGACAAAGCATGACCCTGTCAATTTCCATCATCCACACTGAACAGCAGAACAGAATGTGCATCATTAGACTCAGATGAGCTCACGCCAAGCAATGTGGGTGGGGTAACAGAATAGGAGGGCGGTGCAGCATGAGAGTCCTACCATTGAGGTACTGCCTGCCTCATTAGACAGATTTCAAAGGGTGGTTAAACAATCATACTTACCCTATAGCTCTGTGTTTTCATGGTAGTCTCAAATCCAGGAGTATACTGGGCATAGGAAATGGCTGGACTGCAGGTGGTGGATCAACGCCACTCTCAACCAACTCTGTTGTCAACTCATACATAGTAATAATCATCGAATCATATGGGGAAGGGACCTGGAGAGGACTAAGTATTCTCTAGGAACTGCTGTTCTAGCTCTTTAATCCTTTTTGCTATTCACCTTTGGACTTTCAGCAATCTGTCCATATCTTTTCTGAAATGTGGAACCCAGAGCTGGGTACAATATTCCGGTTGAGGCTGTACCAGCGTGGAGTATAGTAAAAGAATTAGTGCACTATCGACTCCTATTTAGCTTAGAATCCATATGACACCCCCCCAGACTCCCTTCTTGCAGTGCTACTTCCTAGGCAGTCGTCATTTCTCGTTTTATGTGTGTGCAGCAGATTGTTCCTGCCTAAGTTGAATGCTTTGCATTTGTCCTTCTTGAATTTAATCCTATTTACTTCAGACCATTTCTCTATTTTGCATTATACTCCTACCCTCCAATGTACTTGCAACCTCTCCAGGTCTGACACGGTCCACAAACTCTGTAAGTGCACTATCTATGCCATTGTTTAAATAATTGATGGAAATATTAAACAGAGCTGGACCTATGACCAGTCGTCTTGGGACCACATTTGATATGTCCTTCCAGCTTCACTTGGAACCACTGATAACCACCCTACCACAATTTTCCAACCAGTTAGGCATCTTCCTTGCAGTAGCTCCATCTAGGCTGCATTTCCCTAGTTTGTTTATGAGAAAGTCATGCAAGACAATAGCAAAAGCTTTATTAGCATCAGGCTATACCATATCTACCACTTCATTGCTACCCATAAGGCTCCTTACTGTGTCACACAGTACTTTGGCATGGCAGCTTCTGGTGGGAGCTGGAACCTGGCAGGGGTAAATGAGCAACTGGTGCTACCTGAAATCAGAACTCTTCAGACATGGAGAAATTGAGCCTTATTCCATCTTGGGATGAAATCATGGGGGACCCAGCAACTCCTATCATGTTGGAACCAGTTCTCCTCTCCTTCTTAGGCTGCTGCTACACGCCCCCTCTCCTGTTGGAGGTGGCATGATAAAGAGGCAATTTGAAGCAGGCTAATTAGGCACTAACATGCATATTCAGTGCCTCATTAGCATCATGGCAGCAGTGCAAATTTCAAAGTGCAGACTTTGAATTGCAGATTGACAGTGAAGATGAGGGCAGCTATGAAGTGAGCGACCCACTTCGCCATTCACTTACTCCGATCTAGTTCTGTGGGAGTAAGGGAATGTTGAAGTGGGGCACTTACTTCGAAGCTGCCCCCATCTTCACTGTCAATCTGCAATTCAAAGTCTGTACTTCGAAATTTGCATGGTGCCATTATGCTAAGGAGGTGCTGAATACGCACGTTAGCGCCTCATTAGCCTGCTTCAGATTGCATCTTCACCATGGCCCCTCCAATGGGAGGTGCTGAGTGTAGAAGCAGCCTTAGATGTGAATCCCTGGGTGGAAGGATATTGTGTCCAGTGGGGTCAGTAATATTTTGTGAAATGTTGGAAAGTTGTTGGGGAAGGAAGACATAAGAAAGGTAAGGGAGGAGGGGAAGCCAGAGGAGGAGGCCATTGAAAAGCAGAAGAGGATTAAGCAAGGTTGATATGTTCAGCTTGTGATCAGATAGGGAGTATCTCCAGAGGTCTGGGTTCAAAGCAGAGCTCTGCTACCAACTTGCTCTGTGACCTGGGTAAATTGATCTCTCTGAGCATCACTTTGTCTGTCTCCTGTCAAGTGGGCATGATGATCTTTTCTTGGAGGCAAGGGGCTTGATTCATGTTGAGCGTGTCTGAGATCTGAGGCCAAAAGGCACAAAGTACCATTCGTGGCTCCAGCATCTCTGGCTGCCCACAGCCTGACTTCTGTCCCTCTTATAATTTAGACCCAACGTTTCCCTTTTCATTCCATTCCCATTATCCAGCTCTTTCAGCTATGTAATCTCAAGTGGCTGCATTGGGCCGTAACTGGAAAATAGCCATTTTTATGTACAACCAGGTGAGACGCTGGCAGTGATAAATTGCTGATGCACAGGAACTCATTAGTGCAAATGTCTACAAAGCCTGATAAGAGTCCTCCCATAAGCCAGCCCAAGTGATAACAGCACTGGAAGAGGAAGAGAAATGGTCAGCCAGGGACTACAGGTTTGTTCGGATTGTAACAAAGCTTTAATTCAGGTTTGCCCATAATAAAGCTTGTTGGGCCAAAAGAATTTTGCTAATAGTACATGCGATGTCTGAGCCCCCAAGAGAAACAAGGGCCCAGGAAGCCGGGCTGATGTGGTAAGTGAAGGACACAGGAACTGTCTCTGGTTGGACTGGAGAACCCAGAAATGACCAAGCCCAATTTATAAAGGCCAATAGGAAAACAAAGGCTAGAAGGGCCTTTGGGCTGGAATTAGCCTCTCATCCTTTACGGGAGGGCCGTCCAGTCAGAGTTAAGGTACTTTGCTCGACCGGTATGCAGAAACTTGCTCTGCTAGTGCTGTACCTGCACCCTGGAGACATCTCAAGGATTCTCAGTGCCTTTTGTGCCTCCTTATCACATGTGGACAGGGGCAGGAGCAAATGAGCAACTGGTGCTGCCTGAAATCAGAACTCTTCAGAAATGGAGAAATTGAGCCTTATTCCAGCTTGGGCAGAAAGCATGGGGGACCCAGCTACTCCTATCATGTCGGAACCAGTTCTCTCCTTCTTAGGCTGCTTCTACACTCCCCCTTCCTGTTGGAGGTGGCATGGTAATGAGGCAATTTGAAGCAGGCTAATTAGGCACTAACACGCATACTCAGTGCCTCTTTAGCATAATGGCAGCAGTGCGAATTTCGAAGTGCAGATTTTGAATTGCAGATTGACAGTGAAGATGGCGACAGCTTTGGAATAAGCTCCCCACTTTGACATTCCCTTACCCTCACAGAACTGGTGTTGGAGATCACTGCACAAGTGCCATTCCGGCTTTCTCCACCCCTATTGGCTGCCTGTTTTTGTGGCCTATACATAGTGAAATTCTGGTTCTGTGGCCCTTTCCTGTTCCTATGGGTGGCTTCTGCCCCCTGATCCTAGGACTTGGCAGGCTCGTGCTTTTCACAGCTGTGGGTGCACATCCCATTCCTGTTTTCTTCCAGCACTCAGCTGATCCCTGAGGTCGGTCTCCTCGTTCTTAGGGGAAGCTATTTATTGCCTTTGCAGACAGTGCTTCGGAGGCTCCACCTGCCAAAGTGGGAATCAAACACATCAGCATTGTGTGCGCCTTGTCTTTTGTTCCCCGCAAGCCCTGGGTTCCCACTTCAGGCCAGGCTAACACCAAACAGAATCTGTCTCTCCCTGAGCGATGAGCTTTTCCAGATTCTGCGCTGCCAGGGCTCACTGAGCAACCTCGTGTTCTCAGGAGTTAATTTATACCAAGGCTACCCGGGGCAGGATGAGGAAGGTGCTTAACTTCAGCTTTGGAATTTCTCCAGCAGCTCTTGTTAGCGACTGTTAGTGCAAAGGGCTCCTCTGCACTCCGGGTTGAAGCTGAGCCAGCCATGGGAGTGGCTCCGCATCCCATCCCTGGTGCAAGCTGGTGGGTCTCCTCTCTGATATGAAAGTACTACAGGCTCCAGTGCATTCTGTATATCCCACTCCTTTCTCATCTCCTGCCAACACTAGCTTCTTCTTATCAGAGCTAAAATAGGCCACAGGCTTTTTCTCACAGTGACAGGGTCTGCTTCAGCCCTGAGAGCACTGCTTCTTCTGTGGCAAAGCAGCATTTAATTTCCAAGGCAATTTGGGTTTGAGCAAAAAGGGATCTCAGGGCCTCAGCCTGCTGCAGTCTTATCTTCCACCTCCTGCCCCACCCTGCCCGTGAGAAATAGCTCTGCTAACCAGTGGTGCTGGGTGCGCGGTGTCTGGCAGCCCCAGGGCCACCAGGCCAAGGGAAGTTGGTTTGTTTGATGTGTTTGCTTTAGCTATTTGTTTAGCAGCCCTCACTGCTGTCTGCTGCTGAACAATAAGCAACAAGGAGGCCATGGTCTCCTCCCCGTTTCTCTGACCCCAGCTGACTGGCTCAGCCTCCATTTGCTGCCAGGCTTTGTTGCCATAAAAATGCCAGCTGCACAGAGAAGCCCCCACATGAATCTCTGCCCAGCTGCCTTCCAGGGTTCCCTTGAATTTTTTCCATCCAAGGGCAGAATAAATTTTATGTGCATGTGCAGATGTGCACCAGCAGTAGAAACACAGGCTGCTGGCTGTGGACGCTCTGCTAATCAGCTGGTTGGCACCTGAATCTCTCCTGGGTGGCTGCCCAAGCCCTCAGCTTACAGGGAACGCTGCTGCCTGCCACGCCCCTCCTCTGAAAGGCTGCTCTGGATGTCACGCGCCACACAGCATAGACAGATGGGCTGGTGGCAGGGAAAAGAGAAGGGTGGGGCAATCTGTGAGTGACTCAGAATCCACCAAAGCATTGTGCTGGGATGGAGTTGCCGCACCAGGAGTACACACTGTCCAGCTGTCACCCTTCCAGTCATGTGCCTTGCAAATTGTTTGAACTTGATGCTAATTGTCTTGTCAAACAATTTGCATATGCCCACACACTCCATCTTAATGACCCCTGCCCCCAAGGATGAGGACATTCACACATGGCTGTGGAGGGGACATGTGCCACTTGGAAGGACAGACACCCACCTTGCCTCTGTTCCCCTTTCCTGTGCCCCAGAGCATCTGACTACGAAAGCAGACTGTGAAGAACTTCAAAAAGATCTCACCAAACTGAGTGGTTGGGCAACAAAATGGCAAATGCAATTTAATGTGGATAAGTGTAAAGAAATGCACACTGGGAAAAATAGTAGTAGGCATCCTTCGATCCCAAGGGATCGTGGGTTTGCGCCCCAGTTGGACTGATTCGAGCAGCGCCTTCTGTGGCTGTGCAATCCAATCTGGGAGTGGCAGTCCTTTCCGCACTGTGAGCAGCAGTAGGCAGATGTCGCTCTGGTATCATGGGCACGGATCTTCCTGAGGGCTCTGCTGTCTTCCGCTTCCTTCACCGAGGTAGTTTCATACATAACAAGAGCTTCCTTCACTCCGTTTCCAGGCATGCCTGTCTGAGGCGAGCGAATGCCAGGTGTTCGCACTGATAGAGAGAGCCCTGAGGTCACGCTTGCACGTGTCCTTGTAGCGCAATTTAGGTCGCCCTTTTGGCCTCTTTCCAGATGCGAGTTTGCCGAAGAGGAGGTCCTTCGGTATTCAGCCATCTGTTATGCGTGAGACATGGCCCAGCCAGCGCATACGCCTCTGTTTGAGAAGGGTGAACATGGAGGCGGTGCCTGCCCTCTCAAGCACTGCGCTATTGGGGACCTCGTCCTGCCATGAGATACCGAGTGTGCGCCTAAGGCAGCGCATGTGGAATGTGTTGAGCTGCTGCTCTTGTTTTCAGCGCAAAGTCCATGTTTCACCGGCATACAGCAGTGTGCTCAAAACACAGGCTGTGTAGACCTGCACCTTCCTGTGCACAGTGAGCTTATTGTTAGCCCATACTCGCTTCTTCAGCCTGGAGAACGTTGTGGGGGCTTTTCCAATGCGCTTGTTGATCTCGCTATCAAGTGACAAGTTGTCCGAGATCGTCGAGCCTAGGTACACGAACTCATGGACGACTTCCAGTTCGTAGTCTAGCACGTTGATAGATGGCTCGTTACCCATGTTTTGGCCCATCACCTGGGTCTTCTTTAAGCTGATTGTGAGGCCAAATTCCATACATACATCCGCAAAACGAGTTATGAGTGACTGCAGTTCCTGTGAGTGAGAGCAGCAATAGGTGCATAGTCAGCAAAAAGGAACTCCTTTAGATGCTTCATAAGCGCCCTGGTCTTCGTTCTAAGCCTTGACAGTTTGAAGAGGTTGCCATCCATTCTCTTGCGGGCAGAGATGCCCTCTGTAGCAGTTCCGAAGGCATATTTGAGCAAAACTGCAAAGAAGATGCCGAACAGTGTTGGAGCCAGCACACACCCCTGCTTCACTCCGCTGAGACTCTCAAAGGGTTCGGATGTGGATCCGTCGTATACGATGGTCCCCTTCATGCCTTCATGGAAGGCCATAATAATGCTGAGCAGAGTTGGGGGACAGCCGATCTTAGCCACAATCGCGAACAGACGTTTTCTGCTGACGAGGTCAAATGCCTTGGTCAGGTTGATGAAGGCAACAGAGAGAGGTTTGTTCTGCTCCCTGCACTTTTCTTGTAGTTGCCTAACAGAGAAAACCATGTCTATGGTGGACCATTCAGCTCTGAACCCACACTGAGACTCAGGGGAGATTCTGTCCGCAGGAACATTGAGCTTCTTCAGAACAACAAGTGCAAATGGCTTCCCCACGGTACTGAGAAAGGAGATGCGGCGAAAGATGTTACAATCGCTTTTGTCACCCTTGTTCTTGTAGGCTACGTCTACACGTGCATGCTATATCGAAGTAGCTAATTTCGAAGTAGCGACATCGAAATAGCCTATTTCAATGAATAGCGTCTACACGTCCTCCAGGGCCGGCAACGTCGATGTTCAACTTCGACGTTGCGCAGCCCAACATCGAAATAGGCGCAGCGAGGGAACGTCTACACGCCCAAGTAGCACACATCGAAATAGGGATGACAGGCACAGCTGCAGACAGGGTCACCAGGCGGACTAGCGCTTCCGGGGCAACAGCTAGCCGCTCCCTTAAAGGGCCCCTCCCAGACACACTCAGCCTGCACAGCACGCAGTCTGAAGAGCCATAGGCACACAGACCTCGGGCGCCGCAGTCATGGACCCCCAGCAGCAGCTGCAGCAGAGGTCCACCCAGCCCTCCAGGCAGGAGCAGGGCTTGCCCTGCTCCATGCCATGCGGGAGGCAGCTGAGCACCTCCTTGCCCCAGAGGAGGAGATGCCCCCAGGGCAGTAGGGCTCAACCCCTACCCCTGCAGCACCCCGCCCCCCACCCCCCGCCTCACACGCCAGCGGCTGTGGAGCTACCCCACCAGCACCGACTGGTGGGAGCGGCTGGTGCTTGGGGAGTGGGACGACGACCGCTGGCTCAGGAACTTCAGGATGAGCCGGCAGACATTTCTGGAGCTGTGCCAGTGGCTCACCCCCGCACTCAGGCACCAGGACACCGCCATGCGGCGTGCCCTCACAGTGCAGAAACGGGTCGGCATCGCTGTCTGGAAGCTGGCCACTCCAGACAGCTACCAATCCGTGGGCCAGCAGTTTGGTGTCGGCAAGGCCACCGTCGGGGCTGTCTTCATGGAGGTAAGCAAACCCATGGGGGGAGGGCAGGGCAGGGCAGGGCAGGGAGGCCAGGGCAGGGCAGGGGAGGGGGCCAGGGCAGGGCAGGGCAGGGGGGCCAGGGCAGGGAAGGGCAGGGCCACGCACACCCTACTCACCCCTCATTGGTGCTGTCCCCTGTGCTTTCTCTGCAGGTTGTGCGTGCCATCAACGCCATGCTCCTGCACAGGCTCGTGAGGCTAGGGGACCCAGATGCCACCATCGTGGCCTTTGCCACCCTGGGCTTCCCCAACTGCTTCGGGGCTCTGGATGGGACTCACATCCCCATCCGCGCCCCGCATCACAGTGGAGGACGATACCTGAATCGAAAGGGCTACCATTCTGTCGTCCTCCAGGCCTTGGTGGACAGCCGGGGCCGTTTCCAGGACATTTATGTGGGCTGGCCTGGCAGCACCCACGACACCCGGGTTTTCCGGAACTCGGGCCTGTGCCGCCGGCTGGAGGCGGGGACCTACATCCCCCAGCGGGAGATCCCTCTGGGGGACACCACCATGCCCTTCTGCGTCATCGCAGATGCGGCCTATCCCCTCCGGCCGTGGCTCATGCACCCCTACACGGGGCATCTCTCCGCCAGCCAGGAGCGCTTCAACGAGCGCCTGAACTGTGCGCGCCAGGTGGTGGAGCGCTCATTTGGCCGCCTGAAGGGACGCTGGAGATGTCTCCTGACCCGCCTAGATGCGGGCCCCAACAACATCCCCCAGATTGTGGGTGCCTGCTGCGCCCTGCACAATTTGGTAGAGAGCAAGGGGGACACCTTTTTTCAGGGCTGGGCTGCGGAGGCCGGCAGGGCAGACGTCCAGCCACCTGCTGCCCCCAGTCGGCAGGTGGACCCCGAGGGGACCCGGGTCCAGGAGGCCCTGCGGGCCCACTTTGATGAACAGGCCACGGGGTGAACTCTGCCCAGGCCCCCTACTGCCCGCCCCTTCCTCCACCACACTCCTGCCCCAACGCCTACACCATGGAGCACCCCACCGCACCCCCCCTCCCACTTGTCCTGGACAAATGACAGCACACACTTGTGGCTGAACTTAAACTTTTTTTTTAATTTCCGAACCTTTTTTTTGTAACTGTAAATAAATATTTGAACCAAAAACCAAAAACTATGTAAAAACATGTTGAACAAAAGCAATATGTACAAAAATAAAACAATACAAAGAAACAACAGTCCTCAATAATCAAAAGAAAACCAGGGAGGATAAAGGGGAGAACTATTTACATGGGGGGGACGGGGCAAACTGGGGGCAGAAAAGAACAGGGTCCAACTATATACAAGGGCGGGGGCCACGTCCTGGGCCCCTCGCCCCTATAGCCCGGCAGCGGGCGTTGGCGGCCGGGAGCCCCGCCGCAGTCGCAGCCTGGTCCATGGCTGGGTGGGGGCGAGCTGGACCGGAAGGTACGGTGGCCGGCGAGTGTCAGGTGGCTCCAGGGGTCCCTCGGCGCTCCGGCCCTCGCCGGTGGGTGGTGGGGCTGCAGGAGCAGGCAGGGCGGGCAATGTGGAGGCCGGCGCGGCATGGGGGGCCAGGTAGTCCACCAAGCGGTTAAATGTCTCCATGTAGGCCCCCCATGCCTCCTGGCGCCAGGCCAGCGCCCGCTTCTGCAGCTGGAGGTGCTGCTCCGCGACCTCCAGCTGCCGACGGTGGATGGCCAGCAGCTGGGGGTCCGTCGCCGTCGGTTGTTGGTGGCGCGGGGTCCGCCGTCTAGCCCACCATGGGGCTGGTCAGTCCTCGGCCGAGGGGCTGGCCTGGAGCGATGGTCCCGGAGGGCTCTCCGGGACGACTGAGGCCTCGCCGGCGCTCTCTTCCGGTCCTTCGGATGGTGCAGGTGCAGGACACAGGAGAGGACGGGGGGAAGAAGAATGGAGACAGGCGCTAGTGTGGGCCCCAAGCCGTGGCCTTTGTCCCCCCAGCCCTGTGCTGCAGGTTCCCCATCCCCGTCCCCGGGAGATGCTGCTGTGATGGATGGGGTTCAGGGGTCCCCCTGCCCTGCACCCCGTCCCCTGGTGGGAGCGACTCTCACTTCACCCCGCAGGGTCTGAGAGCAGGAGAGGTTTCTTAGGCCAGAGATGCCCAGTTTCTCCCAGGAGTGACAGCACCAGCTGTCGGAAGAGACAGTCCTTCCAACCCGTTGTGGGGAGAAGACCCCAAGGGGGGCCCCTCTGGGATGCAGCTTTCCCCCTCCTCAGGCTGGCTGCCTTCCAGCTCTCCCTTCCCCTAGCCTCTACCTGTGGGCCCCGCCCTCACCCCCCAAGTCCAAGCCAGCTCGGCTCCTCCCTCCTGTTTGTTCAGGGCAGAGGTGTCACCTGCCAGCTGTAGCCCCAGGATCCTCCTTTGCCCCTGGGAGCTATTCGGCTCTTGTTGCTCATATGTAGCCTGAGTCTCCCTTTGGCACTCCCCCCACTCCATCACATGCTGCTGCTGCGGGGTGTCCCACCCCCTCCTCCCGGGGGCCCCTCGAGGTTCCGCTCCCCCCTGGCCCGGGGATGGGGTATGGCACTGTCATGTGGGAGGGGGGGCAGGGGCTGATGCAGTGCTGTGAGGGCCATGGCCCTGGTGTCCTTGGGGCCATGGCCATGTGAGCATGTGGGGGGCCCTGGACACATATCTCTTACCCCCGCCCCTCAAGCCCAGGGGTGTCCACCAGAGGGGGGTACCTACCTGTCGGTCCGCTCCCACAGTCCGGAGATCCCCGGGGGACGGAGGCCCTGCTGCTGCTCCGGGATGGCAGGAGGAGGATCTGCAGGCTGGATTCTGCAGAGGAGGAGCCCCCCTCCTCCTCCTCCTCCTCCTCCTGCCGCGATGTCCCGGGGGTGGCCTCCGGGGGGGGTCCCGGGGGTGCGGGGCTTGCCTCCGGGGCGGACTCCGTCTGCAGGGCCTGCTGGGGCTCGTCAGCCGAGGTGTCAAGGGTGGCCAGAGGGGAGGAGGTGTGCCGGGGGCCCAGGATGTCCCTGAGCTCCCTGTAAAAGGGGCAAGTGACGGGGGCGGCCCCAGATCGGCTGGCCACATCCCGGCCCCGGGAGTAACCCTGCCGCAGCTCCTTGACCTTACTCCTGACGTGGTCAGGAGTGCGGGCAGGGTGACCCTGGGCAGCCAGGCCGTCGGCCAGCCGAGCGAACGCATCCGCGTTCCGCCTCTTGCTCCCCATTACCTGGAGCACCTCCTCCTCGCTCCAGAGCCCCAGCAGGTCCCGCAGCTCGGCCTCCGTCCAGGAGGGGCCCCGCTGCCACTTGCCAGCCTGGCTGCCCTGGCTCCCCTTGGGGGTGGTCCCCTGGGGGCGCTGGGGGGGCTGCCGGCCAGCCATCGCCGCTGTGTGGGGGGCTGAGGGTGGTGCAGGCTGGCCGCGTGTGCAGGCTGCAGCCTGCACGTTCCCTCAGATTCCTGCACAGGAAGGGAGGGGGAGGGGACCTTTAAGGGGCTGCTCCACGCGGCCACCAGTGAGCTGAGGGGCTGGAGAGAGCGTCTCTCAACCCCCCAGCTGATGGCCGCCATGGAGGACCCGGCAATTTCGACGTTGCGGGACGCGGATCGTCTACACGTGCCCTACTTCGACGTTGAACGTCGAAGTAGGGCGCTATTCCGATCCCCTCATGAGGTTAGCGACTTCGACGTCTCGCCGCCTAACGTCGAAGTTAACTTCGAAATAGCGCCCGACGCGTGTAGCCGCGACGGGCGCTATTTCGAAGTTAGTGCCGCTACTTCGAAGTAGCGTACATGTGTAGACGCGGCTGTAGACAGTAATGATGTTAGCATCCCTCATATCTTGCAGTACGCTGCCTTCTCTCCAGCATTGGCGAAGTATCCATGCAGCTCTGAAACTAGGGTATCATTGATGCATTTGAGGATTTCTGAGGGAATACTGTCTTTCTTTTACCGTCATACAATATGGTGGGGGCTAATTTAGCTATAACTAATCAGGAAAGAGATCTTGGAGTTATCATGGATAGTTCTCTGAAAACATCCACACAGTGTGCAGCAGCAGTCAAAAAAGCAAATAAGATGTTAGGAGTTATTAAAAAAGGGATAGAAAATAAGACAAAGAATATTTTACTGCTCCTCTATAAAATTATGGTACAGCCACATCTTGAATACTGCATACAGATGTGATCTCCTCACCTCAAAAAAGACATTTTGGCATTTGAAAAGGTTCAGAAAAGGGCAAGTAAAATGATTGGGGGTTTGGAACAGGTCCCGTATGCGGAGAGGCTAAAGAGACTGGGACTTTTCAGTTTAGAAAAGAGGAGACTGAGGGGGAATATGATAGAGGTCTATTAAATCATGAGAGGTGTGGGGAGAGTGAATAAAGAAAAGTTATTTACTTATTCCCATAATACAAGAACTAGAGGACACCAAGTGAAATTAATGTGTAGCAGGTTTAAAACTAATAAAAGAAAGTTCTTTCTCACACAGTGCACAGTCAACCTGTGGAACTGCTTGCCAGAGGAAGCTGTGAAGGCTAGAACTATAGGCGAGTTTCAAAGGAGAGCTAGATAAATTCATGGAGGTTAGGTCCATAAAAGGCTATTAGCCAGGGTGTAGGAATGGTGTCCCTGGCCTCTGTTTGATGGCAGGGAGACAAGTCGCTTGATCACTGTCTTCAGTCCACCCCCTCTGGGGCACCTGGCACTGGCCAGTGTCAGCAGTCGGGATGATGGGCTAGATGGACCTTTGGTCTGACCCAGTAATGGCTGTTCTTATGTTCTTATGTGGTTGCACCAAAAAAATCAGAGCTCTCGGCCAGTGAGGCCAACAGCCACCATGGGCTAAGGGGCAAGGTGGAAGGGGCGCCTGGCTCCCTGCCTCCAGAAAGGGCAGGACCATGGGCAAAAGGGGCAGGGTTTAGAGGAGTCAGCCCTGATCTCCCACTTCCTGTGCTCCCTCAGAGCCTCACATGGAGTGGTGCCGCAGCACTGCTGGGGCATTTCAAACGAGTCCAGAGCTCTGGCCACTGCCACTGCTGCTTCAGCAGCTCTGGGCCCCTTCAAAACACTGGGCCCTGGGACAACTGACCCCTTTGCCCCTCCTACCCAGTGGTCGTGCCTGATCCAGGCATTGGCATCGCACTTATCACCATGGTCTCAGGCCCAGAATAGAACCAAGCAAGCAAAAGCCAGTCAGCAGGACTGGAAATCTCCACTGCTGCTGTTAGTAAGGGCATTGGAGGAGAGGAAATTGTGAAAACAATACACCGAAGTGGGGTTCCTGCACTCTCGTGACACAGCCATTGTGAAAGGCCAATGCAAAGAGCTGGGATCTGCTCTGAAGTGAGTGAGATCTGAGCTCATTCTAAACTGTTCCAGTCCTGATTGCCCACCCCATCCCCCCATGCACGCACAGCTCTGCCAATGCACCTCATCCTGACCCACAGCCCCCCTGCTATTCCTGCTCTGTGTCCTCTGTCAATCCACCTTAAATCTGACCAGTGATCCCTCTATTTTTTCCATTCCCTGTGCTGTATAATTTTATGTGCACCAAGGCATATGCAGATGCGCACCACAACATGCTGCGTGCTGTGGGCATTGAGCTGATCAGCTGGGCGGCCTTTGAAACTTGTCTGGTTGGCTTCCCAAGTGCTCATCTTATAGGGAGCTCTGACTGCGACCTGCAGCATTCTTTGCTCTGTCTCTGGTTTGGAATGGAGGCACCTGTGTAAAAGAGCTGGCAATGGGAGTCAGACGCAGGGCCCAGACAGGGGAGCAGAATACATGTGCCAGCAGTGTCCCAGGTCCCTACAACAGCAAACACCTGCTTTGTGTACTCTGCCCAACAAGCGCGAGCCTCTGGGTTCCAAGTTGATGTGCAGCTGGGAATGAGCAATGTCGTAGAATTTCACAACATTATGCAGCCTTCCAACTCCCCCTCCTGGCACGCCAGAGCTAAACAGTCACATGAAAGTAACATCCCAGGGGAGCAAAAAAGAATCATTCGGCGCATCTCCAGTCCTGAGTCCCATCAAACCTGTCTAACGGTCTAGGAAGTTATCTATCACACCAGTTAAAAGAACAGCTGCCCAGAACAATAGAGCAGCAGCATTCTATGATGTCAATCAGATCATATGTGTCAATTATATATAGTGCATTTCCCCAGCTCTGGAAGGTCCTTTTAGAAGCTTCTAAATATTGTTTCTCTTTCTTCTGATTTGGCCATTATTATTAATTAGTAGTAGTAGCATAGCAGCACCCAGATGCCCCAGCTGAGTTTTGGATGCCAGTGTGCTGGGTGCTGCACCTGCTTACAGGGTATCCGTATGTATGCCAAAGAGCTTACAGTCCCAGTAATCAAGACATAGAGACGGGAGGGAAGACAGAGGCACAGAGAATGAAACTCACCGAGGCCACATCTACAGACTTCTATCAGTATAACTAGGTCACTCCGGGGTGTGAAAAAGCAACAAGCTCTGGTGATGCTGTCACACCTGCCTAGCCCTGGTGTAGACAGCGCTATGCTCCTGCCCCTCAAAGAAGTGGATTTACAACACCAACAGGAGACACTGTCAGCATGGTTGCACCTGTGTAGCATTGAATGTGAAGGTGAGCTCTTAGATCACACACAAAGGCCAGGGCAAAGGCAGGAGTAAGACCACATATCTGGAGCCTCAGCTAAGTGTCATACCTACCCCAGTGATGCCCTGTGAGAATCCCTCCCACTCTCCCTTAAGATTAAGCATAAAATTTAGGCAAAGTAAGCCCCTGTGCTTCGGTTACTTTTTTCTCTCCTCCTGCATTATGGATCATGCTACTACTAATAATTATACATAATTTGTATTATGGTAGGGGGCTATGCCCACACTAGCTGCTGCCTTCAAAAGGTGGGTGCTAGTGAGACACTTTGGGATATGCTAATGAGGTGCTGCCATGAATATGCAGTGACTCATTAGCACAATGGCAGCCATGGTGCTTCGAAAGTGCTGCTTTCAATCACACGTGGCTAGTCTACACAAGGTCATTTTCAAAACGACCCCACACGCTTCAAAATCCCCTTCCTCCTGTTTGGTGATAGGAAGTGTGTGGGGTCCTGTCGAGAAGAACCCCGTGTAGATGAGCCGCAAGTGATCGAAAGCAGCACTTTTGAAGTGCTGTGGCCGCCATTATGTTAATGAGGCACTGCATATTCATGGTACCACCTCATCAGCATATCCCAAAGTGTCTCATTCGCATCCACCTTTCGAAAGGGGTGGGGGCTAGTGTAGACACAGAGTGTAGAAGTCAGACCCCAGTGTGTTCAGTGGTGTTCAAATACAACGCTTCACCCCAGCCCCATCTTTTCAAATCTGGTGTCATTAGCTGCCATGCGCTTCCTCACCCATCTAGTTTGGCTCAGCTTTTTAAGCTGCACTTATTTGTTTCTTTAATTCATGGGGACCCCACTGTGCCTTTGCAAAATGTGCAATAAAAGAAAAACCAAAGAGCAAAAGTACTTTGCCACTTAGGAAGAGCAAAATGTTACATTCTGTCCTTGTTCGAGGCCAAACCCTATCACACTGTAACATGTGAGCTGCATTGCTAATTGTGCGATGACTTTGTTTGGGTGCGAAGAAGAACTTGGAGTGCTTTCAGCAAGTTCTGGTGCAGATCAAAGAATGACTTATTTAAAAATTACATACCGAAGTAAGCTGTGCCTTGGGAGATTTGTTTTGAGTCTTTGGGCAAATTTTAGCACCAGCCCTCTAAAAACCAAAAACTGTTCGTCTGTTTAATAATACATTACCTGGTGGCCTTGCCAGTCATGCCCGCTGATGCAGGCACCTCCATGCATCGAGAGGATCGCTGACACACACACCTGGGCTGTGTCTACACTAGCTCCTAACTTCAAAAGCAGCATGGTAAGCAGGGTCGAGAGATTCCTAATGAAGTGCTGCGGTGCATATGCAGCACTTCGTTAAGCTAATTCTCCCCCACGGCAAGTTCGAAGTGTTGCACTTCAAAGTGCCGGCTTGCATGTAGCTGGGACTAACCCACTGGTACTTTGGAGTTCCCAGGCTACTTCAAATTCCCTTTACTCCTAACTGGCCAGTACTTTGAAGTGCCTGGGCTACTTTGCAGTACTGGTGGGTTAATTGCAGCTACACGCAAGCCGGCACTTCAAACTTTAACACTGCAAAGTTGCTGTGGGGGAGAACTAGCTTAATGAAGTGCTGCATATGCACCACAGCACCTCATTAATATTCTCCCGACACCCTGCTTAGCATGCTCCCTTGAAGTTGGGAGCTAGTGTAGATACAGCCCTGGAGTCATTTTGCAGCTAAATACCAATGAAAAATTTGCATTTGCACAGGGACACTTGTGGGGACCCACAACCTGGGCTTCCCATTTCTGGAAGGCATAGTTTTAATTTTCATAGACTTTATTTCCTGGGATATCTCCAGACGAGAGGTGACACAGTCAAGTGACTATGGCATGGGGTTGAGACTTGGGTTTTGTTCTGTCTCCTGCCCCTGCCCTGTTATGTGATCTCACCTTTCCCCTTCTCTGTGCCTCTGTTTCCTGCTGACCTTTATCGCTCTAGACCAGTGGTTCCCTTCCTGGGGTCCGCAGTTCCCTGGGGCTCTGTGAGGGTATTGCACGGGGTCTGTGAAAAAAATAAAAAATAAAAATGATCATAGAAAATAAGTTTCAAATAAATTGCAAAGTTACTATCTATTATTTTAAATTAAACGTCTTCCAATAATATTATTAATTGCTGTTCTAAAATCTGTGTTGTGGTTTCCTTTTTCATTTAATGAAGTGTACGCAGCAGCTAGAATTGGCTTTGATGGGGGTCCTCGAATGGTTTAGTGGGGATAATTGGGGGTCCACTGCGTGAAAAGGGTGGGAACCACTGCTCTAGACAATCACAGTGACCCAAAGTCTGAGCCTCTTTCTGGCACACGTGGCTGTTATAGGACTTGATTCTGTCTCCTATTGCCCATTCATCTCACCAGAAACAATCACACCTAGCTCACAATGAAGTCTTCTCTGCATCCCAGCCCCGGGTGGAGCATGTACCAGGCACCATGAAAGAGAAGGAGAAAATAGATGAGAGAGAACAATCTCCCTTCTTCACCCAGCAGGAGATCACAGACGTTTGGAAAATGAACCTCTTCCAGACCAGAGGAAACTAAGTCTGTTCACAGCAGATTGATCACTAATGCCAGCAGAGACAATGAGCAGAAAATTAGGGGGAATCTGCCTGCAGAGTTTTCTTAGATATTAGGCTCCAACTCTGGAAAACATAGTGGCTTGTTAGTCATGAGACTTAGGAGGCTGGCCAGTGGTAGCTGGCTGGTCGAGTACACCAGGTCTGTTGCTATTCTGCAGACCAGATGAAAGTTGGTTTGGTGTTGGTGTTTCTAGTTATCGTTCCTGCAAATGCACATGTATCCTGCTCGTGTTCCCTGCCTTCCAAAGCTGACTGCTTCAGAAACAATGGGCCGAATTGATGGCATAAAGCCTTCACACTGCATCTCCAGTGTTTCCTGTTTGCACAGCAGCAGTGCCCACATGCTCCCTGGGAAAACAGCATCAGCACGAGAACTACAGAGCATCAGCCGTCATGTCAGTGAACATCACCCACCTGATCTGTGGACCCCCTTAAAAATCTGCAAATTTGTCCTGAGAATGAGAAAATACTGGATTACATTGACCAACAAGTTAACTAGCAGCTTGTGATGGTGAACACAGAGAAACAGACTTAGCAGGATTTATGGTTCACATCACAAAAAAAGTTTAAACCTTGCAAGCCTCATAGCTTGATTTTAGTAAGGATTTTGACAGCCATCCTTCATAGGTCATGTTCTCTAGACCTTTGATCATTCTTGTTGCTCTTTTCTGGACCCTCTACAATGTCTCCACGTCTTTCTTGAAATGCGGTGCCCAGGACTGGACACAATACTCCAACTCAAATGCACAGCTACAAAATGGGGAATAATTGTCTCAGCAGGGGTCCAGTTTATAAAGATCTGGAGATTATGGTGTATCACAAACTGAATGAGTCGATCATGAGAGGCAGTTGTGAAAAAGGCTAAATGTTCTGAGATTGTATTAGTTGAAGCATCATAAGTAAGAGAGGGGAAGTAATTGTTCTTATTCACTCAGCATTATGTTTAATTCTGGGCACCATGCTTTAGGAAAGATGTGGAGAAATTTAAGAGAGAGTCCAAAAGACAGCGACAAAAACAATTAAAGGTTTAGAAAACCAGACCTATGAGGAAAGGTTAAAAAAATGGGTGTGTTTATTCTGGAGAAAAGAGGACTGGGAGCAGGAGGGATTGATAAATCTTCAGTTATGCTAATGGCTGTTGTGAAGAGGATGGTGACTAGTTGTTCTCTATATCCATGTATGATGCTGACAGACCTGAGTTGCTGGCCCCAGGAATAGACCCTGTGAGCATAGGGGCTAAAGCCCGGCACTCGGTACCACATGAGCTAAATGCCAGCTGGCTCTCAGCCGAGGCTGTAGAACAGAGACTTCACTCACCCCAGATTGAGGTCTCAGTGCCTCTGGGTACTACACATGGAAGGTAGGACAGGAAGTATGGGCATAATCTGCAGCAAGGGAGATTTAGGTAAGCTATTGGGAAACACTAGCAGTAAGGCTAGCTGAGCAATGAATAGGCTTCCCAAGGGGATCATGGAATCATTGCCGGCTTTTAAGAATAGGCTGAACAAACATTTATCAGACATGGTCTAGTTTAAGTTGGTCCCATGTCTTTAAAGGATGCTGTGTTTGGTGACTTCTTGGGGTCCCTCACAGTCCTACACTTCCGCGATTCCATGCAATTCTTGATCTCAAGTGGTGGCTGAACTTGTGCAGTGGGGACGGCTTGCCTTGCACCTGACTTTGCAAATGCCCTCACTATCTTATACTGTTGCTCAGTAAGTGCCCGATCCTGTCCCCAGATGAAACCAAAAGCAAAATGTCTACTGGAGACAAAGAGGCCCCAGCAGATACTATCTACTTTGCTGAAGGTTCTCTCGTTTTTAAAGTGTCTACTGGTCTGAGCCAAAGCCCACAGACTCCCATTAATTTCAATGGACTACAGACTTGGGCTAAAGCAGTGCAATTAGCTCAGACCTTTGTCATATAGTGCCCATGCTTGGATTACTTCCCCCCTAGGGCTTGAGCTTTCAGTCTTTCTGGGAGCTGGTCTTGCCATCCTGTAGCTGGTAGCTCTTCATCACATGAGTAATCTCAGTGACTGCTTTGGAACTGCTCAAGTCAGCATTGATTGCAGGAACAGGCCATAAGCTCCAGCCATAAGAAAGCTGGGTCTTTTTCCTGAAAAGACTAATACAGAGACCCATTTGCTGTCTCTTTTGCTCTCAGATCTTACTGCATCTTTTGAGCAGTTTCATGTGTAGATTAAAAGCTTCAGATGTATCAGTTTTATCCCTGTCTGATCAGTTTCAGAGTAACTTTTCTATCTGTGCAAACCTGCCTGTCCAACACACAGCGTGACGATTTGCCCATTGACAGGCTTGTGAGAGAAGCTAAGGGCAAAACAAGGACAGAAGAAGACCTTTGTGCAAAGAGCTCTCATGGAGGCCAGTCCCATGTGAAGAGCTTCTACAGGATCAGGCCCAGTGAATGAACTACTTCCACAGCCAGGGCTGAGGGGCAGAAGCGTGCTGTTCCTTTGTGAGGGTAAAGGAAGCTTGCTTTGCTCTGGTGCTTGCAGAGCTAGTTCTGAGAGCACCACACCCCAAGATGGCCAGGCTGGTACTTCTCCAGACCATTATTTTTTTGCAGCTTGCCATGGCTTTGGCACAGTGCTGAATTCTAATAGCCGATGTGAAGACACATTGGTAAAATGAGACAGTTCTGAGTGTCTGCAGACAGCTGTACAGCTCCTCTACCCCTGCAATTATTCATAAGGGGATAGAGTTCCTAGAAGACCGTTTCACACCTGCTTCTGTGCTGTACCTCCACAGGCACCCTTGTGCCAGAGACTAAAGAGTCAGCTGGTGCTTTCTTGCTATGAGGCCTAACGGTTCCCTTCAGCCCTCCTGAGGGGGATAAGGAGCACCCCTGATTTAGGCTTTCAAATTTCACTGTGAACTTTGTATTCGTTATGCAATCGGCCCCCTTTGCTGTAGATAGAAACTCTCTCCTTAAATTGGAAAGGGTTAAACGATTCCAAGTGTTCCTTCCCTTTGCATGTAAGCATGCAACAGAGAAAGAGCAGGGCATGAGAATTAAAAGGGAAAAAGCCATTTCCAAGTGTTTCTATAATTACTGAAAGACTAACAAAATAGTTTATTAAGTGATGATCTTTTATGGGACAGATGAACTTCTTCAGATCCACTCATCACTTAATAAATTATTTTGTTAACCTTTAAGGTGCTACCGGACTGCTTTTTTGTTTTGATCATATATAGACTAGCAGGGCTCTCCCTCTGTTACTGTAATTACTGAGAGTTGGTCTTCATCCCTTTTGCATTTCACTTTGCATGTTAAGTTGATCGCCAGGGCGTGTAGCCAGGTGCAATGGCCATCCTCAAACTCCTGTTAAGAAGAGGGGCTGGAGAAGTCAGGGTGTTTGAGGAGAGGCAGGAAGGACCTTCTGATGGAATTAACACCAGCTGATTTTTCATCTTTGCTCACAATAAATCGCTCAACAAGAAACTCTGTGGGGACCAACTACTGTCCGTTAACCACGCACTTGAGAAAAATAATTGGAATGCAAAGTTCAGCTGTTCAAAGCAATATCCAGAATGCCCTTGCTTCATGTGTTCCTCTCCAGTCGGCTCTGCCTCTCAGCAACTTGGCATAATTCAAAGGTTCTCTTCTGTTCTCTCTCTCTCTGGTGCTAATTACTGTGCCTTGCCAGGACCACTTGTTAAAATTTCAAAATGAAGGAGTCCCAGGAAGGCTGGCTGGACTCACTCTTGTTTCTATGACTTTTCAGCTGTCATCCATTCCAGTGACTCTTAAAATAAAGGGTTTAGATGGAAGATTTGTTGTGAGACTGGAGAAAAAGCCCGGCTGGTTATTGGAGCCACTTAGTGAAAGCTTCCAGCTAATATGTTACTTGAATCTAATGAGGCACACCTCACCCACAGCTTTACAAAAGGAAGATAAGGAAGATTCTCTTCACCTTACAAATGGGAAATCTAGGCACGGAGAGAAGGGACATACCCAAGATCATACAACAGGTCACTTGTAGAGTCAGGAATGAAACCCAGGTCTCTTAACTATGTGTGACGATGATAATAATAATAATAATCTGTGTTGCTGTAAGAGTCCAGGATTCCATGTGCTAGGTGCTGTATAAACACAGACCAGAAAGATAGCCCCTGCCTCAAATAGCTTACTATCTAAGCATGAGACAAAAGATAACAGTTGGACTCTGGTAAACAGATGAAGGGGCACAAAACATCAGGCACGGGTCTTGATATTTGAGCTCCCTGACTGGCGTCACTGGACGAAGGCGTTTGCAAGAGGACAGCAAGCAAGCTGTGCAGATGGTTACAGAGAGCTGCTTGTAAGCAAGAGAGGTAGAACTGGCAAAAAGAGGCAGATGTTTGAAAATTCAACAAGCAGGCAACAAAGCCTGCCTGAGATTCCACCTCCACTGTACACCATGGCCATTAAGAATTTGAGGGTGATAGAAGAGGCAGAGTTTGGCTCAGTCCATCTCGAAAGCACAGGCTCCTGTCACTCAAACTACAGGAAAATCTCCTTCAACTGTTTACAGTCTAGGGGCCAGAGACACGCTGCAATAAACTCTTATCATCTGATTCTAAGCCTCTCGTTGGCAGTTAAATAGTCATTCCAACAAGAGCACCAGGTGGTGCCTGCGGTGGTGGTGACTTTCGCAGTGCAAGCCACTGGCCATGAGGAAATAATACGAAACTCCCTGGGACATTCCAAGAGGGGCACCAGCTGGTATCAACATTAAGCCACAAGCAAACAGAATCAGATTCAAACAAAGGCTTTGTCCCTTGCAGGCATCTGGAGCTCTGCAGTGTATTATCCTCCATTGCAGTAGCCCAGCCAGTATGAGGTATATCTCTTGAGGTGTCCCTTGGGTTTACTCATCAAAAGCCACATGTACCACCCCTTCAACAGCTGCAAGAGAGAGACATTGTGTCATTAATTTCAGTCTGATTTGTCAGCCCCTCCCATTGTCGGAGCCAACATATCTCGGTGCTCAAGACTATGTCAGTGTAGCAAGAGTAGAGGCAGGGCTGGGGAGATAACTCAGTTCTCATGTTCATGTTTCTAACAGTATCACCCAGTGTTGTGGTAATTTAATCAACTGCCAGCCCCAGGGATTAGAGTCAACAGTATCTGCCTGTGGTCCATCAGTTAGTCTGAGCTAGGATTGTAGTCCAGGAGGCTTCGACAGTCTGGTCTTTGGAATAAGCTCGAGTGTGCTGCAGCCAGCAGCAGGTGGAATGTATTTGGAGGCAAAGGACAACAGGTAGAGGAGGGTGGAGGTGAAAGAGTTTAGAGTACACCAACAATACTATTAAGTATCGGAGGGGTAGCCGTGTTAGTCTGGATCTGTAACAGCAACGAAGGGTCCTGTGGCACCTTATAGACTACAATACTATTGTTAGTCTTAAAATAAAAGAGAAAATTGGTAGCTCAGGAGATTCCATTTAATGTACAGCTGTTTGCTGAGCTTGGCAATTAAATTGCAAACGGTTCGTTACCATTCGAGGTAACATCATCAGTGTGCAATCCAGTTCAATAAAGTCCTCCCTAACCGGCCTTTATAGAGTCCTTTTTGTGTGAACCTGACCAATAGTCTAGCCCATGAGATTAAGAGATAATAGGAAAAGATCTGGCAAGGAAACTGTGGTTAACAATGATTGGTCAAAGGTAAACAATCAATGAAGATCAACTATTGGTTAGGTTCACCCTAAAAGGACTATATTAAGACCAGTTAGGGAGGACTTCATTGAACTATTGTTAGTCCTTTGTGCTGTGGGAGTGCCTGGAGGCCTCCATGGACAGGCAGCCTGATGTGCTGCACAATCTTAGCTGAGACCATTTCTGCTCTGAAAATTGCATTCCTAGATAGAATGATACAAATGTAGGGTTGGAAGGGACCTCCAGGTGTCCTCCAGCCCATCCACCACCAAGGCAGAATAAGTGCTCTTGGCCATCTCTAGTGGTGACAGGCATCCTGTTCTGAAAACCACCCTGATGCGGGGAGAGCTAAAACAGAGCTAAAGCTAAAGCATGGGAGGAGAAGCAGAGAGATGAAGTGGTGGCAGGACAGCAAGTCATTGGCTAAGCAAGAGATAAAATCCGGCTTTGCTGATGCTCAGTCCAGTGGCCTATCAACTAGGCCAAACTGGCTCTCCTGTGAGATGTTTCATTTTGTCACAGACTCGTAACTCCAACGCTGGTCAGCATTCTGCAGGGGCCTGACCCAAATTCATCACCCATGTCTGCCAAAAGAAAAAGCAACGATTGCAAGGGAGCGCCTGTGATTGGGTGGGCATGGCCACCCACAGAGCTACCCTTTCTTAGGTTCTTTCCTGTACCTTCAGATATGCGAGGACTCTGCTAGCTGCAGACACAGGCAGCCATTTTGTGCTGAGGCCAGTGCAGATGGGAGACACATAGCATGCTCACTCAGAAAGACTTTACCTTCTTTCCTTCTGTGTTGGTTCTTTTAATCCTGGCTAAAAGGACATGATTGCCCCTTTGGGTACAGACTAACATGCTGCAATCTCTGTGTGTTTCTGATGCACACCCACCACGATTGTACCGCCTTGGGTCTTTGTCGTCCCAGCAATTGCTAAAGAAAACAAAACCCTGCTTCCCATAAATGATGTAATTGACAATGATGTAATTTAGGGAGCCTGATATCACAGCAAAAGAGAACCAAGAAACCCATTTCAGAGACTAAATGACCACCAAAGCCTTGGAGTCAGTATTGGGATGGAGGGGAAAGAACAGACTGAATGGAGGAAGAGTCATTCTCTTTTTCCTGAAGTAAGTGCCTTAAAACGGTGATCATTGGTTTTATAGACACCTGTTCCTCATCTATAACAACCGAAGACCCCTTCACTGAAGTTTACTTTCACAAACCAACATCCTATGGAAGAAGGGCAGGTTACAGGTGACCCTCTCATACAAAATGACTCTCACACACATGCCAGGCACCAAGTGCTAGCTAGATGTGGTTGATTTCCTATGGTTCTTAACCCCTTGTGGTCACCCTTATGTTCCTATTAATCACCCATGTCACAAACCAGGAACCTGTCATCTTTCTAGCACTGATCATGGAAGCAAGCAGTCATACGAGGACATGTTAATGGGCAGGGGGAGGGGAGTCCTCATTTCCCCTCTATTTCCCTCATCTGGATGGATGGGTGTGATGCCAGTCATGTGGAAGGTACTTTAATAAACAGCTGGGTTCCCACTGCTTGCTGCTAGCTCTGGAATTGTACTGTTTCTTGAGCCGGAAGAATCAAATTAGTACAGTAGAAGCATCCCTGGGTCCCAGGGGCCCCTGAACTGCTGAAAGGGGATGGGGCAGGGAATCAGACTCCACACCCAGCCCTGGATCTCAATTATAATGTGCCAAACCAGAGCCTCAGAATCAACCACCCCCAAACTTTGAGAACTCTGAAGCTGAACCATAGTGCACTGGTGCCTGATTCAGAAACACCAGTAATGGAAAAACTCTACCCCAATTGCCTGGAATGAGCCCCAACAACCTCCATGCAGCCCCAAAGAGCCTTCAGAAAGTCCAAAGAGGTCACAGGCGGTAAAACCAGTACAGTTCCAGCAGAGCATCTGCCCCCACCCCCACCCTGCAAATGAAGCATGGCACAATCCATTGAAAACCCCATGCCATCCCTGGAGAACCTGCAGCAGTGATGCTCACCTTCCTTTCCTCTGCCACGGGCCCTGTTCCACCCACATAAGACCCAGGTGCGGGAAACCCAAAGACCTTGGTGGAATAAAGCGACAAAAGAGAGAGCTCAGCGCTCAGCCAGAGTCGATGCAGAGCAGTGGCAAACCGGCGAGCAAAGAGAGAACTCTGACCTTCCTGGGAAATGCTGAATCGCTGTGGGTTTACCTGTGATTTAACAGTCTTTGTTGATTCATTTCTGTGTCCCTGAAGGGCAGGGCAATTTGACTAAGAGCCAGCCTGGCACATGCCCCTGAACTGAAGAATATATCTGCAGTTGAGCTGGCAGCTGAAATTCCCAGCTCCTGAAGAGAGAACTCGCATGGCTTGAGCCAGCACCTAAAAGTCATAGTGGGCCTGCCACAGAATGTGTACCCCTGGGTAGCAGCTCTAGTGAAGCCACCAGAGAAATGCTGCTGGGGTAGGAGCTAGCTGGAGCAGGGCGAGGGGATGTTCACCTGTGGCCGAGTGCTGGTTGTGCCCCGAGGGTGCTGCACTTCTGGCCGATAGTGTTTGCTCTCTCAGAGGCTTCTTGTATCCATGCAACCTCTTTCCCTTTGCTAGAGGTAGGGCCCACAGCCTACTGAGCCATCCCCATCAGAGTCCACCCCACAGGTTGCGGTGGAAACCACACTGTAGTCCCCTTTGCAGTGACATGGAGAGGGTTAGGGGAAACCCCAGGCAAACCCTCTCTTCTGGCCATTTCATACAATATTGCATGATCTTCTTATCAGTAAACTAGGGAAATGTAACCTAGATGGGGCCATTACCAGGGGGTGCACTGGTGGGAAAGATGAAGAGAAATTGGAGAGGGTCAAGCAAAGAGCAACTAGAATGATTAAAGGCCTAGACAATATGACCTATATAGAAAAATTAAAATAACTGAGTTTGTGTAGTTTGGAAAAGAGAAGGCTGAGAGGGGACATGATAGCAGATTTCAAGTACCTGAAAGAGTGTTACAAGGAAGAAGGAGAAAAATTATTCTCCTTAATCTCTGATGACAGGACAAGAAGAAATGGGCTTAAATTGCAGGAAGGGAAGTTTAGGTTGGATATTAGGAAAATTTTCCTAACTGCCCAGGTGGTAAAGTATTGGAATGAGTTGCCTGGGGTGGTTGTAGAATCTCCATCATTGGAGATATTTAAGAGCAGTTTGGATAGCTATCTAACAGGGATGACCTTGGTGGTGCTTGGTCCTGCCGTGAGAGCAGGGGGCTGGACTTGGTGGCCTCTTGAGGTTCTTTCTAGTTCTAGTGTTCTATGAGTCCAAGTGGCTCCCAATCAAAAATTATTGCCCACACCATCCTATAACCTTCTACAGCCATGACTACTGCCATGTGACAGGGATTGAAATCCAAGATTTCCCCTGCCTGGTTCTTGCACACCCACTTGGTCAGCTGCACTTGCAAAGAACCTTTCAACCCTGCCATGCATGGGGACTTCCTCTTCTCTTCAGACTCTGAGTTATATCTGTCCTTGCATGGCTACACAATTCCATGGGCCCTACCTCTACTACCAGGAGCAGAACAGGGGAGCAAAGTGGTATCCATTTTAGAACCTGTTTAAAGGTGCAGACCCTCACTTGGAGACACCTGTAATAGCAATATAAAATTTAATAAAAGGCTTATATCCCACACACACATTCCTCAAAATGCAGCAGTGGCCGGGCAGGTTATCCCACAGGTTAAGAAGTGCTTATTCTCCCAATGCTCTTTCCACAAGATTGTCTCTTTGTTCTGCTGAGTCATGTCTAGTCCAATTCCCCTGACTCCCAGCATTGTTCATAGTCTTGTCTCTGTTTTTAAGGCCTTCATTTCCTGGGCCCTGGCAAAATCCTTTGGGGATCTCGCTTGTGAATCTAATGTTTTCAAAAGCTATTTTAATTAGTTCCTACTGCTCTGAAGGGAGGAGCAGCCCTCAACATCTCTTCGGCCCTTTGCTGTGTCACTCGAGGCGCTGCAGTCAGCGTTTGCTCAGGGACTACTGGGGAAGTCAGCACTGCAGGAGATGAGGCTGCTTTGAGAAAAAGCCCTTGGAAGTAATTAATCAAATGTTTCATCCCCTCCCTGCTCAGGGCTGGGTATCGGTGGGAAGTATCTTGCAATAATGCAGCTGGAAATGAGCGACTATTGTTCTTTATTACGTGAGCATCTAAAAGCCACATGGGAGATCAGTGCCCATTTGTGCAAGGTTTGGGGCATCCGTATAGCCAGAGACAGGTCCAACCTCAAAGAGACCCATGGGAGCTTAAGATTTACTCAAGATTGTGGTAGAATTAAGACTGGAAGGCAGATGATAGACTGCCAGCCCAACGCCCCAACCACTAGGCCCAACTAGGTGTCCCCAGAACAGACTGCAGCCTGGTGCCATGTACCTCCTCTGTCCTGTGACACCCAGGACCCTCCTGCAGCATTTCTTTCTATTCCTACCCAGGGCTTCTGTAAAGACCAACTTGACTGAGTGGAAGCTTTGGCAATATCTGTAAATCAAAGCAAGGGAAAGACCAACAGATTCTCTTTCGGCTTCAGCTGTATATTTGAACCTCCCTCTCTAGAGACTAATTTGTTAACTTCTTTGGCCCTTTCCACTCTCCACACTAACTGGGAATGCTCCTAAGGCCAGAGCTCTCCTAAGCCTACAGCTCTGTCAAGCTGACACTGGCAGGAAAGTGATGCCGGGGCTCTTCTCAGGTTTTGTTGGTAAAGAAGAGAGTGTCTAGTCTTTCTCCTTTGGCGGACAGCCCAGGAGAGGTAACATTGGTGTAAAACAATTGCTGGGCTGAATATCCATTACAGGTCACAGGTTAGTCAGTCACCTTCACCTCACCCATACAGACCTAGTATGTGGTTCCGTGCCATGAGGCAGGGCCTCGTTGTCCTTGGTGAAAAGGTCCCTGCCCCAAAGAGCTTACAATCTGAGTGTGTAAGTTCTCTGGATGGGGCTGTAAGTTAAAGCCCGGGTGTGATTTCTGTTTGAGCTGGTCACTCATCCATTTTAGAGTGAGAATGCCAGTCAAGTCACTCAAGCGTGGAGAGCCCCTCAGGGCCCTCTCACTATTCCCAAGTCCTCCAACATGTCACTGGGCTAGCATCATAGACCTGCTCTGCTAACTGCAGGGAGAAGTACCATGGGTATGCCCCTAGAAGTCCATCAACACAAATGGTGGAGCACAGCACCCGTGAAGATGCAGCAAATCAGAGACTGTTTTGCAGTGGAGGGCCACACACTTGGGCTAGGCTAATCAAGTACCAAGACATGGAGCTGATCCCCTGAGTTATCTGTCCTAAAGACCTATCCATAGAAAGTCACACTCCTGGTCACCTAGCAACAGAGAGAACTCAACTGAGCAGGGGAAGTCAGCACTTTTGCACCTGCCAAGCTCCTGTCTGTAAGCAAATATTAGACTGTCTGTGAATTTGTTATTACCAGGGAGAACAGAAAGCAGCTCCTTTGTCCCTCGCCTCCAAAACAAACCACTCCTGGACATTTCCAGGGTGCATTGCTTCCCAGTTTTCAACCATGCATTCCCCTATCATACGCTTTCTAAGTAGTCAGTGTTCTCAAGCAGCTGGGATGCTTATCTCAGCTGTGCCTCTTGCCTCCTACCCATTCTATCCATGCTATAATACTGTGTTCATTAACAAGCACCTTCCAAAGACAAGGTTTCTCTCTTCTTGAAGCTCTTTCGAAGCATAGAGAGTAAAAAGTAGGAGAAACAGGGAACTGGGAGGGAGGTTCTTCTTGTTTTAAGGAAAGTTGTTTTCCATTTGCAGATGATCATCTGATAGGGGAGGAATAATAACAGGAGATAGAGTATCAATATTGAACTATTAAAATGCTGCTTCAAAGCGACCACCAAATAGTTTTTAAAAACCCATGAAAATATGCACGCTAACTCCCTTATCTTTTCGGGTGCACCTGGCACTGTGAAAGATTTAAACTTGCAAATCCAAAGCTCAAGCAGGGTAAATATTCTGGCTTCAATCAAACTGCTCTATTAAAAAAAATTACTCACTATATTTGGCCTTTGGATTTGTTGCATGTCTGAGGGAGGGTTTTGTGGGTGCCTATGGATTTGTTTGGAAGCTGAAAAGCTTGTCCCTGCTTAGTTATCTTCACAGTACAGCATTCAGGGGAGCGAGGCCAGTCTGCTGCTCTCAGTAGGGCTTGCCGCTGTTTTCTTCAATACCCTCTGGTTCCAGCTGTGACTCTGTATTTAAAGAGTCCCTGCTGGCTTTGGAATGGTGTGAAAGGGCTCCCATCCCAGTCATTTATGATACTCCATGGCTGTGAAAATTGTCCTCAGGAAGCATATTTGCCAATGCAATCCTTGCCTGCTTCCTCTGCTGTCTGTTCTCCCTTTTGTCCTCCACTGGCTGCCTTTTGCCTGCTCCTGTGTCTGAGATAATGGATATCAGCTGTCCTCATTGCCACCCTTTGTACTAGAATAAATCTGACAGCTCGTGGTCCCATGTTTCCAGGTGCCCAGCACCCAACGTTGGAGGCCAGGTTTCCCAAAGAGCTCAGAGCCCATTTAGGCGGCTCAGTAAGGGCCAGGTTTGCAATGCTCAGCACCAGGGCCGCTCAGAAGAGGAGCACTCACCAGGCTATCTCTGCTGACAAGCCGACTGCTGGTTTGGTGCTTAGTTTGGTAGCCCACAATAGCTGTGTCTACACGTGCACGCTACTTGGAAGTAGCGGCACTAACTTCGAAATAGCGCCCGTCGCGGCTACACGCGTCGGGCGCTATTTCGAAGTCAACTTCGACGTTAGGTGGTGAGACGTCGAAGTTGCTAACCCCATGAGGGGATAGGAATAGCGCCCTACTTCGACGTTCAACGTCGAAGTAGGGACAGTGTAGACGATCCGCGTCCCGCAACGTCGAACTTGCCGGGTCCTCCATGGCGGCCATCAGCTTGGGGGTTGAGAGACGCTCTCTCCAGCCCCTCAGCTCACTGGTGGCCGCGTGGAGCGGCCCCTTAAAGGTCCCCTCCCCCTCCCCGCCTCTGCAGGAAGCTGAGGCAACGTGCAGGCTGCAGCCTGCACACGCGGGCAGCTTGCAGCACCCTCAGCCACCCACCCAGTGGCGATGGCTGCCTGGCAGCCCCTCCAGCGCCCCCAGGAGACCCCCCCCAAGGGGAGCCAGGGCAGCCAGCCCAGCCAGAGGGCCAGCCAGGCTGGGAAGCGGCAGCGGGGCCCCTCCTGGACGGAGGCCGAGCTGCGGGACCTGCTGGGGCTCTGGAGCGAGGAGGAGGTGCTCCAGGTAATGGGGAGCAAGAGGCGGAACGCGGATGCGTTCGCTCGGCTGGCCGATGGCCTGGCTGCCCGGGGTGACCCTGCCCGCACTCCTGATCATGTGAGGAGTAAGGTGAAGGAGCTGGGCAGGGTTATGCCCGGGCCCGGGATGCGGCCAGCCGATCTGGGGCCGCCCCCGTCACTTGCCCCTTTTACAGGGAGCTCAGGGACATCCTGGGCCCCCGGCACACCTCCTCCCCTCCGGCCACCCTTGACACCTCGGCTGACGAGCCCCAGCAGGCCCTGCAGACGGAGTCCGCCCCGGAGGCAAGCCCCGCACCCCAGGGGCCCCCCCTGGAGCCCATCCCTGGGACATCGCGGCAGGAGGAGGAGGAGGAGGAGGAGGGGGGCTCCTCCTCTGCAGAATCCAGCCTGCAGATCCTCCTCCTGCCATCCCGGAGCAGCAGCAGGGCCTCCGACCCCCGGGGATCTCCGGACCGTGGGAGCGGACCCACAGGTAGGTACCCCTCTCTGGTGGACACCCCTGGGCTTGAGGGGCAGGGGTAACAGAGATGTGTCCAGTGCCCCCCACATGCTCACATGGCCATGGCCCCAAGGACACCAGGGCCATGGCCCTCACAGCACTGCAGCCATCAGCCCCTGCCCCCGCCACCCCGCATGACAGTGCCATGCCCCATCCCCGGGCCAGGGGGGAGCGGAACCTCGAGGGGTCCCCGGGCGGAGTGGGTGGGACACCCCACAGCAGCAGCATGTGACGGAGTGGGGGGAGTGCCAAAGGGAGACTCAGGCTACATATGAGCCACAAGAGCCGAATACCTCCCAGGGCCAAAGGAGGATCCTGGGGCTACAGCTGGCAGGTGACACCTCTGCCCTGAACAAACAGGAGGGAGGAGCCGAGCTGGCTTGGACTTGGGGGGCGAGGGCGGGGCCCACAGGTAGAGGCTAGGGGAAGGGAGAGCTGGTAGGCAGCCAGCCTGAGGAGGGGGAAAGCTGCATCCCAGAGGGGTCCCCCTTGGGGTCTTCTCCCCACGACGGGTTGGAAGGACTGTCTCTTCCGACAGCTGGTGCTGTCACTCCTGGCAGAAAGTGGCCATCTGTGGCCTAAGAAACCTCTCCTGCTTTCAGACCCTGCGGGGTGAAGTGAGAGTTGCTCCCACCAGGGGACGGGGTGCAGGGCAGGGGGACCCCTGAACCCCATCCATCACAGCAGCATCTCCCAGGGACGGGGATGGGGAACCTGCAGCACAGGGCTGGGGGGACAAAGGCCACGGCTGGGGGCCCACACTAACGCCTGTCTCCATTCTTCTTTCCCCCCTCCTCTCCTGTGTCCTGCACCTGCACCTGCACCATCAGAAGGACCGGAAGAGAGCGCCGGCGAGGCCTCAGTTGTCCCGGAGAGCCCTCCGGGACCATCACTCCAGGGCAGCCCCTCGGCCAAGGAACAACCGGCCCCGCGGAGGGCTAGACGGCGGACCCCGCGCCTACTACCGCCGATGGCGACGGACCCCCCAGCTGCTGGCCATCCTCCGCCAGCAGCTGGAGGTCTCGGAGCAGCACCTCCAGCTGCAGGAGCAGGCGCTGGCCTGGCGCCAGGAGGCATGGGGGGCCTATATGCAGACATTTAACCGGCTTGTGGACTACCTGGCCGCCCATGCCGCGCCAGCCGACCCATCGCCCGCCCTGCCCACTCCTGCAGCCCCACCACCAGCTGCTCCGCCCGTCGCCGGCCCGTCCGCCGTCGCCCCGCCACCCACCCGCGAGGGCCAGAGCGCCGAGGGATCCCTGGAACCACCTGAGACTCGCCGGCCCCGATACCTTCCAGTCCAGCCCGCTCCCACCCAGCCGCGGACCAGGCTGAGAGCGCGGCGGGGCTCCCGGCCGGGCACGCCCAGTGCCGGGCTATAGGGGCAAGGGGCCCGGGACGTGGCCCCCCCCTTGTATATAGTTGGACCCTGTTTTTTTGGTCCCCCCGTTTGCCCCGCCCCCCCCCATGTAAATAGTTCTCCCCTTTCTCCTCCCTGGTTTTCTTTTTATTATGTATGGCAGACAGTTGTTTCTTTGGATTGTTTTATTTTTGTACATATTGCTTTGGTTGAACGTTTGTACCTAGTTTTCTGTTTGTGGTTCACATATTTATTTACACCCAAAAAAAAAGGTTCGGCCAGAAAAAAAAAAATTTACGTTCGGCCCCAAGTTCGTGCTGTCATTTGTCCAGGACAAGTGGGGGGGGGGGCGGTGGGGTGCTCCATGGTGTGGGCGTTGGGGCAGGAGTGTGGGGGAGGAAGGGGCGGGCAGTAGAGGGCCTGGGCAGAGTTCACCCCGCGGCCTGTTGGTCGAAGTGGGCCCGCAGGGCCTCCCGGACCCAGGTCCCCTCGGGGTCCACCTGCCGACTGGGGGCAGCAGGTGGCTGGACGTCTGCCCTGCCAGCCTCTGCAGCCCAGCCCTGAAAAAAGGTCTGCCCCTTGCTCTCCACGAGGTTGTGCAGGGCGCAGCAGGCACCCACAATCTGGGGGATGTTGTTGGGGCCCGCATCCAGGCGGGTCAGGAGACATCTCCAGCGTCCCTTCAGGCGGCCAAATGAGCGCTCCACCACCTGGCACGCACGGTTCAGGCGCTCGTTGAAGCGCTCCTGGCTAGCGGAGAGATGGCCCATGTAGGGGTGCATGAGCCACGGCCGGAGGGGGTATGCCGCATCTGCGATGACGCAGAAGGGCATGGTGGTGTCCCCCAGAGGGATCTCCCGCTGGGGGATGTAGGTCCCCGCCTCCAGCCGGCGGCACAGGCCCGAGTTCCGGAAAACCCGGGCGTCGTGGGTGCTGCCAGGCCAGCCCACGTAAATGCCCTGGAAACGTCCCTGGCTGTCCACCAAGGCCTGGAGGACGACAGAATGGTAGCCCTTGCGATTGAGGTATCATCCGCCACTGTGATGTGGGGCACGGATGGGGATGTGAGTCCCATCCAGAGCCCCGAAGCAGTTGGGGAAGCCCAGGGTGGCAAAGGCGGCGACGGTGGCATCTGGGTCCCCCAGCCTCACGAGACTGTGCAGGAGCATGGCATTGATGGCACGCACAACCTGCAGAGAAAGCACATGGGACAGCCCCAATGAGGGGTGAGCAGGGTGTGCGTGGCCCTGGCCTGCCCTGCCCTGCCCTGGCCCCCCTGCCCTGGCCCCCCTGCCCTGCTCTGTCCCCCCTGCCCTGGCCTGCCCTACTCTGTCCCCCCTGCCCTGCCCTGGCCCCCCTGCCCTGGCCTCCCCCCGTGGGTTCGCTTACCTCCATGAACACAGCCCCGACGGTGGCCTTTCTGACACCAAACTGCTGTCCCACGGATCGGTAGCTGTCCGGAGTGGCCAGCTGCCAGACAGCGATGCCGACCCGTTTCTGCACCGTGAGGGCACGCCGCATGGCAGTGTCCTGGTGCCTGAGTGCGGGGGTGAGCCACTGGCACAGCTCCAGGAATGTCTGCCGGCTCATCCTGAAGTTCCTGAGCCAGTGGTCGTCGTCCCACTCCCCAAGCACCAGCCGCTCCCACCAGTCGGTGCTGGTGGGGTAGCTCCACAGCCGCCGGCGTGTGAGGCGGGGGGTGGAGCGGGGTGCTGCAGGGTTAGGGGTTGAGCCCTGCTGCCCTGGGGGCATCTCCTCTGTGATGGGGTTCAGGGGTCCCCCTGCACTGCACCCCGTCCGCTGGCAGGAGTGACTCTCACTCAGCAGGTACAACAGCAGGTTTATTAGGCAACAGATGTCCAGTTTCTCACGGAAGCAACAGCATAGCAGCCAGAGACAGTCCTTCCAACCTGTCCTGGGGGGAAGACCCCGAGGGGTGCCCCTCTGGGGTGTAGCTTTCCCCCTCCTCAGGCTGGCTGCCTTCCAGCTCTCCCTTTTCCTCGCCTCTAACTGCCGCCCCCGATTCAAAACCCAGCTCAGCTCCTCCCTGCTCTTTGTTCAGGCAGAGGTGTTATCTGCCAGTTGTAGCCCCAGGGTCATCCTTAGCCACTGGGAGCTGCTGCTTGCCTCGGACATCCAGCCTGACTCACACATGCACCCCCCCCCCACTCCATCACATCTCTCCCCCCTTCCAGACCGCACTGAGCGGGGTCACTTAGCCAGTGACCTGGGGAAGTTCGGGGCCCTCCCTGCGTGACAGGGCATCGGCTATGGTGTTGTTGTTCCCCTTGACGTGGACCACCTCCATGTCGTAGTCCTGCAGGAGCAGACTCCACCGCAGGAGCTTGGCGTTGGCCCCTTTCATGTGATGCAGCCAGGTCAGGGGTGAGTGATCGGTGTACACGGTGAAACGCCGTCCAAACAGGTACGGCTGCAGCTTCCCCAGCGCCCACACCATGGCCAGACATTCCTTCTCTATGGCCGCGTAGCTCTGCTCCCAGGGCAGCAGCTTCTTACTCAGGTACACGATGGGGTGTTTCTCCCCTTTGTCAGTCACCTGCATTAGCACCGCCCCCAGCCCCACGTCCGAGGCATCGGTGAACACCAGGAAGGGCTTGTTGAAGTCTGGATTTGCCAGCACTGGGGCCCTGACCAGAGCCTCCTTCAGCGCGCAGAGGGCCTCTTGGCACTGCTCAGTCCAAACCACCTTGTCAGGCTTTCCCTTTTTACACAGCTCCGTGAGGGGGGCTGTGATGGAGCTAAAGTGGGGCACAAACCTCCGGTAGTACCCCGCCATCCCAATGAAGGCCTGGACCTGCTTCTTAGTCTGGGGTGTTGGCCAATCTCTGACAGCCTCCACTTTAGCTGGCTCTGGCTTTAAGCAGCCGCTGCCCACCTTGTGGCCCAGGTAGGTCACCTCAGCCATTCCCACCTTGCACTTCCCTGCCTTGATAGTCAGACCGGCCTTCTGGAGTCGGTCCAGCACCTGCTTGACCTGGGACACATGGTCCTCCCACGTCTGGCTGAAGATGCAAATGTCGTCCATGTAAGCCAGGGCAAAGCTCTCCATCCCTTTCAGTAGCTGGTCCACCAGACGCTGGAAGGTAGCGGGTGCCCCCTTGAGGCCGAAGGGCAGGACCAAGAACTCGTAGAGCCCCACAGGAGTGATGAAAGCCGACTTCAGCCGGGCATCTTGGTCTAATGGCACTTGCCAGTACCCCTTGGTGAGGTCTATGGTGGTGAGGTAACGGGCTCCCCCCAGCTTGTCTAAAAGGTCATCAGGCCTGGGCATGGGGTAGGCGTCCGAGACAGTGATGGCGTTAAGCTTGCGATAGTCCACACAAAACCGAACAGACCCATCTTTTTTAGGGACTAACACCACGGGAGAGGCCCAGGGGCTGGACGAGGGTTGGATCACCCCCAGAGCCAGCATGTCTTCAACCTCCCGCTCTATGTCCTGAGCCGTCCTCCCTGTGGCTCTGAATGGCACACACTTGATAGGGGCGTGGGTGCCTGTCTCTATTTGGTGGACAGCCAGGTCAGTGCGTCCGGGTCTGTCCGAGAACAGCTGTTGATGCGAATGCAGCACCTCCTTGATCTCCGTCTGCTGGGCAGAGGTCAGCTGGTCTGAGAGGGGAATAGACTCCAGCAAGGAGCCGGCTCCAGTCCTTGTGAGTAAATCCACCAAGGGATCATCCCCCTGCCCCTCCCAGTGTCTGCACACAGCCAGCACCAAGTTCTGCCTGTCCCAGTAAGGTTTCATCATGTTCACATGATAGACCCGGTGGCTGTGGGCCCGGTTCGACAGTTCCACCACATAATTCACGTCATTTAGCTGTTTGACAACCTTGAAGGGCCCATCCCAGGCCGCTTGCAGCTTGTTCCGCCGCACAGGTATAAGGACCATCACTTGATCCCCGGTGGCATAGGCTCGGGCCCTGGCGTTACGGTCATACCAGACCTTTTGCTGCCTTTGGGCCATGGAGAGGTTCTCCCTGGCCAGGCCCATGAGCTCGGTGAGTTTTTCCCGGAAGGTCAGTACATACTGTACCACTGACTCCCCTTCAGGAGAGGCCATCCCCTCCCACTCTTCTCTGAGCAAGTCCAAGGGTCCCCGTACCCTCCTTCCATACAGCAGCTCAAACGGGGAGAACCCCGTGGATTCCTGGGGCACCTCCCTGTATGCAAACAGCAGGTGGGGTAAGTACTTGTCCCAGTCATGGGGGTATTGATTCATGAAGGTTCTCAGCATCTGCTTCAGAGTCCCATTGAACCTCTCCACCAGCCCATTGGTCTGCGGGTGGTAGGCTGTGGCCCAGGTGTGCCGGACCCCACACTTGTCCCACAAGCTTTGCAGTAGGGCCGACATGAAGTTGGACCCCTGATCTGTGAGGACCTCCTTGGGGAACCCCACTCTGCTGAAAATGGACAGCAGTGCATCTGCCACGGTGTCAGCGTCGATAGAGGTCAAGGCCACTGCTTCTGGGTATCGCATGGCAAAATCTACCACTACCAAAATATATTTCTTCCCCGAACGCGTTGCCTTGCTGAAGGGGCCCACTATGTCTATAGCCACTTTCTGGAAAGGCTCCTCTATGATGGGCAGTGGCCTCAAGGCAGCTTTCCCCTTGTCCCGGCTCTTCCCCACCCTCTGGCAGGGATCGCAGGACAGGCAATACAGACGGACAGCTGCAAAGATCCCTGGCCAGAAAAAGTTCTGTAACAACCTTCTCCTGGTGCGGTGGATCCCCTGGTGTCCTGCGAGCGGGACATCATGGGCTAGGTACAGCAGCCTGCGCCGGTACTTTTGGGGAACCACCAGTTGCCTCTGGACCTTCCATGGCTCCGCTTTGCGTCTGGGAGCCCATTCCCGGTACAGGAATCCCTTTTCCCACAGGAATCTCTCCCTGCAGCCTTCCCCCAGCTGTGGAGCTGGGCTGAGACTGGCCAGTTCCCTCAGCTTCTGCAAGGAGGGGTCTCTCTGCTGCTCTGCCTGGAATTCTTCTGCTCGGGCAGGAGCGGATGCTACTTCCCCATCCCTGCCTGGCTCCAGCATCCCTGGCCTGTGAGATCTGGTTTTTGGGGGCCCCCTTTCTCTCAGGGTTGGCCCCTGTGGCTTTGGCTGGGCCTGTACCCCTGAATCTGGGGAGCGCACCCCTCGTTTTCTTTGGCTACGGGTCAGGACCAGGGCACGAGGGCGTTCACCTTGCCAGTTCTCCAGGTCAGCTCCCATCAGTACATCTGCCGGCAAATGGCTGTGCACGCCCACTTCCTTGGGGCCTTCCTTCTTCCCCCGTTTCAGGTGCACCCTCGCCATGGGCACCTTGAAAGGGGTCCCATCAATTCCTGTTATCGTCAGGTGGGAATCGGGTATCATGCAGCCCGGTGCCACCACCCCGGGTCGGGCCAGCGTCACGTCAGCGCCTGTGTCCCAGAACCCCGTGACCTTTTTCCCGTCTACCTCGAGGTGTTTGAGACACTTGCTCCACAGAGGTAGCGCTGCCCCCACTCTGTAAACTGGCCTCTGAGCATTTGGTCCCCCTGAGGAGCTGGTCTGTGGGGCGGATTCGGCCCAATCCGAGTGCCCATTGTCAGCACCACCCGCCTTGGCCGCCAGCGCCTCTGACTTCTGGCACCCCACCCAGTTGACTCCATGACCCCCTGGCCTGCTCAACCTGTCTGGGAGCCTGGGGCACTGGGCTGCATGATACCCGATTCCCACCTGACGATAACAGGAATTGATGGGACCCCTTTCAAGGTGCCCATGGCGAGGGTGCACCTGAAATGGGGGAAGAAGGAAGGCCCCAAGGAAGTGGGCGTGCACAGCCATTTGCCGGCAGATGTACTGATGGGAGCTGACCTGGAGAACTGGCAAGGGTGGAGCGGGGTGCTGCAGGGGTAGGGGTTGAGCCCTGCTGCCCTGGGGGCATCTCCTCCCCTGGGACAAGGAGGTGCTCAGCTGCCTCCCACACGGCATGGGTCAGGGCAAGCCCTGCTCCTGCCGGGAGGGCTGGGTGGACCTCTAGCTGCTGCTGCTGCTGCTGCTGCTGCTGCTGCTGCTGCTGCTGGGGGTCCATGACTGCGGCGCCCGGGGTCTGTGTGCCTATGGCTCCTCAGACCGCGTGCTGTGCAGGCTGAGTGTATGTGGGAGGGGCCCTTTAAGGGAGCGGCTAGCTGTTGCCCCGGAAGCGCTAGTCCGCCCGGTGACCCTGTCTGCAGCTGTGCCTGGCATCCCTATTTCGATGTGTGCTACTTGGGCGTGTAGACGTTCCCTCACTGCGCCTATTTCGATGTTGGGCTGAGCAACGTCGAAGTTGAACATCGACGTTGCTGGCCCTGGAGGACGTGTAGACGCTATTCATCGAAATAGCCTATTTCGATGTCGCAACATCGAAATAAGCTACTTCGATGTAGGCTTCACGTGTAGACGTAGCCAATGTGGGGCAACAGTGAATTTGGCCCCGTTTCTACCCCACTGGTGATTGGAACCCTACCATGTCTGACCGTATGTTTGCCAGGGAAACTTTGGCTGCAGTCCCTTTGGCTGCAATTTTGGGCTATTTTTGGAAGCTTTAAAAAAAATTGTCCAGGGAAAGGGGGTTGTCTTTTGCTTTTATGTACAGATGTTCCCCCCCCAAAATAAAAAAACTACAGCCAGATTCCGAATTTAAAAAACATAAAACCAGGTGATTCCCCCATTGTCCAGAACATCTGCCTGGTCATTTGCATTCCCAGGACTCCGTTGCAAAGAAACTCTCACAAAATGAGCTGGCCCAAGAGCTGAGGTTGCAGCCCTGAGAGGAGGTGCTTGGAGTGACTAACTTCAGCTGCAGAGCAGAGCCAGAATGGAACAAATGGCCATGGCTCCGGGGAAGTGCTGCGATGGTTAACACCAGCTGAAGATTTGGCTCTGTGCATCACAAAGCTGAGGGACAGAGCATGAGTTTGTGATCCCATTGCCTTCAGTGGAGTTACTCCAATATTACGACAGTGAGAGAAGGCAGGGAATCAGACCTGTGACATGTGGGTTCCCTTCCCCCTTTTCGGCTGCTGGGGGTGAAGATACAGGCTTGGACAGAACTAACTTGTGCTTTCTACTGCCGTAGTCCCTAACAGGGCTTGTGACCATGGGCAATAGCTAGAATGCAAAACTGCCTGGATCAGGCCTCCAAACTACGGTTCCCTCTATTTTTCTTTTCCATTTGTGGGTGGAATAAATTTTGTTATGTGCACCGAGGTATGTGTGGATATGCTCCACTAATAGAAACATAGGCTGCTAGCAGAGGACGCTCTGCTAATCAGCTGGGCAGCCCCTGAACCTCTCCTGGTCGGCTGTCCTGAGTGCTCAGACAGGGATCGCTGCTCCTAATCTCTGTGCGTCTCTCCCTCTCTGGTTTCCTCTTTGCCCCAAGCCCGCCCTAGAGCACCCCCTGCAGCAGGGCTATGGTGGGGGTGGCACATAGCTGAATGGAGGTTTATTGTGAGTTGTGAGGTGGGGTGGGGAACACCAGAGAGCTGTTACACAAAAGAGGCATGGAATCTGGTGGGGTGTTTGAATTCCACCAAAGATGTGTGAGATTTTTCTACTCATTGCACTCCAGGGTTAAGCCCAGCTCAGTACCTGCAGGAGGAAGTCAGGGTGCCACACAACAGCTGGCGATCACAGTTTGAATCCTGTGTCCCCAAGGTGCCTGGCTGCCTGCACTTTCTGCAAAGAATTCACACAGTCTTTCCCACACTGCCCATTTGTGCACACATTTGCAAAGCAGACTCTGTGAAGACAGTAAATCGTTTGGCTTCTGAAAACTGCTTTCCCTGTGGAAGCCTGCAGGCTGTCCTTGGTGTCCTGTTTCCAGAAGGCCAGACCTCAGGGCCCTGGGACTGCATACATAGACTGTGGGGGCACAGGCCCAAGTCACGCTGGATGGCCGTGAGGTGACCCCTGAGCAAACATGTCAGCTTTTTGCTGGTAAAAATACACCATCCGAGGCCTGAGCCCAAGCAACAAATGGAATGGGATGCACTTAACACAGCTAGATGCAAAGGGACTGCACCAACTGTCCCTACTGATGCCAGTGGGATACTTGCCATGGGCTTTGGTGAGGATAGGACTGGGCCCAAGGTACTGGAATTGGTGGAAGAAATATGTATCTTCAGAGTCATTAGACAGTGGAATCATGACCAGCTGATTTATGTTGCTGCCTGCATTTTAGCCTGCAAGTTCTTTGAGGTAGCGACTGTCGGTTTCTTTGGAAGGGTGCAGTACCATGCACGTGGAGGGCCAAACTGGGGGTGGGCTCGGGGCACTACAGCCACACAAATGCTTGTTTAGAACCAGAAGGGTTCAGAATGGGATGGCAGTTCTGGGAGGCCTGGCTCTTGGAAGGAGAGTAGCTGGTAGAAAGGCAGGGGACAGCCAGTAGCCTAGCCAGTGGATTGGCGGATTAATTGTTGATTAATCTCTTTGGTTGCAGTGGTCAGCCAGGGTCAGGTCTCCAGAGTAGCTAGAGCACCAGGAAGATTATTACCAATACAGGTTGAATCTCTCTAGTCTAGCATTCTCTCATCTGGCACCAGCCGTCATCTGGCATGATTTTAGTTAGCCAGACAAGCACTTATCATGGGTGTGGCCAGGTTTCTCATGGTTCCATACAGTTTGTTTGCAGCTCTCCTGGCTTTGTGTTCTGTGCAGGCATTTAGGAATAATTTACCCCTAAATGTCTTCTAAGAGGCCAGTAAGCAGTGGAAGTGCTGGTAATGCTGCTAGGTAATATTGAAGGTTTGGCAGATTCTCAGGTTCGGCACCAGTCAGGTCCCAATGTTGCCAGACGAGGTTCAGCCTGTGTTATTAGAAAGAGAAACCCAAGGGGTGCATGAACACAATTGCAATTTTACAAGGTCTTTTATTAACAAATCCATTACTCAGCTGACCAGTGCTACAAACACTGAAATACAACAGCAGAGATAATACACAATCCCTCCCATCTCCTGCAGGGGAACCCCAGAGCATCCATTACCATCATCATCTTCACCATCCCTGTGAGTGCTAGACATTCAGGAGTCTCCCAGAGTACACAGGCCAGGTTATCCCTTTTTAAATGAGTTACCCTAATGCCCACTGGAGTTTATACATTTTTAACTGCTTTTTTGTCTCCGCACTTCCACATCCTACTAGCTTCAGGGTGCCTTGTGTTTCACAGGCAAGGTAGGGAGGAGACACAACAACTCAGTGTCTTTTTCCTTTGTTGACCTTGGTGCAATGGGAAGTGAAGGACGCTTAATGCATGACAGAGGGGAATGGACCCCTGCGATGTAATGCAGAGTGCCTCTACCTAATGACTTTCTCAAGTTCATCCACTCTTTTTTTTTATTTCTCATTGTGCAGCATTGGAAGGAAGCACCTCACCTAGTGCTCTGACATGGTGTGTTACTCCTTTGGCAAAGGGACCAAACATGACAATTGTTCACAGAACTCTTGTGCAATCTAACTGGCACCGCCTCGTATTTTCCCATTTCCAGGGCTCCACTGTGCAAAGGGAGCTGGTAAAACTAGAAAACATAATTAGCTACCCCAAACACGCCAGGGTAATTGAGATCCACATAAGCCAGTGCAAAATAGCCTAAATAAATTTGATTAATTTCTTTCAATTTGTACAAGTCTCCCTCTCGAATGATAATGAATGGGGGAAAACAATTAAGGTAAACAGAGCGCAGCTTAGAGAGTTGTCCTCGTTACAAGCCACATTTGATTTTAATAATGTTATATTTATATAAGTCTGCCCATTTTAACGAGTTTCCCATTTTCTCAGGATTTAATCATCTTGTAAATATTTTCCTTCAGCTGAGCAGTCTAGTCAAATCGTTAAGCAGCGGTGAGGGAGCTCTGGGGGAGAAGAGACGAATAGCTAATGGGACTGTGGGTTGGGGATTGAGAAACAGGCAGTGTTAGACAATGGTTAGTGTTGAGTCTGAGCAGTTGACACGCTTGGATTCTACTCTGCTTGATGGGACAAGCCACTAACCCCTCTGGGCTCCTCTTTACTACAAAATTAGCCTGAAAGAACACTTAATTGCATTCACTTGTAGCCTCTCTCTCGCTTTAGCTGGAACATGACCTGTGATAGCTGCTGCACGGCATGTGACAATTTGTAGGCAACCGGTCTTGTTGTTCACTGATGGAACAAAAGAACAAGAGCTGAAATAGCATGAGCCATAAACAACAAGAGGTCCTGTGGCACCTTGTAGGCTAACAGATATTTTGGAGGATAAGCTTTTGTGGGAAAAGACCCACTTCATCAGACGATGGGTCTTTGCGCATGAAAGCTTATGCTCCAAAATATCTGTTAGTCTATAAGGTGCCCCAGGACTTCTCGTTGGTTTTGCGGATACAGACTAACTTGGCTACCTCTCTGATGCTTGTCAGCATTAGACATGTGGCTAAAGGGTTAATGGGCTCCCTGTGCATGCAAGCTGCCCCGTGTAAACTGCTGAGTTACTTGTGGCTAGAAGAGGCTGTGAAATGAAAGATGATCCTTAATTGCAAGCAGTGTTCTGGCCTGCCTCTGTCATTACTGTGTCTGAAAGCAGAGCTAGGCAGAGATGCCGCTGAAGAGCTACTGCTCCTATGAAGACAACTGATTCTCCGCTGGTCACGCTGCTGCTTGGATGTCTTGCTCTTCGAATCTCTTGTCTGACATTAATAAGGAAACCCAGCTGGATGCCTGGGGAATCTTCAGGGCAAAGCAGCAAACCTCATTGCTCAGCACTGTTAAAGGCCCCGGCAGCACAAACTGAATTCAAGCTTTCATTGTATTGGCACACTCTTCTGACCCAAGCAGCTGGGTAGGATCTGGAGACTTGCAGGGAATGGATCATGGAAACAGGTATCTCCCTGATGAAATTCTCTACAAAGCATCTCCAAGATTTTTTCCCTGAATACAGTATGACTCAAACAGGAAACTATTTCCTCGGTCAATGCTCCAGACCTCTTTCCAGGCAGCACCACCCAACAAACTCTCTCACAGGGTCACACTACAAGTGCTTCTTTGTCAGTCCTTGGCTTTCTGCTTGCCTTCTCTGTCTTCATCTCTGGTGCATTCGGCTGCCTCTCCTCATGCATGCAGCTCCTTCAAAACAATCCACAGCCTTCTGCCTTTGCAATCAGTCCCCAGAGAAACCCTTCTGCCCGCGAAGCTCAGTCCCGGGCTGACCTTCTGTGTGTTTTGGACAGTGGTTCTCTCTGTTTCAGCTTTCCCTCTCTTTAAAGGAGCTGAACTACATCTTATGCTTGCTGTGACCAAAGCGTGGTTTTTACACTACCCACTTCAGCAAGGTTTCACTCGACCCTCAGTATGGCAATACAGTAAATCCGTGGTTTAATGGACCAACGGGTGGAAGGGGTGTCCATTAATGCCAAAGGTCCGTTATATCTGAATGGTTATACTGTGTGATGATGCAATGATCTTCCCAGCCCATCACTTGCTCCTATCCTCTGCCTCCCCACTTCCTGCCCCATTCTTCCTCTCACACCTCCATCTCCCAATTACCAGGAGATTTGCTGAATGCTGGCCTGGTTCCTTCCACCTCCTGCAGCTCTCAATGCTGCAGTTCCACCAGACCCCACCTCTGAGCCACCGGTGCAAAGTTAGAGTGTGGTCACCCCCAGCCTGCCAGCAGGCAGCAGCCTCCAACACCATGGCTGCTGCTCAGCACCATTGCAAACAGTGGCAGCCAGGCCCCGACGTGCTTCACGCACACAGTGCTGTGGGAGGAGAGCTCCTGAGCGCTACCGCAGCCCCACCAGCTCCTCTGACCCCAGCCACTGCAGCGGCCCCTCCTGCCCCAGCCATTCCGACTGATTCTCCATCGCCGGTGGTGGCTCTGATGACTCCAGATTTATTTGGAGGGTGCAGCCAGGGGGTGGGGCTGGCAGACAGCATCCGTTATTCCGAACTCCGTTATAGTAGGGTCTGTAAAATGGAGAATTTACTGTACTGTCCGCGATTGCCCTGCTGGGTCTGGACTAAAGTATGTAAATGTTCATTCGGAGTTCAGTGGGCTTTCTTTAAGCTGCCACCACTACAGCTCAACTCTGGCAGTCTCAGCTCTTCCTCTTGTATCCCCTTCTGATGAGTCCCTGCGGGGGAGGGAGAGCTCAGTGATTTTTGTGTTGGCCTGCTAAACCCAGGGCCATGAGGTCAATCTTTGAGGGGGCCATTTAGTGATCGGGGGCAAGTAGTAGTAGTAGTAGGCATCCTTCAGTCTGCACAGACTATGGATCGCACCCTTTAAAGTTTCAATTTAAGACTTCATTTACAGCGTCTATTGTGACTATAAAGACCCACATGAGAGTGACAGTCCTTGCTGCATCTCTTGCAGATGTGGTGGGTGTCTGGCAAGTCCTTATTGTGCTTTCTGTGCGCTCGCTTCTCCTCTGCTAGCTGTCTGATCTTCAACTCACCCTTCTGAAGGCCCTTGTGTAACCCCTGCCTCCATCTGCCGCGGTCGTCTGCTAGTTCTTCCCAGTTGTCCAGCTCGATGTCTACCTCTCTGAGGTCTCTCTTGCAGACATCTTTGTAACGCAACTGGGGGCGTCCGGGAGGTCTTTTGCCAGAGGCTAGCTCACCATACAGGATGTCTTTTGGAATCCTACCATCATTCATCCTGTGGACGTGGCCAAGCCAGCGGAGCCGACGCTGCCTGAGGAGGGTGTGCATGGATGGGATTCCAGATTGCTCGAGGACGGCTGTGTTGGTAACTCTGTCCTTCCATGATATTCCAAGGACGCGCCTGAGGCAGCGCAAGTGGAAGACGTTCAGCCTCTTTTCCTGGCGGGCATACAGGGTCCAAGTCTCGCTGCCATAAAGGAGGGTGCTGAGGATGCAGGCTCTGTAGACTTGCATTTTGGTGTGAGTGTACAGCTTGTTGTTATTCCACACTCTCTTGCTGAGTCTGGACAGAGTTGTGGCCGCTTTTCTGATCCTCCTATTTAGCTCAGTGTCCAACGACAGGGTGTCAGTGATGGTGGACCCGAGGTAAACGAACTCGTGGACAACCTCTAACGTATAGTTGTCAATGCTGATTGATGGGGATTCAGCAACATCTTGACGAAGTACATTTGTCTTCTTTAGGCTGATGGTAAGCCCAAAGTCCTTGCACGCTTTGGAGAACCGATCCAGCAGTTTTGAAGCTGGTCTTCTGTGTGAGACACTACAGCAGCATTGTCTGCGAACAGCATGTCTCTGATGAGGACTTCTCGCACCTTAGTCTTAGCTCTCAGCCTTGCAAGGTTAAACAGTTTCCCATCAGATCTTGTGTGCAGCAAGATGCCCTCTGTTGAAGATCCAAAGGCATGCTTCAGGAGGAGTGCGGAGAAGATCCCGAACAATGTCGGAGCAAGCACGCATCCTTGTTTGACGCCGCTCCTCATTCTGAAAGCATCCGATAATGCGCCGTCATATTGGATGGTTCCTCTCATGTTTTCGTGGAACTACTGGATCATCTTGAGTAACCGTGGAGGACAGCCTACCTTGTGGAGCAGTTTGAACAGACCATCCCTGCTGACCAAGTCAAAAGTCTTGGTCAAGTCGATGAAGGCTATGTAGAGTGGCTTTCTCTGCTCCCTGCACTTCTCCTGCAGCTGCCTCAGAGAGAAGACCATGTCAACAGTAGACCTCTCTGCACGGAATCTGCACTGCGATTCGGGGTACACCCTCTCAGCAATCTTCTGGAGTCTGCCAAGGATGACGCGAGCGAACAGTTTACCAGTGACACTTAGGAGGGAGATTCCACGGTAGTTGTTGCAGTCGCTTCTGTCTCCTTTGTTCTTATACAACGTCACAATGTTAGCGTCACGCATATCCTGTGGAACCTCACCCTCTTTCCAGCACAGGCACAGCAGCTCATGCAGGGGTTCCAGGAGTGTGTCCGTGGCACATTTGATTACCTCTGGTGGTACCATCCTGGCCAGGGGGCTTTCCTGCTGCAATGCTGTCGATGGCTCTCTTCAGTTCTTCCACAGTCGGTTCTTGATCCAGTTCGTCCATTACTGGTAGGAGCTCGACGGCATCGAGGGCTGTGTCAACCACAACATTCTCGCGTGAGTACAGCTCGGAGCAGTGCTCGACCCAGCGCTCCATCTGTTTGGCTTTGTCAGCAATGACTTCACCAGATTTGGATTTCAGAGGTGCCATCTTGTTCTGGGTGGGTCCTAATGCCTTCTTCATACCCTCGTACATTCCTCTAAGATTACCAAAGTCGGCACAGGTCTGGATGCTGCTACATAACTGGAGCCAGTGGTTGTTGGCACAGTGCCTGAGAGCACTTAGAGAGGCCAGAAGAACAGTACAGCAGAGAGCCAGGCGCTGTGCCAACAACCACTGGCTCTGGGGCAAATAGAAGGAAAAAAACAAGGGGCATGGTGCTTGGCCCTGCCAAGGGGGCAGGGGACTGTACTCAAGGTCCCTTCCAGCTCCTTGGGACATGTATCTCCATATATTTAAGCATGACTTGCTTGTGCTAACTACTGCACTGTTCAGTGGAATTAGCATATCATGGACTTCTGGTCTGTCTCGCTGCATCCTCCTACAACAATATTCGCCCTACTCCCTTCTCAGATAAATCACCTGAGCTGTGTCTACACGTGCACGCTACTTCGAAGTAGCGACACTAACTTCGAAATAGCGCCCGTCGCGGCTACACGCGTCGGGCGCTATTTCGAAGTTAACTTCGACGTTAGGCGGCGAGACGTCGAAGTCGCTAACCCCATGAGGGGATAGGAATAGCGCCCCACTTCGACGTTCAACGTCGAAGTAGGGACAGTGCAGACGATCCGCGTCCCGCAACGCCGAAATTGCTGGGTCCTCCACGGCGGCCATCAGCTGGGGGGTTGAGAGACGCTCTCTCCAGCCTCTCAGCTCACTGGTGGCCGCGTGGAGCGGCCCCTTAAAGGTCCCCTCCCACTCCCTGCCTCTGCAGGAAGCTGAGGCAACGTGCAGGCTGCAGCCTGCACACGTGGGCAGCCTGCAGCACCTTCAGGTCCTGAGAGTGGCGATGGCTAGCCGGCAGCCCCCCCAGCGCCCCCAGGGGACCACCCCTAAGGGGAGCCAGGGCAGCCAGCCCAGCCAGAGGGCCAGCCAGGCTGGGAAGCGGCAGCGGGGCCCCTCCTGGACAGAGGCCGAGCTGCGGGACCTGCTGGGGCTCTGGAGCGAGGAGGAGGTGCTCCAGGTAATGGGGAGCAAGAGGCGGAACGCGGATGCGTTCGCTCGGCTGGCCGACGGCCTGCCTGCCCGGGGTCACCCTGCCCGCACTCCTGACCACGTCACGAGTAAGGTGAAGGAGCTGTGGCAGGGTTACTCCCGGGCCCGGGATGCGGCCAGCCGATCTGGGGCCGCCCCCATCACTTGCCCCTTTTACAGGGAGCTCAGGGACATCCTGGGCTCCCGGCACACCTCCTCCCCTCCGGCCACCCTTGACACCTCGGCTGACGAGCCCCAGCAGGCCCTGCAGACGGAGTCCGCCCCGGAGGCAAGCCCCGCACCCCGAGGGCCCCCCCCGGAGCCCACCCCCGGGACATCGCGGCAGGAGGAGGAGGAGGAGGAGGGGGGCTCCTCCTCTGCAGAATCCAGCCTGCAGATCCTCCTCCTGCCATCCCGGAGCAGCAGCAGGGCCTCCGACCCCCGGGCATCTCCGGACCGTGGGAGCGGACCGACAGGTAGGTACCCCTCTCTGGTGGACACCCCTGGGCTTGAGGGGCGGGGGTAAGAGATATGTGTCCTGGGCCCCCCACATGCTCACATGGCCATGGCCCCAAGGACACCAGGGCCATGGCCCTCACAGCACTGCAGCCATCAGCCCCTTCCCCCCCTCCCCCCCCCGCATGACAGTGCCATGCCCCATCCCTGGGCCAGGGGGGAGCAGAACCTCGAGGGGCCCCCGGGAGTAGGGGGTGGGACACCCCGCAGCAGCAGCATATGATGGAGTGGGGGGAGTGCAAATGCGAGACTCAGGCTACATATGAGCCACAAGAGCCGAATACCTCCCAGGGCCAAAGGAGGATCCTGGCGCTACAGCTGGCAGGTGACACCTCTGCCCTGAACCAACAGGAGGGAGAGCCGAGCTGGCTTGGAATTGGGGGGCGAGGGCGGGGGCCACAGGTAGAGGCTAGGGGAAGGGAGAGCTGGTAGGCAGCCAGCCTGAGGAGGGGGAAAGCTGCATCCCAGAGGGGCCCCCCTCGGGGTCTTCTCCCCACGACGGGTTGGAAGGACTGTCTCTTCCGACAGCTGGTGCGGTCACTCCTGGGAGAAACTGGGCATCTGTGGCTTAAGAAACCTCTCCTGCTCTCAGACCCTGCGGGGTGAAGTGAGAGTCGCTCCCACCAGGGGACGGGGTGCAGGGCAGGGGGACCCCCTGAACCCCATCCATCACAGCAGCATCTCCCGGGGACGGGGATGGGGAACCTGCAGCACAGGGCTGGGGGGACAAAGGCCACGGCTCGGGGCCCACACTAACGTCTGTCTCCATTCTTCTTCCCCCCTCTCCTCTCCTGTGTCCTGCACCTGCACCATCACAAGGACCGGAAGAGAGCGCCGGCGAGGCGTCAGTCGTCCCGGACAGCCCTCCGGGACCCTCGCTCCAGGGCAGCCCCTCGGCTGAGGACCAACCGGCCCCGCGGAGGGCTAGACGGCGGACCCCGCGCCTACTACCGCCACCGGCGACGGACCTCCAGCTGCTGGCCATCCTCCGTCGGCAGCTGGAGGTCGCGGAGCAGCACCTCCACCTGCAGGAGCGGGCGCTGGCCTGGCGCCAGGAGGCATGGGGGGCCTACATGCAGACATTTAACCGGCTTGTGGACTACCTGGCCCCCCATGCCGCGCCGGCCGAAAGATCGCCCGCCCTGCCCGCTCCTGCAGCCCCACCACCAGCTGCTCCGCCCGTCGCCGGCCCGTCCGCCGTCGCCCCGCCACCCACCCGCGAGGGCCAGAGCGCCGAGGGACCCCTGGAGCCACCTGAGACTCGCCGGCCCCGATACCTTCCGGTCCAGCCCGCTCCCACCCAGCCGCGGACCAGGCTGCAGGCGCAGCGGGGCTCCCGGCCAGCGACGCCCAGTGCCGGGCTATAGGGGCGAGGGGCCCGGGACGTGGCCGCCCCCTTTGTATATAGTTGCACCCTGTTTGTTTGGCCCCCTCGTTTGCCCCGTCCCCCGCATGTAAATAGTTCTCCCCTTTATCCTCCCTGGTTTCCTTTTTATTATTTATTGCACACTGTTGTTTATTTGCATTGTTTTATTGTTCTACATATAGCTTTGGTTGGACGTTTGTCCCTAGTTTTCTGTTTGTGGTTGACATATTTCTTTTTACATCCCCAAAAAAGTTTCAGAAAGACCAAAAAAAAGTTTACGTTCAGCCACAAGTGCGTGCTGTCATTTGTCCAGGACAAGTGGGGGGGGGGGCGGTGGGGTGCTCCATGGTGTGGGCGTTGGGGCAGGAGTGTGGGGGAGGAAGGGGCGGGCAGTAGGGGGCCTGGGCAGAGTTCACCCCGCAGCCTGTTGGTCGAAGTGGGCCCGCACGGCCTCCCGGACCCAGGTCCCCTCGGGGTCCACCTGCCGACTGGGGGCAGCAGGTGGCTGGACGTGTACCCTCCCGGACTCCGCAGCCCAGCCCTGCAGAAAGGTCTCCCCCTTGCTCTCGACCAAATTGTGCAGGGCGCAGCAGGCACCCACAATCTGGGGGATGTTGTTGGGGCCCGCATCCAGGCGGGTCAGGAGACATCTCCAGCGTCCCTTCAGGCGGCCAAATGAGCGCTCCACCACCTGGCACGCACGGTTCAGGCGCTCGTTGAAGTGCTCCTGGCTAGCAGAGAGATGGCCCATGTAGGGGTGCATGAGCCACGGCCGGAGGGGGTAGGCCGCATCTGCGATGACGCAGAAGGGCATGGTGGTGTCCCCCAGAGGGATCTCCCGCTGGGGGATGTAGGTCCCCGCCTCCAGCCGGCGGCACAGGCCCAAGTTCCAGAAAACCCGGGCGTCGTGGGTGCTGCCAGGCCAGCCCACGTAAATGTCCTGGAATAGTCCCCGGCTGTCCACCAAGGCCTGGAGGACAACAGAATGGTAGCCCTTGCGATTGAGGTATCGTCCGCCACTGTGATGCGGGGCGCGGATGGGGATGTGAGTCCCATCCAGAGCCCCGAAGCAGTTGGGGAAGCCCAGGGTGGCAAAGGCGGCGATGGTGGCATGTGGCTCCCCCAGCCTCACGAGCCTGTGCAGGAGCATGGCGTTGATGGCACGCACAACCTGCAGAGAAAGCACATGGGACGGCACCAATGAGGGGTGAGCAGGGTGTGCATGGCCCTGCCCTGCTCTGGCCCCCCTGCCATGGCCCCCCTGCCCTGCTCTGGCCCCCCTGCCCTGCCCTGCCCTGGCCCCCCTGCCGTGGCCTGCTCTGGCCCCCCTGCCCTGGCCCCCCTGCCCTGCTCTGGCCCCCCTGCCCTGCCCTGCCCTGCTCTGGCCCCCCTGCCCTGCCCTGGCCCCCCTGCCCTGCTCTGGCCCCCCTGCCCTGGCCTCCCCCCGTGGGTTCGCTTACCTCCATGAACACAGCCCCGACGGTGGCCTTTCTGACACCAAACTGCTGTCCCACGGATCGGTAGCTGTCCGGAGTGGCCAGCTGCCAGACAGCGATGCCGACCCGTTTCTGCACTGTGAGGGCACGCCGCATGGCAGTGTCCTGGTGCCTGAGTGCGGGGGTGAGCCACTGGCACAGCTCCAGGAATGTCTGCCGGCTCATCCTGAAGTTCCTGAGCCAGTGGTCGTCGTCCCACTCCCCAAGCACCAGCCGCTCCCACCAGTCGGTGCTGGTGGGGTAGCTCCACAGCCGCCGGCGTGTGAGGCGGGGGGTGGAGTGGGGTGCTGCAGGGGTAGGGGTTGAGCCCTGCTGCCCTGGGGGCATCTCCTCCCCTGGGGCAAGGAGGTGCTCAGCTGCCTCCCACATGGCATGGGTCAGGGCAAGCCCTGCTCCTGCCGGGAGGGCTGGGTGGACCTCTAGCTGCTGCTGCTGCTGCTGCTGCTGCTGCTGCTGGGGGTCCGTGACTGCGGCGCCCGGGGTCTGTGTGCCTATATGGCTCCTCAGACCGCGTGCTGTGCAGGCTGAGTGTGTCTGGGAGGGGCCCTTTAAGGGAGCGGCTAGCTGTTGCCCCGGAAGCGCTAGTCCGCCCGGTGACCCTGTCTGCAGCTGTGCCTGGCATCCCTATTTCGATGTGTGCTACTTGGGCGTGTAGACGTTTCCTCGCTGCGCCTATTTCGATGTTGGGCTGAGCAACGTCGAAGTTGAACATCGACGTTGCCGGCCCTGGAGAACGTGTAGACGCTATTCATCGAAATAGCCTATTTCGATGTCGCAACATCGAAATAGGCTACTTCGATGTAGGCTTCACGTGTAGACGTAGCCCTGCAGTTTTGCTTGATCCCAGGGAGCAGTTATGGGGCTAGATCCCCAAATGATGTACATGCATGGATCTGTGCAGAGTTACCCCAATTATGGAGCTGGCCCATGAGTTCTCAGTTATCAGCAAGGGTAGAAATGAATGCCAGGGAACTGTGTCATCCTGGGCCATAAGATGATGTCATTCTACTCTCTGTCTTGCACTCTGCACCCACTTATCTTGGGCAAAACCTGATGTAAGCAGCCTGTGCCTCGAATGTCCCTGACCCCCCTGCAACATCAAGGTGCGATTAAGAGGCCAGGGTGCGTGGGTGGGTACCTGGAAAGTCAGTAGCATCCTGGACCATGGATGGGGCTAACCCCTGTTTCAAAAGCCCAGTGGCCAGGCCACTCTGAATCACACAGCCAGCTGGCTCTTCCAGTGCTATCCTGACTGTCCTGGTTTGCTCTGACTGATACATGCAGGTGCAGAGGCATCAAAGAGAACAATGAATGAGACTAATTTGTAAAGCCCTCAGAAGGCCCCCACCTCTCCTTCACACCAGCTCTGGCCCCTCAAAAGCCCCATTAATCTGCGAAGGGATGACTGATGGTTCAGCGGATTAGGCTGAACTGGCAAGTGCCAATGCATTTCTTTGATCCACCAGGCTGGCTTGCTATTGCGTGGGGGCTCCGTCCAGCAGCCTCTGTTCTCAGGAGGCACCATGGTGCAAGAGAAGAGTGTGGACTAGTCGAGAAAGCACCCCAAATTCCTCTCTTATACAGCCTAGTTCTTTATACCAGTCACTGGCAGCCAGGGGTGTGGCACATCTCCCCAGCCCCCCAAACCTCAAAGTGGTTTCCATCATGTTCAGTGCCACTGCTGGTAGCCCCCGGATCAGTAAGCATCAAACAAGTCATTATTGCTGTTTATTATTTGCATTGCCATAGCACCCGAAGGACGCAGTCCTCTGGGTCCCTTTGTGTTAGGTACTGTACGTACGCCTGCACCGAGGAGCTCGCATATCTTCCCCAGCGGCACCGACAGACGCTGTTGGCTCCGCGGCAAGGTGGGAGGAGGACCCAGCTCTGTGCCTCAGAAAGGGCAGTGCCAAGAGCTGTCAGGTCTCAGCACCGCTCAGACTGTGGCACTGCCACCCCCTCTCTCCCTCACAGCCAGAGCAGCACTGATGTGGCATGTCAAAGGGGCCTAAGGTAAGTGCCCTCCTTACCCCCACACTGTTGGTGGGCCTGACCTGCTTGTTCCTGCAGGTCACTCTGGGAGTTCTTCCCATCCAGTGCTATTGAGGCTCCGATACTGTGCCTGTCACCCTTGCGGCTGAGAGCTCCCTCCATGGAATCTTGTAGAACAGCTCCCCTGCCCCGGACGCCTGAACCCAGGGGGGAAATGGGATGATCACTACACCCCCTGAGAAAAACCACCTGAGAGGAATGTCTCCCTACTTCTCCTCTTCCCAGTGGTCTTGGTCTCATCTCAGAAGCCCCTGCTGGTCTCTTTCCCTCTGAAATGCCCAACTGAGGCAATTCACTGGTTTGTGAGTGCAGGAGGGGACAGAGGCGGCTCTGTAATTACAGATAGGCAGCCAAGTGTGCCAGGGTATTAATGGCTGCCTGGCTCTAATATGGAGAGGGAATGAGAGGCTGGAGAGGTTGAGGCAAAGGGGGATGATGAAAAAAGGAGACAGGCAGAAAGCAAACAATTTCCTAAGGTTATACCACTATGGCTTCTGTGGGGCAGCTGCAGATGGCACCCCCGGCCAAGGCAGGAACTGGCCCGAGACAGAGTCTGCAGCAAGGAGCCTGCCATGTGGAGTTGCCCTCAGACCTTGAGCCTCACGTGTGCACTTTAAATACCGAACAGCAAGTGCTATAGACAGTATGTGGGATGAGTCAAATTCTGCTCTCTCAGCTGCCTCGCGGAAGCCATAGTGGGTTTGGTTCTGTGACATAGGTAGGGGGTGAGGGCGACATGACGTAGGCAGTGGGTGAGGCGTGCCCAGTTTTGTGCTTTGTGGTTTAAAACAATGTTTTAAGAAACTATGCTCTGCTGAACACTGGTGTTCCATCGACTCGCAGGTGTGCCGTGATCATTTGGAAAAATACACTGGTGGGATCTATTTTCTATTATTAAAACCAGATTCAGTGTTACCTCTTCATTGCTATGACACCTGATTCAATTACTTCATTTAGTTTTTGCTGTAGATTTTGCTGGGGTTTTTTATTTTATTTTAATTTATGGTCTGACAACAATTTTTGGAAGATAATTTTCATAGCTGTTCTGCATAAAAATCGTATTGTTTGGCATGCCGGGGTCTCAAGAAGTTTAAGAAACATTGGTTTAAAGGACCTTAGACTGGCTCCTGATGGCTTGGCCAAGGTGAACGCTTGTGAAACACCTGCCACTGCAGCTGCCTATGGACAAGCTGGGGTCTGTCATAAGGTGTTGGAGCCTGGTCCCCGAGGCGGAGCTCTGCATGGCTGAGGGTAATAGGCACACAGGCTTGGAAGATGGTGCCATTTGGGAAGAGGGAGGTTTCATTTGTTGGTGGCGGGTGGGGAGCTGGGCTGACGTGCCCCGAGCACACACCCATGCCTTGCCCTCTCTCACATGCCTTTTTATTGACATTAGGGTCAGAATAAAGCCAGAGCTGTCATGGCCGGTGATGGCTGGCATGAGGGTCAGTGAAGAGACTCCTGATTTACACTGAGAAGAAGCGAAGTGAATCGGGATCAAGGAGTGAGCTCTGCTGCCCCCAGGTAGCGTGGGCGTTTGAATGTTCACTGACAGAAGGGGACCATTTATTCTCTCTGGCCCTGGCAGGCAGCAGGCCTGGGAAGGAGGGAGTGGTGAATCTTGCCCTCAAGGATAAAGCCATTGCATTGCAACTCTGTGTGGCTGTATCACTAGGATGCCACAGAGCAAATGTGAGTGGCTGACCTGTGCCATCAGGGCGCTGTGCGTGGCCAAGAATCACTCCTCTTTCTATCCACCCAGACCCATCCTGGCTCCCCTCCCTCCGGCCTTGCTGGAAGTGCCCTAAGGAGGGGGCAGCTCCTGTCAGTGTGGAACCCTCATAACACTGGGCAGGGACCCAAGACAGCAACTGCTCAGATGGCCAGTCCTGGTGAGGGCCAGGAGCGCCCAGGCAACCGTCCCATTTAGTGATGCCTGCTTATGTCGGTAAGAGAGGGCAAGGTCAGACTGAGCAGCAGAAGGCCCCCAGCACCTTCCAGCCTCACCTCCTCGATGGATGTGTGCAAGTTTTGGGATGTAGCTGGACCCTGCTGACTTCAGAGCTCCTGCTACGTACATCTCCATGGCCCAGATTTCAAACCACCACACCTCAGCGCTTCACACTACCACAGACTGCCTCATGGCAGCCACTGCTGTTCTAAAAACGGCCATACTGGGTCAGACCAAAGGTCCATCCAGCCCAGTATCCTGTCTGCCAACAGTGGCCAATGCCAGGTGCCCCAGAGGGAGTGAACCGAACAGGTAACGATCTCTCTTCTGCCATCCATGTCCAGCATCTGACAAACAGAGCCTAGGGACATCATTCCTTCCCATCCTGGCTAATAGCCATTAATGGACATAACCTCCATGAACTTATCGAGCTCTTTTTTAAACCCTGTTATAGTCCTACCCTTCACAGCCTCCTCCGAGAAGAAGTTACACATTTTGACTGTGCTGTGTGCAGAAGAATTTCCTTTTAGTTTTAAACCTGCTGCCCATTAATGTCATTTGGTGTCCTCTGGTTCTTATGTTGTGGGAACAAATAAATACTTTTTTTCTTGTTCACTGTCTCCACACCACTCATAATTTTATACACCTCTAGCATATCCCCCCTTAGTCTCCTCCTCCAGATGCCTCCTCCAAGCTTCTCCAGGATTTCTCCTGGGGCCCCTGAAATGCAAAGGCAGAGGCAGAAATAAAGAAAGCCTTCATAAAACCCAACAGGAGCCTGAGGAGGGATGTCACGGGGCAGGGCTCCTGGGAGTCCAGTCCAGTGCTGCCTCTGTTCCGTCCAGGGACAGAATAAACAAGAGGGGTCATTTCTCCAGAGGCTGTCTTGCCCACTGCTTCATTCAGACCCTTCCGGCTGGGGCTTACCTTACCTTTTGCTTGCTGGTGGGTGCCTGCGTTTGACTTTGTTCCAGAGGTGGGCTTGCTTAGAAGTGAAGCCAGCCAATTTCAGTTCTTCAGGCTTCCTTGTGACTTACACAAACCATTTCACAGCACAGGGGACACTGTTAAGTCTCAGTACAGATGGGCAAGAGTCACACCTGAACTATATTAACATTTTTCCTTGCAGTATGTAGGAAACTGGGAGGTGGTTTGCATTTACTTTCGTGCCCTGGCTGCCTCTCTTCACCTTAAAATATAACCACGTTCGCTGTCAGCAAACAGACACCTTGAACAAAGCTGTGGATCTTGACTCCAACAAACATCTGTTTATTCCCTTCCACCCAGGCCCCAAGAACTGGCCAGTGGAATTAGCCAGGAGCTGCACCAAATGCTAATGAAACACAGGACACAGCCAGGTACCTGCTGTGTTAATTACTCACCTGGTTAGCTAATTTCTTGCCCAGGCTCTTAGATTGGGGAAGCTGCAATTGAGGTTTCTTCAAGAGAGCAACTGGGAGAAGGCAAATAAGGCAAATAAAAGTCCCAGGGTGTTGCAATTCCTCTGGGGTTTGGTATTCAGACAACACAATAGATGACTTTTTTCCACAGGAAAAACCCAGGCTGCAGATGGAACAGCTGTAACCAAGATTAGATGAGGAGAAGAACTGGGTGTGGTGCCTGAGGTATGTGAATGGACTCAGGAGATCTGGCTTCCAGTATCAGAGCTGCTGAGCGATGCCGGACACCTCTGTGCCTGTGGAGAGAATGACACCACCTGATATTGTGAAGCTCTTTGAGATCAGCTGAAAAAAAAGTGCTACCTAGAAGCTGGGGATTGTTAGGACTATTTGTTTTTAAGGTTAAATCATCATCATAAACAACCATGGGCTCAGTGCCCGTTGGTGTCTGATGCCTCTCTCACTATTTCCTTTCATCTTTCCCTGTCCAGTGTGGAATGGCTTAGTTACTATAGACTAGCTCAACACCAATCTACTATATCATTTACCCATTCTCTGTGGGGTCTGCCTCTCCTAGTCGACCTGTCCATTATGCTGAATACCAGGGTCTTGATTTTTCATTCGTCATTCATTCTGCAAATACTCCCGAATAGCTGTAACTTCTGTTATATAACCTTTTGCAGTAGGTTCTGTTTTGACTGTATCTTCCTATCTAATTCCCCATTGGTGACCACCTGCATCCAACCTATTCTCAGGATCTTCCTCTAACATCTCTTGAATGCCAATATTCTTTTCTTCAAACTTTTCATTATCATCCATGTCTCACATCCGTACAACATGCTGCTGAATACACACGTTCCTAAGCTAGTTGCTTTGCTTTTCCAGATCTTATCCATTGCCTTCAAACTCACTTTTGCTTTCACCATTCTAGTTGCTATTTCCTGCTTACAGACTAGATCACGTCATGTTGCTCCCCAGATATGTGAACTTCTCTATATTCTCTAGTTCAATCCCATCTTCACTGATCTTTCTTCCTATTTCCTTATCTTCAAATACCATTGTTTTTGTTTTATCAGTGTTCATCATCAGTATATACCACTTCCCTTCCTTGTTTAATACCTGCACCATTCGCACTAGCTTCTCCTCATCTTCCTCAATGATAACTATATCATCCACAAACCTCAAGCTGTTAATTCTTATCCTGTGCACAGATATCTCTTCTACTTCTTCCTTGATCTTGTTCATCGTTTTCTCTAGGTGCATGATGAGGATATTCAGTGATATCAGATCTCCTTGTCTCATACCTCTACTCATTCTAAACCAACTTCCCAACTCTCTGCACATTCTCACCACTGCTCCACATTGTCATTGATATACTTTAACAACCATATTAGCCTGTTATCCCTCCGTACGACTCCAACGCAGCCCAAGGCAGTCTGATCTAAAATATTAAAATGTCATCTGAAAATGGACAAAGTTAATGTAGACGTTCTTGATCTTTTGTCAAGCTTTCTCTGCTATCAATCTAAGTCCCAATATCTGCTGTATGGTACTTCTATCTTTGCTGAGCCCCACTTGCTCATCTGCTAGATGTTCCATCTGTGATCTCAGTCTCTCCGTCAGAATTACTATCAGCACTTTGCTTAGATGACTCATTAGGGCAATCATTCTGTAGTATGTGCACTCCAATGTGCTTCCTTTCTTGAAAATTGTCACTAGCACAGATCTTGTCCATCCCTTAGGTACTTTTCCTTCTTTCCATGCTATATTTGTTACGTAGGTGGTTTATTTCCTGAATCATACTTTCTCTGCCATATTTGAACATCTCTCCCATGATCTTATCATTTCCAGGGCTCCTGTTGTTCTTTAGTCATTTCACTGCTTCTTCTACTTCCACCTTTGAAATATCAGTCTTGCTCTTGATGCTCAGTGGAGATCTCTCTTTCAATTCTTCAATTTGTCTCTCTGAGACACTCAGATCCAACTGCACTTTGTATAGATCTGTGCAATATCTCATCCATCACTGCACAATCTTCTTGTTCATGAGCACCTCTTCGTTCTCGTCTTTGATCGCCATCTGCTTTGGCTGCTACTTCCTATTAATATTCCTAAGCATCGTATGCACCTCCCTGCTCTGACATTTGCCACAATACCTCTCTATACCTTCACACTGCTCCTCTAATTATTTTGCCTTATCCTTTCTGGTCACTTGCCTTACCACATTGTATATCAACCTTTATTGCTGTTCCACCCCCTCAGAAACATCCCTTCTGATCTTCAACACTCTCTTCTCTTGGACCAACTTCAGTATCTCCTGCATAATCCCCTTCTTTTTGATCTTCTCTTCTTCTGCAGTCTGCTCAACTGCCTCTTCTATCCCTGCAACTCTGTTATCTGGGTCTTTCTCTGTGTCCACATTCCAAATCCCCTCTTTGAGTGCTGCTCTGTACACATTCCCTATTTCTTCTTCACCTAGCCTTTCAACCACACATCTCTCTCAATACCATCCAACGCATCTCCACCAGTCCAAGTATATCATATCAATATCTTTCCATCTCCTTCCGAAGCAGCTCTAGTTTTCCAGTCACCCAGTGTTCAGACATTCCACGGTCTGATTGATAGTATATATGTGTGTTGGTAATTTTCTCTGCCATGAGGCCTCTGGGGGTTCCAAGACAGTCCCACACCTGGGTAAGATAGGTGCTGATGTGATGTACTGATCATGAAACAACAATACACATGAAATCTGATGCCAGTACAACTAAATGATGGAAGACGCCAGCTGGATGTTTCCTGGATAAATGAGGTCCGAGACACCAATTGAGCGATCAGTGTTGGGCCAATAAGTTGGTTACAGAGAGAAAATTGCAATTAAAGTTAAATGGGAGCCTAAAATCAATGTGAGGAAAAGACGTAGAGGGCCACATAGAGAAGGGAAGGCAGCTGGAGCAGCGAGAAGTTAGGAGTGAGGCAGAAGAGGCCAAGTGTGCAAATCCTTACCATGCCAATTGATCTGACATGGACTATAAACTCTCTGGGGTGGGGACCCTCTCTCTGTTTGTACAGCACCAAGCACAATGGGGCTGGATTCTGCAAAATGTTAATAGTATTAACATGGATGAGCTGAGTCACAGCCACTCGACTAACGCACAAAGTGCAGGGTGTCCAAAACAGCAATCTGGGGTGGCAAGCTTGTTTTCTTGCCTGAAGAGAGCCTGGTACACAAATAGGAGCCACCAGAGATGTGGGGTAAAGCCCGGGTTGCTGCCCATGGCCTCCTGCAGACCATCCACAAAACACACACAGCTGGGTGTGGGAAGCACATCGAACTGAGATGGCTTGCATGGCTGTGCCCTCTGTCTACTCACCTCCCCGGGGACCACCCCCCTTGGTGCCGTACAGTGTGCGTGCTACGGCTGTCCACAGCCCGTGGTATAGGAGGGGTAGGGGTGTGGGCATAGTAGTAAGTGGAGCATAGACAGTATGGGGCAGCTGACACACGAATTGCCCCTTTCCTCAGTGCCATGCTTCTACTGTCCTGCAGTCTCTAACTAGGCCTCTGACCCACCCCCAGTGTTTCCTGTAATCCGAGGGCTTGGGCAGCCACCCAGGAGAGATTCAGGGCTGCCCAACAGAGTAGCTGAGTGCCCACAGCTGGCAGCCTGTGTTTGTACTGGTTGGGCACATTTGTACATGCCCCAATGCACATAACAACATCTATTCCACCCAGGCAGAATAAATAATATTAGAGGGACCCCTGCCCATTGTGAGCTCACCACAGCTGAGCCCCACAGCTAAGCCCCATGAGCCAGATGGGCTGATCGGTGTGGAGACCACAACATGACAGATGTGTGCTCTAGTCGGGACAGAGTGCGGGGACATGGCTCCTTTGCTTTCGCTTTCTTTTTGCCTTCCCAGCCATTCCACCTTTCTTTGCTGCCAGAAACAATTGGTCAGTAGGACACCCCTGGGCAGGAACAGCAAGATTGACATTCAGATCGCATGGGGAATGGAGCCAGCATGTACTGCTAATGAGAGGCAGACAGCTGATGTGTGTGAGTGATGTGTAAATATGTAAACATGCGCATCTATGCACCCATATATAGTGACCTGTACAGATAAAATATGCACCTGCACAGCCTTCCTGGGAACTCCTTCAGTCTTACTCTAACTGTAGTGTTGCTTTATGGGGCAGAGGGTGCTGATGGCTTTAGGGGGATGACGTGCAGAATGCAGAGGGGGACCGGCTGTTGTGGTTTTACAAGGACAGTCCTGATATCTGGGGCTTTATATTCTAGAGGTGGGTATTACACCCCTGCTCACTTGCACAAACTTCATCCTGATTATTCACCCTGGCTACCTGGTCACCCTAAGGATAAGGGAGCTGGCACACAGTATAGTGACTTAGGGTATCAATAAGCTTCCCACTGTGCCTTTTTTCTCTTCCACATTTCTCCTTGGCTGGTCTTCAGCCCCCTTTTGCCATCTAGTGGAACCCAGGCAGCAGTGTAAGGAAACACAACAGTGAAACTTGCTTGCATCAGGTTTGCTGAGGCTCATGTTTTCAGCCCTGGTTGCGAGAGGACTGTGGAGACATGTACAGTCTTTCATGCCAGCAAGGCCTGGCTACAGCTGGGAGGTAGCAGGTGAAACTACAAGCATCTCTTCTATTCCTCCCACACACATACAGGGGTGAGACTTGCCTCCCACCCCCGCATCTCACACACTTGTGCTAATGTCTCCATCGTCACGCACTAGGCCACAGAGTCTAGGCTGCAGCCACTAGACGGTGACAGTGTCTCAGGGCCTGAGTAATAAGACCCTCCCCACCCATCAAGGAGCAAAGGAACTCCCCACCGTACAGCGACGTGAGCTTGTAAAATCTTTAATGATAATGTACTAACCAGCCATTGCTGAGCCGCTGTTCTCCTTGCGAGGCTGAGAGGCTTGTGCCCTCTCAGCCGCAGGGCCGACCAGGCTCAGGTTTCGACAGCAGGCGAGAACCCAGCTCAGTGGTTTGAGCATTGGCCTGCTAAACCCAGGGGGTGCGAGCTCAATCATTGAGCGAGCCCATTGAGGGCTCTGGAGCAATTAGATTGAATAACTAAAAATAAGGGATGGTGCTTGGTCCTGCCAAAGAAGGCAGGGGCCTGGACTTGATGGCCTCCTGAGGTCCCTTCAGCTCTATGAGGGAGAGAGAGAGGGAGGGTGTGTGTGTGTGTGTGTGCAGCATCCTCACACAAGCATGAGACCTGCCCCACCTGTTGCCATTGTATTATACTGGGGGTTGCCCATTTCTATGGCAGTTCCTTGCAAACCCCCTTTAGCCGCCCTCCCCCGTGAGCCTGCAGCCCAAGCAGTGTTCCCACGTGTAGCTCACTGGCCATTCTGCTCCCAAAGCATCAGCCTTGTTTGTCCTCTTTTCCCACTGGACAGTACTGGGCCCAGCTGGAGCATTTAGTGGGAGGTTGGCTCCTGGAACAGACCCATCCCTCCTCCTTCTGGGCAGGACGGTCACTACAGGGCTGTGGGCATGAGCAGCGGGTGAGGGGAGGGAAGGCAGGTCTGTCCTGTCCCTTCTTCAAACCTCTCCACCTGTGGACTCAAGCCCAGTCCCCACCCCAGGTTACTGCCCCAGCCCCTGACTCATCCCCAGACTCCTTCATGTCCCCCCTCCCTGCAGTGGCATGACCCCAAGCTCCCCGGATGGCCAGTGCAGCCTCAGCCACAACGTCCAGGGTGGTGAGGCTGCCATGCCTCAGCCCTCCACAGGCGCCTGGAGAAGCTAGGCAGTTTTTGGGATGGCAACACCTTCCCTTGCCCACATTACCCACTGCCCATGGCAGTGGGCACTTAGAGGGTTGACCATTGAACTAACCCCCAAAAGCCCCAACTCAGCAAGGGACAGAGGTTCAGAGGCAACGTGGGGGTGACTCACACTAGGGCTTGCTGAGCCGACGCCTGAGGGAGCACGTGAGTGGAGGCTTTTGCCCCTTCTGCTCCAGCCCAGCCCGCCAGCAAGCAGAAAGCCTCCTGCAGCAATGCACCACACCGACCAGGAGCAAGTGCCCCAGGGACGCTGCCTTAGAAACATGCTGTGGCATGAAGGATTCGCCCACCTTCGTGGAGTTTCCTTCTAAGCCTTTGACGATTGCACACCAGGTTCCTGCTGTCCCCAGTGGCTGGGCAGGAAATGAGTCCTGGGCCAGTGCTGCTCTCTGCAGCAGGCAGGATGGGAATAAATTCCTTCCCCTATTTGGTTGTTGGACTTTGTGGGTGGAGGATTCCAAGAACATCCCCCCCTCCTTGGGGAAGGTGTGAGCACCTGCCAACAGGTGCACTTCTCCTGGCCCTTTCCCAAGGGAGTGCTTGCTGGAGGGCTCTTTGTCAGCCAGCTATAAGCTGCTTCTCATGATTAGGGTCCTACCACTTTCATGGCCGTGAAAAATCAATCACAGCCCGCAAAGTAAGTCCTTCCCCGTGAAGCCTCCTTGTTCCTAGGAGCACCTCATCACAGGGGGCTTCCTAGCTCCAACGGGGCAGTGGAAGGAAGGACTTGTCCCTCCCCTGCCAACTGTTCTGATGGACGGGGGACAGAGCAGACCCACCTTTGGGTGCCTCTCCCTGCTGCAGGACGTTCTCTGGGACTGGGCAGCTATCCAAGGTTCCTGCCTCTGAATGCAGGCTGTGGGGGGAGGGGCTGAGAGCAAGTATTGTCCCTCCCAAGCCGGCCAGAACAAGTGGTGAGGAGACCTTGGCTGTGGTTCCCCAACAGCACCGGGAGATCAGACCCACTTCCACCTCTTGGCACCTCCTGAGGCTGCAGCATGCTCTGCGGTGGTTGGCCTCAGCATCCAGCCCCCGAGGCAGCACAGAAGTGAGGGTGGCAATCCCATGCCACCCCTCCCCACAACAGGTTTGCAACCTCCATTCCCACTCCCTCATCTGCTTCTGGGTCAGGAGCCGCCTGGAAAAAATGTAATTTACCAGTTTTCAAACCTTATGACGATGGACTTGGTCCCACAGCTGGTGCCATGATGCCGAAGAACCCAGCTGGAGCTCAAGCCTGCCACAGTCACGGGCACAGAGGGCAGGTGAAGGTGGGCCAAGTTCCATGAGCTGGTGGGTCAGTCTGTCCCTCCCACTGCTCCCTGCCCTCGCTGGGCAATGCACGCCCCTGCACACAGACTGCCGTTCCCGCCGGCTGCCATGCAGGGTGCTGAAGGCACAGGGAAGCTCCTGGCACACGCCCGCCCGTATTCATGGCACAAGAGCTCGGGCAGCTGTTTGGTTCTACAGCACTGGCTTAGGCAGCTGTGGGGATGCTGTGGGCGGTGGGGGGGGGGCTGCCCAGCACCTGCACATCTCGGAGCCCCTTGGGTGGAACCAGCCAGAGGCCCTGTTTTCCAGCAGCTGAACTCAGCCCAGGACACCATCAGCCTTGAAAGCTCTCTCCTTGTGCCAGGGGCCAATAACGACAGAAAAGAGCACTGACCTTCTGGCTCCTTCACCCTCCGCTTGTGACTCCTCCCACACTAACCCCAACCTGCGGGGAAGGCTGGGACAACCCCCTTCAGCCTCGCCCTCACCCTGTTCCACCCTTGCTCCAACTCTTCCCCTGGGCTTGCCCCTGCAGCATGGCCCAAGGGTTGTGGTGGGCATGGGTCTGGCAGCAGGAGCTAGCTCCCACTCACCAGCAGTGGTGGGGACTAGGGAAGCAGTGACAGCTGCAGCCTGATGTGTTCCCCCAGATGCTGGCTGCATTGTTCCACTGCCCCTGCCACTGAGTGCTGGGGGGAGGGTTAGGGTGCAACCCTTGCTATGGACACCAGGACCCCACTAATCCCCCAGGCCACCTAGAGGCCCTTGTCTCTTCTGCCCACAGCAGCGGGAGAGCCAATGTGCCCATTCACCCATGTGCCCTGTAAGCTGAGTGCCTGGGCAGCCACCCAGGAGAGGTTCAGGCACTGCCCAGCTCATTAGCAGAGCGCCTACAGCCAGCAGCGTTTCTATTGCTGGTGCACATCCACACAGGCCTTGGTGCACATAGAATTTATTCTGTGCATGGATGGGAAAAACAGAGGGAGCACTGCCCCTCCCATCCCTGCTGCATCACCCCTGCTTCGTACCAGCCTTCATACTTCCTCATTCCTTCAACCTCCCTCCCTCCCCATTCTTCCTTAGAACTCACCCTCTCACCATGTCCTTCTCTACTGCCAGGGCTGGGTCCACACCAAGCTGTGGCCACTTTAAGGCAGGACTGTGACCATCCCACATCGCTGTCAAAGCCTTGGCAAATACGCAAGTCTTCTGCTCAAGCTTACAGAGAGGGTCTCACAGGGAGGAACCAGACCCATCCCAGTCAGCAGTCGAACAGGCACAGCACAAAACCCCTCCTTTATTTTCTGTGCCAATATGCAACATTTTGTCCAAAAAGGAAAAACCAATTCACAAAAATCCAAACTGACTTCATGCCAATGGGCGTGACTCTGACGAGGCCCCACCCCTCGCAGACGTGGAAGGAGAAGCAGTTCCAGCGGTGACCATCCATGGGGCTTGCTCAGGTCTGCTACACGGCAAAGACTGAGCAGTAACCTCCAGAGACTGTCTCACCACACCTTGCCCTCTGCTGCCCAGAACAGGAATGACACAAACAAGGTAGGTCCCAGGAAATGAACAAGGTGCAGGGAGAACATGCTGGTCAGTCAAATCCACAACTTGGGGCCACTGGAAGAGGTGGTGAATAGAAGCCAAAGTGCTTGTGGGCTTCCAAGCAGCCTGACATGGTCACGCCTACCACAAATAAAGTAAAAGAACGGCACTTCCCGCAGTTCAGTGGAAAGAACGTACTGTGTTCGTCATTGGCCTTCAGACTCTTTTGGTGTTTCCATTCCCAGCAGCAGCAAATCCCTTCTGTAATATTTCCCAACCCCTCAGCCTGCCTAAAACTCTGGGGTCCCCTAACAAGTCAGCCCCAGCCCCTCACTCCCAGCCATCCCAGCACTACAGTCACCTTCAGGGATCCCGATGGGCCCAGGCCTGTGGTATCAGGAGCAAAGCAGGAGGAGAATAGCCAAGACTGGGGTGAAGACAAAACTCCAGCTGTGACCCATTCCTGTTCTGTCTCCAACTGCTTAGGAATGGCAAACCACAGCTAATCTGGACTGTCCTGCCCCAAGCAAGGCACTTTGTGTGGAAGAAGAGAGTCAAACTCCAGCACTGGAGACAAGGGGGGAAAGGCAGGGGAACGGAGGAGACCAAGGCAACACAGGCATAAGTGGCTGGAGATGCTTTCCTTTCCTGCTTGGTAAAATCACATGGAATACTGACAGATGATAATATGAACCATTCTGGATCAGAGGTAACGCATGAGACCATCTGTGGGTATAAATGGGCATAGCTAAGGATGGAACCCAAATGGAACACAGAGATAGAGTTTCTCAAGTCCCATCTTGCTCTGGGGGCAATAGACAGGGTAGCCTGGCATAGACGGATCTCTCCCAATAGCACATGGAGCCCCAGTTGGTAGCTGGAGCAGATGGGAAAGGCAAGAATAAGATCTTGGCCATCTGTAACCCAGTGACTGAGCATCCTTTAAATAAAGAACTAAATTAAATTAAACCCAGCTTTACAAATATGATATTGTTGAGGGAGAAAATTCTATGTCTAGGGGACATGACAGCAGTTTTCAAGTACCTAAAAGAGTGTCCCAGGGCGGAGGGAGAAAAATTGTTCTCCTTGGCCTCTAAGGAGTAGGACAAGAAGCAATGGGCTTCAACTGCAGCAAGGAAGCTTTAGGTTGGACATTAGGAAAAACTTCCCATCTCTCAGGGTGGTTTAGCACTGGAATAAATTGCCTAGGGAGGTTGTGGAATCTCCATCGCTGGAGATATTTAAGAATAGGTTAGATAGACATCAGGTTAGATAGGTTAGATGGTCTAGACGGTGCTTGGTCCTGCCATGAGGGCAGGGGACTGTACTCAATGACCTCTTGAGGTCCTTTCCAGTTCCAGTGTTTATGTAATTCTATGGTAATCCACAGAAAGGGCTACAAAGTCCTATATGAGCCTCATTTCCTCTATATTTCATCTGATTTCATTATCTAATGTGACAGAGAGAAACTAGTCACAGGCACTCAGACACTTTCTTTCCTACTACTGAGATGTTTAGATCCACACCAACCTCAGTATCACAACTTATCACCAACTAGAAGAATCCTAGACTCTCTCATCTGAACTCCTCTGCATTTCTGGAGGTTTAGACACAAAGCCCCAGACCCAATCCATCCTTATTGGTTTCATTCCCACATTGCATCCAAAACTGGAAGGACCTTGTCTTCTGACTGATGTTCAAACTGCAACGAAAACCTCAGCACAAAAGATTTCAGCTTAAAATGGAAGTACCACAAGAAACATAGATCTCAAGATTTCTACCACTTAAGGGCTACGTCTACACTAGCACACTACGTCGAAGTAGCCTATTTCAACATAAGAACATTGAAATAGGCTACTTGGACGCGTATCATCTACATGTCCTCCAGGGCTGGTGCCGTCAACGTTCAACGTCGAAGTAGCGACGCAGAATGTTGAAAGGAGCCGCCCTGGAAGTAAATGCGGAGCGTCCACACACACAAGTGCTCCCCGTCGAAATAAGGGGCCAGCAAAGCCCCAAGCCACTCCCTTAAAGGGCCCCTCCCAGACACACTCGGCCTGCACAACATGAGATCCACAGAACCGACAACCGGTTGCAGATCCTGTGAACACAGCACGGACCCCCAGCTGCAGCAGCAGCAGCCAGAAGCCCCGGGCTAAGGGCTGCTGCGCTCCGTGACCATAGAGCCCCACAGGGGCTGGACAGAACGTCTCTCAACCCCTCAGCTGATGACCGCCATGGAGGACCCCACTATTTCAAAGCAGCGGGACGCGGATCGTCCATACACGCCCTACTTCAATGTTGAACGTCGAAGTAGGGCACTATTCCCATTTTTGGATGGGAATAGCAATTTCAATGTCTAGCCACCTAACGTCAATTTCAACGTCGACATAGCACACAGCGCGTGTAGATGCGACAGGTGCTATTTCGACGTTGTGCCAGCTACTTCAAAGTAGCCAGCTAGTGTAGACGCACCCAAGATGTCAGAAATCTCATATAACAATTTGTGGGTCAAATCATTTGAAACTCTGATGCTTTTAAATCCAAACCTTAATGATCTGACCCAGACACAGAACCCTAGCCTAAACCCAATACAGATCTAAACATGGCCTCAGATTGTCTATGCCTTCCTCATTACATAGCATTCCTCTGACAACAGATGGGATCCTAGGTAGGAAGGACTCTGAGTTTTTACTACAGCAAATTCTTTCCCATGAATCTGTATGGTTGGACTCACCCATAAGAACAGGGTATAAACTGATCACCATATCTGGGGCCCAGAAGGAATTTTCCCCAAGGCTCAGATTTGCAGAGACCCTGGGGAGTTGTCACTTTCCTCTGCAGCATGGGACCCAAGTCACTTAAAGGTTTAAACTAGCATAAATGGTGGATTCTCTGCAACTTGAAGTCTTTAACCCACGAGTTAAGGACATTGGTAACTCAGCTAGTGGTTAGGGGGTCTATTTCAAGACAGGGGGAGTGAGGTTCTATGGCCTGCAATGTGCAGGTCTAATCAGATGGTCCCTTCTGACCTGAAAGTCTATTAGTCCATGAGAAAAAGGTGGCCAATCCTTACCAAATCAATGCAGCAACTTTTCTTAGAACTCCCAGGCTTCATTTGCAGGCTGCTGCTGCCCTACATTCAGGTACCCAAACCAAAGTAGAGAAAACAGCAAACCTGAGAGACAGGAACCTAATGAACTGGGTACATTAAAATAGCAAGTTTGTGTTGGCTTGAGATTTTGGGGTGGGGGGGTTGGGTTTTTGGCCACAAGTGGAGATTAGAAGCAGAACTGTGAAGATCAGATTATTTAACTGAATTTAACTTAATTCTCTTTTTTATGCTATCAGATCAAACACATGATTAAAAACAGCAACTATAATGCCCAGGAAGCCACTGCAATCTCTCTCTTCCTCTTACAGCCCTCCCAATCATTTCAAACCCTTTTCACCACCAAGTGTGCAGAGTCCAGGGCAAGCTAGCTGGTGATAGCCATCCAGCACATTAAAGAGCCCAAAACACCAAGATTCTGCCATTCGCTTCTGCCTGCCCCTTAGAAAGATTTCTCCAGGACACCAAGAGCTTGGCCTGTGGCTTCAGTTCACAGAGGCAACCAGTGTCCTTAACCTGGTCCCATCTTTAGACTTACTACTTTGATTAGACCTAGTGAGATGCTCCTAAATCCCCTAAGCAGCTTACTGAGACTGCATGGATGGTGTGGTATCATTAATGGACCAAGGACTCTAGCAACGACTGTATATGCTTGCCAGCTCCATTCGCTGGAGAGGTTAGTGCACAGACAGTGCCAGAGTCTGGTGTGAAGATGACAGGACAATAAAACCATGGAAGCCAAACACAGAAATACAACAAGCAATGGTGTGTCCATCCCACCCCGCCTGGCCCTCCCAAAGAAAGTGCTGGGTGAGTTAGCAAGGTGCCCGCAACAGCCTGAATTTTAGATCCTGCCTCTCGGGCTGAGGTCTGCGAGTGGGTGGCTGTTTTCATGGTGCTGCAGAATGCCGGTGAGGATGTGCTTCAGCTGGGTGAGGCGAGCTCGCAGCGAGGTGCTGGCAAACAGCCGGAGCTGGTCAGATGGCTCAAGGGGCAAGATGGAGATCAGCCACCAACACCAAGCTGGTCCATCTTTGGTGGCCTGGGTGGGAGAGTAGAAAGCCAGGGTTCAGAAACAGGGTGTGGGAGTTCCCACTGGGGCCTTCGGGCACTCTTACAACACACAAACATTTGAGCAGAAAACAGCCTCCCCCGTGGTTTGGCTCAGTTGTGTGGAATACAAACATCCCTCCACCCAGCTCTACTAAGGTACGTTGGCCTGACCAGCAGACCTCCCTGCTGCTCCAGTCCTGGGCTCCCTGCACACAACCCAACCAATGCACCTCACTCTCCACCTGCAGCGCCCTTTGCCGCTCCTGCCACCAACACCTGTGCTTGTTCCTCTGGAAGGACAGACATCAGCTTCATGTCCATTAGATTCAGAAAAAGCAGAGGGGATTCAGAGTGATTCAAGCTAGGGAGAATCCCTCACAGCGAGAGGCCAAAGGAGTTCCGCCTGTGTAGCTCATCAAAGAGAAATCACCGAGGAGCGATTTCATGACAGCCCCCTCCGTGCCTGCACGGAAGCACCTCCGCAATGGAGCAGCGCAGGCAGAGGCATCTTGAGACTGAATGGCTGCAAGATGAAGTCTGCTGCATTCATATGTCAGTTTTTAGCAATGCACTAGCTCCTGAAGGAACACGGCAGCTCCTCCTGCGCTGGGAGACCGAGACGGGATGTTTTGCTAACGCAGACTCTGCTTCTGCCGTGGGGCTCTGCGTGATGCAGAAGCTCAGATTAGACCAGAGGATCCAAATCCCCTTTTGGCCTTTGCAGCTGTGGAATCTGTATTTTCTGTTTCTAAGAAGGCAGCCCTAGAAGCCTAGACAGGGACTCTCTCATTACCTGGATATCCTCTTCCTTCTCAGGCAGGGGGCCACGGTGCAGCAGAATCTGTCTCAAGGCAGTGTCCCCTTGTTCACAAAACCTCTGCGCCTGCTGGTAGGTGCATTCGTGCAGACGCTGCAGTTCAGCCAGCTCATCCCCTTCCACCTGGGCAGACGAAAGCAGCATGGAAGGAAGAGTGCAGGAGAGCACACAGGGTGGGGGGAAAGATCCATGGGAGGGAACACGGCAAGAGAGAGGGTTTAGCTCAACTGGTTCAGTAACACAGTACAGGTAGTCACACCCACCCACACCACTGGTGAGCTTTGCAGCCCGCAGCAGGGAGGGGATACCCTACAGCACAGAGGTGGGGACAACCAGTGAGGCGCTGGTAAAAGGAGGCTATCTGGGTGAAAGGCCTGATGCTTGTTCATGGAAACCCTGGGACGTAACAAACAAAGCAGGCAGGGATGAGCTGGCAGCAGATGGCTGGAGCGAATGGACCTTTCCAGCCACAGAAACGCACCTCGAAAAAGCATTCCCACGCACTCAAATTCACGGTTCTGGGATTGGCCCACTGCAACCAGTGTCCGTCCTGCAAAATGACCCCTACTGCCCCCCGCTGGGCATTTATACAGCTGTCCTCCAAGCTCTGCTCTCACCTTCTCGTCCTCCAAGTACTCGATATCAGCAGTGTTGTAGCCATCTCTTTGTCCCCGTCTCAGCACTCGGAACCGACGCCTTCCAATCGTGTCCACCAGAGACCGCCCATCGGGCAAGAACTCCATGTGCTGGATCTCCAACATGCAGCCATAGTCTGCAAAACTGGAGGGGATTGGGAGGCGGGGACAAGCTTAGGCGGGAGAGCTGCTTTCCACAACCAAAGGAAGAAGAAGCCCCAGTAACCAGCGGGATGCAGGCCCTAAACTCGGGGAAAATCCCTGTCAGTCTTTGATTCCCTCCACTAAGCCAGCCACATCCGCAAGGGAGAGATTGCTCCAGTGCCCACAACACCAAATTATGGACAAGATGCACTACTCGTGCCTATGGATATGTTCTACTCAGGGCTCTTCTGCATCACTTCCAGAGGCCTGAGCCTTTCCAACCCTTGCGACGCAGGAGGCAGTCCACCATCTTCCTCCCTGTGTGGGGGTGGGTGGGTAGTGTGTGTATTTGGAGCTTGTCGGAGCTGCTGTGAAAGGAGGCAGACGGGTGCCACATGGACGGGCTGGGGTAGGTTGTCAACTGTCAGTAAACACACAGCCAGTCTGTAAATGAAGAGCTAAAATTGGGCCTAGCCATAAGAGTGTTTAGGTATCAGTACAAACCACCAAGCTCTGCGGTGGAGCTGAGGAGTCTTGTCCCCTGGGCCTTGGGGAGAGCACTCCACCACAGGGCAGCGGCTGGGCAGGTGCAGAGGGGGGAATTCTCCCAGTGGGGGCTCCCTCCGACCTGCAGCTGGCTGGAGGGGGGCAGCTCTTCTCCGTCTCTGAACTCTTCTGTAGCATCACTAGCGCAACATATGGATGGGTGCTATCAGGCTACCTGCAGTGGGGAAGGGCAGATGATGGGGCATGGATGGCCGGCCGGAGCACATGCTCCTCTCCAGTAAGTCACAGCAGGGCAGTCACTTAAATATAACAAACAAACTGTCCCCTCCTACGCTGGCAGAATTATTGATGGTTAAAAATAGAGCCAGAAAAATGACTCAAGCAATGGTTGTGGCTGCTGCAACATACGATCACAACCTGGAGAACTTGGAGGATGTAGATGTCACTAGTAAGTAGATTAAACTAGCACAAGAACGCTGCTGTTGTGATGGCTGAATAAAAAGCATTGAATATTGTGAATGCATACATGTTATTTATTTGTTCCCATAACATAAAAACTAGGGGTCACCAAATGACATGAACGAGGAGCAGGTTTATAACTAGCAAAAGGAAGTTTTTCTTCACACAGCGCAGGGTCGTCCTGAGGAACTCCTGGCCGGGGAGGTTGTGAAGACCAAGACTTTAACAGGGTTCAAAGAAGAACCACATGAAGCGGACAGGGAGCTGCAGATAGGGGAGTTTAAGAGGGAGAACAAGTGATCCTGCTGCTGCAGAAGCTACCAGGTGGGAGCACTGGCTTTTGGGGTGAGTGAGTGTGCTCAACTGTTTGAATATGAACTGCCATTTTGATTTCAGGTGGGTCAATTTCAGTTTCTGTGGCAGCTGGGACTGCCTGCCTGACTTTTGTTCCCTTGATTGGCCTTCCCCTGTGTGACTCACAGGGGGAGGATCTGACCCAGGTCAGGAGGCTTTAAAAGCCAGAGCAAGGGCGACCAGGGGAGCAAAGTGGACAGGAAGCTGTAGACAGGGGAGTTTAAGAGGGAGGCCTACAATGGTTAGGAAGACCCGCAACACCTGTGCCACCACTACTGCTGTCTCCTCAACCTGTGCCTGTAGCCAGACAGACTGCGTGACCATGGATGCCTCCACCCAGATCCTGGTGTGGCTTTGCAGGGACTGTAGCTTGCAATTCCCACACACTGATATCCAGGCTGGGGGGACCATCCAGTGCGAAAGGTGCCTGCTGGTGGATCTCTCAGGCGACAGGTGGAGGAGCTACAGGAGGAGGTGGCCAGGTTGAGGAGTATCCGACTCCATGAGCAGTTCCTGGACAGTATTCATGTGGAGACAGCTGAGGTAACTGTCCCAGTACACAGGACAGCTGATAAACCACTGGTGGAGGAGGAGATAGATCAGGGTGGACACTGGCAGCTTATTACTTCTGGCAGTAGGCAGTGTTCCACCCCTGCTCAGAACCCTCCCACTGTGGTACTAGGAAACTGTTACGCTGTACTTGATACAGGAGACAAAGAATCGCCCCGTACAGCAGAGGAGAAGCCTCGTACCCCCAAGGCTGGGAAGTCTGCTGCCAGCACTGCGAGGAGGAAACGTAGAGTAGTGGTGGTCAGGGACTCTCTTCTGAGGGGGACGGAAGCACCCATCTGTCGCCCTGACATTTCATCTCGGGAGGTATGCTGCCTGCCTGGGGCCCATATCCAAGAAGTTACGGAGGCGTTGTTGAGGATTATCAGGCCCTCTGACTACTATCCCATGCTTCTCATCCATGTGGGCACTCATGATACTGTGAGGTATGATGCTGAGCAGGTCAAGAGTGACTTCAGGGCTCTGGGGGCACGGGTGAAGGAGTTTGGGGTGCAGGTGGTATTCTCCTCAATCCTGCCTGTCAGTGGTAGGGGCCCAGGCAGAAACAGGTGCATCCTAGAGGTGAACGCCTGACTTCGAAGATGGTGCTGCCAGGAAGGCTTTGGCTTCCTTGACCACGGGATGCTATTCCAGAAAGGACTGCTGGGCAGAGATGGTGTTCACCTTTCGAGGAGGGGAAAGACAGTATTTGGACACAGACTGGCTAACCTAGTGAGGAGAGCTTTAAACTAGGTTCGACAGGGGAAGGGGAGCAAAGCCCACAGGTAAGTGGAGAACATGGAAACCTGAGTGATGGATCAGAAATGGGAGGCAGCATGGGCAACAACATCAGAGTAAAAAGAGGGTCAGGGCAAAACAGGGAGGCAAGATCAAATCAATATCTTAGATGTCTATATACAAATGCAAGAAGTATGGGTAATAAGCAGGAAGAACTGGAAGTGCTAATAAATAAATATAACTATGACATAGTTGGCATCACAGAAACTTTGTGGGATAATACACATAATTGGAATGTTGGTATTGAAGGGTACAGCCTGCTTAGGAAGGACAGACAGGGAAGAAAGTGGGGAGGTGTTGCCTTATATATTAAAAATGTATGCACTTGGACTGAGGTAGAGATGGATGTAGGAGATGGACATGTTGAGTCTCTAGATTAGACTAAGAGGGGTAAAAAACAAGGGTGATGTCCTGCTAGGCGTCTACTACAGGCCTCCTAGCCAGGTGGAAGAGGTGGATGAGGCTTTTTTTAAACAACTAACAAAGTCAAGCAGGGCCCCAGATTTGGGGATGTTGGGGGACTTCAACTATCCAGATATATGTTGGGAAACTAATACAGCAGGGCGCAGACTATCCAGTAAGTTCTTGGATTGTATTGGACACAATTTTTTATTCCAAAACGTTGAAAAAGCTAGCGGGGGAAGCTGTTTTAGATTTGATTTTAACAAATAGGGAGGAATTGGTAGAGAACTTGAAGGTGGAGGGCAGCTTGGGTGAAAGTGATCATGAAGTCATAGAGTTCACAATCCTAAGGAAGGGCAGAACAGAAAACAGCAAAATAGAGATAATGGATTTCAGGAGGGCAGATTTTGGTAAACTCAGAGAGCTGGTAGGTAAGGTCCCATGGGAAGCAAAACTGAGGGGAAAAACAGCTGAGGAGAGTTGGCAGTTTTGCAAAGGGACATTATTAAGGGCCCAAAAGCAAGCTACCCCGCTGTGTAGGAAAGATAGAAAATATGGAAAAAGACCGCCTTGGCTTAACCAGGAGATCTTGCATGATCTCAAAATAAAAAAGGAATTGTATAAAAAATGGAAACAAGGAAAAATTTCAAAGGACGAATATAGGCAAACAACACAAGAATACAGGAGCAAGATTAGAAAGGCTAAGGCACAAAATGAGCTCAAACTAGCTACAGGCATAAAGGAAAACAAGAAGGCTTTTTATAAATATATTAGAAACAAGAGGAAGACCAGGGACAGGGTAGGGCCATTGCTCAGTGAGGAGGGAGAAATGGTAACAGGGAACTTGGAAATGGCAGAGATGCTTAAAGACTTCTTTGTTTTGATCTTCACTGTGAAGTCTGATTAAGGAATGCCCAACACAGTGAATGCTACTGGGAAAGGGGTAGGGTTAGAAGTTGAAATAAAAAAAGAACAAGTTAAAAATCACTTAGGAAAATTAGATGTCTGCAAGTCACCAGGGCCTGATGAAATGCACCCTGGACTACTCAAGGAGCTGACAGAGGAGGTATCTGAGCCTTTATCTATCATCTTTGGAAAATCATGGGAGACAGGAGAGATTCCAGAAGACTCGAAAAGGGCAGATATAGTGCCCATCTATAAAAAGGGGAATAAGAATAACCCAGGAAACTACAGGCCAGTCAGCTTAACTTCAGTGCCAGGAAAGATAATGGAGCAGGTAATTCAAGAAATCATCTGCAAGCACTGGGAAGGTGGTAAGGTAATAGGAAACAGCCAGCATGGGTTTGTAAAGAATAAATCTTGTCAAACTAATCTGATAGCTTTCTTTGATAGGATAATGAGCCTTGTGGATAGTGGAGAAGCGGTAGATGTGGTATACCTAGACTTCAGTAAAGCATTTGATACGGTCTCTCATGATAGTCTTATCAAAAAACTAGGCAAATACAATTTAGATGAGGCTACTATAAGGTGGGTGCACAACTGGCTGGATAACCGTACCCAGAGAGTAGTTCTTAATGGTTCTCAATCCTGCTGGAAAAGTATAGCAAGTGGGGTTCCGCAGGGGTCTGTTTTAGGACTGGTTCTGTTCAATGTCTTCATCAATGATTTACATATTGGTATAGAAAGCACGCTCGTTAAATTTGCAGATGATGCCAAGTTGGGAGGGGTTGCAACTGCTTTGGAGGATAGGGTCATAATTCAAAATGATCTGGATAAATTGGAGAAATGGTCTGAGGTAAACAGGGTGAAGTTTAATACGGACAAATGCAAAGTGCTCCACTTGGGAAGGAACGATCAGTTTCACCCATACAGAATGGGGAAAGACTGTCTAGGAACGACTACAGCAGAAAGGGATCTAGGGGTTATAGTGAACCACAAGCTAAATATGAGTCAAAAGTGTGATGATGTTGCAAAAAAAGCAAACATGATCCTGGGATGCATTAACAGGTATGTTGTGAACAAGACACGTGAAGTCATTCTTCCGTGCGCTGGTTAGGCCTCAGTTGGAGTATTGTGTCCAGTTCTGGGCCCCACAGTTCAAAAACGATGTGGAGAAACTAGAGAGGGTCCAGAAAAGAGCGACAAAAACGATTAAAGGTCTAGAGAATGTGACCTATGAAAAAAGGTTGAAAGAATTGGGCTTGTTTAGTTTGGAAAAGAGAAGATTGAGGGGAGACATGATAGCGGTTTTCAGGTATCTAAAAGGGTGTCATAAGGAGGAAGGAGAAAACTTGTTCTTCTTGGCCTCTGAGCATAGAACAAGAGGCAACGGGCTTAAACTGCAGCAAGGGAGGTTTAGGTTGGACATTAGGAAAAAGTTCCTAACTGTCAGAGCGGTCAAACAGTGGAATAAATTGCCAAGGGAGGTTGTGGAATCTCCATCACTGGAGATATTTAAGAACAGGTTAGATAGATGTCTATCAGGGATGGTTTAGACAGTACTTGGTCCTGCCATTGGGGCAGGGGGCTGGACTCGATGGCCTCTCGAGGTCCCTTCCAGTTCTAGTGTTCTATGAATTCATGAAGGTTGGGTCCATCAATGGCTATTAGCCAGGCTGGGTGGGAACGGTGTCCCTAGTCTCCATTTGTCAGGGGTTGGACACGGATGACAGGAGAGGGGTCACTTCGGTGATTGCTTGTTCTGTTCACTCCCTCTGGGGCATTGGCATTGGCCACTGTTGGCAGACAGGACACTGGGCTAGATGAACCTTTGGGCTGACCCAGCCTGGCTGTTCTTATGTTCTGTTTTGTCCTTCGGAGCCATCTTTGTATTACATAAGAATGTGTCTGTAAAAAAGTTTGGTTGTCTGTAATATTTTTTCCCATCTTGTCCACAAAAATCATTTTCAGCGGTTGGTAACCCTGCTCGGAGGCGCTTCCTTTCCGCATCCGCCGAGCCTCTCCAGAAACTCCCTTCACTGTGGGTCATTCCCCTTAAGGGTGGGGAGCTTCCAGAAGAAGGAGCACAGAGCTTTAGACCCAGCACTGCTCCAGCCTGGGCCTGACCACTGCTCTGTCACTTCCAGAACTAACTCCTGCACGTCCCCAAGCCCCTAGACTGACGGATACAATTTGGGAGACACTAATATGGAACATGACATGTCTACAGCAAAAGCCAGAGCAGTCAATAGATCTGAGGGGATAGAGGGTGGGCAGGAGGAAGAGAGACTCACAGATGGAGAATTCACGGGGACACAGCTGCAGTGCGTGCCTGGGCCTGTTGCTCACCTTTTCCCATTCTCATACATACACATGCCGAACATCTTCGTGCCGGTCTCCTGGCACCTCCGCATCATGAGGCGGTAGCGAGGCTCAAAGACGTGCAGCGGACACAAGAGGCCTGGGAAGGACATTGTGCACACAAAGATGGGGATGTTCTTCGTCAGGCTGCAGAAGAGAGGAGGACAGGAAAGAGATGACTGGTCACTGCTTTGAAACTTCACCCTTCTCTGTGAGGACATGGCTGAGCCTCACCAGTCTGAAGGGATTAGTTTATATTCAGCAGGCCCTGGCCATTCTCACCAATCAGCCCACCAAGCAGCAAGGGATGCAGGAAGAGACAAGGCTGTAACCTTGCCAACCAATCACTCATCCCCTCAGATTTTGCACGGACAGAACTCTGCCAATGAAGCAGCCCAGCTGCTCTAACATGGAGGCCCAGTGCAGAAAACCTCAGCGACCCACACGGCTGCTGCTTCTCAGAGGGATCCTCGCTGTTCTCCAAAGACCACTTGGAGACTGAAGGTCTCCCCATCCACATTACTGTACGTGCATGTGAACGCGTTTGCTCCTTCTCCCGTCTCCCCACCCCGCCACGTACTGAAAACGTTCTTTGTTTACTTTGAGAGCTCGGCCATCTCCGCCCGGTGCACCCGTTCCCTGTCTGCCAGCTGCGCAGGAAAAGTGGCCACCATGATCTCCACCAGCAGCACGGTGGCGTTGTACTTCCCCACCTTCAAGTACTAAAAGAAAAAGAGATTGGGGTATGCTCTTTGACAAAGACATTTGGGAAGTCCAGTGGCTCGGGAGAAGCAGGGAACTATCCCCACCACTCAGGGAGTTAAAGCCCAATTTCAGATCAAAGAATGGTCAGGACAGAACCCAATCCCCAATCTTCTTCCCCTGAGCACACAGTCCCCTCTGATTCCAGCTATGAGAATTCCCCATGGGTTGCAACACCACCAGATGTTCTAGGAAAGGAACTGCCAGCCTGGCTCAGACCTGTGCTCATTTAATCTAGTATCTTGTCTCTAACTGATACTTCAAAGGAAGGATAAGAAACCCCTGCAATAATCTGCTTTGTGGCAGCCTCCTCTTAATCTCTGTTAGTTACAGATGCCTTTAATCTCCAGAGCAGAGGGCTTTAAACCACTGGTGGGCAACCTGCATCCCATGCACCCCCTGCCCGCCACCCCCCTGAAGTCCCGTACTTCCTTGCTCCTCCCACTTCCCCCCAGAGTTGGAATGCTGCCAGTCAGCTGTTTGCAGCATTCCAGGGATGGAAGGCTTGGGGAAGGAGCATGAATCAGGTGACTTGCACCTGACTCCCAGCTTCAAAAGTGCTGGGAGGATGGGAAAGGAACAGGAAAGTGCAGGGCTCCAGCGCCCCTGTGCGCAAGGGGCTTGTGCGGAGGAGGGGGGCTGCACAGCTACAAGTAGAACGCAGAAAGCTGCTGCAGCCCAGTGAGGTGAAGGAGGGCTACTCATGTGGCCCGCTCACCATTCATGGTTGCCCATGGCTGCTTTAAAACCCTTTGATCATTTGTTAGCCTTTACTATAATAACCACAGATGCACATAACCCATATAAATACCCAGTTCCTCTGCAAATCTAGCTAACCTCTTGGCCTCAATAGATCCTGTGGCAATGAGTTCCCCAGTCTAACTCTACAGTGCGTGGAAAAGTCCTTATCTGATCTCACACACAGGTGAGCAGCTCCAGTACTCCTTTGGCAGAGAACAGTGCTGGCCAACGTCTGGCTCAGTGCTAGTCTTACACCTCCCTCACTAGGCCGACATCGTCCTTGAAAGCGGCGCTAATAGCACTGCTCTCACCTCCCTTCTGCTCCAAGCCCAGGAGTCGCCAGAGGGCCCCCTCACCTCTCTCAGGCTCTGTTTGCAGAGCGGACAGTTGGGCCGGTGGTCCAGACAGCGCTCCAGGCACTCCTTGCAGAAGGTGTGGCCACAGGGCGTGGTCACTGGCTCAAAGAACATCCTGCAAACAACAGGCACAACCATGAGCAAGGTGGGCAGACGAGAGGAACGTGGGCTTACAGGCCAGGCCATGGTACCAATATGGTTTGGCCTAAGAGGAGTCTAGAGTCCAGGAAGGAGAGAAGCAGCGAGTGGGCACCAGGTATCTGGGTCCTGGTCTATTTAAGGTTCTGTATGTCAGCAAAGGAGGCTGGCGAATGCATGCCTGGAACTGCTGCAGCCTGCACCCACTGCAAGCCCAGGCACTGCTTTGCTGGCAGCCCGCAGCAGATGGAGTTATCCCACTCAGCTGCCAAGTGATGAGGGTGTTGAGGGGCAGTGGTGCAGCCAGACTGAGTTCCATGCAAGTCACCAGAGAAGCATCATGGCAAACACTGACTCAGGGTTCTCTATAGCCAGAGCTCACTAAGGACCCATCAAGCTCTTAGCAACCCCAGCCATGCCCTCTGGCCCCTAGGCACAGGCCTCACCTGCTATGACCAGACCCTGCCAGGATGTTTTATTGGGGTCCTGGCAGAGTTTGGCACTGAAAGGAGACGGTGCTGCCATGCTTACACCCCAGAAAGCCACCACTCTCTCTCTCTCCGCATTACAGTTTGGGCTTCTGGGCGCTTTCTCCCCTCCTCAAAAAACAGCCCTGAGATTAAATGACTGATGATTTTCAGGCGCATTGGGCCAAATTCACCCTTTGTTTACCTCTCCCCTCCCTGGTTCACTTACACTGGGAATGGTACATTTCCCACGCTGCCATGGAGCTACTGGGAGCAGGGGAAGGGTTAGGAGCAGCCTCAGAGCCAGGATGCAACATGCAACAGTCTCTCTCTTCTTGCTGCCCGCACGTCAGCAAGTAAAACCCAGCACCGCCCTTCTGGAGCCAGGGGGAGGCAGCCATGTAACGGTTCCAGGTACTTGACCAGTTCAGTAGACAATGAAGTGGATTTGAACGCACCCTGGGGTGAGTTTTCCTATCAGCTTGCTCAGTTACATGGCCCCGGCCCGTTCCTTCTCCATCCTCTGACCAGCCAGCTTGGGTGCATACTGTGTTCTGTGCCAGCTGCACATGCACAGCTCTGCCAAAGCACCTCTCTTCAGACTTGCATCGCCCTCTCCCACTACCGCAGTCCTGCCGCTTCTCAAAGAGAGATGCCCAATGGTCCCCAGTTACAAAAGGGGACCAGAGCCTCAGCCGACAGTGGCCTCATGTTCTCAGGACGCAGAGTGCACCAGGAATGCTGACTCCTGAGACGGTGGGAACGCACATTCTTATCGTCATCAAAGGAAGCAACCACACACTGTTATCTGTGTCCTCCATGCTCTCTCATGCGGCCCCCACTTAGCTTCGCCCACACTTTGGCACGCAGAACTTAGCAGCGACATGTGAGCCGAAGATCAGGACCAGCAAACTGGGCCCCCACTTGGTGTTCAGCTGTTATAGCAAAAGCCCTTTGGTGACAAAGGAGAACTCACCGTATGCAAAGAGAACATTCCAGGTCGGAGACGCTCAGGAGATCCCTAAGTTCTGGCTGGTGGCAATGGCTAAATATTGCTGCTGCTGCTGCTGCGGCGGCATCTGGTGAGGTTTCTTCCCCAGGACCTAGGCATAGAAAGCAGGGGAATGAGTGATGCCCTCTGAGAAAGGCTTTCGGGTTTTCACCGTTAAAGGGACAGCAAGCTTCCCGAGGCCGAGTGCCAATATTTCACCTTTTGACCTCCAGGTACAGCACAAGTTCTGGTGATACTTTTTAAAGTCACTAATAGTCCTACTTACAACCGATTCAGTAAGAAATCGATTCAGATGCAGAGCTTTACCGTTTAGGTGGCAGCTGGAAGCATCAGCTGGTCTTTGTTAATTCACAGGGAACCTGCCTTTGAGCAAATGCCCAGCTGCATGGGGGAGGAGGACTGAGCTCCTGCCTTGCGTGCTGATGAAAATTTGCTCACATGCTACTCTTGGTTCCTGTGCTGGGGGTTGCTGACCCCTCTCATTGCTAGAAGGACCTTCTGTGATGATCTCACCTGCCCTCCTGCAGTAAACAGCTAGGCGGTTTCAGCTGGAGGTATTTCAGAAGAAACATTTTGGCAGGCAGTAGGGCCTGGATCTCAAGTCTAATGAAGCAAGCGTAAGACCAGGAGCAGTAATTCCTGTTCTGCCACTGAGTCACTACTTGGCCTAAGTGAGTCGCTTCATCCCTCAGGGGCTGTCTGCCCATTTGGAGAACGAAACTCAATTCTCTGCCTCGCTGGGTGGTGTGAGGCATTAGCAGCTACTACCTGTGCAATGCTCGGGAAACTAAAAGCTGAGGTGGTTGGTAGCTTTGCCTATGTGTATCGCAGCAGCCAGTGTGCCGAATACAGAGGCCAAGCTCACAGTCCTGGTGCCCATGGGCCGTGAAGCATCTCTCACTTGGGACTGAAGGCCCTGAGCCAAAACCTCTGGGAGAGATGGGGATTAATTCCATGAACCCTCTGGGCTTCTGGTTCAGGTCCCCGATAGCAAAGTAGCTGTACTTGTCTTTTAAGGCCACTTCTACATTACCCAAAAGATCGACGTGCTCATGGTCATTCTTCCGGGGTTTGATTACATGCTTCTGGTAGGGATGCACGAAATCGACCTACCAGGGATTGGCAGTCGACCCCCGTGCTCCTTGCCTATCACGAGAAGCAAGGAAGGTCAATGGGAAAAACATTCCCATCGACCTTCTTCAGTGAGGACAGTCAGGAAAGTCAATTTCAGATATGCAATTGCCATAGCTAGAACTGCATATCTGAAATCGACTGATTTTCCTACTACAGACCCAGTGTAAGCCTGCCTGTGTAGAGGATGAAGCGCTGGCTTCCTCAGGAAGAGAAATCACCCTGTCAGAGGCTGGCTGTGGGGGAGCACAAGCTCGTGCTGGAAAGAGGCATGAGGGAGCTTCACAGTACAAGCACCAGGGGAAGGGCAGACCCAATGGTCGGCTATGGTGGAGACTCTGCATGGGGCTGTGGGAGTGAAGCACCTCACTGGGCACCTCTCCATTTCCAATCCCACTGGAAGGGCAGACCATGCCCAGGAGCAAGGATGAGGGAGGGGAGGGAATTCACAGCCACAAGATGGTGTATTTCCAACTCCAACCTGAATCCAAATACCACCCATTCCTCCCAGCCTACGAGAGCAGGTTGGGAATAGACACTATCCGATGCACACCATGGCCTTCCCCAATGTACTTCACCCAAAGAAACATCCGGGAGGGGACTGCAGCCTGGGACTCCAGGGTGGAGTCTGAGGGGGTACAGAGAGTCCATTGAGTAGACTCCACTCCCCAGCTTGCAAGGAGGGGAAACACTCCTCAGGAGACTGATGAGGTCTCCTTAAGCAATGTTGGGTTTCCAGAACCACTGAGACTGCTCCATGCACCATAAGAACGAAGCCCCATCCCCACTGGGTCCCAATGCCAGACCTGCAAAGTTGCCCCGCAATGGAGAACAGGGTGACATACACACTCGATGCATTTAAATGGGTTTTCGGGTGCCTACCTACCCAACAATCTCCCTTCTTGCCTCTCTGGCGAAGTTCCTGAGTCTTTCCTTCTCTTTGGCCACCAGGCAGGCTGCTGCAGAATTCGAGGCTCCAGCTGGCCAAGTTCAGACAAAGCTTCCCCCTTCCCAGCTTCTGTCTCTCCCTCTGCATCCTAGGTTGCGAAAAATAAAAAGTCAAACGCAGCAGCCGGCCTGCCTTGCATTCCACCCAGACTCACCTGCGCTACTGAGTCACACAGATTCCACACAGTGGTAAAGACTCCAGCTGGGGACAGATGGACAGACTGACATGCTGCAGAGGACAACAAAGATGCTGTCCCTGTCACCCAATGAGAGCAGCTGTTGTGCGTGTAGCATGCGGAGGATGGTCCCTGCAACAGTCAAAACAACGGTCTCCTCTCTCAAAGCTCCACCCAGTCCTTGAGGGCGTTCGATTTAATCCCCCTTCTCCTCATCCCTTCTGTACTGGTGGAGAGGGCAAAGTACCAAGAGGACAGGAGCTTTCACTAACAGAGCTGGCCTGAGTTTTTCCTCCTGTAAAGCTTCTCAGTACCAAAGCCACCCCACTTTGTTCCAAAAAGCAAAATGGGAGTTGGAGGGGCGGAGGCTGATATGATCCAAATTTGCTGTCTCACCTTTTGTGGCCTGAAATCATTTGGCAAATATCTTCCTTACCAAAAACACAGCAGGGAAAACCCTATGGCAAATGGGTGAATTCTCATCCCTGCCCATTCCTTCAACAGATGTGGGGGCACTGCTTTCCCGACGTTCATCCTGCTCAGTTCCCTCCTTTGCTGGGCTGAATCTCTGCTAGCAGCAACTGGCCATCTTTCTTCCCGTCCTTCCCAGTCCTGGAGAAACACACTGCACACAAGACACACTCCTGTCTCTCTCTGTCTCACTCACACACCCAAACACACACACACCTGGGACTGCCTTCCCCTGAGCTTTGCTTCCACACACCAACCATGACAGGTCCGAGAGGTCCCCTCACCTGCCCGTACTCTACCCCACAGGACGGCCTTAGCAGAGGACCTGCTCCATCCTTCCCTGAGTTACAGCTTGTCAAGTCCAGGCTGGCAGCACTCGGTAGCTCCATGACAGTGCCTGGCAGTGGGGAGTCATCCTGTGTGAGGATCTGCAGGCAAAGGAGACGTGTCACACATCTGGGGCAGGGAAAGCAGAGCACCCAGCAGAACAGGGCTTCTAGATAAGGAGTGGAAGAGCCTAAACCACCTGGGCACAAACTACAGCACGTGGACCATATCTGGCCCTCCAGGCCCCCTGTCCATCCCATGAGCTCCCACCTAGACTAGCTCCTGGCTCCTTCCCTCTGTCCTCCCTCCCCCACAGCCTCAGCTCTCCTACCACTGGCTGGTCCATGCAGTGCGGCTGCAGGTCCTGCCGAGCAGCATGGCTATAGCACCACTGGCCACAGTACTTTCAGCAACATGGTTAGGAGCAAGGAGAAGGGGTAGTCCTGTGGGGGCAGGGAGCAGGGGCAGGGCTGGGGTGGTGTTAAGGGTGCGAGGTTCAGGGTGGCAGGCAGGAAGACTGGGTAGGTGTTGAGGAGGTTGGATGGAGGCAGAAGGTCAAGGGGTGGTGAGGGGACAGATAAGGGGAAGAGGCCAGGCCACGCCTGGCTGTTGGGGAGGGCACAGCTTCCTCGAGGCTTCCCTGCCCAGTTCTCCATAGTTTCTGAACCCTGCTGTGACCATCAAGCCAAAAGGCTTTCCCATGGTCTAAGCCCTCAAGCCCCTCTCCCCTCCTGCCCCAAACTCTGACAGAGTTTAGAATCTAGGCAGGGCCAAACTCCGGCCACGCCTGATGGCTACAGGCCAGGGCAAGGTAGAGATGGCAATCCAAGCCCAACTTCTCTTCTTCAAAGCCTCTGGGCAGAATCCTGCTTTCCTGTCACAGCAACTCACCAGTTCTACCCACTGCCACACGCACGCCTGGGGTAACACCATACAATAGGATGGAAAGGTGGCAGAAGAGAGTAACCAGGGCCATGGTTATGGGCAGCCCTGGGACTGTGCCAACAGAACAGGCATAACAGGGACGGAAGCAGTGAAAACCGCCCCAACCACAGCTACGTTCCTCATCGCTGACTCAGACGGAGGAAACGTCTCCAGAAAGAAAACGTCCATTTGCTCTGCACCCCTGTAGGCTGCCAACCGGTGCGAAAGTAACAGGGATTTCCGTCATGGGAGGAATGCCAGCCAAAGCGGATCTTTGCGGCGATCCCCCCCGCCGGGGCAGTAACAATGATGCTAAGCCAGCAAGACTGTCCCCTTCTTAATCACTGCCACTGGCTGCCTTGAACAAACACAAGGCTCAGGTATTAAAAGAACGTGTTCCTCACTCCCACACTGGCTGGGTCAGCAATGTGGTGGAGCAGGTGGTCACTGCTCTGTTTTGCTGCCTAACTCAAGAGCCCTGAAATCCAACACCCAGACTTCTACTTCCTGGGGATGCTGACAGGTTTAAGTAGAGCCTGGCTCTTGTGTTGAAAGGCCCAATGCACCAAGGCCACCTCAGTCATGCACAAACTGCACAGGGCACCTGAAAATTTGGGGCACCTCCAGGCAGCATGTAAGAGAGGGTCAGCTCCCACACACAGTCTTGCCTGTTGTCCTAGGGGTGCTCCAAATAATGGTGATGTAAGCACGCAAATGCTGGTGAGGAGGGTTATCTGGTTACTGCCACTGTGTCCTCCGGGTCAGAGGCTGCCCAAGCCTGGAGGCTGCAGCAGCTGTGATTCCCTGCAAGCCACAGAGCTGAGTGGCACCCTCTGCAGTGTCCATGCACTTAATTCCCTCCCTGTTGGACTCTCCCAGATAAGATGCTACAGGGAGGAGACAGGGAGAGTAAGGGGGGGCAGTCATGTGGGGGGAGTTAACAGGGCCCCATAAATTCTAAGGGCAACTCTGCAGAGCACGTTCACCTTTTCCATCTCATGCTGAGCGGCGTGGAAATCGGGATTCAGCGTGAGGCAGTGGTGGAACTGCAGCAGGGCTTCGGACTTCTGTCCCATCTCCAGCAGCACCTTTCCTTTCCGGAAATAGGCCTGCAGAGCAGCAAAACAAACAGGTCGGAGCCATAACACTGGCCAAGTTGGATTAGTCAGCAGCTGCTCCTTTTCCTTCATAGGGAACCTTGGGTGGCATCAAGGCACTGGCTGGGCAGGCCCAGAAACCCAAGGTCTCATTGTACCAACACATCAGGTAGCGCTAATCCAAATTTTGTCATCGGCTCAGACCTGCAGGGCCCCCTATATAAAACCCCAAAACGGCTGCCTTGGCTTTCCACAGCAAATTGCGCTACGACTCCCAGGGATGTCAGAGAGCTGCGTGTGGTGAAATGTGGGGCTCTATAATGCTGCTGTCTCCGAGAATCACAGACATTAGAAATGGAGCAAAATAGGTGCCTAGTCTTGAGGCAGTTTGATACTGGCAAAATGGGCATTGCGTCAGGCAGCTGGTCTTTTACAAGATAGCAACCTACTACTGCTGCTGGCTCATAAATCTACTGCTTAAGCGCATATGGTAGTGTTTCTCTGTAGGGCTGAAGGACACAGTTTTGCACCCTCCAGAGTAACCATTACACCTTCAGTACACTTAGTAAATTTGCAGATGACACCAAGCTGGGAGGGGCTGCAACTTCTTTGGAGGATGGGGTCAGAATTCAAAATAATCTGGACAAACTGGAGAAATGGTCTGAGATAAATAGGATGAAGTTTAATAAGGACAAATGCAAAGTACTCCACTTGGGAAGGAATAAGCAGTTTCACACATACAGACTGGGAAGCAACTGTCTAGCAAGGAGTACTGCAGAAAAGGATCTAGGAGTCAATGTGAACCTCAAGCTAAATACGAATCAACAACATGACACTGTTGCAAAAAGAAGCAAACATGATTCTGGGATGCATTAACAGGAGTGTTGTGAGCAAGATACGAGAGGTCATGCTTCCACTCTGCGTAGGGCTGATTAGGCCACAATTGGAGTAGGGTGTTCAGTTCTGGGCACCACAGTTCAGGAAAGACATGGACAAATTCCTGAGGGTCCAGAGAAGAGCAACGAGAATGATTAACTGCCTAGAGAACAAGAGAACATGTGCTGTGAGGGAAGACTGAAACAGCTGGTCTTGTCTAGTTTAGAAAAGAGAGACTGAGAGGGGACATGATAGCAGTTTTCAAGTAACTAAAAGAGGGTTACAAGGAAGAAGGAGAAAAATTGCTCTTCTTAGCCTCTGATGACAGGAGAAAAAGCAATGGGCTTAAACTGCAGAAAGGGAGGTTTAGGTTAGATATTAGGAAAAACTTCCGCTCTGTCAGGGTGGTTAAGCACTGGATTACCTAGGGAGGTTGTGGAATCTCCATAGCCGTGTCTACACGTGCACGCTACTTAGAAGTAGCGGCACTAACTTCGAAATAGCGCCCGTCACGGCTACACGTGTTGGGCGCTATTTCAATGTTAACATCGACGTTAGGCGGCGACACGTCGAAGCCGTTAACCACATGGGGGATGGGAATAGCGCCCTACTTTGACGTTCAACGTCGAAGTAGGGACCGTGTAGTCGTTGTGCGTCCCGCAACTTCGAAATTGTGGGGTCCTCCATGGCGGCCATCAGCTGAGGGGTTGAGAGACGCTCTCTCTCCAACCCCTGCGGGGATCTATGGTCATCGTGTGCAGCAGCCCTTAGCCCAGGGCTTCTGGCTGCTGCTGCTGCAGCTGGGGATCCATGCTGCATGTACAGGGTCTGCAACCAGTTGTCGGCTCTGTGGATCTTGTGTTGTTTAGTGCAACTGTGTCTGGGAGGGGCCCTTTAAGGGAGCGGCTTGCTGTTGAGTCCGCCCTGTGACCCTGTCTGCAGCTGTGCCTGGCACCCTTATTTCGATGTGTGCTACTTTGGCGTGTAGACGTTCCCTCGCAGCGCCTATTTCAATGTGGTGCTGTGCAACGTTGATGTTGAACATCGACGTTGCCAGCCCTGGAGGACGTGTAGACGTTACTCATCGAAATAGTCTACTTCGATGTAGGCTTCACGTGTAGACGTAGCCCATCACTGGAGATATTTAAGAGCAGGTTAGACAGACACCTATCAGGGAGGATCTAAAAGGTGCTTCGTCTTGCTGTGAGGGCAGGGGACTGGACTCACAGAATCACAGGGCTGGAAGGGACCTCAGGAGGTCATTTAGTCCAGCCCCCTGCTTCAAGCAGGATCAACCCCTCCTAAGTCATCCCAGCCAGGACCTTGTCCAGCTGGGACTTAAAAACCTCAAGGGATGGAGAATCCACCACCTCTCCAGGCAACGCACTTCAGTGCTTCACCACCCTCCTGGTGAAGTAGTTTTTCCTAACATCTAACCTACACCTTTCCCTGTTCAACTTCTGACCATTACTCCTTGTTCTGCCATCTGACACCACTGAGAACAGTTTCTCACCCTCCTTTTTAGAGCTCCCCTTCAGGAAGTTGAAGGCTGCTATTAAATCACCTCTAAGTCTTCTCTTCTGTAAACTAAACAAGCCCAAATCCCTCAGCCTATCCTCATAGGTCTTGTGCTCCAGACCCTTAATCATTTTTGTTGCCCTTCGCTGAACCTGCTCCAGCAAATCCACACCCTTTTTATACTGGGGGGGGGGCCCAAAACTGGACACAATATTCCAGATGTGGCCTCACCAGTGCCGAATAAAGAGGAATAATTACTTCTCCAGATCTGCTTGAAATGCTCCTCCTAATGCACCCTAGTATGCCATTAGCCTTCTTGGCTGCAAGGGCACACTGTTTACTCATATCCAGCCTTTCATCCACCATAACCCCTAGGTCCCTTTCCATTGTACTGCTGCTGAGCCAGTCGGTCCCCAGCCTGTAACTATGTTTGGGATTCTTCCGCCCCAGGTGCAGGACTCTACACGTCTCCTTACTGAACCTCATCAGATTTCTTTTGGCCCAGTCCTCCAGTTTATCCAGGTCCCTCTGGACTCTCTTTCAACCGTCCAACGAATCTACCTCTCCCCCTAGTTTTGTGTCATCTGCAAACTTGCTGAGGGTGCAATCCAGTCCTTCATCCAGGGCATTAATAAAAATGTTGAATAACACCGGCCCCAGAACTGAGCCTTGTGGCACTCTGCTTGAAACAGACCGCCATCCAGATATTGAGCCATTGACCACTACCCATTGGGCCTGACCATCAAGCCAGCTTTCTATCCATCTTATAGTCCGAGGATCCAATCCATATTTCCTTAACTTATGGACAAGAATGTTGTGGGAGACCGTTTCAAAAGCCTTGCTGAAGTCAAGGTATATTACATCCACTGACTTCCCCATGTCCACAGAGCTTGTTACCTCATCATAGAAGCTAATCAGATTGGTCAGGCAGGACTTGCCCCTGGTGAATCCATGTTGGCTACTTTTGATCACTTTCCCTTCTTCCAAGTGTTCCAAAACGTATTCATTGAGGATTCCCTCCACTATTTTCCCAGGGACTGAGGTAAGGCTGACGGGTCTATAGTTCGCTGGATTGTCCTTCTTTCCTTTTTTAAAGATGGGCACTACATTTGCCTTCTTCCAGTCATCTGGTATCTCCCCTGATTTCCAAGAGTCTTCAAGGATAATGGCCAAAGGTTCAGCAATGACCTCTGCCAAATCCCTCAGTACCCTGGGGTGCATTAAATCTAGACCCATGGACTTGTGCACATCTAGCTTTTCTAGATAGCTCATAACTTGTTCCTTCCCCACAGATGGCTGCCCTCCACCTTCCCATACTGCACTGTCTAGGACCCTCATGTGGAAGTTGACTTTGTCCGTAAAGACTGCGACAAAAAAAGCATTGAGTACTTCAGCTTTTCCTGCATCATCTGTCACTAGGTTACCTCCCTCATCCAGTAATAACCTTCTCTGATAACCTGTTTATTGTTCACATGCCTGTAGAAACCCTTCTTGTTACTTTTCACATCCAGCTGCAGTTCCAACTGTGCTTTCACTTTCCTGATTACTGCCTGGCATTCTCCAGCTGTATGTTTATACTCCTCCTTAGTCAACTTTCCACGTTTCCATTTCTTGTATGCATCCTTTTTGAATTTAAGCTGACTAAGGATTTCCCTGTTAAGCCAAGCTGCTTGCCTACCATGTTTGCATTTCTTACTATGCAGCGGGATTGTTTGTTCCTCTGCCTTCAGTAAAACTTCTCTAAAATACCGCCAGTTCTCTTCAACTCTTTTCCCCTTCATCTTCGTTTCCCAAGGGATCCTGCTCATCCGTTCTCTCAGGGAGTCAAAGTCTGCTCTTCTGAAATCAAGGGTCTTTATGTTACTGCTCACCTTTCTTACTCTCCTCCGCATCATGAAATCTACGATCTCATGGTCCCTGCAGCCCAGGTTCCCTCCCACTTCTATTTCTTCTACTAGTTCTTCCCTGTTTGTGAGCAGCAGGTCAAGTTGCGCACGGCCCCTGGTCAGTTCCTTCAGCACTTGTACCAAGAAGTTATCCCCAACATTCTCCAAAAGCTTCCTGGATTGTCTGTGTGCTGATGTATTGGTCTTCCAACAAATGTCCAGATGATTAAAGTCTCCCATGAGAACCAGGGCCTGTGATTTGGAAGCTTCACTAAGCTGCCTGAAGAAAGCTTCATCTATCTCCTCTCCCTGATCTGGCGGCCTATAACAGACACCAACTACAACATCACCTCTGTTACTTCCACCTCTAAGCTTAACCCAGAGACACTCAACTGGATTTTCTCCTTCCTCTTTCTGGAGCTCTGAGCAATCACACTGCTCCCTCACATAGAGCGCAACTCCTCCTCTTCTCCCGTCTGTCCTTCCTAAACAATTTATAACCTTCCATGACCGTGCTCCAGTTGTGCGAATCGTCCCACCCAGTCTCCATTATTCCAACCACCTCATACTTGTGTGACTGTGTCAGGGCCTCTAATTCTTCCTGTTTGTTTCCCAGGCTTCTGGAATTAGTGTACAAGCATCTTAGAGAAGGGGACAATTGCCCCACTTTCTCCTCTTCACCCAGGAAACCCGCTTGATTGTTCCCTCCTTGATTGTTCCCCACTTACCTCCGGGCTTGTGTCACCTTCCCCTGAAAAACCTAGTTTAAAGCTCTCCTCACTAGGTTTGCAAGCCTGCCCTGACTTGATGACCTCTCAAGGTTCCTTCCAGTTCTAGTCTTCTATGAGTCTGATTTTCAGTCAGTTTTTCTCATCACCCAAGAGGGCTTCCGCATCTCCATCTGTTCAACCTGCTCCCCACACTTAATCTTCCTGTGCTAATTGCAGGGACAAAATTTGGGTCCAATGTAAAAAGTTTGCTCCCTCCAGCTTTCGACACAGAAGGGCCTTTCATTCCAAAATGCAACACAGTTAAAGCAAATCTAGATAAATTGTTTGCTGAGAAACTGAGAAGTCCCTGACAAAGCCGCGTAAGTCTTCCTAATTTCCCATTCCTTCTGCTAAGCCACAGGTTGCTCTGCCATATTTCTAAGACCCAGCCTCTGCTGTCCATCCACAGGCTGACACGATCATGCAGGCTCTGCCCCTCTTGCACCTCAGTCCTTTGCCCTGCCCCTTACAGATGCCACCTGCCCCACTCAGATCTAGCCTGAATGTTGCTGCAAAGAGCATCATTCTTGCCTGCTCCAATGACTGTCCCACCCTCTTTTCTGAGCCCCTTCCTCTGTTGCCCCAACATAAGCTGCTTTGCTTCTCTTTCAAGGTCCAGCCCCACCCTACCCCTTATCTCTCGCTCAGTATTGAAATGTCAGCTCCCACCTCCAGTCAGTCCCTGATGACAGCCTCCGTTGCCCCCTTGTGATGTGTTCAAATTACCACCTTCACGTTTTCTGTCCTGATCAGCTTCTCCGAGGGAAGCCCTTTCTATAGCAGTGAGTTCAACGGGGCTTATTCCAAAATTAAGCGCACTCTGACAGTCAGTTGTAGCGGCTTTGATAAGTTGATTCAAATCAATTTTTTTAAATTGCTTTGATTTAAATCAATCCACCTGACCCACCCTTCCCAGTTACACTGGATGTTCTCCATCATGGGGAGATCTAGCTGCTGTACAGCCCCTTTGTGTAGTTGGTGAAGCATAAAAGGGCCCCCACGCCTCAGAGAGCTGAGCCCACAAGGTGCAGACACACACCGAGAAACCAGAGCTCTCCAAAGCTGGGCAAGTGAGCAGCTGAGAAAGAAAAGATCAAACAGCATGAACATTTGTCATTGTCAGCTTATGCAAACTGCAGTGCTACGCCCTTGCTCAGAGACGCTGAGCAAGGTCCAAAGAGAAACGAGCTCACCTCCGCCAGTGTTGAGCTGGTCTAGAAAGTTAAACCCTACTCCAAAGCCCATTAGAGTCAATGGGAAGGTTCTCAGTTATTTTAATGGTCATTAGATCAGACTGATTGAGATATCCACTGGTGTGAAGCAAGGGTGTGTGCTGGCCCCAGTTTTATTCAACCTCTTTTTCACATGCATCCTCTGCCACGCAGTTAGGGACCCAGACCAGGGAGTCTACATAAGATACAGACTTGATGGGTCACTTTTCGACCTTCATCGCATGAATGCTAAAACCAAGACGCTTGAGAGGCTCATCCTTGAAGCCCTTTTTGCTGACGACTGTGCACTTATGGCACACAAGGAATCTGATCTCCAGCTCATCGTCAACAAGTTTGCTGATGCCGCTCGCCTCTTTGGTTTGACCATCAGCCTACGGAAAGCCGAGGTGCTGTTTCAAGCTGATTCAGGATCTGCTGCTCTCCCCGCTTTATTGAAGGAACAGAGTTAAAAACAGTAGAGGAGTTCAAGTACCTTGGCAGTGTGATAGCCAATGATGGCTCCCTTGACAAAGAAATCAGTGCCAGAATCTGGCAGGCCAGCCAGGCACTAGGATGTCTGAGAGCGCGAGTGTTGAATCAGCACAATATCTGACAGTCCACTAAACTGAAAGTGTACAGGGCTGTAGTCCTGACCAGTCTCCTGTATGGCTGTGAAACCTGGACCTTGTACAGAAAACATATAAAACTGCTGGAGCACTTCCACACACGCAGCTGGAGGTCAATACTGCACATTCGATGGCAGGACAGAGTTACGAACCTGGAAGTCCTGGACAGAGCAGGAACCATGAGCACTGAAACCATTATTCTGAAAGCCCAGCTTCGCTGGACAGGGCACGTCATATGAACGGAGGAGTCAAGAATCCCTGAGCAACTCCTTTATGGTGAACTCTCCCAGGGCAAAAGGGATCAAGGCAGGCCTCGCAAGAGGTATAAAAACTGCGTGAACGCCAACACTGCTCATGCTGGTTTAAAACCAGATCAGCTAGAGCAGCATGCAAAAGCTGAACAGGCTGGTGTGCTCTTGTACAACATACGTATGACAACTTTGAAGAGCAGCAACATGTATGCCTCATTGATGCTCGTGAGAGGAAGAAAGCAACAGCAGCAACCACACCAACAGAGCCAGGACAATTCCCTTGCCCCCACTGTGAACGCCCATGCCGTTCACAGCTTGGACTCCTCAGCCACATGCGAGTCCACAACCGATGAGCCTGTGCAAGCTCAAGACATCATCGTCAGACACGACATTACCTACAGATCAGATCCTAAGACTCATGGGACACTGACCTGCCTCCAAATTTCTGGAAGAATGGTAAAAAGGCTACGTCTACACTGCAGGTTTTTTTCAACATTCATTATTTTGACGTTCTAATGTCTAAATAAGTCATGTCAGAGAATCGCATTCACAAAGCTACAGCATTGCAAAAGGGAGCGTTCTCACTTACAAGAAGTCCTGTGGCACCTTATAGACTAACGGCTATTTTGGAGCATAAACTTTGGTGGGGAAAAGATCCACTTTCAAAGAAGCAGGTCTTTGCCCACGAAAAGCTTATGCTCCAAAATAGCTGTTAGTCCATAAGGTGCCACAGGACTTCTTGTTGTTTTGCAGATACAGTACAGACTAACAGCTACCCCTGACACTTCTCATTTACAGACACAGTTCACAGCCACAGCACTGCAAAAAGAGCCTTCAGATGAGCTGGTAATAACTGTGCTTTGCTCACACGCATTCCTTTTCCACCCTGAAGGGAGGGGAGGTTCAGCAAAAGTAGTTGGCAGAAATGGAGTAACTATTTCCAGGGATAAGACCTCCTACCTTGAATTATCCTCCTTGGCTATGGAAAAAAAGGGCAATAAAACAGTGTAGACAAGCCCAAAGACAAAGCCCCCTGAAGCTGGAGGAGAGAAGGGGCTTACTGGAGAAGCTCCTCTAAAGCTGTCACTGCTGAAATCTGAGTGGTTCTGAGTCCCACAGCCCAACCTCCTGCACCAGCAGATGAGCTGTTAGGTGGATCCTGTTCACTCTGGGAATGTTTTAGGTTTGCAAACACAGTCAAAGTTTGTTCTTACATATTGGTGGGGACACACTAGACCCAACTCCTTTGGGCAGCTCTCTCTCTTTCCGGCGGGCAGACGGGGACGGATAGAAGTGTAGCAAAACAAGGGGCGGGAGAATCCCAGAGCCAAATGAAGCCCTCTGGGAGAAGTGGGCATGGAGAGCCCAACCGCATTTGTAACCCCCCAGTGAGAACTCTAATGACCCCAGGAGTGAAATCCCCCATCCCTATGAGCAGACGGCTGCAGACTCACAGCTCACACTCAACATTTCGCAGCACATTTCACTTCAAGGAGCCCTTGCAGCCTACAGCAGGTGCCCCATCCACCTTCCTGCACCATATCAAACCCACCAGCCATGCACTGACTCACCTCACACTCTTCCGGCTCACTCTTGCACACCACCTCCAAATCCTTCAGTGCTTCTGGATACTGCTGCAGGGCCACATACACCTCCGACCGGCACAGCCTCAGCGAAACATCGTCTGGCGCTGCAAGCAGAAGCCCTCCGGGCCATTAATACAAGATCTACACTCAATATCTTTTTTGTGCATCAAATGACATTGCAACCTAGCATCAACAGGTACAAGTCTTATGGAAATCTCCTGGACACACTCAGCTGGGGTGCGAGTAATACATCAAACACCAGTTGTTGGGGCAAAATAACATAACTGGCACTGACCGGGCATCGGACGGACAAGGCAAAACGAGCATTGCTCGTGCATAAAGAGTGCGGAGGAGAGGTGGGGGAAAGAAAGCCAGCTGAATAGGATAAAACAGAGTTATGACAATTCTTTTGCACACTCATTGCTGGCCACATCAGTGAGCCATTTTCTCACACAGACTCACACTGGCATTTTGATCAAGTTACAGCATGATTTTGTCATGGCTACATTCACATATTGGTACTAATTATTCTTTGTTAATGATTTAATTTCAGGATAGGATACAGAAGGGTGCATAAGGAAATGAACATGCAGCTTAGCACATTCACAGGGGAAGAGCCACATCAGACACACAACTAAGATACACCCAGCCTGCTACATGATGCAATCTCATATTCATCACAGAGGTCAATATTTTACAACAGGAACTGGTAATGCAGAAGCAGGCTAGGCCTAAACTAGAACTGCCCAATAAAATTAACAGCTCTCTAATTTCAGAACTAAACTCATGAAAAGGCTGGAATTTGCACGGATGAGTTCATTCTGCTGGCTTTCAAAATGTGCCTGGTTTACATTTTCATTTCTGACCCCCAGAAATGTCAAAGAATTCTTTTGTCTCCATTACTGTAGAGGCTGAACCTCTCTAATCTGGAATTCTCTCATCTGGCAACATCCATAACCCGGCATGATTTTAGTTAGCTGGACAGACACTTAACATAAGTGGGGCCAAGCTTCCCATGGTCCCGCGAAGTTTGTTTGCAGCCACCAATTCTGGCTTTCATTGTTCCTTGCTGTTATTTAGCTGTAATTTACTCCACAATGTTTTATAAGGCTACATTGACATAGCAACCCTATTTCAAACTAAAATATTCCAGAATAGCTATTCTGAAATAACTATTTTGAAATAGGGCTGCTACACACAAAAATGTATTTTGAAATAGCACTCGGCTATTTCGAAATACATAGTCTGCACACACAGTGCTTATTTCAAAATAAGACAGGGAATAGCACTTATTCCAAAAAGTTATTTCAAGTAAGTGCTATACCACATCTTAACTGCACCTGTTCTGAACCAGTTATTTTGAAATAGGCATTATTACTCCTAAAAATGAAGTTTACCCATCTCAAAATAATGCACCCACTATTTTGAATTTATTTTTAAATAGCATGTTCATAATGTTTACAACAACAAAGTTATTTCAAAACAACAGCTGTTATCACAAAATAACTTGGCTGTGCATCTGTAGCCTAAGAGTCCAGTAAGCAGTGAAAGTGTTAGATAACACAGACCTCCCATGGTCTCATAAATTCACTCATCCAGCACTGGTCAGGTCCCCAGGGTGCTAGACAAGAGAAGTTCAATCTGTATTAACAAAACATTTTGGAATACTTCAAAAAAGGGTCTGTTTTTCTAGCTTTGAAATAGATGCTTTTTTTCAAACAGATCCAAATCTGGGGTATTGCAGATATTTTATAAAAGCCTGGCACATGAATTAATCCAATCCAAACTCATAAAATCATCAACACAAACAGAAAGAAAATCTGTATACAGATAATTGAAAAACAAAACTGGTACACAAAACCTGAAGAAAATCTTTTTTCAAGAGAAAAGCTTTGACAACTTCTACTTGAAGTCAGGTGCAAGAGGTATCTCAGGTGAACTGCTAACCCTTATGACAATGAATCATATTATTACAGTAGTGCCCAAGGACCAACGAAAATTGGGGTCTCGTGCTCAGTGCTGTCTTAGTAGAAGCATCCTTCAGTCTATGTGGACTATGGATCGCGCCCTTCGTAGTTCCATTTGAGATCATCATTTGCAGCGTCGACTGTGACTGTGAAGGCCCACATGAGAGTGACAGTCCTTGCTGCATCTGTTGCATGTGCAATGGGTGTCTGGCAGGTCTTTACTGTGGGTTCACTTCTCCTCTGCTAGCTGTCTGATCCTCATCTCACCCTTCTGAAGGCCCTTGTGTAGTTCCTGCCTCCATCTGCTGTGATCATCTGCCAGCTCCTCCCAGCTGTCCGGCTTGATGTCTACCTCCCTGAGGTCCCTCTTGCAAACACAGAATAAGAGACAGTCTCTGTCCTGAAAATAGCTATCCTCTCAAAATACACTGTGTCAAACATACTAGCCACTAGCCACATGTGGCTACCTGGAGAGTTGAGTGTGGCAATTTGGCTTGAACAACAAATGTATTTTCATAATAATGTGGCTAGTTCACTATGGCTGCATCTACACTAGCAAGTTCTTTTGAAAGATTTTTCAAAAGAAGGGAGCTCTTTCAAAAAAGCCCACAGAGTGCCTACACGCGTGAAATGTTCTTTCGAAAGTAAATCGAAAGAATGTGATGCTCCTTTCAAACTCACTCTTCCTTTCCCATTTCAGGAAGAGCGCTGCCTTTTGAAAGCTTCTAAACGTGCGTAGACACTCTGCAGGGCCCTTCTTTCGAAAGAACAGTCTTCATATTCCAGCCCTGTCCTGTTCTTTTGAAAACGCGGGGGCTGTGTGGACGCTCTCTTTTGATCTGCTTTTTTGTATGTGGACGCACTCTTTTGAAAGAAGCTCTTTCGGAACAGATCTTCCAAAAGAGCTTCTTTGGAAAGATCTCTGTAGTGTAGACGTAGCTGTTACCAGTAGCCGTTATAACGGTGACTGCTTCAGAACTGGTTGGACACCATGGATTCTAAATACATGCGACAGACACAAACTATGGGAAAGAGACAGAATAACAAGTAGAGCAATCAATTACAAATCAGGCTGGTTAGTGACAGGGAATTGGAGCAGCCATTTCATCCAGTCATTTTCGTTGCTAAAACTGAACTGCCCCTTACTTTTTAACCTCAGGTGCTTGGTGTAATAAGGCCTGAATCACAGCCAATTCCTAACAGCCAGCTCAAACACCTCAGAAAAACCTAGGGATTCCCTGCTTTCTCCTTTCCCCCAAATATCCAGCCTTAATTTTCCCTTTGTTACAAGTCACCCTGATATCAATTGAACCTCTTATGCAAGACCTCAGCTGAGTGGACTCTGAGGTCAGCCTTCCAAGGACAGGACATATGGGTTTGATGGCTGAAGGTTTGTTCTCCAGACAATCCAGAAGCACAGCCTTCTGCAATGCTGCTTCTGTGGCTTGAGAAAGAATAAAAATAGTCCCCCTGGTGTGCTGTTGCCATAGGAGGCCCAGGGGCGTCTGCGGTGAGTCACCAAGTGGTACTGCTGTAAGACATTATCAAACAACATTCAGGCTGAGGACCCATCGGCTGCAGTGGTGCTACACAGCCACTCAGACTGTCTGGCCAAGCGTTCTCAACCTGAGTCAAGGAGGAGGAATGTGGGACAATGAAAGGGAATGCGTGTCCCTTACCGGCCAGCTTCTCAGCTGGTGTAAATCAGCATAGTTCCAAGGCATTTACCCCAATTTCCACCCGCTGAGGATGTGGCTCTGTGCTTTCAAGTATAAATTGAGACAGATTCCCCAAAGCTGCCTACAGGAGTTAGGGGGTCAATTCTAAGAGACATTTCAATAGCAGGTGGGCACCTCTGATGTTCCCTGCGTTAGTACCAAGGAAAGGGACCATACTGCCAGTTCAATGGACTTCTGCCAGCTCCTGGACAGAGGCAGCCCTGCAGAGCGTTCCCTTACATTGACCCCATCCACTGACTGTGTGGGATTGCTTCTAAAGTTTGCCGTTGCTCCAGCTCAGCCATCATGGGTGCTGAGGTCCTATGGCTATTTGCTTACTAACAGCCCTTGCTCTAACATCATATAGGTTGCTGAACAAGCACAAGGAGGTGCTGTTAAAGGTAATGGCAGATGAGCTTCTGGGCCAACAGGAGCCCTATGCTGGGGCCCCAGTCAAGTGGGGGGCCCTGGAAAAATAGATCCTCCTTTTCCCTGACCCACTCCATCCAGCTCTCTTGAGGGCATGCGAGGTCAGGGCACGGGGGTTTGTCCTACTCCACCCACCCATCTCACTTGCTGGGAAGCGGGGGAAGCCCCCATGCCTCAACCCCATTCCTACACCCTGGCAGAAGCCCTGAGTGGGAAGCCCCCCTCTCAACCTCAATTCCTGCGGGGGGAGGGACAAGAGGGACTGCAGGTAGATGGGCTGTGGAAGGGTCCCCACTTGCTCCAGCCCAGGGACCTACAATCCCCTAATCTGCTTCTGCTAAAAAGCCCCCCTGTATTAATTTGCTGAGGAAGTCACCTATGCCCAATAGGCTGACAAAATTCCTGGCCAAGACAGCATGTCTATGAATATTGTCCCTCTTTCAGTCACTTCTCCTGAGAACGTTCCAGGAGAAACTTAATTGAGGAGAAAGCCTGGCTGTGAACCCTTTGGCCCATCTCTGCAATCCACAGCTGATGACACGCAGCAGGTTAGGGAGAAAAAAAAATACTCCTGCACTAATTATACTGCCAACTTTCCTGGACTCCCAGCCAGGCTCATCTCCCTGGCAACTCCAGATTCAAACGCTGGAACAGAGGATGGCTAAAACAACAAACCTCACCTCTGTGTCTGGGCTGGGGAAGCCATCTCCCTGCAAGAGGGGGTTTACTAGGCTGCAGTGATGGAAGTGACTCACGGTCGCAACCCAGACCCAAGCTATAGCAGAAGCAAGTGCAACACAATCCTTCTGAATGGATGTAAACCCAGAAGGCAGGCATCCACCTCTGGAAATTCATTTGCAAAGGAAGATACTGAAACCAGTCTGGAAACACGTTAAAGGCTGTTTCAATAAAAATGTTGATCAACCCTCTTCCCCAAGTCCACTGAAGGCAGGATAAGAAGTAATGTTAACCTGCATATTCCGGTGAGGTATCAGGAAAATTTTCTAACAATAGAGGTAGTTAAGCTCTGAAACAGGCATCCACGAAGGGTGCCGAACCCCATCACAACAACCATCCGAAGCAGGATGGTCTGGGTTTATTTGGTCCTGCCTTAGCAGAAGGGGCTGCTGGACTTGATGACATCTGGAGGTCCCTTCCAGTCCTACATTTCAAGGCTTCTGTGATTTTATGCCAGGGGAACGGGGAGAAGAGAGAGAATGGAATCTGCAGCTTGAATGGCGTGTTAAACACCTACACGGATCTACAAAACTCAGACAAGGACTGCGTTGTAGCCAAAGGGAAAAGAGGACCTAGACTACAATGAGCAACAAAGGAGAAATGCCTTCCAAGTACTTAAATATATTTAATTACAGAGAAGGGACTCTAGCCAAGCGGCTCTGAAAAAGGCAGGCAGCTGAACCATTAGCGCTCGCTTCTCCCAAAAACCATTGTAAGTGCACTAAACATATGCTCTCGTTTGCTGCTCTGTGTAAGCCTGAGGGCATTCAGGGCATGCAGCAGATTTGGGCTTCCTTTGCTATGTAAGTTTCCCATGCACACAACACTGCCAGTGACCCTGAATCCTCCAGACCTAGGCAGTTCTGCCAGTGAGCTGCAGTCCAGGCTGATAGCTGTAACTCTGATGGCCAAGGAGATTATTTAGTCACCCCACTGTACCTGTTAGTGTAACCTTATCCACCTTCCCATGTCTCTTTATCCACCTGTTATGGCTTGTCAGAACTCCAGAGAATGAGCTCCCTGGAGCAGCTGCTGTCTTTATTTCTCTGCCCAGTACCTAGTATGAAGAGGCTCTGATCTCTGACTGGGTCTCTCAGGTGCTATAACAATATACATAAAATAGCAGCAGTCCCTTCTCCCAGTGCTAATCCTTGAGCCAGGTTGGCCAACCAAACTGAGCTGTGCAGTGAGTTTTGCTAAGAGGACAAATGGAAACCAGGGTGAAATCACAGCCCATTTTTCACGTGGGGACAGAGTCAGGAGCAGAGCAGCCAGAGGGAAATAAATAGGGTGTAACAACATTGCACTGTTTCGCCCATCCCCAATGTGTGCGTAAAGGCAGACAGCCACATCCATTAGCATTCACAGGTTTAATGATGCCTACAGAGCACGTTTATTTGCCAGCTGTACAGTGACACACAAGTCATTGCCGGTGAACTGTGATGAAAAGTCAACTATAACACCTGAAGTTCCAGATCTGGTTGGATGTTCTCTTTCATACAGCTCTGCATTTCCTTTCAAGTCTCTGGTTGTTGCCTAAGCATATTTCTTTACCTTGACTACCCCTGTCAGTTCAGGGTAGGTCCTAGAGTTATCACTGATACACTAGTTCAGTGACAAAACTGCCATAAGACACCCGATGGATTGATAAAACGCTGCCTTGGGTAAACTGCAAAGCGCTTCTGTGTTGCCTTGAAAATGAATATCTGCTACAGTCATGACTGCAATACAAATCATAATTAGAACACAGACAAGTTGTGGAGATGGCGAGCACAGAAAAAAGGACCCGTGGAGCATACACAGAGTGTAAAAAAGATTTGGAACTTTGCACGCTTTTTTCAGTGGTTCACAAAGATTCCCCGTTAACATGGTGTAAAATAAAGCAGTCATGAAAATTATAATAAACACACGTGTCCATTTGCTTCAAGACTGCTGATCAAGCAATCATCATGTTGGAAAATGATGCACATCCTGGACGTTGGATAAAAGAATCTATTCATTACACAATGGGGTTTTACTAATCATCAGCAATCAGTCACATAGATACATTCCATTCCCAGGCTCTGGTACTATGGTGATTAATTAATTAATGTTTGTGCCAAGCACTGGGAATGCAAAGCTCAAGGTAAGCATTAAGCGGTGCTCAGTATTGTTGCTGTCCTAGGAACAATCCACATTCTCTCAAGCTTAGGAAATCCAGGGCCTGATCCTGCAGGCAAATTTCCTGGGGAAATCAATCCTGCAAAAAGACGGCAGGATCCAGCTCTGGGTCTTGGAAAAAAGAAAATTAGACACACCCTGGCTAAGAGTCTTTGCCAGGGCTACAGTCACCCAAGAAAATCCCTTATCCACAAACAGTGGGATGGATACACTGTGATGGTCTAACGTGTTACTCAGCAGATCATTTTCCAGCCTATAGCCCTTTTCTACTTCAATCCAACAAGAATAGCACCACCCAAGTGTCCAGAAAAGCTAGGCAAAGAATTTTCTCTGGGACCAAAGCATCACTGGATGTGGGAACTCCAAGCTACTTAATTTCCAACTTCTAAAACAGCTATTTATTCCCTTCCCACCCTGTCAAACTGACCCCTCTGCCCCCCCCCCCAGCCTCTCCCCTCTCATTTTGCTGGCGCTTACATAAACCCTTTGGCTCAGTGGCTGCCAGCAGAACTGGCCCCAGTGACTTAAACTCAACCTGCTAGCCTGTCCAAAAGAAACTAGTCATAAAAGGAAAAGCAATGACACCTCATGTGCATGCAGGGAAGTAATTTATGTGCAGGCGACCCGGGTGCGAGGCTGACAAAAGAAAATAGCAGCAACAGCAGGGGTCCATGGGCAAAAAATAAATAAAAATGATCACAGAGAATAAGTTTTAAATAAATTGCAAAGTTACAATCAGGTATTATTTTTAAATTAAGTATCTTCCAATAATATTATTAAATTGCTCTTTTTTTGGTTAATTAAGTTAGCGAATGGTTGAGGGGGTAATGGGGGGGCCACACTGGGGTGAAAAGGTCAGGAATCACTGGTTCGGGGTAGAATAAAAGTGCTCCTTTACGGGAGGGGGGTGTAAAACTTTGTTCACGCCTGGTGTGCCTGCACCTGCTTTCATCAGCTGAGTGGCACCAGGGGAAGTCACAGCTTCATTCACAAAGCGGGGGGGTGGGGAAATGGGGCGCTCTCCGGCTCAGCTAAGGAAGCGGCTCTCGCCGAGCAGCACAGTAACGCGGCGCTCGAGCCCGGGGCCTTATATGACCGGCAGTTACATAAGCAGGACCTTTGCTTTGCTCTGCTGGGCCCGGCTGGAGAGAGCGAGGAGCCCCACCCCCCACGCGCTTACCCAGCTCCAGCCCCCGCTGGGCGCTCTTCAGCGCGGCCCGGTAGTCTCTGCCCCGCAGCAGCTCCCGCGCCTGGCCGCGCAGCCGGGCCAGCTGCGTCCCGCGGTCCAAGCACTTCTCCAGCAGGCTGCAGAGCAGGACGTTGCAACTGGCGGCTCCGGAGCCCGGCAGCCGCAGCTTCCCGCGGCACACGGGGCAGCGCGCCGGCAGCACTTCCCCCAGGCACCTTTTGCAGAAGGAATGGCCGCAGGACACGGTCACCGGCTCCCATAGCGCCAAGCCGCACGCGGGGCAGAGGAAAACCTCCATGGCTCGGGCCCAGCGGTGGGGACCGGCTGGATGTCCTCCCTGCCCCGCGATCCCGGCCGGGGCCGCCCCGGGACAAGGGGCTGCGTATCAGTCGCAGGCGCCCGCCTCCGTCCTGCCCCTCGGGCGCTGGCGTCTCCTCCCCCGGCTCCCCAGCCCGTGCTGGGGCTCAGAGCCGCGCCGGGCAGCAGCTGGCTGCACCCACGCGGACGCAGCAGCGCCGAGCACCCCGTGGCGCTTCACCCCATGCTCGCCCGCCGCGCCTGCCGTGCACCCCCGGCGACGAGCCGAGCCGAGCCGAGCCGGCCCCGTTCGTGCCCCGGCCGCCGGGGGAGTGGCACCGCGGCGCGGCTCCCCTTTCGCATCCCTTCCACCGCCCTCCCCTTCGCGGGTGGAGCGGCTCAGCCGTATGTCCAAGGGACGACCCGTGGGGGGCGGGCCGCTGCCCATCCCCCGGCCTGGCAACCCCCTTTGTTTCCTGCCCCACGCGGCCTTATGTAAAATCTAGAGCAGCCCCCATGTGATGCGGCTCCGGCGCCCGCCCATTGGCGGCCGGATCCGCCCCGCCCCTGTTGTGAAACAGACGGTGCAGGCTCTGTTTCGTAACCGCCGTGCTTGGGAGAGACGCTGCGTTCCTCTTCTCCCGCCTGTCCGCCGCATCCCGCGGGGGCAGGCTGGCGCCTACCCCGGGGGAGGGCCTGGCTGCTTATGCAAGTGCTTCGCTGTGCAGCGCCGGTGTCTGTGCCCGGGTCGCCCCGCTGTGGCAGGGCAGTGCCCCCAGGATCGCGTGTAAACGGAGCGTTCGCTTCCGGAAGGCCCCCTGCGCGTTTATGGGTCACCTTGCCCGCGTACTGGGCCCTGGTTTGCCCAGCAGCGGGGCTGGGAGACCCCTGGCTGTCAGCTTGGTCCCATTACGCGAGCTCTCCTGAGGAGTTGTTAACATAGGCGAGACCCTTCCCCTTCCACAGCTCGCAGTTTAACGGGACAAGGCAGAGGAGGAAGAGAATTATTATCTCTGTTATCCAGCTGAGAAGAGGACACCCAGGCAGATTTAAGAGATTTCCCCAAGGCCACAGGTGTCTAAATGGCAGCTGGGAAATGAATCCCGACCACACCAGTCCTGTGCGTTAGGCATAAAATGATCTTCCCCCTCTCCACTGGAATAGAATTGGAAATACAGACAGGAAGCAAATTGCATGTTTTTCATATGTATTTGTGCGCCTCTGTGTTGGGCAGGACGGTGCAATGGTATTCTGCCAAGCCGAGAGAACTATTAATCTCGTCTCCTCTCAGTCTACAATATAATTTTGTGGAAAAGGCAGTTTTATATAATAGATTCCTGAGGGAACCATATTAACTTGCTTGTATTCCCTGCAGCTGAGCAAAATGTACGTTATGTAAAGCATTTTTGCATATTCAGCCTGCTTGGAGGAAGAGGTTTGCCTGTTCATTGTGGGCTCCCTGAATAAAACATTCAAAAAGAGACTCATCAAATAAATAGAAATAACTACCCCCTGTGCAGAAACTTCCTGTTCCCAGGTATTCCAAACACGGGGGGGGGAGGGGTATATTGAATGAATTAGCAGGTCAGACCGACTTTACAGAGATAGCACAGCTACTGTGCAACAGATTGTGAGTGCGTGGAATTTGCTCACCAGATCTCATCTCTGGGTGTATGTAATGCAAGTGTTTTATAACTACGTAGGTTTCCCCTTTGGCATTTAAAGTAAAAGTAACACTTAGCTGCAGAGTACAAAAGAGGTATGAGATGTGATTATAATCCCAAACAGGAGAATGGGCATGTTGTTCAGTCACCACAGCAACAGACACCAACACACTGGTTCTTTACACAAACATGGGGCCAGAAACTTTTAAATGTGACACAGCAAGTGGCACTAGAAAAATCACACCCTTTTGTGCAAAAGTTAGATAGGTCTCTCAGACAGGTCAGAGGTAAATGCGTGGTTGCGTAGGTGGTGTAGCAGGGAAGGATTTGGTTTCTTTGACCATGGGATTCTGTTTCATGAACAGGGATTCCTGGGAAGAGACGGGATCCACCTCACTAAAAGAGGAAAGCATCTTTGTGGCCAGGTTCAAAACCTAGTGAGGAGGGCTTTAAACTAGGTTTGTCGGGAGAAGGTGACACAAGCCTGGAGGTAAGTGGGGAAGGACGAGGGAACAATCAGGGGGTTTCCTGGGTGAAGAGGAGAAAGTGGGCCCCTCCTCTAAGATGCTTGTACACTAATGCCAGAAGCCTGGGGAACAAACAGGAAGAATTAGAGGCCCTGGCACAGTCACACAAGTATGAGGTGGTTGGAATAATGGAGACTGGGTGGGATGATTCGCATAACTGGAGTAGAGTCATGGAAGGTTATAAACTGTTTAGGAAGGACAGACGGGAGAAAAGGAGGAGGAGTTGCACTCTATGTGAGGAAGCAGTATGATTGCTCAGAGCTCCAGTATAAGGAAGGAGAAAATCCAGTTGAGTGTCTTTGGGTTAAGCTTAGAGGTGGAAGTAACAGAGGTGATGTTGTAGTTGGTGTCTGCTATAGGCCGCCAGATCAGGGAGAGGAGATAGATGAGGCTTTCTTCAGGCAGCTTAGTGAAGCTTCCAAATCACAGGCCCTGGTTCTCATGGGAGACTTTCACCATCCAGACATGTGTTGGGAGACCAATACATCAGCACACAAACAGTCCAGGAAGTTTGGAGACTATGGGGGATAACTTCTTGGTACAAGTGCTGAAGGAACCGACCAGGGGCCATGCACAAACAGGGAAGAACTAGTAGAAGAAATAGAAGTGGGAGGGAACCTGGGCTGCAGGGACCATGAGATCTTAGATTTCAGGATCTGGACGAAAGTAAGAAAGGTGAGCAGTAACATACAGACCCTTGATTTCAGGAGAGCAGACTTTGACTCCCTAAGAGACCAGATGAGCAGGATCCCTTGGGAAATGAAGATGAAGGGGGAAAGAGTTGAAGAGAACTGGAAGTATTTTAAAGAAGTCTTACTGAAAGCACAGGAACAAACAATCCCGCTGCATAGTAAGAAATGCAAACATGGTAGGCAAGCAGCTTGGTTTAACAGGGAAATCCTTAGTCAGCTTAAATTCAAAAAGGATGCATACAAGAAATGGAAACGTGGAAAGTTGACTAAGGAGGAGTATAAACATACAGCTGGAGAATGCCAGGCAGTAATCAGGAAAGTGAAAGCACAATTGGAACTGCAGCTGGCAAGGGATGTGATGAGTAACAAGAAGGGTTTCTACAGGCATGTGAACAATAAACAGGTTATCAGAAAAGGTGTGGGGCCATTACTGGAGGTAACCTAGTGACAGATGATGCAGGAAAAGCTGAAGTACTCAATGCTTTTTTTGCCTCGGTCTTCACAGACACACTCAACTTCCCAATGATGGTCCTAGATGATGCAGCATGGGAAGGTGGAGGGCAGCCATCTCTGGAGAAGGAACAAGTTCTGAGCTATCTAGGAAAACTAGATGTGCACAAGTCCATGGGTCTGGATTTAATGCACCCCAGGGTACTGAGGGAATTGGCAGAGGTCATTGCTGAACCTTTGGCCATTATCCTTGAAGACTCTTGGAGATAGGGGGAGATACTGGATGATTGGAAGAAGGCAAACGTAGTGCCCATCTTTAAAAAAGGAAAGAAGGACAATCCAGCGAACTATAGACCCGTCAGCCTTACCTCAATCCCTGGGAAAATAATGGAGGGAAGCCTCAAGGAATCCATTTTGAAGCACTTGGAAGAGGGGAAAGTGATCAAAAGTAGCCAACATGGATTCACCAGGGGCAAGTCCTGCCTGACCAATCTGATTAGCTTCTATGAAGAGGTAACAAGCTCTGTGGACATGAGGAAGTCAGTGGATGTGCTATACCTTTACTTCAGCAAGGCTTTTGATACGGTCTCCCACAACATTCTTGTCCATAAGTTAAGGAAATATGGATTGGATCCTCGGACTATAAGATGGATAGAAAGCTGGCTTGATGGTCGGGCCCAATGGGTAGTGGTCAATGGCTCAATATCTGGATGGCGGTCTGTTTCAAGCAGAGTGCCACAAGGCTCGGTTCTGGGGCCGGTGTTATTCAACATCTTTATTAATGACCTGGATGAGGGACTGGGCTGCAGCCTCAGCAAGTTTGCAGATGACACAAATCTAGGGGGAGAGGTAGATTCGTTGGAGGGTAGAGAGAGAATCCAGAGGGACCTGAATAAATTGGAGGACTGGGCCAAAAGAAAACTGATGCGGTTCAATAAGGAGAAGTGTAGAGTCCTGCAACTGGGGCGGAAGAATCCCAAACATACTTACGGGCTGGGGACCGACTGGCTCAGCAGCAGTACAATGGAAAGGGACCTAGGGGTTATGGTGGATGAAAGGCTAGATATGAGTAAACAGTGTGCCCTTGTAGCCAAGAAAGCTAACAGCATACTGGGGTGCATTAGGAGGAGCATTTTGAGCAGATCTAGAGAAGTAGCTATTCCTCTTTGTTTGGCACTGGTGAGGCCACATCTGGAATATTGTGTCCAGTTTTGGGCCCCCCAGTATAAAAAGGATGTGGCTTTGCTGGAGCAGGTTCAGCGAAGGGCAACAAAAATGATTAAGGGTCTGGAGCACAAGACCTATGAGGATAGGCTGAGGGATTTGGGCTTGTTTAGTTTACAGAAGAGAAGACTTAGAGGTGATTTAATAGTAGCCTTCAACTTCCTGAAGGGGAGCTCTAAAAAGGAGGGTGAGAAACTGTTCTCAGTGGTGTCAGATGGCAGAACAAGGAGTAATGGTCAGAAGTTGAACAGGGAAAGGTGTAGGTTAGATATTAGGAAAAACTTCTTCACGAGGCGGGTAGTCAAGCATTGGAATGCGTTGCCTAGAGAGGTGGTGGATTCTCCATCCTTTGAGGTTTTCAAGTCCCGGCTTTCAAGACAAGCTCCTGGCTGGGATGACTTAGTAGGGGTTGATCCTGCTTGAAGCAGGGGGCTGGACTAAATGACCTCCTGAGGTCCCTTCCAGACCTATGATTCTGTCTCTACTACTCGTACTGGTCCTTTTATCAGCTAGCTCTACTAGCAGGGCTCACTACTCAGCTTAAATCCAAGACGTTTTCTCAGCTGCATTTGTTTCTCCCATTAGGCATATTTGGGAACCACATGTCAAGTGGGACATTCATGCAGAGTAAAGGAACTGGCTTCTCTAATGTTGGCTTGCCCCTGTCAACAATCCACACCTTTCAATGCATATGGAAATACACTCCTGAGCACCTGTTCTGTAGCTCTAGGGCTGCATGGCCCCTCGTCTCATGATACTGCTGTTGCTGGGGGTTGTCTTCAATAGCCCTAAACCTAAGGCTCTGCCCAGGGCTTGAATGACGGATCTGTATCTAAAGAACCTGCTCTTCTTCTTGTTGCTTCATTTAGTAAGAGTCGCTGTGTTTCAGTTCGCAATGCGTACTACCAGTTCGAGTTGAATTGAGAAGGGTCAATGGGGTCTGGGAATACTGTGCCCAGTACTGAAATAATTAGTGATGGACTAGAGAAAGCAAAAGGAGGAGTTTCTTTGTTTCTTTGTTTGTCATTCAGCTCTGAGCTCAGCCACAGGTGTGGGCCTAGTCATGACTTTGAAGCAGGCCTGCAGGTTGGCTTGGGCTAATTTTTGCTGTTGGTTACAACCTAATAAATAGGATCATATGCCTAAAAGTGACCAAAAACACAGATTAGATTATCTTGCACACTGTGCAGTCAGTGGTAAAGCCGCTCTCAGGGAGGCCATCTCCATATTTCCCTTCAAAAATTGTTGTGTCTTTGGCCCAGTCCTCTTCATAGCTGATTTCTTCCTGCTAGTCACTCGTCGATTGTCCATCAGCAAGAACTGAGATCATTCACTGCTGTGAGAAGTTTTGTTTCTGTCTCCCCTCATCACACATTGGATGATTTTTATTCTGTGCTGCAGAATGCCAAATGCAGCCTCTTCAAATCCTTGTTCCTTTCACTGACTTTTCTGGCACGACTCAGTGAAAGTTTAAAAACCACTTTAAATACCCAGCAGGGGCGATGCTGTCATTAACCAAGTGAGGACTTCCTGCTTTGCACAGTGGGTTACCCAATACAAATTACACCCATTTACTGAGTGATACTGTAGAACATTTTCATATGGGGCACAATACAGAGTCAATCTGGAGAAGAGAACCCTGCATAATCATTGCCATGTTACCTGACTTCTTTCTCCCTTTTACCTCTCTGGAGAGTCAATAAAGGATTTAAAAGTAGTCATCCTTCTACAACAGAACTTTAGAACCTGATTACAAAGGGAGAGAGCTGAATGACAGTTCATTTTCAAGTTTAATACAATTAGCTTAGGTCTGAATAAGAATCTTAACTGGTTATCACAATACACATTTAGCCTCTCTAGTCCAGTACCCGCAGGACCTGACCATGGCTTAACCAGAGTGGCTACGTCTACACGTGAAGCCTACATCGAAATAGGCTATTTCAATGAGTAACGTCTACATGTCCTCCAAGGCTGGCAACGTCGATGTTCAACTTCGACGTTGCGCGGCACCACATCGAAATAGGCGCTGCGAGGGAACGTCTACACGCCAAAGTCGCACACATCGAAATAAGGGTGCCAGGAACAGCTGCAGACAGGGTCACAGGGCGGACTCAACAGCAAGCCACTCCCTTAAAGGGCCCCTCCCAGACACAGTTGCACTAAACAACACAAGATCCACAGAGCCGACAACTGGTTGCAGACCCTGTGCCTGCAGCATGGATCCCCAGCTGCCGCAGCAGCAGCCAGAAGCCCTGGGCTAAGGGCTGCTGCCCACGGTGACCATAGAGCCCCACAGGGGCTCGAGAGAGAGCGTCTCTCAACCCCTCAGCTGATGGCCGCCATGGCGGACCCCGCTATTTCGAAGTTGCGGGACGCGCAATGACTACACAGTCCCTACTTCGACGTTGAACGTCGAAGTAGGGCGCTATTCCTATCCCCTCATGGGGTTAGCGACTTCGACGTCTCGCTGCCTAACGTCGAAGTTAACTTCGAAATAGCGCTCGATATGTGTAGCCGTGACGGGCGCTATTTCGAAGTTAGTGCCGCTTCTTTGAAGTAGCGTGCACGTGTAGACACAGCTAGTATGTGACAATCCACAGGAGGTCAGTGTCATCTAGCAGCATTACCAACACTTTCACGGCTTCCTGGGCTTTTGGAAGACATTTAGGGTAAATTAGAGCTAAGTAAGAGCACAAAACACTGACAGCCAGGACTGGTGGCTGGAAACAAACTTTATGGGACTGTGGGAAACTTGGCCACACTCATGATAAATGGACATCCAGCTAACTAAAATCATGCCAGACCATGGATGTTGCTGGACCAAAGAGTGCCAAACTAGAGAGGTTTAATTTGTACAAAGGCATTTTTCCCTCTCTTAACACATTATTCACAACCCCACAACAAATGATGCAAACAAGATACATCCATGCTTACTTGATTAAACTCATTAGCATTGGTCCTACACTTCACAAGTACTTTTTTTGTTGTTCTTATATATACCCCTGCTCTGAAATGTCCACTCCAACTCATCTGATGAAGTGGGTTTTACCCAGGAAAGCTTATGCCCTAATAATTCTGTTAATCTCTAAGATGTCAGACAACTCCTAATAGTTCTTTCTCTCCAGATGTTCTCTACACAACCAGTGAGCACGCATGCCATCAGCCTGGATAACATGGTTCAGATTGTTCACTGGAGCAGCATTGGAATCAGCAGACTAACACCAGGAATGAATACAGCCAACTGTGTGCGTGTATGTGAAATCTTATATCACAACTTGCTGGAGATATTTAACAAGCTTGTAATTAAGAGGAAAGAGGGCAGAGGTGAAATTTAACAGCAAAAAGCCAAAGGCACTGCCTATAAAGGTAAATATCATAGCACATCTTCAGTGATTAGAGCATGTTGGAGTGCTAAATAGGTATTTACCAAGCTGAAATATATACGATAGGAAAAAAAAGAGTCAGTCACTTTTTAGGACAGCAAATCCCTACTTCAGTATCTCTATTCAGCAAATAAATTATAGGATCTATCTATAGACACACAACAGTCTATCTAGCCACTTAAATATCTATCCCCGCTCAACTCGTCTATCTATCTTTTTGTGTGACCACCCTCATCACCCTCATATCTGAGTATCTCATGGTATCTAAACAGTCTATTACATTTTCTGGCAGTAGGCTGTATTGAAGATATGGCACAGCAATGAAAGAGCTGTCTTTCCCCCTGCTGAAGGCACTGAAAATCAGAGAACTTCTGTTTCTGTAACCATTGGTTTTTAAGGGCTAATTTAACAATTGGCTGAACCAGTTATTTTAATCCCCATACATGTAAATAATTGGCAGTAAATAATGTCCATGATTCATTTGGCTCTTGTCACCACTACCAGTGTCTCTGTAGGTGGTTGGTACTTCCTTGGAATTTATTCATTCTTTTCACTTGCAGTGCACAATTCAACCACTAGAATTCTCTGAGACTGAGACAAGCCCAGGTAAATAAAGGAGACGACTACGGCAATCAAGCATGTGGAAGCCTGTTTGCTTGTGTCTTTAATTGCAGTAGTTTTCTTTAAAAAAAATACCTCCTCTTTGTAAAGGGCTGGCAGTCCATGTATCATAACAATTGGAAAGCACTTGAATTTTTATGTGACTGTTGTTCTCTCTTGGGCTGGTTGCAGGCAGTTTGCTGCAGGTGTTTGGTATTCCACATTAGAGCTGTTGATTAGCTGTGATTGGCCCTGCACAGGGTGCACAAAGTGTGGGACTGTTAATAAAGTCTTTACATTCTGCAGACTTATTTTCTTACATGTGCCAAAAGGGTTTTTTTTTCTTTTTTTCATATGACCATAACCGAAATTTTGGTCGATTTGGATTATATTAAACAGGTGGGGGAAGGGGGGGCCAGCTAATCACAGGGATGAAAAGTGGGGCCCGATGTAAAAGGTTTGTGCCCTCTGGCCCTATATATTCAGTGGCATTGTTTCAAATCCCTGAAGGTTTTATCACTGAGAGCAGAACCACCTGCAGCTCTGATCTTCTCAGAGAGAGGGTGTAGCCAGACAAACCGCCCCCCCTTCCACCGTGGATACCTTGGAGCACAGTCTTTGATGCCTCAGAGCACAAATGTGCTACCTCATCCCGACCCTGGACAACGGAAGAAGCAAAATAACGAGGGCAAGCAGGCCAGCTGGTAACTAGGGTCTTAGGCTGTCCTTGGCTGGTACTAATAATTGATATGCCTACATATCATCCCAGGAGAGGAATCTTGCACCCATACTAAAAGAATGTCCTGTCTTAATGATTTAGTTATCTCTGTCTTACAAGTGTAAATTACGTTTGCAACTCCCTTGTAAGAACTGGCATCACAAAGGCGAACCAGTACAAACGGCATCTTTAGATAAGGAAGAGTGTACATAACCAGTGGGGTATAAAGTAGGGCCTGGCAGCAGACATAAGCTGAGCTGCAATTGCCTAACCTGCTGGTCAGGATGGGCCTTTGCCTCCCAAGGTAAGGGGGTGCCCTTCTTGCATTCTTCTTCCCAAGGGATTGAGTGACGGACGCTGGCAGCACCGGAGTGGGAAGATGCAGGGGTGAGAATTATACCAGCTATGTATTCTTTTGCGCTCATTTAATAGGTTAAATGTTGTTGTTGTTGTAACTAAAGTTAAGTTTAATAATCTAAATTACCTGCAAGTTCACATCCCTTACATGCTAAACTTTTCACTGTAATAAATCAGAGTAACCACTACACTAAGCCTGACTCCTCCAGTAATTGCATCGAGCCATACACAACCAAAGAACCCTAGCCAGCTTTCAGCTAATTTACCCCTTAGGGTCGGGTGGTGCTAGTGTGCTGGAAACTGGGGGTTGAGTTTGGCTGCCTGCCAAAGGGGCAAACTCCTGGGGTATCCAACAGCCATCCTGGCTGCCCGTTGCGAAGGGACAGTCTGTCCTAGCAGTTAAAAACTCAGATGTAAAAGGGACTCCTTCTGGCACTAAGCACTATCCTGATTAGCCATTCCATTGGCTGACAGAGGGAGTGCATACAAAGGATTAGGGAATTGAAAAAAATGTTACCTTTTCCTTGCTAAATTCTATGGACTTTGCCTGAAGTGACATCTTTCCTAGAAAAACCATCCCATTTATTGGTTGCCAGCCTGAGTTTAAATTAAATTTCACCTCCTCCAAGCCACACAGAGGAACTGTGCATTTGTCCAAGGTCCTGGCTACAAGACACACCTGTCAGATCGACTCCTTTAGCTGCCTCTGCTGAGGGGCTGGAATGAATTCTTTCTCCCCTGCTCTTTGAAGCAGCTTCCCAGGTATTATTAAACATACCTCCCTGGGTGGGAACATTCCAGCTTGCAAGCTTAGTGCACGCTGAATGTGGGTATTCATGTGAATAAAAATGTGACCTCCTGAGAGTTCCTGGAAAGTGAACACAGCACGGCTACAGGCATAGGCCCAGCTGACACATTTAGGTCAGGGAGATTGTTATGAAGTGTATTTGCTGTATTTGCCCTGCTCTGACACATATCAACATTTCAAATGCCTTTCTAGTGGTTCTTTCTTCTTTGTAATTGGATACAGTGATTAAAGAGTCTTGTGTACGTCACTGGAGTTTCTCTTTCATGCAGCAATGCCCAGTTCATTCGTCATTCCATAATCATTATGATTTATATTCTGGTATTGGCAAGAGGGCCCAGCTGTGATTGTGATCCAGGATGCCAGGGGCTTATCCACATATAAAGAGAGAACTCCTCAGCCCCTGTTCCAGCTGCACTAAATGGTCCTGATCTAAATCACTATCACTCCATAGAAGTCAGCGGCTGAGGCTCTGGACCTGCGTTCTCCCTAATTTGTTCAATCCATGGGTGGAATAAATTTTATTATGTGCACCAAGGCACACATGGATGCACACCACCAGTAGAAACACATGCTGCCAGCTGTGGGTGATGTTGATGCTCTGCTAATCAGTTGGGGAGCATCTGAATCTCTCCTGGACAGCAGCCCAAGTGCTTAGCTTACAGGGAACACTGCTCTGGACCATGAATCTCAGTTGTATGTTCCTGTCTGCGCAGAGCTAGGTGGACCGGATGTTTTGCCGTTGCTTCACTGTGTTCCTGCCCAGTGTTTTGCTTGATATGTAGTCCATGGTCCCTGAGTTGAGGATACTTTCAGTGGGCCCAGCCCAGAGCTTCCTTCTCCCCATGGGACATTAGAACGCAGGAGGTCAGAGAGGCTCTCAGGCACCTCAAAAGCTGAATGCCTACAATATTTGGAGGTTGTTTTTAGCTGAGACCATTCCAAGCATGTGCCAAGGCAGCAGGATCAGGGAGACCTATTGATGGTCCCACCCTGAACCCCTTGTCCTAGCAGCTGCAGCACATCCTAGAGAGCAAGGGCTCAATGTTGTGAACAAAAGTCCCGGTTAAGCTTGATTAGCAAGGCAGCAAATTGCAAATGACAGGTTAAGACAAGCCCCCTTTTGTTCTCCCTCCTACTTTCACCTTGATGGCACTGCACTCATTTTTGGAGGAACTGCTCCTGATTTCATAGAATCATAGATTACGAGAGCTGGAAGGGACCTCGAAACATCATCACGCTGTTATCTTACAGATGTTGGCAGATGGATTCCTAAATTATTTGCTTCGTTATCTTTCCTGACACAGAAGTCCAGCGGGCTAGTCTGAGGTTTCCTGGGTTGTTCTTATTTCTCTTTTTATCGATGGGCACTATCATTGGCATTTTCCAATCTTTTGGAAGCTCTCCTATCTTCCATGACTTTTCAATGTCTCAGATGCCTCCTCAGTGAGCTCCTTGAGTATTCTAAGGATGAATTTAATCAGACCCTGCTGACTTGAAGACATTGTGATAAACCAGGTGATACACCCTTACCTGGAAGCTTCCGGAGCCTTCTAGAAGGACAGTATACTGGGTCCTATGGGGGGATCCATGGAGTGGGCGGGCACAGCCCACCCACAACTAAAAGGCCCCACTTAGAGGGAGAGGGGACCCATTAAAAAAAAAGGTCATGGCCCCAACAAAATGCGGGGGACAACTAAAGAAAAAACAGGGACAGGAGTGGAGGTCAAAGGTTTAGAAGGAGGGAACCAGAAGGGGACACCGAGCAGAGAACCCTGGACAGCGCCCACTGTCCCTCGAAGGTGTCAAGAGAGCCAGTGGACGCTGCCCAAAGGAACTCTGCCCGGATTTGTGAGCAGAGAGAGGAGCGGAAATAGGCCCCACAGTCGCAGGCCTCCCCCCCCACCAGCCTCCTCTCCCGAGTGTTATAAATGGCTACCTTGGCCATAGCCAGGAGGAGGCTGACGAGGAGGTCCCGCGACTTGGTGGGGCCATGGATAGGGTGTGCAAGGATAAGAAGTGCAGGGAGAAGTGCAGCCAGAACTTCAGCAAGAGGTTCTGGAGGAGCCGAAAGAGGGGCTGCAACCTGGCGCACTCAATGTAAATGTGCGCCAGGGTCTCCCTCATGCCGCAAAAGAAGCAAGTGTCCGGGAGGGGGGTGAACTGCACCAGGTACATGCCCATGCTCACTGCCCCATGAAGAATTCTCCAGCTGATGTCCCCGGTGGGCCACAGGACCAGGGTAGAATAAAGGCTGGCCTACCGGGGCTCCCCACCCTCCGAAGGTGGTAGAAGGTCCCGCCACTTGTGGTCTGGGCGGGACATGAGGGTGGGGAAGTGGAGAGTGTGAAGCACGAGCGTGTACAGATGACGTCGGGGCGCGGTTCAGAAGGGGACCAGCTGCAAGGCATGCAGCCAGCTGGGATAATGCGGGGGAGTGGGGTGGGAAGGCTCACGGAGCCAGGGGCCCACAGAGAGGTCCAGAGGGCCAGGAGTAAGAGAGGGACGGGGTGCACCCTCTCGCAGGACCTGGCGTAGGTAGACGTGAGCAGCGGGTGGCAAGGCAGCGTTCACCTCCTCCAGTACGCGCCGGGGAGAGCGAAGGGTGGAGAACCCCATGCTCTGGGCAAGCGCCAGGGCCTCCATCCAGTCTCCCCAGTCGTAGTCCAGGAGGTCTCCGACCCTGGTGATTCCACCAAGGACCAGCCTCCGGCACACCGCAGGGAACTCCGCCGCCTGTACATGGAGGTAGGGGGTTGTGTAGCAGGGGCTCTGCGAGGAGGTCTTCTCGAGCAGCCGCCAGGTGCAGAGGAGGTCCTGGTGGAAGGCCAGCAGTTCCGAGAGGTCTCGCGGATGGCCTCTCAAAGGCAGATAAAAGGAGCTGCCGGTCGTATTGGAGCCCTCGGAAGCGACGGAGGAAAGCGTGTGCCAGTGTGCTCCACGCCGGACTATCTGCACTATTGCTGTTGAGGAGTCCCTGCAGGGCCCAGAGGCGGAAGACATGGGCCTGAGTGCAGAGGCAGGTCAGGCCCTGTCCTCCCTCCTCCAGGGGGGAGATGGAGAACCCCTGCAGGGACCCAGTGCAGTCCTGGCCAGAAGAACTCCAGAATTACCTTCTGGAGGGCGGCCAGGAAACCCGGGGGTGGGACAAGGGTGCTGAGACAGTGCCAGAGCATGGGCAGGACTAATTGATTAAGCACCCATGCCCTCCCCTGTAGGGAGAGCCACTGGAGCAGCCCCGCCCACCTCCGCAACCGCTCGGCCACCCTGCCCTCTAAACCCTGCCAGTTTTCTGGCAGAGAGGGATGCGTGGCAGATAGGAAGATGCCCAGATAGGACAGCGGACCCACACTCCACCGAATGGCCTGAAGCGCGGGCAGGAGGCGGCCCGCCTGCCACCCAGCCCCAACCACCAGGCCAGAGCTCTTGACCCAGTTGACCCGGGCAGAGGAGGCTGCCGAGTAGGTGGCTTGGCAGGCCTCCAACCGCACCAGGTCTCCCGGGTCCTGGACCACGAGGAGTACGTCATTGGTGTACGCCGACAGGACCAGCCGCAGCTCTGGCTCACAGAGCACCAACCCTGTCAACCTTCGCCGAAGGAGACAGAGGAAGGGCTCAATGGCCAGAGCGTAGAGCTGGCCTGACAGTGGGCAGCCCTGATGCACCCCTGGCCTGAAGCTGACCAGAGCGGTCAGGGTCCAGTTGAGCTTGACTAGACACTCTGAGGCGGCATACAGCACCTGGAGAAACCCGATGAAACGGGGTCTGAAGCCGAAGGCCCGCAGAGTGCCCAGGAGATACCCATGGTCCACCCTGTCGAACGCCTTCTCCTGGTCCAAGGACAGGAGGCGAACAACAGACCATTCCTACACCCGAGCTCCAAGAGATCCCGGACCAGATAGAGGTTATCGAAGATGGTACGGCCCAGGACGGTGTAGGTCTGGTCGGGGTGGACCACGTCCTGCAGCACGGACCCCAAGCGACAGGAGATGGCTTTGGCGATTATCTTATAGTCCATGCTGAGGAGCAAGATGGGACGCCAGTTCCGAAGGTCCTGTGGATCCCCCTTTTTGGGCAGCAGGGTGAGGATGGCCCGCCTGCACGACAGGGGGAGGACCCCGCTCTGCAAGGACTCAGCCCAGACGCTGAGCAGGTCTGGGCTGAGGATGTCCCAAAACACGCGGTAGAACTCCACGGTCAGCCCGTCTATGCCCGGGGATTTGTTGGTGGGCATGAGACGGAGGGCTTCTGAGAGCTCGGCCAGAGTGAGAGGAAGCTCCAGCCGGTCCCAGTCGCCCGTGCTGATTGAAGGGAGTTGGTCCCAAAGCACTCTGCAGGCATTGGCGTCAGTTGGATCCGGGGAGAAAAGGGTGGCGTAGAAGGCGCGAGCCCTCTTGCGCATCTCCGCCAGATCCGCAAGAGGGGTGCCATCCTCCGCAAGAAGGCAGAGGATATATTTCTTGGCACCCCTCTTTTTCTCCAGGGCGTAGAAGTGGGAGCCACAGTCCATCTCCCAAAGGAGCTGGATCCGCGACCTCACAAAGGCCTCCTGCACCCGAAGGGCATCGAGGGCCCTAAGCTCGTCTCGCTTCTCCCGGTACGTGCCGCAGAGGGGTGGATCCCTGGGGCTGGTGGCCAGGAGCCTCTCCAGCTCAAGAACCTCCCGCTCCAGCTGTCCTATCAACGCATCCTGCCGCCGGCTGGCCCCTCCGGGTATAGTTGCGGCAGAAGAGCCGCGTGCACACCTTTCCCAGATCCCACCACCACCGCGCCGAGGGAAAGGCGCACTGTTGTCCGTGCCAGGCCAGCCAGAATTCCTGGAAGGATGCCACAAAGCCCACATCCCCGAGCAGGCTATTATTAAAATGCCAGTAGGCTGACCGCTGCTTCCCCAGTGAAAGAGAAGCCTTCACGGCCACCAGGTGGTGGTCCGAGAAGGGAGCCAGCCGCACACTGGAGGAGTGGCCCCAGAAAAGGTGTTGCCAAGTGATATAGATGCGGTCCAACCGGAAGTCTACAGATTTATGGCCCACCACTCGAACATAGGTAAAGATGGTATCCTCGTCCGGGTGGTGGCTGCGCCAGACATCCACCAGGGAGTGATGATTGATGAGCTCCCTGAGGACGTCCGCAGTGGCCTGGCACTGCTCAGTCCCTGCACGGTCCCATTCCTCGAGGGTGCAGTTGAAATCCCTGCCGAGGACCAGGCACTTGCGAGGATCGATGGAGTCGAGGAAGGCCGCCGCCTGCCAGAAGAAGGATGTTCTCTCCGGGCCAGATGTCAGGGCGTAGACGTTGAAGAGGTGGAGGGGCAGCCCCTCTATCCGTACCCGGAGATACAGCAGGCGGCCTGGCACGACCTCAATGCTCCCCAGCACCTCAGGCTGCAGGTCTGGGGAAAACAGGGTCGATACCCCGGCCCAATGGGCCGAGAGGTGACTAAGATGGACCCCATCTCCCCACTCCAGCCGCCAACTGGCTTCAGCAGCCAGAGTAGTGTGGGTCTCCTGCAAGAAGGTGACTGAGTACCCCCCCTCCCAGAGGAAGGAGAGCACTCGGCACCTGCGGAGACCCGACCCGCAGCCCCTGGCATTTAATGAGGCAAGAATGATCAGCACCATTTGGAGGGCTGGGGAGGATCCTCGCCAGAGGGAGCACCGACGGCCCCTGTGGGGCCACGCAGCAAGCCGTGACCAACGCCGAAGGTAATTAAGGCGTCACAGACGCCGCAGGCCCATTGGTAGGCCGTGGCATCCCTCCTCCCGGTCCCCTTGCACTCTTTTAAAAGGGCCCTCATGGACTCTAGGATGGCACGCAAGTCACCCCAGCGCTGGAGGGCAAGAGCGACCTTGTTCTTGGACCCGCGGCCGTCATCCAAGAACTGGTGTATCTCGCCCGCCAGCACATGGGGTGCTGGGGTTTCGGGGTGCCGGGGATCTGTCAGCCCCGTTTTCTCGTGGGCCCCGTGGCCGGAAAAAAGGTCAAAGCGGGGAGTGGGGTCTAAGTTTGGGAGGGATGGGGGCGGCAGAGGGAGAGCAGCCCCGGAGGTGCTGGGAGTGGGTGGTACGGCAAAGGCCTCCCAGGCGATCACAGCCTCGGGGGCAGACTTGGGTGGACAAATGTTGAGGGGAGGGATAGACGGGGGAGGGTGGGGAGGATGAGGTTTGGAGGGGAAGGGTCTGAAGGGGGTGGAGGGGGAGCAGGAGGAGGAGGAAGGGGAGGGCCTGGAGTGGGGAGGCTTACAGGTTTTTGGATGGGGCATTGATTGGAGAGGGGAGCAGGGGTGGGGGGCCAGGGTGGGAGTAGGGCCTGGGATGGGAGCGGAGGGGATCTCGGGAGGGGGAACTTCCACGGGCGGTGGAAGGGGAGTTGGGGTTAGGGGCAAGGTGCCCATGCACTCGGCGGCGGGCACCGACGGGGTGGCGGGAATGGTGGTAGGGTCTTCGGGTCCAAGAGGGGAGGGAGGGCATAATGGGAACACCAGTTCTCCCAGGGCGTCCGGGGGCTGGCCAACCCCCACTGGGAGGTCGTCCCCAACTGAGAGGGGGGCTGCACCCCACGACGTCCCGGAGCAGGGAAGAGGGAGCAGTTAAAGGGGTGCTAGTGGACAGGGAAAGGGGGAGCAAGGGGGGTGGGAGTAGGGGGATGGCCCGCAGGCCTCCCATAGAAGGCCGTCCGTGTCAAGGGCTGCCGGGGTGAGACCCAGGGCCTCGACCTCCTGCGAGAGGAGGGCAAGGCCAAGGCTTACCTCCTCCGGACGCTCCACAGGGGCAAGCTGGGCAGCGGCTGGAGGGGTTTCGGAGGAGGGTGAGGGGATGACGGAGGCAGTCTCTGTTTTTTGAGGCTCTGGCTGCAGGGCAGAAGGGGTGGTGTCCTTTATGGCCACCGCAGCGACTCCGGCCACCCCCGGCAGACGGTCGGTGGCCGGGGGTTCAGCGGGTGGACTGGGGCTGGTGGCTTTTTTTGGTGCTTTGCGGGGCATACCCGCCCCGTCCTCCGACAGGGTGGGGTGCTGGGCACACGCGCTTCCTTTCTCCCCCTACCAGCACCCAGTCCTCCGAGGAGGGGGGCTGGGCAGCAGAGTAGGAAGGGCCAGGGGACTGAGGCAACAAGGAGGGAGGGAGGAAAGGAGGGGCCAGGACAGGAGAGGGAGGGGACAGCCCGCCCTGGGGTGGGCCCTGCCCAGGTCCTGCCACCGGCCCTGCCTTCCTCTCCTCCGCAGGCCTTGCTCTTGTGCCTGCTCGGGCGTCGGCGCCTGCTTCTTCCTGCCCGGCACCATGCGGCCGGGTGCCCTCCGACACCCGAGCGGCGATGGATCCGTCTGGGACAAGAGGAGGAGGGGCGGTCCCAGTGCCTGTCACGGTCGGGACACCGCCGGTCTCGTGGCTGGCACCCCCCGGGTTGGAGGAGGTCCCGGGCTCCTCTTCGCCCCGGGCCAGGGGGCAATCCCTCCGGACGTGCCCCGCCACCCAGCACACGAAACACCAGGCCTCCCCCTGGGTGTAAAAGACCCAGTACTGGGCCCCTTGATAGAGCACCAGTATAGCCCCCTCCTGGGCTACCCCGCCCTGTGCTGCCGGCGGCGACAGTTGTACCCGAGCCTGCCCGCGGAAAGAAAGCACATGCCGAAGGGCGGGGTCCTTGCAGCCTAGGGGGAGGGGGCTCAGGACTGTCAGAGGCCAGCCCAGGGTGGCAAGGAAAGGCAGAAGGGCGGAGTTGGGGAGGAAGGGCGGGACGGAGAAGAACACCACCCACACGCCCAGGTCTTCCAGCGGCTCCAGGGGCACGTGCACGCCCCCTACCACCAAGCTCCTCTCCACCGCCTCCTGGGCAGCAGCCTCCGAAGCCAGGAAGAAGACAATCTTCCCACACATCCGAGAGGCCACCACCACGGCCACGGGCCCCACCACCCATAGGTTTCTACGTGGGGCAAGGCAGCCACCAGGAGGCAGCGGACTCCGTGCCTCCTGGTGAGCGCGGGGAAGGGGCCGCGACCATCGGGCGTGGTAGTCCTGGTGGAGGCAGTGGGAGCAGGGTGCGAGGCGGCAGCCACCACCTGGGTGTACAACCTGGGGGCCGAAGAATAGGAGCCCCCGGGCACGGTGGTGGGAACAGGGGGGCAGGGAGAAGGGGGAGCTGTGCCAGATGTTGCAGCAGCTGGGGTAAGAGCCCCCGCCACGGGAAGTTTGGCCTTCTGGGCGGGGCTCTTGCCTTTCTTTTTCCCCTGGCCCTTCCTACCCTTTTCGGGGGTTGGGTTTGGGGCGGGGTCACCGGAGGACGCCGTGGCAGGGGTGGCAGGAGCCCCGGAGCCTACGACCACGCCCTCAGCTGATGAGATGGCAAGGACCCCGGCGGACCTGGACGAGGAGGCCGCCATTTCAGAGGTGGAAGGGGTACCAGTGGAGGGAAGAGGGAGGGAGGCATCGCCAGATGGCCCCCCGGTGGTTGTAGAGGCCACGGTGAGGGGTGCAAGGGCAAGGGAATTTATTGGGGTGGGGCACTTTAAGAAAGAGTGGGGGAGGGAAGGAGGAGAGGAGAAGGGAGGGAGGAAGTGGCTACCCCTCCCCCACCGGCCAAGCTAAGGACCTGGTCAGGTGGGGGTGGGGCAGAAGGAGAGAGGGAGGAAAGGGAGGTGCAAGGGGGCCACAACTCCCAGCACAGGATGGTAAGCGGCTCCTGCAACTGCACTGGGATGTGTGGGGGGGGGGGGGAGGGATTCAATATTTGTAAGTGTGGGGAGGTGAGGGGCTCAGGCACCTAACAGAAGCGGGGGAGCGTGGGCACAAGGAAGGGGGGGACAAGGTGGAAGGGTGACAAAGCCAACCAAAGGACAGGGGGGTTGGGGGAAGAGTGTGCCCACGGGTGCTGAGGGTGGGCCCACAGCAGCCACTACAGAGCCCCACAGGAGCAGGAAGGAGCAGATGATTAAGGTGGGGCCCAGAGAGAAAGGACCCCAGCGGCAGCTGGGTGTGGAGGGGGCGGGGTGGGGCAGTGAAGGAGGCAGTGGCTGCAGGGGTGGGGCAGGGACCACACCCTTACACCCCACCCCCAACTATGCAGCCACCCCTCTGGAGCCCCGCTGGGGAGCGGCCCCACCCAAACCTACCACCCCAAGCCACTCCACAGTAAGCTGTGGAGGGAAGCCCAGCCACCACCCCAGAAAGCCCCTTACCTCCTCCAGAGCAGTGAGGATGCAGCAGCCAGTGGATGGAAAGGTGGGCCCAAGTAGAGGGCCAGCAGAGTCCCCCCCAGAAGATGGAAGGAGGGGGGATACCCTCCTCCCCACCAACAGGCAGGGCAGCAGGAGTCCCCCCTCACACTACCCACGCAGCAGGTCCAGAAGAAACTAGCTGGGAGGGGTGGGGTGGGGTGGGGGGAGAAGAAAGCAGCCTGCCTAAGGCAGGGAGGAGAAGCTGGCCCAGAAGGGGGACAAAAGACAGCCCCAGGGGGGCCTGAAGCAGCCAAAAGCTGCCCAGCACCTCACCTCCCAACCACAGGGCTCCCCACATGGGATCCCCGCAGCCTGAAGAACAGAGCGTTTCTGCTCCCTGTCTAGGCCCAGACCTTCATTGGTCAGATAGGCCCTGTGCTCCCTATAAAAGGCTCCCCCTCTGGTAGCAGGGGAAGGTTTTGGGAGATGCACCAGAGGAGCAGAGTGAAAAGGTACCACGGGGAAGTGGTGGGCAAAGTGGCCCAGGGTGAGGCTGCTACTTTGGGGCAGGGGTAAAGGTCCTGCCGGTTGCCTGTTGTTCTCATAGGGACCCTGGGCCAGAGTCCAGGGTAGAGGGTGGGTCTGGACTCCACCCACGCTTCCCCTGAGGGATCACCTTACTGGAGCAGGCGTGGGCCTGCAAGGGGACTGGTATTATTCTCCCTGTACTGGTCCTGCCTATGATGAGGGTGGCTCGCTAAGCGGACACCCCTGCCTCTGGACCCTATTGGATGCCGGGGGAGTGGGCAGGCATAGCCTGCCCATGGCTACAAGGCCCCTCTCACGATGAGAGGGGACCCATTAAAAACAGCCCGGTTCCAAGTAAATACGGGGGACAACGAAAGAAAAACCAGGAGCGGGAGTGAGGGTCAAAGGTTTAAAATGAGGGAGCCAGAGGGGGACACCGAGCAGAGGACCCCGGATAGCGCCCACCGTTCCTCAAAGGCGTCCAGGGAGTTGGTGGACGCTGCCCAGAGGAACTCTGCTCGGATTCGTGAGCGGAGGGAGGAACGGAAGTAGGCCCCACAGTCGCAGGTCACCCCCCCTGCCAGCCTCCTCTCCCTGGTTTTGTAAATGGCCATTTTGGCCGTGGCCAGGAGGAGGCTGACAAGGAGGTCCCGCAACTTTGTGGGGCCACGGATAGGGTGTGAGAGGATGAGAAGGTGTGGGGAGAAGTGCAGCCAGAACCTCAAGAGGAGGTTCTGGAGGAGCCAGAAGAGGGGCTGCAGCCTGGCGCACTCGATGTAGATGTGCGCCAGGTTCTCCCTCGTGCCGCAAAAGGCACAGGTGTCCGGGATGGGGGTGAACCGCGCCAGGTACACGCCCGTGCTCACCGCTCCGTGGAGGATTCTCCAGCTGATGTCCCCGGCGGGCCGCGGGACCAAGGTGGAGTAGAGGCCGGCCCACCGGGGCTCCCCACCCTCCGATGATGGCAAGAGGTCCTGCCATTTGTGATCGGGGCGGGACACGAGGGTGGGGAAGTGGAGCGTGTGAAGCACGAGCGCGTACAGAAGGTGTCGAGGCGCAGTTCGGAAGGGGACCGGCTGGAAAGTGTGCAGCCGGCTGAGGTGATGGGGGGGAGGGGGGCGGGCAGGATCGCGAAGCCAGGGGCCCACAAACAGGTCCGGAGGGCTAGGAGTGGGAGGGGGGCGGGGTGCACCCTCTCACAGGACCCGGCCGAGCTAACTGTGAGCGGTGGAGGGCAGGGCAGCCTTCACCTCCCGGAGTACGAGACGGGGGGAGCGTAGGTCGGAGAGCCCCATGCGCCGGGCGAGCTCCGGGGCCTCCATCCAGTCCCCCCGCTCGTAGTCCAGGAGGTCTCCGACCCTGGTGATTCCACCTAGGACCAGCCTCCGGCGCACCGTGCGAGACTCCGCCGCCTGCACACGAAGGTGGGGGTTGTGTAGCAGGGGCTCCGCGAGGAGGTCTTCTCCCATGGTGGCCCCTAAGGACCTGGAGGCTGCGAGCAGCTGCCAAGTGCGGAGGAGGTCCTGGTAGAAGGCCGGCAGCTCCGAGAGGCCTCGCGGACGGTCTCTGCAGGATAAATAGAGGAGCTGCCGGTCGCATCGGAGCCCTCGGTAACGGCGGAGGAAAGCGTGCGCCAGTGTGCTCCACGCCGGACTATCTGCACTGTTGGTGTTGAGAAGCCTCTGCAGGGCCTGGAGGCGGAAGACATGGACCTGAGTGCGCGTGCAGGTCAGGCCCTGTCCCCCCTCCTCCGGGGGGAGATGGAGTACCCCTGCAGGGACCCAGTGCAGTCCTGGCCAGAAGACCTCCAGGATTAACCTCTGGAGCTGGTCCAGGAACCCAGGGGGTGGGACCAGGGTGCTGAGGCGGTGCCAGAGCATGGACAGGACTAGTTGGTTCAACACCAGCGCTCTCCCTCGGAGGGAGAGACACTGGAGTAGCCCTGTCCACCTCCGCAACCGCTCAGCGACCCTGCTCTCTAGGCCTTGCCAGTTTTCCGGCGGAGAGGGATGCGTGGCGGAGAGAAAGACGCCTAGATAGAGCAGCGGACCCGCGCTCCATCAGATGGCCTGAAGCGCGGGTGGGAGGCGGCTCGTCTGCCATCCGGTCCCGACCACCAGGCCAGAGATCTTGACCCAGTTGACCCGGGCGGAGGAGGCTGCCGAGTAGATAGCTTGGCAAGCCTCCAGATGCGCCAGGTCTCCCGGGTCCTGGAGCACGTCGTCGGCGTACGCCGACAGGACTAGCCACAGCCCTACCTCTGGAAGCACCAACCCCATCAACCTTCGCCGAAGGAGGCAGAGGAAGGGCTCGATGGCCAGAGCGTACAGCTGTCCTGAGAGCGGGCAGCCTTGTCGTACTCCCCGTCCAAAGCTGACCGGAGCGGTCAGGGTCCAGTTGAGCTTGACCATGCACTCCAAGGCAGCGTACAGCACCCAGAGAAACCCGACGAAGCGGGGTCCGAAGCCGAAGGCCTGCAGGGTGCCCAGGAGATACCCGTGGTCCACCCTGTCGAACGTCTTCTCCTGGTCCAGGGACAGGAGGGCGAACGACAGGCCGTCCCTGCACCCAAGCTCTAAGAGATCCCGGACCAGGGACAAATTCTGCAAGATGGTGCGGCCCGGGACGGTGTAGGTCTGGTCGGGGTGGACCACGTCCTGCAGCACGGACCCCAAGCGATGGGAGATGGCTTTGGCAATGATCTTGTAGTCCGTGCTGAGGAGCGAGATGGGACGCCAGTTCTTGAGGTCGCGGGGGTCCCCCTTCTTGGGTAGCAGGCTGAGGACTGCACGCCTGCACGAGACGGGGAGCACCCCGCTTTGCAGGGCCTCGGCCCAGACGCCGAGCAGGTCTGGACTGAGGACGTCCCAAAACACGCGGTAAAACTCCATGGTCAGCCCGTCCATGCCCGGGGATTTATTGGTGGGCATGAGACGGAGGGCTTCCGAGAGCTCGGCCAGAGTGAGAGGAAGCTCCAGCCGGTCCCGGTCGCCCGTGCTGACCGACGGGAGTTGGTCCCAGAGTGCCTTGCGGGCGTCGGCGTCGGTCGCATCCGGGGAGAAAAGGGCGGCTTAGAAGGCGCGAGCCCTCTCGCGCATCTCCACCGGATCCGTAAGAGGGGTGCCATCCTCCGCCAGAAGGCAGAGGATATGTTTTTGGGCGCCCCTATTTTTCTCCAGGGCGTAGAAGAAGCGGGAGCCGCGGTCCATCTCCCGGAGGAGTTGGATTCGCGACCTCACCAAGGCCCCCTGTGCCCGATGGGCGTCGAGGGTCCTAAGCTCGTCCCGCTTCTCCTGGTACGTGCCGCAGAGGGATGGATCTCCAGGGCTGGCGGCTAGACGCCTCTCCAGCTCAAGGACCTCCCGTTCCAGCTGCCCTATCAACGCATCCCGCCGCCCGCTGGCCCCCCGAGTATAGTCGCGGCAGAAGAGCCGCGCGCGCACCTTTCCCAGGTCCCACCACCGCCGTGCCGAGGGAAAGGCGTGCCGCTGCTCGCGCCAGGCCAGCCAGAACTCCCGGAAGGACGCCACGAAGCCCACGTCCTCCAGCAGGCTGTTGTTAAAATGCCAGTAGGCCGACCCCCGCTTCCCCGGCGAGAGGGAAGCCTTCACGGCCACCAGGTGGTGGTCCGAGAAGGGGGCCGGCCGTACGCTGGAGGCGTGGGCCTGGGAGAGATGGTGCCGCGAGATGTAAATGCGGTCCAACCGGGAGTGTGCAGGTTTATGGCCCACCACCCGGACGTAGGTGAAACCGGCGTCCTCGTCCAGGTGGTGGCTGCACCAGACGTCCACCAGGGAGCGACGGTTAATGAGCTCCCTGAGGACGTCCGCAGCGGCCTGGCACTTCTCGGTCCCCGTGCGGTCCCGCTCCTCTAGAGTGCAGTTGAAATCCCCACCGAGGACCAGGCACTCGCGAGGATCGATGGTGTCGAGGAAGGCTGCCGCCTGCCGGAAGAAGGGGGTTCTCTCCGGGCCGAGTGTCAGGGCATAGATGTTGACAAGGTGAAGAGGCAGCCCCTCCACCCGCACCCGGAGATACAGCAGGCGGCCCGGCACGACCTCGACGCTCCGCAGCACCTCGGGCTGCAGGTCTGGGGAGAACAGGGTCGCTACCCCAGCCCGCTGGGCCGAGAGATGACTAAAGTGGACCCCATCTCCCCACTCCAGCCGCCACTTGGCTTCGGCAGCCGGAGTAGTGTGGGTCTCCTGTAGAAAGGTGACCGAGTACCCGCCCTCTCGGAGGAAGGAGAGCACTCGGCACCTGCGGAGACCCGACCCGCAGCCCCTGACATTTAGTGTGGCAAGGATGAACAGCGCCATTTGGAGGGCTGGAGAGGATCCTCGCCAGAGGGAGCGCCAGCGGTTCCCGTGGGGCCACGCAGCAAGCCGTGAGCCACGCCAAAGGTGACGAGGGCGTCACGGAAGCCACGGGCCCGTTGGTAGACCGCGGCGTCCCTCTTCCCGGTCCCCTTGCCCTCCCTCAGAAGGGCCCTCGCGGACTCCAGGGCAGAGTGAAAGTCTCCCCAGCGATGGAGGGCAAGAGAAACCTTGTTCTTGGAGCCGCGAACGTCCTCCAACAACTGGCGCATCTCGCCCGCCAGCGCGTGGGGTGCCGAGGTCTCGGGGTCTTGAGAACCCGTCGGCCTCGCGTTCTTTTGGGCCCCCCGGCCAGAGAAGAGGTTGGGGTAGGGACTGGGGCCTGAGTTTGGGAGGGATGAGGGCGGCGGAGGGAGAGCAGCCCCGGAAGTGCTGGGAGAGGGCAGTGCAAGAGGGGCCTCCTGAGGGGTTACGACCTCAGGGGCAGGTATGAGTGGGCAGGGGTAAAAAGGAGAGGGAGGGATGGGGGCAGGGGAGGTAGAGATCAGTGGGGGAAGAGAGGGGTCATGCGGGGGAGGGAAAGGAGCGAGTGGGGGGGGGGGAGGAGGAAGGGGAGGGTTTAGAGTGGGGGGGATTGCGGGTTCTGGAGCGGGGCATTGGCCGGGAAGGGGTATGGCGGGGGTGGCAAGCAGTGAGGCCAAGGTGGGAGCAAGGGTGGAAACACGGGCCAAGGAGGTCTCCAGGAGGGGGGCTTCCTCAGGCAATGGCAGGGTAGAGGTTGAGGTGTCGGCACTCTCAGCGGGAGGCGCCGGCAGGTCGGGGGAGAGGGTATTGGGGTTTTCAGTTGCGGGGATGAAGGGGGGGGGCAAGGGGAGCCCTAATTCCCCTGGGGCGTCCGGGGGCTGGCCGACCTCCGCCGGGGGGTCGTCTCTAGTTGAGGGAGGGGTCGCCCCTTGGGACAGCTCAGGGCAGAAGGAGGTGGCTATTGAGGGATCGCTGGTGGGAGGGGTGGGGGAAAGTGGGAGGGGTGAGGGAGAGTCCATAGGTGGCCCACAGGCCTCTAATAGCAGGCCTTCCATGTCCAGGGCCACCGGGGTGAGGCCCAGGGCCTCGACCTCCTGCGAGAGGAGGGCGAGGCCGGGAGCCACCTCCTCCGGGCGCTCCATTACAGCCGCCTGGGTAGCGGCCGGAGGGGTGTCGGAGGAGGGCACGGGCACAGGGAGGGCCGTCTCGGCCTCTTTTGGCTCGGGCTCCGGGGCCGAGGGGGTGTTAATCTCCTCGGCCGCCGCGGCGGCAGCCTCCGTCGCCCCCAGCAGGTGGTTGGTAGCCGGGGGTTCAGCGGGTGGAGCGGGGCTGGCGGATCTCTTGGGTGCCTTGCGTGGCACCTCCACCCCGTCCTCTGGCGGGGTGGGGTGCCGGACGCGCGCACCCCCTTTTTTCCTTTTCCCCCCCACCAATACCCAGCCCTCCGAGGAGGCGGGCTGGGCAGTAGAGGAGGAAGGGCCAGGGGATAGGGCCGACGAGGAGGGAGGGAGGGAGGGAGGAGGGCGGTGGGGCGGCGAGGGAGAGGGGCAACCCGCCCTGGGGTGGGCCCTCTTTTAGTCCTGCCACCGGCCCTGCCTCCCTCTCCTCCACAGGCCCGGCTTTTGTGCCCGCTCGGGCGCCGGCGCCCACTTCTTCTCTCCCGGCACCATGCTGCCGGGCGCCCTCCGACGCCCGAGCGGCGATGGATCCGTCCGGGCCTAAAAGAGGAGGGGCGGTCCCAGGGCCTGTCGCGGTCGGGGCGCCGCCGGTCTCGTGGCTGACGCCCCCCGGGTCGGAGGAGGTCCTGGGCTCCTCTTCTTCGTGCCGGGCCAGGGGGCAATCCCTCCGGACATGGCCCGGCACCCAAAGCATCGGGCCTCCCCCAGGGTGTAGAAGACCTGGTACTGGGCCCCTTGATAGGGCACCAGTATAGTCCCCTCCTGGCCCACCCCGCCCTGTGCTGCCGCCGGCGGCAGTTGGACTCGGGCCTGCCGGCGGAATGAGAGCACGTGCCGGAGGGCGGGGTCTTTGCAGCCTAGGGGGAGGGGACTCAGGACCGTCAAAGGCAGGCCCAGGGCGGTGAGGAAAGGCAGAAGGGCGGCGTTGGGAAGGAAGGGCGGGACGGACGAGAACACCACCCGCACGCCCAGGTCTTCCAGCGGCTCCAGGGGCACGTGCACGCCCCCAACCGCCAGGCCCCTCTCCACCGCCTCCTGGGCGGTGGCTTCCAAAGCCAGGAAGAAGACGATCTTCCCGAACATCCGGGAGGCCGCCACCACGGCCGCGGACCCCACCACCCGTGCCAACGCCCGCACGTAGGTTTCCACGTGGGGCGAGGCAGCCACAAGGAGGCAGCGGACCCCGTGCCTCCTGGTGAGCGCGGGGAAAGGGCCGCGACCGTCGGGGATGGTAGTCCTGGCGGAGGCGGAAGGAGCAGGGTGCGGGGCGGCGGCCGCCGCCTGGCCATACGACCTGGGGGCCGAGATGTTGGGGCCCCCAGGGGTGGTGGAGGGAGCAGGGGGAGGGGGAGAAGGGGAGGCTGCGGCGAGTGCTTGGGCAGCCGGGGGGAGAGTCCCCGCCGCGGGGGGTTTAGCCTTCTGGGTGGGGCTCTTGCCCTTCCTTTTCCCCTGGCCCTTCCTGCCCTTTTGGGGGGGTGGGTTTCGGGCCGGGTTGCTGGAGGACGCCGCGGCGGAGGTGGTGGAAGCCCCGGAGCCTGTGCCCGCGCCCTCAGTCGACATGGCGTCAGAGTCTTGGGCGGCCCTGGATGAGTGGGCCGCCGTTTTGGGGGTGGGAGGGGTGACAGTGGAAGACGAGGGGAGGAGGGGGTCACCGGATGACCCTCCGGCGGGTGTGGGGGTCATGGTGGTGGGTTTGTAAGATGGGGGAAATTTGTTGGGCGTGGGGCCTTTAAGAGAGAGCGGGGGAGGGGAGGAGAGTGGAGTGGAAGGAAGGGTGGAGGCGTGGCTGCCCCTCCCCCACCGGCCAGGCTGAGGACCCAGTCAGGTGGGGGAAGGGCAGAGCCAGGGCAGTGAGGTCAGGGGAAGGTGAGACCTAAGATGGCCGCTGCTCCCAGCACAAGATGGTAAGATGGCTCCTTTTCTGCACTGGGATGTGAGGGAGTAAAGTTTGTGCGTGTGTGGTGGGGGCGGGGCTCAGGCGCTTAGGTGAAGTGAAAAATAAAGGGGGGTGGGAGGGGGCGTGGGCACAGCCAACCTGGGGGAAATGGGGGGGGGGGGGTGCCCACGTGCGCCTGAGGGGGAGCGGCCCACAGCAGCTGTTGCAGAGCCCTCAGGAAACCAGGGGGAGAAGGAAGGGGCAGCTGGTTAGAAGGGGGCCTAGGTGGAGGAGGGGCCCCCAGCGGCGGCTGGGTGTGGGTGGTGGGGGCAGTAAGGGGGGGGGGTGGCTGCAGGGGTGGGGCAGGGGCACACCCTAACACCCAACCTCTGGCTATGTAGCCACCCCTCTGGAGTCCCGGTGGAAAAGAAGGGCTCTGCCCAAACTCACCCCTCCCAGGCCACTCTACAGGAAGAGGCCTGTGGAGGGGGCCCAACCGCCGCTTTCAGAAGCCCCTTACCTTTCCTGGGGGGTGAGGATGCAGCAGCTGCTGGATGAGGAGGTGGGTTGTTCAAGTGGGGGGCAGCAGCAGTTCCCCTGTCTTTGGTAGTGTGGGGAATGGGGCAGAAGGAACGCAGTGCTGCTGAAGGCTGGGAGGAATGAGTCTCCCAGAGGTCATCTGCATGAGACTGCAAAAGGTGTGCATATGTGATACCTTTTCAGGCAAAGCCTGATGGGTAGCAAGTAAGCCATGAGATTTGGTCTATTGTAAACATGTAGTTGTAAAATCACAATTTAAGCTGACACTTAATGCGGGAGTTGTGAGATCTCACCAATGCTCTGGGTTGTTGTGGGGGACAGGGCAGTCGCCTTAGCTGTGTAAGACATTGATTGCACAGGGCTCCCTGGTTTAAAGCATTGTGAGAGAAAAGGGGAGGGGTACTGGTTGAGCCAGCTTGTTGAGTGCCTTGGCCCTGCTTATGCCTTGGCCAGATAGCTATAAGCCTGGCTTGACTAATCCTTCCCACCTGTTAAAAGATAGAGCTGGATACTAGGGTGTTTGTGAAACCCCACACTAGAGATACCAAGAGCTGAAATCACAGAGTGGCAGCTGAGGCCACACAGAGCTGAAATCACTGGGTTCTGCCTTAGGGCAGTCCCAAGCAGTGGGATTAGGACCGGTGGACAACAGCAGGACCAGCAGGTGGCCGGTAGGAGCGGTGGTAGACAACGGTGGTAGGAGCGGTGGCGGCGGTGGCGGTAGACGACGGTGGGTGGCCGGTAGGAAAGGCGGCAGACAACAGCGACTGGCAGACAGCTGGTGACAGCAAGGGGAGGCTACAGACAAATGGACAGCTAGTATTGCCCTGGTGATGTATCTGTGGGCTTTGAGTTTGCACCGCAGAGGGTACACCCTGTAACTGTGTGTGTGTGTGTGTGTGTGTGTGTGTGGAAAAGGGCCAAGAGCCCCAGCAAGAGACTGGGTTCTACTGCATATGGGGATGGTATCTGGGTAAAAGGGGTTTTGTCTCTTCTGTGCTGAGATATGCTGCATCTGTTGCTGTAACCTTGGGGTAGGTTACGGTCATTAAACAAGCCATTTCTATCTCAGACTCTGTGCTTGCGACGGGGGGGAGAACCGCCTTACAGGCACCCAGCACGGGGGTGAAATTGTCCCAGGCCACTGGGTGTGGGCTCGAGCCGGTTGGTTGTATCCTTAATAGGAAAACCCCACAAGAGTTGAACCCGGCCCTTCTGGCAGGCATCTGGCGTTAACAGAAGGGTTACATATCTTTATGGCTAGACAGAGCTCATTTTGTGCCTTGGCCTTCCTAATTTTGCCCCTGCTTACTTGTGTTATTTGTTTATGTTCATTCTCTGTACTTTAACCTATGTTCCACTTTTTATATTTTTGATCCTTTTGGATTTTCAGTGAGACAAAAGAATCAGGTGAGACACTTAGTCTCTCTCTCTCTCTCTCTGCCTCCGTTTTCTATCTGTACTTCGGGTTGATAGCACGTCACTGCCTCGGAGAGAGGGCCCTGCAGATATGTGTGGAGAGAGGAGTGGATACCCTCACAGGGTTCTACCTCTCCCTGTTGGAGAGTGGGAACCCCAGGGCAGGCCCCCACACAGCCAGTAGGGAAACAATGCAGGAAGTTGCTTAAAATCCCAGCAGGAGAGGTCAAGTGCTGGCCAGCCCCCTTTCTCCCCACTACCTGGTGAGCAAAGAACTGCAGAGACCCAGCCCCAAGTCCCTGCTGCATGCCTTTTCCCTGCATGACACTGCCCCCTGCTCTGGGCTCCCTCACCCCTCCAGATTTGTTGTGGGGATGGAGGTAGAATCCAGACTGTGAACTGTAGATCAGCCTGGTGGAGGCGGATCCACATTTTCGTGTCTGTGCTGGGTTCTACACAGAAGACTGTTGAGAAGCTATATCCATTCAGAGATGCTGCAGTCAGGGGGTGGCGTAAGGACTCAGTAATTGTAGAGCATCCCAGCGGAGGCCCTGAGGATCAGGATGTGACAAGTCTGGTTGTACATGTATGCCCCCAGGCCTAGCAAAGGCATAGACGCCCCCCCCCCCCACACACACACACAGTGCTAATTGCTCTAGCAGTTCTAATCTGCCTGGGAAGCCCAGGGCTGTGCTGAACACAGATGCCCAGGAATGCCTTGTGTTCAGCACTGAAATGCTAGGCAGCGGTTTGGTTGGATAACGACCTCACCACAGCAGACTGGATAGAAGGAGGTCTGCCTGAGGCATTGAATCCAGTGACTCTTAATAGCTGTGGTTCGTGACTCAGCCAATGGTCAACAAACTCACTCCCCATCCTACAGAAGCTGTCCCTCTGCCCTGCTGGAAACCACACCAGGACATGGAGCATGTGAAGAAAAGAGGAAAGAAGCAAGTTGAAAGATCAGAAGTTGGGGGTAGCCGGGGTGGGGGAGATGGTCTTCTGGGACAGGCCTGCTGCTGATCTGGGAATTCCCTGGAACTGTTTGCAGCACATTTACAGGCTTTTACCTCTGGGGGGGAAAAAAAAAAGTGCAAGAAGTCCTCATCAGAGACATGCTGTTCGCAGACGATGCTGCTGTAGTGTCTCACACAGAAGACCAGCTTCAAAAATTGCTGGATCGGTTCTCCAAAGCGTGCAAGGACTTTGGACTTACCATCAGCCTAAAGAAGACGAACGTACTCGGTCAGGATGTTGGTGAATCCCCATCAATCAGTATTGACAACTATACATTAGAGGTTGTCCACGAGTTCGTTTACCTACAGTCCACCATCACTGACACCCTGTCGTTGGACACTGAGCTAAATAGGAGGATCGGAAAAGCGGCCACAACTCTGTCCAGACTCGGCAAGAGAGTGTGGAATAACAACAAACTGTACACTCACACCAAAATGCAAGTCTGCAGAGCCTGCATCCTCAGCACCCTCCTTTATGGCAGCGAGACTTGGACCCTGTATGCCCGCCAGGAAAAGAGGCTGAACATCTTCCACTTGCGCTGCCTCAGGCGCATCCTTGGAATATCATGGAAGGACAAAGTGACCAACACCGCCGTCCTCGAGCAAGCTGGAATCCCAACCATGCACACCCTCCTCAGGCAGCGTCGACTCCTCTGGCTTGGTCACGTCCACAGGATGAATGATGGTAGGATTCCAAAAGACATCCTGTATGGTGAGCTAGCCTCTGGCAAAAGACCTCCCGGACGCCCCCAGTTGCGTTACAAAAATGTCTGCAAGAGAGACCTCAGAGAGGTAGACATCGAGCTGGACAACTGGGAAGATCTAGCAGACGACCGCAGCAGATGGAGGCAGGGGTTACACAAGGGGCTTCAGAAGGGCGAGTTGAAGATCAGATATCTAGCAGAGGAGAAGCGAGCGCACAGAAAGCACAATAAGGACTTGCCAGACACCCACTACATCTGCAAGAGATGCAGTAAGGACTGTCACTCTCGTGTGGGTCTTTATAGTCACAATAGATGCTATAAATGAAGTCCTCAATTGAAACTTTAAAGGGCGCGATCCATAGTCTATGCAGCCTGAAGGATGCCTACTACATTTACAGGACAGAGGCGAAAGCCAATCTTCCATTAGATTGGTTTTGGTTATTGAGATTCTCCTCTGCTGTCTTGAGTTGGGCGAAAAACAGGGCAATGGAAAAAAAGACTTCTGCAGCAGCTTGGTGTAGCATGGGAGCTGCCAGAGGAGAGTTGTCAACCCAGCAAGCGTAGCAGGGTCATGACCACCAATAACCACATGTGGGTATGCAAACCAAGCCAAGAGTGCTTTGATCTTCATGTTTCTTGGAGTAGGACAAGGATTTCCCCAGGAAAGTCCTGCATGGATACAAAATTGGTATCTGCAGTTGCAAAAATGCTCCGTGGATAATTGCATGCACATCCATGGATGCAGATACCCATGGCTATAAAGCAGATATCTGCAAATCTGCAGAGTTCTACATACAAAATTTGTATCCACAGCTGCACCTGTATACACAAAAATAGGCCACGGATATCCACATCTGTGGATGCAGATACCCTTGAATATAAAGCAGCTATCCATGGATTTGCAGGGCTTTATTCCCCAGGCCCACCACTCTCTTCAAGGTGTGTTGTGGGACTTTTCATCTCCCTCTGAAGCACTAGGTCGCAGGCACTCCCAGATGTCAAAGTTTGACTTAGACTTACAATTTATTAGACCACTCTGTTTTATTAGCAAAGCCGCTCTGCTAATACATTTAGAAGTGAGCCCTCAGTGGGGCTTGTGTCTCTTAATTTATACAGTTGTTTTTGGAGAACAAGTTACAGAGAAGTTACAGACAAAAGAAGAAAAGATTTTAGTCACCACCCTTCGAGATCCCTGAGACCAGTCACGTATCTTCAATTACCTGCCACCCTTAACAATCTCCTTTAACAGCTTCCAGTTAACTTAACTAATTGCCCTTCACACCTTGCATTCTGATGCCTGCTTCTTAAACGTGCTGGCTCCATCTTAATTGCTTCTCCATTCAAAAGCTAACTGTCCCTACGTGTGCTCCCTCAGATACTTTGTAACATGTTTTGGCATGCCCTCTCATATACAATGTATCCAGCATGTCCCCTTATACAATGTTATACTTATACAATGTTATACTTATACAATGTTATACTTCCACACAGAGTAGTGGTACTGAGTAGGTGGCCTATTGGACAGGCCTTGTTTCAGGACAGACTAGTGCTCTGTTGAGTCAAGAACTGGTTAAAACAATAAAAACAAGGTAATTGTGATCATTGCTGGACCCTGGAGGCCACCAAAATGAGCCAAGAAAGCTGTATGTTTCCTCTCCCCTCCATCTTCCTGTGCTTTATCGTGAACCATAATCAACTCCTTCTGCTTCTCTTGTGCTATAAGCCATTGAAGAAGCAATAAAAGGGAAACTGCAGTGACCTTACTCCCAGCTCCTTGCAATGCAAGGCAGATGGAGGTGTTTGTGGTTGTTTTATTATTATTATTATTACTGTTTTCTTAGGGCCAACATTCAGATGCAAATACTAAAACGCATCCTTGTACAGAGATGTAAACCACTCAGGGCTGGACTAGAATGTTCGAGTTTATCCTAGGCAGTTGCAGCCCAGGGACCAAGTTGTGGATGAAAATCACAATTTCTCCCCCTCCTCTTACTGCAGGAAAGGAGGAAGTTATTTCCCATGGAACCGCTTGCTAACCTCTCTGCACCCTGCCTGCTACGCTGGTTGGAGATGAAGGGTATGGAGCCAAGGGTCTTCTCAAACCCCACTTTCTGTTTGCCTGCTACTTGTTCACAGTGGGAAGTATTGGATGAGCAACACCTGCTCTCCTCCCAGGCTGAAACATGAAGTAAAAAGAGAGGGCCCCTTTGCATGGCTATTATGACAGTCCCCTCCCATGCTTTGTGAAAATTGGCTTGTGAATATGAACATGCATAACTAGAAGATACTTTAACCAACGTATTTCATGTAATCTATCAATATTAATATTATAATCTGCTGAATCTGTATACCCTGTCTTTATGCATGTATCATTCTTGTATGTGACATTAGATATATGAAATATGGAGCTGTTTATAGTTCTAAATGTGCTAAGAGCAGCCATTTCTGGTGCCCTGGAACCTGAGTTGCTTAGTGATCAACTCAACAACTTGTAACCAGACTTGTTTGTCCTGTAGGCCCAGATGGTGATTGGTCGTGGCAAGACATGTGACCATACCATCTGGGACTGGAATCTATTCTGAACCTGGGTTTTTTCCATTGGAAGAGGGGTGGGGGTTGCTAAACAAAAGGTTCCCAACTTATGGGAAAGACTATTTGAGCAATGGGAAGAACTCTGAAAGGTAGGAGACCCAAGTCAAAGAGTTTGTCTCTGACTGGAAGCTTTTACCTGAAATAAGAACAGCTGTTTAGGGTAAGACTTGCACATATGAAGTTTCCTAGTGAATCAGAACCAACTGTGCAATTTCTGTTCATTTTAATTTAGTAGCTTACTGTGATCTGTCTGTTTTTACTTGCAGACACTTAAATCCTACTTTTCATACTTCTTAAAATATGCTTTTTTGTTTATTATCAAGACCAGTGTAAATGATTGGTACCTGGTGGCAGCAACTACTGAACTTAGGTCTCTTTCACTGATAAAGGGAGCTTACCATGTGAACTTCCCCTGTGTAAAACTTTTACTCCAAAAAAGACTGATTTATCTGGGGTTTTGATCCTCTTTGGGGGTTGGTTTCCTGGGTTCTGAGCCACAGAACTCCATCCACCCTGAGCTAAAGTGGGTCAGTGTCTGTGTTGCTCTGTGGGGTGTGGTAAGCTCAACTCTGTGCTTTGAATGGAGGACCAGAGGATCCATCCCAGCAAGACAGGGTGGTGGGGAGTCCCAGAGAGCAAGAAGGTGGGCATCAGTGGCTTGATCAGCACAGTGGGAAGCACTCCCAAGGGGTCTTCTATGACTGCACCCCATCATCACCATGATGGGCTGTTACAGTGCAGCCTCATGGTATTGAACAAATGAGGTGCAGTGACTAGTCACAGGTGGGCAGCGAATCCGATATTAGAAACACAGCACAACCCCTCTGTCGGGTGGAAAGGCCGGCGAGTGCTGCAGCCCAGGTTGTAGTCAGAAAATCTGGCACACAGAGCTTCATTTCAATTAGCCATCACTTTCTCTCTGCTCCCTGCCACCCCCAAGGAGGTGGCATGCTCCACCGGGCTGGTTTGTTCCTCTGTTTCCATTGGGCTCCCAATCACCTGTCAAAGGCCTCAGGACTTCCAATGAGGTGCATGTCAGCAGCTAGCAGCTCCTTGCATCCTCCTTTGCCTTTGGGCCACAAGTGGGTGGAATATGGTGCTGGGACCCTGAGCAGAGGTCCACGTCATTGTCTGGCATGATGTCTCCCTTTGAACAAACTGCTCAGGGACAGCATATGTACCAGGCAAGCTGTCATGACTGTGAATGGTTAAACCCAGAGAGAGTGGGTTCTCTATTGGCAAGCAGCCACATGAGCCAATGGGAAGAGAGAGGGATCTTTTGAACTCACGTGGGTACCTGCTGAGGGGGCACTCTGTTGTGTGGCTGGAGGAGAGAGAGACGGATGTTTTAAGCCTGAGCAGGGTTTAAGGAATCCAGTAAATATCCAGGCCCCAAGGAGATCTGGGTATACAGATATGTAAGTAGAAAGGAAATGTTTAGTCAGACACAATCAGGTTATTTTTTTATTTTGGTTTTGGTGCAGGACTTCTCAGGCTGGCTGAGGTACCCCACCCCTGTACACTGTAACTGCTAAACTGAATCCCAAGGAAGTAGTTCTGCGTGCTTGTATTTACCCTTTTTAAAAATTCCTGTGTAACACCCAGCAACCAAGTCTGTTTTATCACCTTACTTGTATACTTTATCTTTTGCTTTGTTAATAACTCCCCCTTTTTTAAGGCAGTGATTTGATTCCTGTGTCTTAGAGAAGGGTCTGTGTATATGTAAGCCTAGGACTGGAAGGTCAGCTATCAGACTGTAGCTTAATTTCTTCCTCTTTGTTTTCAAACTCTCTTCTAAGGGAGGGTTAAGAGCTTGGGGTTACCCCACAGAGAGACATCCCAAGTATGTCTTCCTGGGTTTTAAAACGTGGTTTTGGTTTTGGTTTTCATTTGGGTGGTGGCAGCTCCCTCCCAGGGTCAGGGAATCTGGGACCTTGAGAAGCTTTTTAAGCAGAAGCCTATAGAAGCAAGATATTTTTAAAGTCTTTTGCAGGGCCCCACCTTCTGCACTCTGAATGTCAGAATGGGGATCAGCCTTGATACAAGCCATTAAATACAAAGGGCCAGGAGCTTTGGTCTGGTTGAGCTATGCACTGGGCAGGTTGGGATGGGGGAGCAAAGCATATTTAAGTCACTCTGTGATCCCATGAGCCAGGGCCTGACAGGAGTAGCCTGGTCCCCAGCATATGGTGGAGCATCTCCATCACATAATGCATGCATGTGGTCCACAGTGTGTGTGCATTTGAGGCTCTTAATTCACTCTGCTGTAAATCTAGAGTAGCCTATCCAAGTCAATGGAGTTGCTGTGGTGAATTTGGCCCAGGAGATGCTAGAATTTCCAAGGTTCACTCCCGTTGGTGGGCCTTGACACACCCCAGAGGCCTCACTGATTTCATCCAGGCCCCATTGATAAGGAAGTGCTCACCATGGGGGTGTCACAGACTGACCCTGAGACCTCTGTTCCTCCATTCTTCCCTCCGCCTCCCATCTGCATACAAAGGAGACGTCCCAATAGTGGCTTTTCTCCCACATCTGCCTTGGTGCAGAATTCCAGGTGCAGGTGGCTTCTTATGCTTTGCATGCTTCAGCAGGGAGGAGGTATTAATGGGATGGAAATTTCATGGAAAATCAACATTTTCAGATGGAGATTGGAGACGTCATTTGCTTGAGGTGGCATGAAAAAATACCTCCAACATGTCGCTGTCTCCCAACTCTCGTCTTAACAGCCACATCAGCACATGGGTGAAGGGCACCAGACATTAATGGAGGCCCCAAATGCCGTGTGTGGACAAGCCAGGCTGCTCGTGTGTCCCTCCTAAAACCCTAAGTACCCACCTGGGAGTCTGTGGCTAGCAATGTTGGAGGTGGCCAGTGCAGAAGCCCCAGACTTCTGAAGACTGCATATACATGAGCAACACACTGCAAATCCTGCAGCCATAGGTTCCAGCTCCTTTTCATTTGTAGTTTTGCTTTTATGCCCACTTCATTTGCATGTTTCTTGTACTTTAGACTTCAGGTGAACCCTGGTTGTACATGTGACTCATGGCTTTCTTCAGCCAGGTCTCGACCCAGCAGGCTGGCTTTCATAACGCACCAGAGCAGCACCTTTTAAGGAGAACCCACTTGTTCTTCCTTTTTCCCCACCAGCGGTGGCTCCATCAGAATCTTGTCCTTGTGAAACTTCTCCCAGCGAAACCTCTGGAACAGAACATGGGGCTTTCCTGGGTTTTTCAGGAAAGGGGACAAATCTGTCTTCATGTCTCTGGATTTACAAAATGTAGTGTTAAGTTTTCGAAATCTACGTGCTTCCAAAAGACCAAATTCAGAAATCAAACCAGGAACTGTAGGAAGCGGACAGTTTGTTAAACTGTATGGCCGTGGCTACACTAGCCCCGACCTTGTGAAAGGGGTATGCTAATGAGCTACTTTGGCAGATGCTAATGAGACACTGCCATGAAAATTCAGGAACTCATTACCATAATGGCAACTGGGCATGTTTCGAAAGTGCCACTTTCGAAATGAACGCCACTGGTGTAGATGGGGCCTTTCGAAAGGACCCCCCCCAGATTTCAAAAGCCCCTTCTTCCCAAAACCAAACCGGCAGTTTCGAAGCTTGCGCGGCCACCATTATGCTAATGAGGTGCTGCATATTCCTGGAAGTGCCTCATTAGCATATTCTGAAGTGCCATATTACCATAGCCCTCCCAAAAGGAGGGGCTAGTGTGGCCGCACCCTATATCAAACACTCCTAGCAAAGTTGACAAAAATGAGCCTTGGACACAATTAAGTGGAGGAAAACTGGGGGGAGGGTGTCTAATTGTTGGTATTTAACAAAAAAAAGTATAATTTAGGGATTCATGTTAAAGTCCTCCCTAAATTCTACCTCTCCCTGCCCCACACCTTAAAAAGATCTATTGGTGGGGGAGGGGAGAGCAACATATTTGTGGAGGGCGGGGGGGGAGGTATGATTGACATTCAGGGGGCTAAAAAAGCAGTAGAAATGTCACAGTCTGAGACACTCTTCAGCTACCAGAAGAGAGTTCTGGTGTCTCTTATTGTTCAGCTCAGACAATAACAAAGACTTGGTGATTTCATAGCCAGAGGGGGAAATGGCCTATCTAATTAAACAGAGTTTACAGTGAGTCATAACACAGAGGTTGGAACTCAGAGCAAAAAATATGGATGACATCCTGGATCGTTTTCTGCTGCTCTTAGAGGTTGGTGGTTTGCAGCTTGGGGTCTGTGGCCCCTTCTCAGTCTGCAGGCTGTGTCTAAGCTAGAAGGTATGAACCTTGAGCTGAGAGACCTTCAAAAGTACTAAATCATCAAATACCCCATGTTTGCCTACCATGAGGCAGACCCTGCCTTGCACCCCAAAAAGACATTTACCTGGGGCCTAGCACTGTGTTCTCTCAAGCAGAGAGGGAGACCAGGCAAGATTCTATCTGGTCCTCATACCTGTAACATAGGGGCAGACTTAGATCTCCCCTATCAATGTTTCCAGCATATGGCTCGAGCATCATTGAACAGAACCTTGTGCTGGCTGGTCACTGCAAGTGGAGAGCCGAAGACATGCTGTCAGTGAGTGACAGAGTTAAACTAGGCGGTGGAGCAGCAGCTGCAGATACGCCCTAGAATACAGCAGGTTTCAGGGGCACCATTGATGGGTGTGAGTAAAGCAAAATGACCTCGCTTTCTCCCACCCAAGCAAGGATGGCTTGTATATGTAAAGGGAAACCCAAACTCCACAGGTGTTCAGCTGCCTAAAATCTGGAGCAGGGACCCAGGCAAGGTGCTTTGGCTGACAAGTTTTTTGATTTGCGGCCTGTTAACTTGGCGTATTCCACCCTTCAGAGACAGGGAATCCCAGGCTGCTCTCTTTTTCCCCTCCAAAGCATCTGCCCCCTGCTGGCATTGCAAGGCTGTGAGGAGGAGGAGGATGCTAGAAATAAGCTCCATTTCCTCATACACACCAAGAAGTCAAACCCACATAAGGTTGAAATGTGGCTCAGATAAATATTCCAATGTTTAGATGCTCGTCCTAAATCATCCCTGTCCCTGATGTCTGCCTCCCCCACTCCCTGACCGCCCCACTCCCTGAACCACCTGCAGCAGCCAATCTCCTCCAACTTGGTTTTGTCCCATAAAGGGGGAACAGTCCATCACCCGCATTCTGTCCAGAGGTACCCAGCTGTCTCTCTATACCCAGCTGTCAGCTTTGGGGCCATCTCGCTCTACTCCAGTATTCCCTGGAAGCTGAGCGCTTGGGTGGCTGCCCAGCAGAGTTCAGGTGCCACCCAGCTGATTAGCAGAGCACCCATAGCAGGCAGCCTGTGTTTCTATTGGTGGTGCACATCCATACATGCCTTGGTGCACATAACAAAATTTATTCTGCCCATGGATGGAAAAAATGAGTAGGAACACAGCTCAACTTCTTTGTAAAACTCTGGGGTGTTTATTACAGGTGAAAGGAAATAATAGAGGGGTGGGTGTATGATTGCTGAGGGGAACTGCCTGCAAATACAGGCTGAACTGCTGTAATCCAGGATTCTCTGGTCTGGCAACAACCCTGGTCCAGCTTTGTCAGGGACCCTGTGGGTGCTTTGTGGCTGCAGCCCTCATGGGGAAAAACACATGGCTGGTCAGTTTCTGACAGCACAGGGGAGCCAGGAACCAGGCTGCTGCTAGGTTGCCATTTCCCCACTGCTTGAGGGACTTGGGAAACTGACCAGCACATGGTGGGTGATCAGTTTCCCAGCTCCTGCATGCCCAGAGGAGATGAAAACCAGGCTGCCGCCTGGTTACCAGCTCCCCTGGGCTCCCTGCCGTTCTGGGAACCAGGTGCCACATCTCCCTGGTTTCCACCAGCAGTGGCAGCTGTCTACCTGCCTGGCTTCCCCCAGATGGGGGATCCTGGTGGGCTGACAGCCGCAGAACGGCTTTGAGTTTTGCTTAACTCTCATTAACGTGAGTTAAGTGCAACTTGAAGGTTTACTGTAGCTGCTGCCTGTGGGTAGACTGACTACAGTGCCTCAGGTCAGCCTAATCTGGGCTACTGCTGGGCTTATAAAGGGCTACTGTTGGACAGCTGGAGGAGGCGGGACTGAGACAGGCTGGGTCCTGGGGCAGGAGAGCCTTGCTGGGATGGTGCTCACTCCTGTGTTGACTCCCTAGAACCGGGGCTTGGGGACTCTGGGAAGCTGTCAGCAGCAGGAGCGACAGAGGGCCTGTGGAGGGGCAGCCACGAAGGCTTGGGCTGCAGGCAGTTCAGACGGTTTCTCTTTGAGGGATAACCTCAGCTAAAGACAGAAACTCCTTGGCTGAGGCAGGGTGTGGCTGGTGAGAGGCTTGGCCCACTGACAGGCCCATGGCCCACATATCACTCCTGAGGAGAGCCTCCTGCAACAACACAAATGTTATATAAATGTGAGTAAACATATGTAAACAAGATGGGACTTAAGTAACTCTGGCCCTGCTGGTTTTGCTTGTTCTCCTTTCCTACACACCACCCAGAAGGCTTATATAACGTGGCTTTTTGAGTTGCTATCTTCATTCTTTTCCACCAGTCCTTGTTTGCTAAGGGCCAGATTCAGCAGAGCACTTGTGTGACTTCGAGGCCACTCAGACATTGTAACACACGATTAAGTACACTGATGAATGAGATAGTGCTGCCCAGTGGCTGGAGCTCTGGGTTGTGACTCGTTTGCTGCGGGTTCAATCCCAGTCTGCCGGAGGAGTCGTGAGCCTCTCTCTGCCTCAGTTTGCCAATCTGCCCAAAGGGGATAATGATATTCACTTTCTTTCCAAAGCACTGTAGAAAAGCTGGGTATTAAATGAAGGCCTCAGTAAACAGCTAACCTTTCTAGAGCGGATGTTGAGAGGCCTTAACTATTGAGTTTCCCAAATCATGGGGTTGAGGCATAGCCACAGCCTGTAGTCTGAGGGGGGGTGGAAAACCCAGGGGTTTGCCCCTTGGCTTGCTAAAGAGAAGTTACTCACCTGTAGTAACGATGGTTCTTCGAGATGTGTCCCCGTGGGTGCTCCACAATAGGTGTCGGGCTCACCCGGCGCTGCAGATTGGAAATCTTCCAGCAGTTTCTCCTGGATCGCGCATGCGCCGGCGCGTGCCACCCCCCTGCGCGCCCCCGGCCGCGTGCATGATCCGGTCCCCGCCAGTTTGTTGACCAACCGCCTCGGATGCTCCTGAAAAACACTAGACAGAGATCCGAAGCGGGGAGGATGGGCAGGTGGTGGAGCACCCACGGGGACACATCTCGAAGAACCATCGTTACTACAGGTGAGTAACTTCTCTTTCTTCTTCGAGTGGTCCCTGTGGGTGCTCCACAATAGGTGACTACCCAGCAGTACCCCAAGTAAGGAGGTGGGTAATCAGTTTATGTGCAGCTTGCCCCCGAGAGGACTGCTGTCGACAGACGGGTATCCTCTCAGAATACCCGAGGCAGGGCATAATGCTTGGCGAAGGTGTCATAGGATGACCAGGTCGCCACTCTACAGATGTCTGTTAACGCGATGCCCTTGAAGAAGGCTGTTGACGCCGCCACCGCCCTGGTGGAGTGAGCCCTGGGCGGGGCCAGCAAAGGAGTCTTTCCAAGTTCGAAGCACATTTTTATACAGGACACAATGTGCTTTGAGATTCTCTGGGAACAGAGACCTTCTCCTTTTGACCCAGGAGCGAGAGAGACTAGAAGCCTGTCTGTTTTCCAAAAGGACTTAGTTCTGTCTATGTAGAAGGCCAACGCCCTCCTCACATCTAGGAGATGCAGGCGTGCCTCCGTGCCGGAGCTGTGAGGCTTCGGGTAAAAACGAGGGTAAAACTATTGGCTCGTTAAGATTGGACTCCGGAGAGACTTTTGGAACAAAGGCTGGGTGCAGCCTTAAGGTTACCGTCTCCTTTGAGAATACTGTGCAGTGCGGCGTTGTCATCACTGCCATGAGCTCACTCACCCTGCGGGCTGATGTAGTTGCAAGGAGGAAGGTTGTTTTTATTGTAAGGAGACATATGGGAACTGTGGCTAATGGTTGAAAAGGTGGACCCGATAGCGTGCTGAGCACCAAGTCCAAATTCCACGATGGTGGAAGCGGTTTCCGAGGGGGGTACAGGTTTACCAGCCCCTTCTAGAACCTGGTAACAATAGGATGGACGAATACCATGGGCCCTTCCTCTGTATGCCGAAAAGGCTGATATAGCGGCGAGGTGGACCTTTAGCGAGGATAGAGAAAGCCCACCTCTCTTGAGGTCCAGTAAGTATTCTAGTATTACAGGTATAGTGACGTCAAGGGGAGCTAACTGCTTGGCGGAACACCAGGCTGTGAAACGAGTCCATTTGTGCTTGTAAGTCCTCCTGGTGGAGGTCCTTCGGCTACATTCCAGGACTTGTTGTGCTCCCTCCGTACATGTGCTCTTTAAGGAGCTGAGCCATGGATTAGCCATGCTTGTGGGTGTAGACCTTAAGGGTGCGGGTGCACTATGGACCCTTGAGCCTGCGGGAGTAAGGCCGGCGCCACCGGTAGAGGGAGAGGTGGGCGGTCCGACATGCGCAGAAGCAAGGGAAACCATTGCTGCCGATCCCAAGCGGGACTATGAGTATCATGCGAGCTCTCTCCCTTCTGGCTATGTGCAAGACCTTGCGGATAAGCGCTGCGGGGGAAACGCGTAAGGTAGGGAGCCCTTCCATGAAAACATGAATGCGTCCCTCAGGGACCCCCACCCCACTCCTGCCCTGGAGCAGTGCTGGGGACACTTTTTTTTTTTTGTACTGGGTGGCAAACAGATCGATCTGGGGGAACCCCCATGTACGAAAAATGCGCTGTAGCAGATTGGAGCAGATCTGCCATTCGTGCGTGATTGTGAAGCACCTGCTCAGCTGATCTTCATTCACATTGTGAGCTCCCGGCAAGTACGAGGCTTTCAACGTTATGTTGTTGGCGATGCACCGATTCCACAATCGGAGTGCTTCCGCACATAGGGCACGGGATCGTGCTCCTCCTTATCGATTGATGTAGAACATAGTGGAGGTATTGTCGGTATTGAATCCTGACTACTTTGCCATGTAGGTAATCTCGAAAATGTTTGCAGGCGTTGAACACTGCTCTGAGCTCCAGTATGGATATGTGCAGTGCCTGTTCCGTAGGGGACCATAGCCCTTGCGCTACCTTGTCGCCGATGTGCGCTCCCCATCCCATGTGGGAGGCGTCGGTAGTAAGAAAAATAGAAATTTGTGGTTGGTGAAAAGGCACCCCCACGAGCAGATTCTCGGGGTTTTCCCACCACGCCAGGGATCTGCGCACCTCTGTTGTGGGCGACACCACCCTGTGGACAGTGCGGGATGGCGGTTTGTAAACGCTCGCCAGCCAATGCTACGGGCTTGACATGTGCAACCTGGCATTCTGTACCAGAAACGTCACTGCTGCCATATGGCCCAGCAGCTGTAGGCACGGTAAGATCGGCACCGTGGGGCTGTATGTAATGACTTGCACCAGCAAACTGATTCCGTGGAAGCGGGCATCGGGTAGGTACACCCTTGCTGTGATAGAGGTTATGCGTGCCCCTAAGAACTCTATATGTTGTGTGGGTTCGGACTTTGACTTTGCGAGGTTAATGACTAGGCCCAGCGAAGAAACGTGTCCGCTGTGACGCGTATCATGCATGAGACCTCTGCCTTCGAGGTCCCTTTTAGCAGGCAGTCGCCCAGATATGGGAGAAATAAACACCCCCTGTCTGTGCAGGTAGGCTGACACCACTGCCAGGGTTTTGGTAAAGACTCTGGGGGCCGAGGAGAGGCCAAACGGAAGAACCCTGTGCTGGAAGCGCTCCTGGCCGACCGTGAAGCGGAGGAAGCGTCTGTGTGCCAGGTGGATTGTTATATGAAAGTAAGCATCTCGTAAGTCGAGTGCTGCAACCCAGTCTCCATCGTCCAGTGCCGGGAGTATCAAGGCAACTGTGATCATCCGAAAACGTTGCTTGCACAAGTAACGGTTGAGGCCCCGAAGATCTAAGATGGGCCTCCAGTCTCCTGTTTTCTTCTCCAATAGGAGGTACCAGGAATAAAAACCTTCCCCTGGAATTATTCCGGCACTCTTTCCACCGCCCTTGTGAACATAAGGTGAGTCACCTTCTGCTTGAGCCTCGCCTCGTGGTAGCGCCCCTGAGGTGAGGCCTGGTGGGAGGCTTCGTCAGTGGAAGTGACTGGGAGGGGATCGCATAACTGTGGCTATGATCTCCAGCACCCATGTGTCTGTGGTGATCTTTTGCCATTGGGAGTGGAACGGTCTGAGGCGATGATGGAACATGAGATGAGAGTAGCATTGAGCGAGGGTAGAGATAGTGCAGCCCCCGACATACCCATCAAACTTGTTGCCTTTGAGGCCTGACCCGAGGGCGTACGGCTTTGTTGAGAACGTCACCTAGGGTTCTGTACTGTTGCCGCTATTGACAGCGCCCGTGGCCATAGCCCCGTTGATATTGAGCACGCTGTGGTTGTAAACGTAGCGTCTTTGCTGAGGATAAAATTTTTCCCTCCTGTATGGGGGAGTATAAATGCCCGAGGTTCTAAGTGTAGCTCTCGAGTCCTTACTGGAGTGAGGGACCGAGTCGGTTGAGTCTGCAAAACAGCTTTTGTGTATCAAAGGGAAGGTCCACGATCTTCGTCTGTAGGTCCCTCGATATACCCGACGTCTAGGGCCAGGATTCTCTACGCATGACCACTGCTGTAGCCGTTGAACGTGCCACCGTGTCTGCCACGTCCAGGGCAATCTGGACTCCCGTCTGCGATGCTGCGTAGCCCTCTTGAACAATCGCCTTTAACAGCGGCTTTTTGTCTTCCGGGAGTGAATCCATGAGGGGAGTAAGCCCGGAGTAATTATCAAAATTATGGTTTGCTAGGTGTGCCCATAATTTGCCATTCTCAATAGAGAGGCCCATAGGAGAGGAATATACCTTCCTGCCAAACAGCTCTAGCTTCTTAGCATCTGTGTCTGATCCCCCGATTTGTACTGAGAAGCCTTTGACCTCTGCTGGGACGACCCGACCACCAAAGAATTTGGTTGTGGGTGACTGAAGAGGAACTCCATGCCCTTTGCCGGGACGAAGTATTTCTTATCCGCTCTCTTGTTCGTAGACGGAACAGAGGCCGGAGTCTGCCATATAGTAGTGGCTGACTCCAGAATGGCCTTGTCCAGCAGAATAGCAATTTTGGATGAAGCCAGGGGTCTCAAATTTTTCGGGAGTTTGTGATGTTTCTCCTGCCCCTCTGCCATTTGAATGTCTTGCGTGAAAGCCACCCGTCTAAACGGCTCCTGAAAGTGTTTAAGGGCATCGAGGGGAGAGACATCCCCGGGGGGGGACCTGCCCCTGGGTGCAGGCCTGTGGTTTGTCTGCATGCAGCATGATAAGGACGACCATAGCAGCATGGGCAAAGGTCCGGGGATGGAGACCTGGACCACTCACGGGGTGTGTACCCCCGATGTCTGGGAGAGCGAGACCTCCGCGACGACACAGATAGAGGTGAAACTGGCTTGTGATAGTACGCCAGGGGATCCAATCCCAGAAATGGTGAAGGTGGCCCAAGCCATGGTGACATTGGTTGGAGAAACGGAGAAGGAGTTTTTTTTTTTTCGGATGGGCCGGTGGAGACACAGGCCTTCGGTGCGGCGTGTGAATCTCAGGGGGAGGGCTTGGTGCTAACAGCAGCGCAGCCCTGTCCAGAGATGGACTGCGGTGCCGGGTTTTTGATGTTGCCTTGCCCCTCTGTTGCGGGGCCGGCACCGCACCCTCCCATGCTGGGGATCTCGGCCCCGCTGTCAGCGCCGTGCTCGGCACCGTCAGCTGCGGTGCCGCGTGGGTATCCCCCTCCGGTGCCTGCAGGCTCCATGCCTGGCAGCCCTGCACCGCTGGTGCCGCGGGGGTCTGTGCCTCCGGTTCTGCCGCTTGCCTGGCTCACGCTGTAGGCACCGCGCGTGCCGGTTGTTGTTTTACCGGAGGCTCAGCCTCTGCCATGTGCACTGCCGCTTGCCCGAGTATGCGGCTGGTGGCTGTGTGCTCCGCTCGTCCTGCTCGCTGCAAACGCACGGCAAGGATCGAGCCAGGGAGAGTTTCCTCCGTTTCTGCACTGAGGGGGTCAGAGAGCATTTTATGCCTCATCGCTCTGTCCTTCCTGGCCCTGGCTGTGAGCTTAGCACAGTGAGAACGCATCTGGGTAAGCTGTAATTCCCCCAGGCGTCGGATGCCTTCGCTATGCCCCACGGAGGCCGGCATAGCTTCACGGCATGACTCCCGCTTTTTAAAACCTGAAGAGGCCATTGCGGTGAGTCCTTTATTGTTAATAGGGTACTTAGCACTTAATCCGTGCCTTTCCACCCCAAATAGTGATCACCGGCCTGCGGGGCAGCGGGCGGCCTAAATGGCCTTCACGTCCGCTCTTCTCTTCTCCGCTCCTCTCTTTTTCCCTTTTTTTTGCTGATATTCTCTTTGTCTTTGCCTTCTCTCTCCTTTTTTTTTTTTTTTTTAAATAACCCAAAACAACAAATCACACGTCGAACAAAACCACTAAGTAATCTGGCTCTGGCCTTAGCCTGAGTGGATTCCGTCTGCAGCCGATGGCGATTGAGAAGGAACTGGCGGGGACCGGCTCGTGCACGCGGCCGGGGGTGCGCAGGGGGGTGGCGCACGCCGGCGCATGCACGATCCAGGAGAAACTGCTGGAAGATTTCCCATCTGCGGCGCTGGGCGAGCCCGACACCTATTGTGGAGCACCCACAGGGACCACTCGAAGAAGAAGCTCAGGGTTGTGAGTTCAATCTTTCAGGAGGGTATCTGAGGCAAACACATTTTAAACAAAACAATCTGGCAGGGATGCTGATAGGTTCTGCTGTGAGGGCAGGGGTCTGGACTCGATGACCTCTGAAGGTCCCTCCCAGTTCTAGGAGATAGGGGCAATAAATAATAAGTGCAAGACTCACTTCCATTCCCAAAATCATCATGGCCAGTGAAGTTTTGCAAGAGCAAAAGGTTCTGCATGTGTTTACATAGTCAGGCCCCAATTCAGTGAAGCCTCTTTATCCAGCAAAATGCTGGAGCTTCTCATTAGCCCTAAGGAGGTACCTAACCCCCAGTGGCTTCAGCTGGATTCAAGCCTGGGTTTACTCATTGGCCCTTCAATCAATTTTAAATATATTTCCTCTTGTTTGCAAATCACTGAAGAAATCATTCTGATTTCAACCAAATGCATGAGTCTTGCCCCAGTAATCCAGGGGCATGGAAATAATGGAATTAGCTGTGTTCACACTCATCATTGACATGTAGGGTGGGAATCTGTCATTTTCTGTAGAGGATTTTCTGAATGAAAGCAAAGCTAGTGAATGATTTTGCTCCTTCCTTGTACAATGAGAATCTGAGTGCACATACTGGGTTGGGACACCTACCACTGTGGGGCTCTGGTCTGGAATAGGGGCTCCCAGGCCAAACAATGAATGGTAGTGCAATGTTGACAGCATTCTGCACTTCCTATGATCCAGTAACTCCACTGTGCACTAGGGTTCCCCCTAATTTTTTCCATCCATGGGTGGAATAAATAGTATGTGCACCAAGGCATGTGTGGATGTGCACCACCAATAGAAACACAGGCTACCAGCTGTGGGTGCTCTGCTAATCAGCTGAGTAGCACCTGAATCTCTCCTGGGTGGCTGCCCAAGCCTTCAGCTTACTGGGAACACTGATGGACACTATTGGGATGCTGGAGATCTGAGGAAGTTGGACACATACAGCACTGGCTCCCAGATAAAGTCAGTACTGACATGCCAATGCCTCAGCCCAGGAAACCTGACACTGCTCACCATTAGTAATAGATTCAGACAGCGTGCTGAGCGTGAGCAGCCTTTGAAATGTGCTGACAAGGCAAATGAAGGGCCCTGGCCTACCAACACATTCCCCATGACAGTGACGTTTGTTCACACGTAAGAGTGGATTTGGGCAGAATTTAGCCACAGCTGGAATTAAAGCCGGGGGGAGAGCTGCACAGTCCCATGGATGGGAAGGGCAGCCAGAGGGCTCTGCATCCTTTGTCTTTAGCCCTGTTGCACTGTGGGACAAAGGGACTCTGCTGGCCTGGAGATGGAGGTACAGAGCCATGGCACAACCTGCTGCGCTTCCCACTGTGTAGCTCCCAGAAGAGCCCCTCCTGCACTATGGGATCTAGGAGTAGATGTTGATGGATTATCCAGCATCAGTGGGGCAGGGGCCAGCCTCATGGTTGCATAAAGCAAAGACACACTGAAGCCATAATCCTCTAGGCGGCACAGAAAGTATTCCCAAAGAATCCCACTGACCTCGAGCAGGGCCTCAGCTGAGCATAAGATGCATATACTGACTATTGGTCTTCAGGCCAGACTTCTGCCACATGTCCTACGTTAGAAGTGAATGCTGTGGCGGAAGTCAAGAACGCTATGTAATGTCTTTTCTGTTGAGGATTTCATGTTAATCTGAAAAAAAAAAGCCCATAACTAAGCAAGTGGTTTTATAACAACAGTGACACATAGCAGCTGTTTATTTTCCAGCATTTATTTTGATTTGTATCAGTTGAAATGTTCACAGTTGCACAGCACTATGGAAGGACCAGACAGTGGGTAGGGAGGCAAAACTATTTCATGGCAGCCGCTGTTGTTCAAACGTAAAGTTTTATAAAGTAAACCTCAAATTGCCAGGCAGCGTTATCCTTACTTTGCCTCAGTATATTTTGTTTTTGCTCCATGGAACTATGTTTTCATCCATTTGTGTGTATGGTGAAATTGACACTTGCCAATAAAAACATCAAATCCCTCCACACCTAAATTTAACTAAACCACAATGTTTAAAAGTGATGTGTGTGGAGTAAACCGCAACTGCTTGCAATGCATTGAGAGAGCCAATGAGACCCTTTATCCCCATACTATAACGTTGTGTTATTTTTCCACCAAAAATAGAATTTAGAGGAATATTTTTGATCTTACTTCCCACTGTTTGTGGTGTCTGTTAAAGATCTTGTTGTATATGTTATAGGGAACCGATAATTGAAGCTGTGTTCTTTGGTTTAACTAAAACTTCAGTGAGCCTGGCTTTTACACATTTGTTTGTCTGAAACCCATTTTAGCAACACATCCTTCTTCCCCCTTTGCTGAGCCAAGTAAATTTAAAATAAACTTTTCACTGTAAAACAAGCAAACCACTATGCCAAATGTGGAGAGTACCTGCTTCATTTTGTGAGAAGGGTGTTTCTTCACGTTAGAACTATTTATTTGCATTGTGGTAGAGCCTATGGACACACCATGAATCCACAATGAAGGGTCCTGTGGCACCTTATAGACTAACAGCAAAGTTTTGAGCATGCTGTTACAGATCCAGACTAACACGGCTACCCCTCCGATACCTGACACAATGAATCAAGACCGCATTGTGCTAGGTGCTGTATAAATACATGACAAAATATGGAATCATAGAATTGTAGAACACTAGAATTGGAAGGGACCTGGCGAGGTCATCAAGTCCAGTCCCTGGCCCTCACGGCAGGCCCAAGCACCTTTTTCCTAATGTCCATCCAAAACCTCTTGTGCTGCAGTTTAAGTCCATTGCTTCTTGTCCTATCATCAGAGGCCAAGGAGAACAATTTTTCTTCCTCGAGTGTCCCCGTGGGTGCTCCACGATAGGTGTCAGGCTCACCCCGGCACCGCAGATCGGATCTTTCCAGCAGTTTCTGCCGGACCGCGCATGCACCGGTGCGCACCACTCCCCTGCACGCTCCTGGACACGTGCGCGATCCGGTCCCCGCCAGTTCCTTCTTAACCGCCATCGGCTGCAGACGGAATCTGCTCAGGCTGCGGCCAGAGTCAGCATATTTAGAGTTTTAGAGTTTCTTTTCAGAGTTCTTAGTTAAATTGTTTGTTTCTTTATTGCAAAAAAAAAAAAATAATATATATATATATATATATATAAAAGTAGAAAGTCTTAGTAACGAGAAGGAGGAGCGGAGGCAACCCGGGGACGTGAAGGCCAGTAGGCCTCCTGCTACAGCAGGCTGGAGTCCGTGAGAGGGGAACAGGCACAGAGAAGGTGCTAAGTACCCTATTAACAGCTCAAAGACTCACCGCAATGTCCTCTTCAGGATTCAAGAAGTGTGAGTCGTGCCGCGAAACTATGCCGGCCTCTGATGGGCATAGTCAATGTATTAGGTGCAGGGCCAACAGGCACATAGCCTGCAGGCACCGGAGGAGACCACCCGCGCGGCACCGCAGATGAGTGTGCCGAGCGCAGCGCCAATAGCGGGGCCGAGATCCCTGGCACGAGGAGGGGCAGAGCCAGCCCCGCAGGGGAGGGGAAAGGCAGCAGCGAAAACCCGGCACCGCAGCCCTTCTCTGGACAGGGCTGCAGGGCTGCTCTCAACAAGTCCTCCCCTTATGCTGCATACACCAACCAGGAGACATGGGTCTCCCCCAGCCTACCCAGAGCCTCCTTCTCCATTCCTCCAACCAGCATCACCATGGCTCGGGCCACCCTCGCCCTTTCTGGGATTTGACCCTCTGGAGTACTACCACCAACCAGTTTCACCATTGTCTCAGTCATCCAGATGATCTCGCTCCCCCAGACATCGGGGGTATGCACCTCGAGTGGTCCAGGTCTCCATCCCAGGAACCATGCCCGTGCTGCCACGGTCATCCTTATCACGCTGGGCATAGACACCACAGGCATACACCCAGGGGCAGGTCCCCCTCAACCGCCCAGTACCCCTGTGGGCACTCACGGACGGGGACGGAAACACAGCTGTCTCAAGGGGAACTGATTTTGGAACCCCGAGATTTTCCCTCGCAAGCCTCCAGTGAGAGGGAGTACCACCGGCAGCAAGACCCTGAGAGTTCAAGGGAGGTCTACCCTAGTGGTTCCTCCTTGTCCTCCCTCGACGAGGCTACGGCCCCCGGGGATGTTGCCCCCCCGAACTACCTCAAACAGTTTCAGGAGCTGTTTAAAAGGGTGGCTTTCACGCAAGGCATCCAAACAGCAGAGGTGCAGGAGAAGCACCACAAGCTCCTCAAAAACCTGAGGCCTCCGGCCTCGTCCAAAATCGCTATCCCGCTTGACGAAGCAATCATGGAGTCTGCTACTACCATATGGCAGACCCCGGCTTCCGCTCCAGCTATAAACAAGAGGGCGGATAAGAAATACTTTGTCCCGGTGAAGGGCATGGAGTTCCTGTTTAGTCACCCACAACCAAATTCTCTGGTGGTAGAATCGTCTCAGCAGAGATCGAAGACTTCCCAGTACAAAGCTGGGGGAACGGATAGAGATGCCAAGAAACTAGAGCTGTTTGGCAGAAAGGTATACTCCTCCTCCACCCCGCTGCTGAGAATGGCTAATTATGCAGCACATCTAGCGAACCACAATTTCGACAATTACTCCAGGCTTACTTCTCTCATGGATTCACTTCCAGAAGATAAGAAGCCGGTGCTGAAGGCCATCGTGCAAGAGGGCTATGCAGCTTCAAGGACGGGAGTCCAGATCGCCCTAGATGTAGCGGACATGGCGGCACGCTCAACGGCTACGGCAGTGGTCATGCCCAGGGAATCCTGGCTCCAGACATCGGGTATCCCGAGGGATCTGCAGGCAAAAATTGTCGATCTCCCTTTCGACACGCAGAAGTTGTTTGCAGAGTCAACTGATTCGGTCCTTCATTCCAGTAAAGACTCAAGAGCCACACTCAGAACCCTGGGTATTTATACCCCTCCATACAGAAGGAAAAAGTATTACCTTCAACAAAGGCGATACCCGTACCAACCTCAGCGTGCTCAGTACCAACGGGGCTACGACCAAGGGCGGCATCAACAGCAACAACAGTATAGAACTCCTAGGCGACATTCCCAACAAGGCCGTGCATCCTCGGGGCAGGCCCAAAGGCAACAAGTTTGACGGACAGGTCAAGGGCTGCACTATTACTACCATCGCGCAATGTCATCCACAATTAATGTTCCATCATCGCCTCCGACCGTTCCACTCACAATGGCAAAAGATCACCACAGACAAGTGGGTACTAGAGATCATAGCCACGGGTTACGTGATCCCCTTTCAGTCGCTCCCACCGCCAAGACCTCCGCCCAGGCCTCATCTCAGGGATGCCTCCCACGAGGCGAAACTCAAGCACAAGGTGGACCACCTGATGCTTATAGGGGCGGTGGAAAGAGTGCTGGAGCGACTCCAGGGGAAAGGGTTTTATTCACGATACTTCCTCACAGAGAAGAAAACAGGAGGCTGGAGGCCCATCTTAGATCTTTGAGGCCTCAACCGGTACTTGCGCAAACAAGGCTTTTGGATGATCACAGTTGCCTCTATACTCACGGCACTGGACGATGGAGATTGGTTTGCAGCCCTCGACTTACAAGATGCGTATTTTCATATAACGATCCACCCGGCTCACAGATGTTTTCTCCGGTTTATGGTCGGCAAAGAACATTTCCAATACAAGGTTCTGCCGTTCAGCCTCTCCTCGGCCCCCAGAGTCTTTACCAAAACCCTGGCAGTGGTGTCAGCCTACCTGCACAGACAGGGGGTATTTATATTCCCATATCTGGACGACTGCCTACTGAAAGGGGCCTCGAAGGCGGAGGTACTACGCATGATACGCGTAACAGCAAACACGTTTTCTTCTCTGGGCCTGGTCATCAACCTTGCGAAGTCAAAGATCGACCCCACACAGGACATAGAGTTCATAGGGGCACGCATAAATTCTACCACAGCAAGGGTTTATCTACCCGATGCTCGCTTTCGCACCATCGGTTCCCTGGTACAAGTCATTACATACAGCCCCACGGTGCCGGTTTTAACGTGCTTGCAGCTGCTCGGCCACATGGCAGCGGCAACGTTCATGGTACAGAACACCAGATTGCATGTGCGCAACCTACAACATTGGCTGGCGAGCGTTTACAAGCCGGCATCCCATACCATCCGCAGGGTGGTGTCGCCCATGACAGAGGTGCGCAGATCCCTGCAAGGGTGGGTAAACCCCAAGAACATGCTAACAGGGGTACCCTTTCACCAAACACAAATCTCTATTTTTTTCACCACCGACGCCTCCCACATAGGGTGGGGAGCACATATTGGCGAAAAGGTGACACAAGGACTGTGGTCCCCTACGGAAGAGTCACTGCATATAAATATACTGGAGCTCAGAGCGGTGTTCAACGCCTGCAAACACTTTCAAGACCACATACAAGGCAAGGTAGTCGGGATCAATACAGACAATATCTCCACCATGTTTTATATAAATCGACAAGGCGGAGCTCGATCCCGTGCCTTATGTGCAGAAGCAGTCCGGCTGTGGAACTGGTGCATCGCCAACAATATAACGTTGAAAGCCTCGTTACTTACCAGGCGCTCAAAACGTGAAGGCAGACCAGCTGAGCAGGCACTTCGCACTCACACACGAGTGGCAGATCCGCTCCGATCTGCCACGACCGATTTTTCATGCATGGGGGTTTCCCCAGATAGACCTGTTTGCCACTCAGCACAACAAGAAGTGTCCCCAATACTGCTCCAGGGCAGGACTGGGGCGGGGGTCCTTGGGGGACGCGTTCGTGATTTCGTGGAAGGGCCCACTGCTTTATGCGTTCCCCCCCCACAGTGCTCATCCACAAGGTGCTGCAGAATGCCAAGAGGGAGAGAGCCCACATGATCCTAGTGGTCCCCACATGGGATCGACAGCAATGGTTCCCCTTGCTTCTCCGCATGTCAGATCGTCCACCGCTTCCCCTTCCGGTAGCGCCGGACCTGCTCACGCAGGCCCTGCTCACACAGGCCCAGGGGTCCATAGTGCATCCACACCCCCGAGGCCTGCGCCTACAAGCATGGTTAATCCATGGCTCAGCTCCCTAGAAAGTACATGTACGGAGGGAGTACAACAAGTCCTGGAAAGTAGCTGAAGGATCTCCACCAGGAAGACCTACAAACAGAAATGGACTCGATTCACTGCATGGTGTTCCACCAAGCAGTTAGCTCCCCTTGAAGTGCCTATACCTGTCATACTAGAATACTTACTGGACCTCAAGAGAGGCGGGCTCTCCCTCTCCTCGTTGAAGGTCCATCTCACCGCTATATCGGCTTTTCGGCATGAAGAGGAAGGGCCCATGGTGTTTGCCCATCCTATTGTTACCAGGTTCCTCAAGGGGCTGGTAAACCTGTACCCCCCTCGGAAACCGCTTCCACCATCGTGGAGCTTGGACCTGGTGCTCAGCGCGCTAACGGGACCACCCTTTGAACCCTTAGCCACGGTTTCCCTCCATCTCCTTACGATAAAGACAACCTTCCTTCTTGCAATCACATCAGCTCACAGGGTGAGTGAGCTCGCAGTAGTTATGGCAACGCCGCCCTGCACAGTATTCTCAAAGGAGGCGGTAACCTTACAGCTGCACCCAGCCTTTGTTCCGAAAGTTTCTTCAGAGTTCCATCTTAATGAACCTATAGTCTTACCCTCGTTTTACCCGAAGCCTCACAGCTCTGGCAAGGAGGCACGCCTGCACCTCCTGGACGTGAGGAGGGCGTTGGCCTTCTACATAGACAGAACTAAGTCCTTCCGGAAAACGGACAGACTCTTAGTCTCTCTCGCTCCCAGGTCAAAATGAGAGGGTCTCTCTTCACAGAGAATCTCAAAGCACATTGTGTCCTGCATAAAGATGTGCTATGAACTTCAAAAGTCTCCTTTACTGGCCCCGCCTAGGGCTCATTCCACCCAGGCGGTGGCGGCATCAACAGCCTTTTTCAAGGGCATCGCGCTAAAAGACATCTGCAGAGCGGCGACCTGGTCATCCTATGACACCTTCGCCAAGCATTATGCCCTACACCAGGTATTCCAAGAGGATACCCGCCTCTCGACAGCGGTCTTTTCGGGGGCAAGCTGCACATAACCCGATTACCCACCTCCTTTCTTGGGTTACTGCTGGGTAGTCACCTATCGTGGAGCACCCACGGGGACACTCGAGGAAGAAAGAGAAGTTACTCTCCGTAGTAAAGATGGTTCTTCGAGATGTGTCCCCGTGGGTGCTCCACCACCCGCCCATCCTCCCCGCTTCGGATCTGTATTTGGTGTTTTTCAGGAGCATCCGAGGCGGTTGGTCAAGGAACTGGCTAGGACCGGATCGCGCACGTGGCCGGGAGCGCGCAGGGGAGCGGCGCGCGCCAGTGCATGCGCGGTCTGGCAGAAACTGTTGGAAAGATCCAATCTGCGGCGCCGGGCGAGCCCGACACCTATCGTGGAGCACCCACGGGGACACATCTCGAAGAACCATCGTTACTACGGTAAGTAACTTCTCTTTTCCCTCCTTGTAACACTTTTAGGTACTAGGAAACTGTTATCATGTCCCTTCTCAGTCTCCTGTTTTCTAAATTAAACAAGCCCAGTTCTTTCAGTCATCCCTCATGGCTCATGTTCTCGAGCCCTTTAATCATTCTCATTGCTCTTCTCTGAACCTTCTCCAATTTCTCCACATCTTTCTTGAAATGTGGCTCCCTTCTCTTAAGACTTTGCAGTCTGAAAACTACAATTGGTATTAAACTCTAGGGCCTAGTTCTCTTACTCTAAGGCCCCTTTACGAGACCAAAAAGGCAGTGAGTCCCATGGAGAACATCCCTGCCTGACACTCCACTGCATCCCCCTCTTCATAGGGTTGTATGGGGAATTGAGGGTGGTACTGGAGTATTTGATACCTGGCTCTAACAGGCTCTGGGCAGCCTTGAAGTAAGGGCTTAGCTATACAAGGAAACTATTGTGAACTAAAGTAGAACGAGAAATTAAAGTGCAGGAGCTACTGTGGATTAGGTGGACACATTCTGCAATAGCTCCCATAGAACATTTTATTCTACAATAGTGTTCTGGTCTCTTTTGCCAGTTAGACCACCTGTCATCAGTGCGGTGTTTTATTCACAAAATGTTTAAGTTAAGCAGGGGCATAACACTCTGTAGTCTCTGGGCCATAACAGAGCTGTATTGGGGAGGACAAGTCACCTAGTTCAGGCTGCTCCTGATGAAACCTTCCTCCTGCCACATGTGTTGTATAAATGTACCAGCTATTAAAGTGCAAGGCCAGGAGAGAGCTGTACCCTGTTCCCCCTGTGAAGCCAGGTGTGGTGTGTTAGATAAGATGTTTGCAGTGTCTCATACTGCATGTTCATTATGCAGTATTTATATAAGGTACTAATTGCACACAGAGTGTGCACGGTGAGATATTAAAAAATATCACTTGGCATCGGAGACTACAATTATAGCTGAGAAAAGCTCAACAAGTGCCAGGAGCCCGGTCGGTACCTTTAACGTGTTTTCACTCTCTCTCTTTCTCTCTGTGTGGCTATGTGGCTTGCCAGGGAATCTTACAAAACACCCCTGGGGTGAAGGTTATAGAACATTTAGCTTAGCTGCCAGAAGTGTATTTCACCAATAGATGGCACTGATGCTTCATTTTAATGGCAGCTCCATTCTTTTGGGTCATGGATCCACAACCAAAATGGCAAGAAGAGCCATTTTTTCCAATTTGGTTAAAAAACTCAATACTTCAAAAGCCACAATGCATGTGAATATGAGAAAGTCCTTAATAAACAACGTCAAACTGTACTTTTGTAACCCTTATTTTAAGAACAGGGCACAGAATGATGTACAGTGTGATATATGTTTGGTGCAAGGAATTCACAAATTTTTACATATTCCATTTCCTCACAATTTACATGGGTGTTTGTACCACTGTCTTCCTGACTTTCACTCTCAAACCCACTTTAATTCTGCCAATTTTACTTCAAGTTTAAGTTCAGGTTTTTTTCTTATAATGTATGTTGCCCTTTGCAGCAAGCATGCCGCAAGCTGCCTTTTTCTTTTCAAAATCAAGACTTCATTAGCAACATGCTCCAAACACAGCTACAGTATCACATTCCACAGTGCACTGCACATATTAATGAGGGAGTTATCCAACATTTCCAGATCACATGTTGTTTGGTGTTTAGATATGAATTGTTCATTGTTGGGCTTTTAGGCATTCACCATTTATCAAAAGTAATCAGGAGGGTTACTATGTTTTGTTTTGTTTTGACTTTGCAATTATAGTGTTGGGAGCCACAAAGAAATCCTTAAAGAGCTGCATGTGGCCCTGGAGCTCCAGGCTGCAGACCCTTGCCTTTGGGTGATGGTTCTAAGACAATGTCTCTATGCTGTCAGAAGAAGGGCAGGTTAGCTGTCTCACCTTGGGCTGCAGATTGCCCTATAATCTGGATAATCACCTTGGGGCTGAGCCAAGGTACCGTGTTGGAAAAAGGTTGAAATATGCCCATTTTTTCCACAGTCAAATAAAACAGCAAATTTCAAACCCGATTTGGTTTTATCAGTGGCGAGCCTGGAACATCCTGGGCCCTTTTGAAGAACTTGGCCTGTGCTTTGGCATCTCTGATTGGCCGATCCATAGCAGAGCAAGATGTCTGAAATTCCAAAGGGGCTGTGGATGCTGGCAGTTTCCTTAGGAGCCGTGTGCATGCCAGAAGAGGGAGGAACCTGGCACTCAACTGGGGAAAAGGAAACACATGCAAAATCAAAGGTAGCCTAGTCCAATGGGCAAAGCATAGTGTTGGCAGCAAGGTGACTTGGGTGTGACCCTGGCTCTTTTATGGTCTCAGGGGTGTCAGTTAATCTCTCTGTACTTCAGAGCCCCCAGCTACAAGTTGGGGATAACCATATTCATTCATCCCTCACCCTTTCAGAGACTGCACACAGTCATTCTGTCTGCACAGGAACCCAGGGACCATCCATGCTGCCAAAGTCCGAGGGCTAAATTCAATCTTGGTGTATTCGGTGTTACCCCCATTGGCTCTGATGAAGCTTACACCTTAGTTATTTGTATGACGGGCAAGACCCTGGCTGAGATCAGGGCCCCAGTGTGGTAGGCGCTGTACTTGCACATAGCCATAAACAGTCCCAGTCCTGAAGCGCTAACAAAGAGACAAAGGGTGGGAGGTGAAGTGATATGACCAAGGTCACACAGTACATCAGAGCCAGAGACTGACCACAGATCACTGGGCTGCCCATTCCAGTGGCCTGCATTGTTTGCTCTGTTATTAGTACAGAAGTGTGAGAACTCAGTGCCAATGGGTGTAGTTTTTGATCAGTAAACAATGTCTTTTTTAATGTTAAAATAACTTTGGTTGGAACAGCCTCAACAACAGCTGCATTTTTGCATGACTAATCCCTTTTCCTTAACTCTACCCAGCCCCTGTGTGAAGGCAGGAAACACACAGGTGGACTCTGATGACTCTTAAAAAGTTACTCTTTCTCCTTCTCCTTCTCCTTTTTCTTCTTGTCGCCATGGTGACCCTAGGGGTAAATCAAAGAGAAACAAGAGATCTTGTCAGGGCTTGGGCAGCTGATGTGTGTTTCCTGATCCCTCTCTCTTGCTCATGCTCCTGGCCATTCATGTGGATAAACACCAGACTACGGCTGTGCTCAGCGGGAACCTAGGGTTTGCATCACTCACTAGCCAAATTTTATTCTGATACAGGCACAGAACTTCCATGGACCCCTGGGTATGGCAAAACTGAGCCCACTACAGTTAAGACAGGAAGGGTGATAGTGGCAAATCATTGCCTAAAAGCTGTGTGACATGGACCACGAGGCTTCCTGTGAGGTTGGATGGGCTTCTGAGACCAGCAGACAGCTGTTTACGTGACATAGCTAGCTGTCATTCAGACACCCACTAGAACTGGAGGCTTTTGAGGATGCCATTCCCCAGGGTTTCTAAAAGCAAAAACATCACATAATGCAGGAGAGTGGCTGGTGCACTATGGGAGAAGTGGATCACTGACCTGGCCACCAATCAGAAAACCCCAGGGCCTGAGACTCTGTTCCAGTACAAGTTGAACCTCTCTAGTCTGGAATGCACTTGTCTGGCAACATCCGGAAAACAGCATGAATTTAGTTGGCCAGGTGACCACTTATCATGGTTGTGGACAAGTTTCCTGTGGCCCCATAAAGTTTGTTTCCAACCACCAGCCCAGGCTCTGTGCTCTGTGCTGTTATTTAGCTGTACTTTACCTCTAAATGTCTGCTAAGAGCCCAGTAAGCAGTGGAAGTGTTGGTAATGCTGATAGACAATAGCGACCTCTGATGGCCTGGCAAATTCTCTCATCTGGCACAGATGAGATCCACAGAGTGCCAGACAAGAGAAGTTCAACCTGTAGCTCACCAGTCTGAGACTGTAGATGTGCTATGAGCATTCACAAGGGCTACCTGCTGGCTTCCCAGAGCCCAAGCTAGCCTCACTGTGCCCAGAGGATGAAAGCTAGCAGCAGCCAGGCACAGCATGCGCGGATCAGATGAAGCGCATGCAGGGCATGGGGTTCTTCCGAGCTTTGCTCTCACGCATCCAGATGGGTCTGGGAAGACAGAACAGGGCTCGCAAGCTTGGGGTTTGCACTCTAAGCTTGGAATTGATTCTCAGCCGCTCCTGTGGGGGTATTTGCAACATCACCCCACTCTGAACACTTCTCACACCCATTAGCAGCCACCCTTTGCACACCGCACCTCCAGGAAAGGGAAGGAGAAACATCCACAAAGCCACATGCAAATGCTGCTGGAGCACTAACTGGTAGCAGCAGGATTTTCTTACATGTGCCCCTGTGATTGTGTCACTCCTTCTCCAGGCTGGCAGGGGCCAGCAGATGCTGATCTCCAAGAAGGTATGAGGAAGAAAGGAAAGAATTGACACCCCCCTTCAGTGACGTGACCCAAGCTGGGCAAGGATGTTCTCAAGCAAGGGAAAAGCAAACCCGCCCAGTAGATAAACTAGGCACCGGTCAGTTCCCGCTCACCTCTTCAGAATCACTGTCCGAGGAGCTGCTGCTGCTGCTGCTGTCATCTTCTTCTCCCTCTCCCTACGGGGCCAAGAAAAAGTTAATGATTTAAAGGCAACAGTGCCACTGTACCAGCCAGGCTCAACGTCTATCCAGAGACATCCTGGTTCATCTGCAACTGGCAGGTTGGGCAGAGGAAGAGAGATCGCTTATGTTTTGTTTTGTTGCTTTTACAGCAGGCCAATGTTAATTCTCATTTCCTCTGTTGCCGATTAGCTCAGAGACAGTGCAGTGATCAGACCCTTCTCCCGCCCTCCCTGGGAAATGGTTTTCATGCTCAGTACAGTGCTAGGAGGAGCAAAATCAAACACACACACAGTCTCAGGCCCTACAGGACTGTACAGTCTGTTAGCCTTCTATGCAGGACTATCACAGCCTCCAGTTGCCCCAGGAGCACCAGGGACGAGCAGTCAGCCTGCATGCAGGGCTGGTACAACCTTCATCACTCTCACTCCCAACATGCAATGGCACACCCAGCTTGCATGTGGCTGGTGTTGACGGGGACACTGGGGAAGGAAATCTTTCCGTAGGCAGTCAAAGAGGGGGGGATTTGTTATTCCTCCATGGTTCTGAGATACTGACATGGCAAACTCAGTCCTGCCAAAGCAGTGGGAACCCAAACTGCCCGGACAACACTCGGAACGGGGGAATTCTCCACCATTTCTCACCCTTTTCTCTTTCTTCTTCTTTTTCTTGTCACCTTCTTTTTTGTCTTTTTCCTTTTCATCCTTCTTCTCTTTTTCCTTCTCTTCCTTCTTCTCTTTCTCTTTTTTTTCCTGATCCTTCTTGTCTTCTCTGCCGAACACTGAGGAGAAGGAGCGGGCACATCTGTTGGCACTGCACATGGGCTCTCAAGGGAGCAACTCTCACACAGCCTATGTGCAAAGCGTTACTCAACAAAGTACAGGGGTGGGCAATAATTTTGGATGGAGGGGCAGCACCCCAAAGGCTTTGGCAAGTGGTCAAGGGTGGCACTTGTCTATGGAGGGGGTGCGGGGTCTGGGATGGAGCTTGGGGTGGGGGGCTGGGATGCAGGAGAGAGTGAAGGGCTGAGGAGAGTTTGGGTAAAGGAGAGCATGCTGGCCTGCGGCGGGGGGGCTGCAGTGTGTTTGTGTGGTGCCCTGAAGCAGGGAGTTGCGGGGTGGGGGTGGGGGAGCCGCCAGCAGCAGCAGCAGCCTCTGGCCGGGTGGAGCTTACCGAGGTGTCTCGCGGCCAGCAGCACTCGGAGGCAGGCTCCCTGCCTGCTGTAGCCCACGATCAGTCAAGCCTGCTCCATGTGGCACTGTGCTCCAGACATGGCAGGGATGAGGAGACGCCAAGGCAATTTGAGCTCCTTTTGGCTAGACACCAGCCAATAGGAACTGAAAGATTTTTGCTGTGGGGTGGGGGCAGTGTGCGAAGCCTCCCCCGCCCCCTGCGGTCCGGACCAGAGAGCTACAGGGAGCAGGAAGCTGCACAAAACAGCATGAGGCAGCCCTACGCTGCTTTAAGTAGTCTCCTGCTGTGTGCCCAAGAGCTATTCACCACAGAGGCCAATGCCTAGCACTTTAGGTTACTGCAGCAACACCTCCATTTGTGCCAGAACCTGACCCTCTGCAATATGCAAGGCCTCTGAGGAGCAAGACTTTCCTCTTGCCCTCCTCTTTGCACCGGCATAGGGAGTGTGAAGCCAACATGAGAGGAGAGATGGAGATGAAATGATTAAGGGGCTGGAGCACATGACCTATGAGGAGAGGCTGAGGGATTTGGGCTTGTTTAGTTTACAGAAGAGAAGACTGAGGGGTGATTTAATAGCAGCCTTCAACTTCCTGAAGGGGAGCGCTAAAGATGACAGAGAGAAGCTGTTCTCAGTGGTGACAGACGGCAGAACTAGGAGCAATGGTCTGAAGTTACAGGAGAGGAGTAGGTTGGATATTAGGAAAAACTACTTCACCAGGAGGGTGGTGAAGCACTGGAATGCGTCACCAAGAGAGGTGGTGGATTCTCCATCCCTAGAGGTTTTTAAGTCCCAGCTTGACAAGGTCCTGGCTGGAATGACTTAGATGGGGTTGATCCTGCTTGAGGCAGGTGGCTTGACTAGATGACTTCTTGAGGTCCCTTCCAGCCCTAGGATTCTATGAAGTGTTCTCAGCCTGGGTGGGGAGAGTGGAATGAGGAAAGACAAGGAGAGGACTTGGGGGCAGGGGTGTGTGGAAAGATGCACTGGCTGTGGATCACCCCAAACACAGTTTCAAATCGACACCTAGCTGCTCCCTTCAGTGACTTCAACAATGTTTTACATTGATGCATGACTGGCACCGTGAGACTGTGAGGACTCATGGGCCTGAAGCAGGTGGGACTGAGAGAGAATTAGCTCCCACCACAACCCTTCACCCCACATCATGCTGGGGACTCAGTTCAGCCATGGGACAGAAAGCCACTCACTCTTTAAGATGGAAGACATTCTGCAGCAGCTCCCTGGTTCTCGCACGTAGATTCAGAGTATCTGGAAAAGAGACATCCCCAAGCAAGGGTCAGGGTGGAGTGAGAAGTTACAATTCTGTGAGATTTTCAGTACAGGTCTGAGTGCTGCCACATAAAAACAATTCTTTCTGAGTTCCCAACATGTACCTCTCTGCTTTTCTTTACCCCGCAGATTAACAACAATTCGGCTTTGTGAGGCCACATCTGGAGTACTGTGTCCAGTTCTGGGCCCCCAATTATAGGAAGGATGCGGATACACTGGAGAGGGTCCAGCGGAGGGCGGCCAAAATAATTAGGGGGCTGGAGCATATGACCTATAAAGAAAGGTTGAGGGAATTGGGACTGTTTAGTCTGCAGAAGACACGACTGAGGGGGGAATTAACAGCCTTCAACTTACTGAAGGGAGGTTGCAAAGAGGCTGGAGAGAGGTTGTTCACAGTTGCCACGGATGGCAGAACACGGAACAATGGTCTCAAGTTGCAGTTGAGAAGGTCCAGGTTGAACATTAGGAAAAACTTTTTCACTAGGAGGGTGGTGAAGCATTGGAATGTTCTACCCAGGGAAGTAGTGGAGTCTCCATCCCTGGCTGATCTGATGGGTTTGGTCCTCCTTAGAGCAGGGGGCTGGACTCAATGGCTTTTTTAGGTCTCTTCCAGCTCTATTGTTCTGTGATTCTATGATAAGGACAAGCCCTGAATGTGTTAACAATTTCCAAAAGGGTTAGTTTCCTACTTTAATGGAAACCCTCTGTATACAGCATTACTGAGACCATTCCTGTCTCAACACAACTTACATAGGGCTGGCCTTCTACTGGATGTGTTCCAACCCAGCAAGAAACCATGGATTTAGGGCAGGAATAAGCAGTTGGGGCCTGTGTTACACAAGATGTCAGATCATAACCATCCCTTCTGGCCTGAAAGTTGATGAGTGTCTGAGTGTTAGGGGCAAGAGTCGGTGTTTTGAGGCCTGCAAGAGTTATAGCATTACTGTCCCACTTTGAGTTTGAGTCACCGTCATGTCAGTTGCTGGGAAGCAGGTGCAGGAAGCAGACCGAGTCAGCCAGAGTCTGCCCTTTCCCACATCCTCCTGACACTGGATCAAAAGAATGGAAACTTAATTTGAGCAAAAAGGCCAGAAGCTGCGCATGGCCATGCTGCAGAGCGTGTGCAAATGGGAGTCTCCCGTATCGAATCTCACAGGTCTCAACTTGCTTGGGAAAGGTCAATTGCTAGGAGAGAGGCGCGGCCCCTCTTGCCCTGGTGAACGTGATCCGATCTCTGTGCTGGCAGGGGCTTTAATGCTGGACTGCCATGCGTTTGACTGTGTGAGTGGAGGCTGGCCTGAAAACAATAGACATTCTCACCCCCTGCCAAAGCCTGGACTGGTCCTAACCTGGGTTCACACTTTAATGCAAAATCATTCTGAAAAAGGCAGCAGCCACATGGCTGGACTCTTGGATTATAGTGTGGGAGAGCAGACAGCAATGTGCAATTGGCAAAACTGCTGTTTTTCCTTTGAGGCTGAATGAACCCAAGTAAAAGCAAAGCATAATGCCCTGGAGAGCAAATAAAACAGAGCTACACATTCATAAAGCCTATGCAAATGTTAATCCATGCTTACCTATTTTTGGAGGACACAAAGAACATACAGATCACAACAGCCACACTTGTGATACCCTAGCGCAGGTGGATTGCTGTCTTTACAGCAGCTACCCCCCTCTGGGAGCACTTCAGAATAGGATTCTAGGCAAAAATACCTGTGACACTGGGCTTGAAATCATACACTGTGAGATCTGCTATTCACCCCTATCCCTGAGCACAAATTATACTCTGGCATCTCAGATCACGCTATTCATTTTCCCATGGCTCAGAATTCCTGTGTAACAAAGCCAGGCTGAAATTCCCCAGAAAGATATCAAGGCGGAGAAGAAAGTGGCCCTACCTGGCAGCAGAAACAGCAGCGACCTCCAAAGTTTCGTCTTGGTAGGCAGCTCTGCAGTTCCCGTCTTGTCATTTTGTACTGTCTCCTCCCCAGTTCCACGCCAGAGCAGAAAAACTGGTTCCACCATCCTCTTCTGGCATCACCCGATCCCAGGAAACACAAGTGACCCAGCCCAGGTGCACAATAACCTGCCTGAAACTGACTCATCCAAGAACTTCTGACCCATGAGAGGCAGGTCAGGGCAGCTCTGTAGGTGGGAGTGCACTCCCCACATGGACACTGAGCATTTGATCCTGCCACCCGGAGCACACTGAGAGCTGGGAACAGACTTTGAGACTCAATCTAAAAGTGTTCTTACAGGAGGTCTCTGCTTGGAAAGCTACGGCAGCCGCTGGTTATCAAGGATGCTTTAAGAGCCATGAATGCAGGAATCTCCCATTCTTCTAGCTGTGTAATAATGGCCCATGAATAGGCAATCATCATGCCAACAGCTACCCTAGGAAAGGAATTGTCAAGGCTCATCCCCATCCTGAACTCTGGGTGGAGAAGATGGGGCCTCACAAGAGACATTAAAAATACCTTAGCTCTATAGGCTTCTGCTTGAAAGCTTCCCAAGGTCCCAGATTCCCTGATCCTGGCAGGTAGCTGCCACCACCCAAGTTAAAACTCCCCTCTTTAAAACCCAGGAAGACACACTTGAGATGTTTCCATGTGGGGTAACCCCAAGCTCTTAAATCTTCTTAGGAGAGAGCTTGAAAACAAAGCATGTCCTTACATAAGATGGGCAGAATAGAGCCAAGCAGCTGGCCTGTCCCATCAGGGACATTGACCTTTGGCTGATGGTATTCCCCAGCTGGCTGGTTGTGCTGTCGCTGCAGAACTCAGCTCTAATTTACCAACTGTAGTCTCCTAACGATAAAGCCGAGCTACAGCAGATCTGCCTGTGGACTCAAACTGTTTTCCTCCATGTAAATTCCTCAAATGCTTCCTGCTCAGCGGGAATGACTCTTCAAGGCATCATAAAGAATGAGACATTATAATGTAATTAACTCTGCTCTGCATTTGGTTCTTCCTGGCCATTGACCCAGCACATCTTGTATAGTTTCAATACAAAAAACCCACCCTGCTCAGGCAAAAGACTAAACTGGAATGCAAGACCTAGGCCTGCAGGAGCTTGGAGTGGTCTAAGCACAACTACATCTCTAGAAGGGGACAAGGGAAATTGGTTTGTCCTGCTTTGAGCAGGGGGCTGGACTTGACCTCCTGAGGTCTCTTCCAGCCCTAGGATTCTATGATTCTATGAAATTAAGCAATCCATTGGGAGCATTTATGGCATACAGTTGGTGGGAATCCAGCGGTACACATGATGCATCTAACGAAGTAAGTCTTTGTCCACGAAAGCTTATGCTCCAATATATGTTAGTTTATAAGGCGCCACAGAACTTCTCGTTTTTTTAGGAGGTACACCTCTTATTTCCCAGCTGAAAGAAGAGAAGCTGGGGCCACAGTCTGCAATCTTAGCATCCAGTGGGATCCAACCCGAAGCGTTGAAATTCACAGGGGTCAGCCATGGCTAAACATTCCTTCCATCATCTTCTGGGGACACAGAGACTGGGACTTTTCTTTTCTGCTGATGTCCAGCTCCAGGCTGGACACTAAAGTTTTATAACATGGGAGTTACACTTGAGGTCCACTCAGAAGCTTCAGCTAGTGCAGAATTTTCAGCTGCCACCCGCATGTGGGTCAGCAGGTGCCTGTGACAATCCTCATTTCTCCTGGATATAATTCAATGTGACAGTGATTTCCCAGGAAGCCATGGAAGGCCTGCGAGTGTCAGAGGCTGCCTATCTAGTTCAAAGCGTCGCAGGACAGAAACACTTTCTTGCTGGTTTACTCCCAGGGTCAAGCTCTGTTTGACTCTGCTCAGCATGTTGCTCACCACTGTCATGTGTGCTGAACTTAAAGTACAGATGACCCAGCAAAGTGGGTGGGGAAGGTGTCACACAACCAACGTACTTATGGAGAGAGTGAACTATTGCCTATGAAATAAGTTGTGAGAGATTTTAGCCAGGTGAAATGTCTAATTTGGCTCTTACAGGCAGCCAGCTACACACCTTTCCCTCTGGGAAACTGTGAAGAACTGAAGCAATGCCATGGGAGATGTGGCCAAGCAAGTGCACCATATCAAAGTCTGGTGCCTTGGACCTCGGCCAGGAGAGGATGGCACATGGATGTTTCGATTTAAGCAGTTCTCTAATGCTTCCAAAGGGGGTTAATTAATTCAGAGCAAGACACCAGATAATTCAAAAAAGGAATGTTTGGCATAGGGGTTCAAGGTAGTCCCTCCTGGCTGCACAACCACCCACAATCTCCCTGCCCTAAGTTTGTTCCAAACAGGCATATTTCCCATGTAGACAAGATCCAAGAGTCTCTTTTGAGTCATGTCCAGAAATAGGGCACAGCTGTGCACTCTACAAGAACCCCTCCTTCCCCAGAAAAGAACAATGCTCCTGCCAAACACCAGACATGACCATGCCGTATCTACAAGCTGGTTTGTTTAGCACCTGGGCACCTTTGAGAAAGCTTTCAGCCTCCCTGTCCTCCGCAGCTGCTGGTTGATCTTCTCTGCTCAGTTCTGAGACATGCATTTCACTGCGTATCTGAACCCAACGAGACATCCCAGCTCCTTGCTCAAGGTTTTACTGGCCTGGTTGGCAACTCTGCTGCCAGTTACCTGGTGGTAGCACTTTGTTTCTTCCATTGCAAGCCAGATGGCAGGTGACTGCACTTTCTAGATGCACAGAACATTTTTCTGATGATTCACATTTGCATCATATCTTAATAATAATTAATGATAATAATAATCATCATCATCATCAACCATTGGGGATAGAGCTGGCAGGCTTTGGGAGGATAGATCCATATTTCCATCCAGTGCAGAATATATTTTTAACATTAGCACTGCAGCTGGTTGAAAGCAGTTTTCTATGCCCATGGGTAATGGAATCTCATTGAATGTGAGAAAATAATTACATTTTTCCCACTGCCTGTGCATTGGCTCCATCTTATCCGAGCCTTAGCCAGTCTATCAAACCCCTTGCCTCCCCAGAGAACAAGCACCAGGAGCTCACGCTTCACTTCCTGCTCTGATCAAGTTCAGACCCCAACCATGGCTGAGAAATAGGAAATTTGAAAAGAGTGCAGTTAGACAAAGCCTTGGAGTGCATGCTGGCAGTGAGTCTACAGCTATTTTCACTGGTAAACTAGACTGACTACTTTTATGAGCAAGAGTGACACTTTGGTTATTTGTTCTTATAGCGTATCTAGTCTGACAATCTTTCTGCCTTACTCCTTAGAGACGTTTAGCTGTTTGGGGTGTTTCTGACTGGAATGCTATACATATTTTAAAACCTGATGTTACTCAGTCAACTCGTTCTCTTTAATGCATTCTGCTCACCTACCATTTTCTGTATTTCACAACCTTTCGGCTTTCTCCCGGAGGCTGGCGTTTTGCAGAGACACAAGGACGGCTCCTTAATACCTCCTTTGCCGTCATTGCTTAGCTCCCACTCGACTTCCTGGGTTTAGACAATCACATTCAATTTTGCTGGCACTAGTAGCCCAAATTCAGCTAATCCCACTTCTCTATGGAGATGGATTCTACCACCCATTTACATATCGAGCACCCTTTTCCCCAGGCAACCTCACTGAAATCAGACTACGTGCTACAATCCCACATGCTGGGAACCAGGGCAACTAAACCTGATCAGGGGCTGCAGTTGAGGGAAGTGAAGATGAACACAGATGATTCGGACTGTCTTCTAGCATTTCTCTTATTGCTCTATGAACTACTTAGTTTCATGGCCAGGACCAGATTCTAGGTCAGTGTTTGGTGGTTTCGAAACAGTAACATCAGAACAAAAATAGCGTTCAGTCAGTTAGTGCAGAAACTTCCTTTTAATCAGAAGCTCTCAAGTCTACTTAACTGAAACAACAGCACATCTCAGAGAAATTACTACATGCACCACGTAGCCTGTCTCTCTCTGTCTAACTGTAGGGGATAAAACATCAGACCCAGTAAATATGGGGCTCAAAGCTACAACTGGAGGCCGTGAAAGGAAGCATGACAAAAAACAATACATACTTTCAGCATCAGTGCACTTTCCTTGACAGCCTCTGCGGCAACTATAGCCCCGGGCTGAGAACGGAGCCTTGGCCTCTCCTTTATACAGATATGAAAATGCTGCCCAGCCACGGAAGAGGGGAGCAGGAAGATAGTCAGGCCACATCTGCCCCATAGCAATATTGCCAGGTCATAATCCAGGAGCCGCTCCAAGCCACAGAACAAGTGGCCCTGAGGTGTCCAGATACCCTGCTGATGAGTGCCATACAAACAGCTGTGAGAATGGCTGTGTGACAGAAGAGAACACAGAGAACATGTGTTGGTGCGGGGGAGAGGGGAGTCATTCTTTCATCCCCGTATCCTTTTGCCTTTCCCTCCGACCTCTTCCCAAATGATGTAGGATTCTCAGGGCAAGGACTGAACACTTATTCCATGGATGATTTTATTTTTAGAAAAGTCAATCTACAGATCATTCAACGAAAACTGAAGCAAGGGTTTTTCCAGTTGTACAAAACAGAAGAAGCTCTTAGCAAAAGGGTGTGTCTAGAGTAAAAAACACAACAATCTATGCTTGTCAATGAACTGCATCAATGAAGCAGAGCACAGGTAAGCACAAAACCCAGGCACAGAAATTTACAAGAGCTGCTAAAATCTGGAGAGAGCTAAGGCTGGGACTAGAGATTCATTATTACTGATTAGCTAATACTGAGGAACAGATATGACAGTCTCCTTTAACTAAGCTGCCTGGAAGCCCCTTTTAATCCATTTAAACCACCTCTTTCTTTCCCGGTTGATGCAGCAGGAGCAGCTTCCTTCCAGTGGAGAAGCTACAGAGTGCACAAAAGGAACCAAATCGGAAAGTTTTTAAAGCACAAAGAAAAAGACACCCTGGGTGGAGGAGCAGCTTTTGGAGCAGACAAGGATTCCCACTGCCACCGTCAAGTGGTTCTTTCTCTGACGTATTCTAACTGCCTCTGACTGGGCCAGGAAGTAGCGCAATGTGTCATTTTTATACGGCTACCTCCGGAAGTGCTTCACACAGACCGTGACTGATGTGTCATGTTGTGTTGAAAGGTAATGAGAAATTCTCTGCTCTGTTGCCTTAATCACTCAAACAGGAACCCATCCCATCTGATTGCTTCTCATTTATGGCTTCAGGGCCAGGGACCCTCTTATTCTGGACAAATTAGCTCCGTTACACAGCTTTCATCTCACTAAATGGGCTTAAGTGTGCAACATTTGATTTTTGAAGCAAACCTCTTGCAGGAAAGAGAAAAAGTGTCTTACTCCAAATCCCCAGGCCCTATCAAGAACTCAGTCTCAGGCACAGCAGGTGTATAAAAGAGATTAGCACCCTTGAGCAAGGAGCTGGGTTTGTATGAACAGATTCTGTTCTTTCAAAGCCAAAAGTGTTCCTGAGACCCTTGCCGTATCTTAAATCTAGAGCACAATTAGCAGGAGCATAAAGCATGTGCCTTGAAAATACACTCAGCTGGAAAGTTTGCTTAAATAATCATCAAGCAGCTACCCTAATCTTTCTTCTAGAGTGACTTAGCTTCAGTCTTCTTCAAAATAGTCCTTCCGCAAAGGGTTCATTAACATTCTCCACTATGTGTGCAGACAGTTTAGTAAGCCAGAACTAAAGGTTGGCCTACACTGAGAATTTACATCAGCACAGCTACATCTCTTAGGCATGTGCATTTTTCCCACCACTCAGAGATGTAACCAGGTGGAAGAATTCTTCACCAACCTAGCTACTGCCTCTTGGGGAGATGGATTACCCACACTGATGGAGAACCCCTCCTGTGACATACAACTACTGTAGAGACACAGATGTGCTGCTGTAGCAGTTTAAGTGTAGCTGAACCCTAAGAAACAACTTGCACTTTTAACCTGTCAGATTGCCACACTGTGCCAACTGCATTTTCATGTCTCTCGACAAAGTGTGTGGCTGAGACCTGGCCAGTCAGCATTTTATCATCACTGTTGTAGCACCAGTTTGTTTTCCTTTCTGCCCCTACCCCACTCCCAGGCAAGGGAATGATCAAATGGGCAGATCGGATTTCTGCTCAAGTAGCAGAATTAATTTACTGTGGTAATTCCGTTCGCGTCTGGATAAGAGAGATCTGTAGCACAGGCAGGAGTAGCTGGAAGGCATCTTGGATATAGGAGGCACTGTTGGAAGCCTACAAAATGAAAACAAATTACACTGTAGACATTCATGCTAGCCATTGTCTTTACTGCACAACGTGTGCATACTAGGTGGTTACTGATGATTAATATACATACATGGCATCAGGCTACCAATCTCAGCACCTTGTTTTCATTTTAAACCTACTTTTTAAACTCCAATTTATCCCATTGGGCAAAAGGTGGCGAATTGACTCATAAGAACTGCCAGACCATTTCAGAACTGATCCACCTAATACCTGCCTCCGAGAATGATCAGTGCCAGCTGTTCCAGATGAAGGCATAAGAAACCCTGCTGCAGAAAGGAAGGAGGCACCAACAGGGAACATTTCTTCCTAAGTGCCTCTGTAAGAAGTTACACGCTTTGGGAATCAGTCTAGTTGGGAAGAATACGGATTGTCACATACTGAAGGATCTGACTTGTCCAAGGTAACAACACAGCAGTTCCTAGGTTCCGAGCCCTTGGCATTAACTGCAACATTTGTGGCAAAATCTAGCATTTTGCACAGCAGGGAGTCAGGTCAGAAACTCACACTTGAAGCTATAAATCATCCAGTAAAATAAAGATTCATGTTAAACCACATACGTTATCCGTGGTCCAGTATGAAACTTAATAAGCTTTCAACAGACTTGTTTCCAATGAAAAGCAGGATGAGTTTCCCATTGGCAGGTCTGCAAAGCTCTAGCAGTTCCTAGAGACCCTTCCCCTATACACACATCCCAGACTCTGAAATCTGGTGTGCATTCAGGTGAATGTATGAGCACCTGTGGATCCTGAGGGAAAAGTGAGCTACAGAAACAGAAACCAGCCATTTCTGCTAATAATATATACTTTGCTCTTAAGCATAAGACCCCTACTTGGCTATTCAAGACAAACGGAGATGGCTCTGCAGAACTAGACTTTCTGTGGGAAAGTTTAACATTTCTCCTGCAATTTCACATCACATGCAATTGGGAGGATGCAGCCTCTTCCCCATCCACACACTGGACATGGATTTTTCACCAGATCAATTAGGAATGGATTGCATCTGATGAAGTGGGTCTTTGCCCACAAAAGCTTATGCTCCAAAATTACTCCTAGTCTATAAGATGCCACAGGACTTCTTGTTGTTTAGGAATGGCTTATCTCTCAAAATTTTTTAAAAACCCAGTTTCATCTTTATGAACATTTTCATGTCAGTTTCATTGGTAGGCCAGGATTAATATGCAAGGACTGTGCAGAATACTTCAACAGATTTGTTTGTTGGTTGATAGTTTGCAAATATTCCAATTCTACCTTGCTTCTCTCTGACACGCTGTTACTTTTTATTTAACGGAAGGAAAATAAATGCATGTTGGAAAAAATCTCAAAAATTCAAGTTCTCCTACCAAGACTAACTCTCCAACTCTTACTTCAGTGTTTAAAAAGGATAACTAATTTGTTTTATCTGAATCTGTAGAATTCCTTATGTTTATTAGCTGAAATTTGGGCACTGTTTGAAGCAGAACTGCCAATTAGCTGACAGGAGAGGCAGATATTTTATGAAATGACATCCCCGTCTGATATATTCCCTCTACGTGGCACAGAAGAGGTCATATTTATATTCTACCAAATACCTTGCACATCTGGCACAGATGATAGCAGCAATGCTCCCACAGATATCTATGGAGCATTGTAAATTACCGGTTGGGGAAACAGAGTCTTAAACCATGGTTTAGAAAACTGGACATGAATTGGGATAATGAAGTGGGACTGACGAGTAAGTCCACATTTCAACATTAGTTTGGATTTGTAGCTTTAAGTGTATCATCACTGACCTCTAAAAACACTCCAGTGATTAATGGGTTAAGCAGGTCTGCCTTCTCTTTGACCTGAAAAGATAAGAGATAGATCATCCTGCTTGACAGTCTGATTGCATTTCCTTTAGGCAAAACACAGGGCCAGATCCTCAGGTTCTAGGTTAGAAAGTGGCATAGCCCACTCGCCGTCAGTGAAAGCTGCATTGATTTACCCCAGCTGAGAGTGTGGGTCGTAGTACGAAAATATGGATTTGCACAAGTCCCACCATATACCAAAACTATGCTGTATGCAATCATGTGCACTGAGATTCAAGATGAACTGGGGAGGACATGAAAGAAAGCTAATGCAACATATTTATAACAAAGCAACTGCAGGCTGGTGTGAACTTGGTCTAGGATCATGGAAGGGTCTACGTGAAGAAAGTTTGTGTATGTACTGATCACTCCCTGTTCCAAGAGCATTGCATATATGCAAACAGTGGATTCCTTTCCAAGCCAGCAATTTCTATGGAGAACATTATGAAACTATCCCCAAGAGAAGGGTCAAACACCATAAAACAGATTTTTTTTCCATAATTTCTGCTACTGACATGCAGCATTCCCCGTAAGCTGGGCACCTGGGTGGCAGCCCAACGAAGATTTGGGTGCCATCCCTCTCCCACAGCCGGCAGCATGTTTCTACTGGTGGTGCACATCCACATATGCCTCGATGTATATAAGAAAATTTATTCTGCCCATGGATGGAAAAAATTAGAGGCAACGTTGCCAGCGTGGGAGGGGGTACATAATAGCCTATAACAATTATGATTTTGTCATCACAGCCATTAGTGACATAGGTTATGTCTAGACTGCCGACAACTGTCGGCAAAAGATATAAATTGTGCAACACACGTCTGTATCTCTTGTCGACCGTTCTGTTGGAAGTCTTTCCTGACATTTGGCCCATCCACATGGGGGCAAATGTCAGGAAAGCTGCCCTCTGCTGAGACATCCCTTCTTCCTTGTGGAATGAGGATAACTAAGATGTTAGCAGAATGCTCCTAAAGCAGAAGATTTTTGTTGGGAGACCTCTGGGCTCCCGACAGAAACTTGCATTTTAGAAATAGCCTTCGTTTCCTCAAAGCATAGAAAGGGTTGTCATAGTTGGATGGCTTTACTTCAGTAAAGTTCATTTTGAAAGCCAATCCATGCTGAATAGCTATGAGCTGCACAGAATGATAATGTGAAAAATTTGAAGGCTGCTCTGACTTAGGAGGCAGTGACTCTTGCTGATAACACACCTGTGCATTTTTAAAACACAGCAGATGAGGCAGCCTGAGAAGGTGTGCAGTTGAACTAAAGGGCACAAAAGCATTTCAAGGACACTAAGTTTTAAATTTGGCATGAGGCTGAGTGGGACTCAATGAATTCCATTCCTGTTAAACAAGAAGTAGAACTTACCCCAGCCGATGTTAAGCATGTAGTGAACTCTTTTGATAGAAAAGACAATTCTTTACACAGCACAATAGTCATTCTGAGAAAGGAATAAGGAAAATTATGTAGTAAAGCACTTTAAAAATATTCCCTTGACTTTGCTATTACCATCTGTAACAATAATCACCCACTTTCATATGTAAATTTTTCTTTGAAAACAAAAAAGATTTCTATATAAAAGTGTTAGAGTCCAAAGAGATGTTCCAAATAATATCTTAAAAAAGAGCATAAAGCTAACAATTGGAAGCTGAGTTCAGAGAGCAAGGAATGCCTGCTCCAAAAGGAACACTAATAACTTGCTTTTTTAGTTATTACAAGCTGGAAGTTTTATCTTGTTGGTAGAAGAGAAATAGTTATTTTATATATGCACCAACTGCTTCTTAATAAAACAAGTCGCTGCTCGTCTCAAGCAGCATCGGCAAGATAAGACTGCTCAGGATAATTTTAATATTAGGCATATAATGTGCCAATAGGCTAGCAAAACAATCACTTTACAACAAGGGAATAGCTTTCTTTACATTACTGCAAACAGACTATTTTGTGGACTCAATATTTTTCTTTGTAAATGCCAACTTACTAGATTAGCACAAGTTTAGGGCAAAATTCCCCTCTCAGGGGAATGGAAGCTGTCAAATAATATTTTCCTTCCTCTGTGTGTTCCTGTCAAGAAATTTCTTTATATTGGTTGAAGGCAATACTGCCTGTAGCCATTTCTAACATAAATGAAATCAGATGTAAACTGCTGGCTGACTTCAAGAGAAGCCAGCTTGTAAAGCCCAGACCAACAGTGGGATGCAAACCTAATCAGGTACCATAGTGTAATTAAAAGGACTTACTGTGAAAGAGCTTTGGCTTGGCCAGTAGCTGACACCTCTTGCTTCTGCCCATGCAGGACCAATGCTGCAGTTTTGTGGAACATTTCGATGGCACAGGCTGTCAGTTCAGCCAGACTTCTAATGGCAAATGCATGAATATCCTAAAGGAGTTACAGAGGCTTCATCCCAACAGGTTTGGCTAATATTTTAAAATCAGACTTCTCTCCTCTCTGCTGCCCTCCCACCCCCATTATCTAGGACTTAATGTAAAGATTCTAACCATGGTTTGAAATCCATAAGCAACCAATTTTCAGTATAGCATAATGCATCAGCCTGTCCACAGGCAGATTTCATTTTCTCTCCTTCCTTTGCCCAATTACCTCTACTGATATTTTTACATCTTGATCGGCTTTCTCTGAATCCAGCTGTGGTTTTTCTTCACTCTTTTCACCCTCTTTTGGAGCTCTGGTGTTCAGTCTTTGAATCCATTCATGGGCAGACTTCCTTGCCTGTTTAATAGGAGGCACGGACACATCAGCATGGTACTTAATGATGACAGATGAGATCCTCCTGCACTCTGCAGAAGGTGGAAGACTGGATTTCTTTGTAAGAAACAGTTACTACATCTGCATTGGTGGAAAGAAATGGGACAGGCAAAGTCAGCTACCTGCTGAACTTTGCAATGGGTTGAGTGAAATATACATGCACTGGCTACTGTGCACACATACTTTTCTTTTTAGGAAACAGATGCGTCACAAGAGCTGCTTTAACAGCACAACTGTGATCTAGAGTGGTGGGGTTTTTTTTTTTGTATTTCCAATAGATATTAGTGCCACTCAGTGGACCACAATGGTATTGTAAAAAGATGAGAAAAAGAGACATTCTACTAAATTTATTAACTGGTCTGTCAGAAAGGAAGTTGCCCAGTGAGGAGTTCAGACATTGGGTTATGGATCAATGAAACTAATCAGCAATGATCCAGTGTACGAAATGTAAGAAAGATGCTTGATAATTCCAACACTGAGAACCCTGGAGAGGTTTATGAACTATTCCAGAACACACAGGAATATCTGTAAGTTTTATATACATCTATCTATACAGCTATAGATATATAATGAGAGCCCTTGCTCCTTTTCCTTAACTTCAGCAGAAAGGGGCATTTTTTCAAATATAATCATCTGAGGATTCAATCGGCTGAGGTACACTTAAAGCTAGGAGTTGCTTTTAAAGCCAGATGTTGGGAATGGGCCACAGGGGATGGATCATTTAATGATTACAAGTTCTGTTTATTGGCTCCTATCAGAACTCAGGATGCTTGACTAGATGGGACTATTGGCCTGATCCACAGGACTGTTTTTATGAGACCAAGAAAGTTCACTCCAACAGTTAAATGCCCCTTATTGTTTTCTAATCCATGCAGAGGGAGCGGGGGGTAGAGAGAAAGAATGGTGTTTCAGACTTTTCAGGATGTGTCTAGACTGTGTGGAAGATTGAGCCAGTCAAGGTTGATCTTCCACAGTTCAATTTCATGCACCTGGTAGAGAGATGTGAAATCGAACTATCTGGGGTCAGCAGTCGAGTCCTGTACTCCTTGATATTCTGAGGAGTAAGGGACATCAATGGGAGATTTTCTCCCACTGACCTCCCTCTGTGAAGACAGCCAAATAAGTCAATTGCAGATAAGTTGATTCTAGCCATGCAATTGCCATAGCTGGAACTGTGTTTCCACAGTTGACTTATCTCCCCTACTGTAGACCTGGCCTAACACCTTCACCAGCAATTCAGGACCTGGTCCCCCAAAACATACCCGTCAGAGGACACAAAGCTAACTCACCATGGCTAGTTTGTCTAGCTTGACAGAGATGTGCAGGTCTAAGAAAAGCGCAGTGATTTCCTTTGTGAAATCGTCATCTCCTGAAGGAAACAAAGCAGGTCTGCAAGATCAGTATGGTCGCTACTCATTGCTACCTGAGTAAGAGTTAACAGACAGTATATAACCACACAGTTTGTTTCCAGACATGTGCCTCAAGGGTGCAGCTACTGCTAACAACCAATGGCTCCATAGATTCATTCTTAAATCACATCCTCCACAGAGGATTCAAATCCGTCAAACTTGGTCTTTCTTAATGCAATTTATTAGGCATTGTTTGGTTCTGAGGCCCTATAGATATGTCACTAGGACTGATTTAGCCTTTGTCTTTAGCCATGATAATAGCATCCAAACACAGACAACATATATCCTGCATTTCAGATGGCACCTGCTTGCACAGCCCCTTGGAGATGTTTTAAGGCCATTTACAGCTTTTCTGTTCTATATACAGGGCCAGATGGTGACAAAACAGGAAAAAAAGCTGTTGGACCATCTTATACAAAGCTAAAACTATAAATCAGGTTCTAGAGTACCCAACCCTGAATGCGAATGAGAGCACACCTGCCCTTTTGGTTCAGCCACTTGGGTAAAATTGGACCAAGAAAGTCAGTTATGTTCAAATTAGCAAAAGCTTCAACAAGTGGCGGCTCCCTGCTGTGCAAGTGGTTTCAGAGCTTTACAATGTCCCTTCAAATTGTGCCCACTAACGGAAACTTGTACCTTTAAGAAAAGTATCTTTTTTAAGTCAGGTCATGTTGCCAGTAGGTTTCCCTTAGCTCCAGGAAAGAAGGGGAGCAGGAGGGAAGAATTTATTCTTGAGATTTCCTACATGGCCTCCCCCTTCATTTTCTTCTCTCATAAGACCATCAGAGGGGCCTCCTTTCTTGTTCCCAAAGTGCACTGCTAAGCCAATCAGCTCCACTTCTGCACTGTCTATTTGTCCATGCAGACGGGCTTTCCCTTTCCCTGGAGATTAAGGGTACCACCTCTCAACAGTGCTTCCGACTACTGATAGGTTGAGGCTCAAGGGTACAGCTGAATAAGACTGGACACTACGTTTCTCATACATTGCCGTGAAAGGCTAGCTAGTTTTGAATTGGAGTTTAAAATACAGCTTTCCCGCCGGTAAATGCGGATCCCCTTAATTACCCTTCTTCTCTTCCTCTTCGTCATCATAAAATTCAGCTAATGAAAATGCTTCTTTGAGCTGCTCCAGCTCCACTGTTAACACATCTAACTCTTCTCCAGAGAGGGCGTTTATAACTGACTTCACCTAGTTAAGAGCAAGACAGCCATAAAGAGAGTCATAAATGCAAAAGGAAAGAGAAACACAAGATAGAAATGATACAGTGCAGCAGGACTAATGACTTGCTGATATCAAATACAGCTGTGCCTTTGGGACAGAGAGTTCTCTGCCAGGCTCCATTAAGGAATAATTAATTCTTTAACAGGCTACCTGCTGTTTCATGTTTCAGCTGAGAGTTGTCAAAAATTAAATGGCTGGGATACAATTGTGTTAAACAGCTAAGATCACCAAGGTTCAAAATACCACGCTGCCTGCACATCAGGAGAGCTAGGAAGAACAGACTTGTGTGGCCAAGGAAGTGCTCACATGACCCAGTAACCAATCAAGTGTCAGGTTTCTGGAAACGGGGTCCCAGTGAAATGACAGACCTGTCAGTGATGCTAAGTATTTGAGCACAGGCGTTTGCTGTGAATTTTGACTTTGGCCAAAGGAATCACAGAATCACAGGGCTGGAAGGGACCTCAGGAGGTCATCTAGTCCAGCCCCCTGCTTCAAGCAGGATCAACCCCCACTAAGTCATCCCAGCCAGGACCTTGTCCAGCCAGGACTTAAAAACCTCAAGGGATGGAGAATCCACCACCTCTCTAGGCAACGCATTCCAATGCTTCACCACCCACCTGGTAAAGAAGTTTTTCCTAACATCTAACCTACACCTTTCCCTCTTCAACTTCTGACCATTACTCCTTGTTCTGCCATCTGACACCACCAAGAACAGTTGCTCACCCTCCTTTTTAGAGCTCCCCTTCAGGAAGTTGAAGGCTACTATTAAATCACCTCTAAGTCTTCTCTTCTGTAAACTAAACAAGCCCAAATCCCTCAGCCTATCCTCATAGGTCTTGTGCTCCAGACCCTTAATTATTTTTGCTGCCCTTCACTGAACCTGCTCCAGCAAATCCACATCCTTTTTATACTGGGGGGCCCAAAACTGGACACAGTATTCCAGATGTGGCCTCACGAGTGCTGAATCAAGAGGAAGAACTACTCCTCTAGATCTGCTTGAAATGCTCCTCCTAATGCACCCTAGTATGCCATTAGCCTTCTTGGCTACAAAGGCACACTGTTTACTCATATCCAGCCTTTCATCCACCATAACCCCTAGGTCCCTTTCCATTGTACTGCTGCTGAGCCAGTCGGTCCCCAGCCTGTAACTATGTTTGGGATTCTTCCACCCCAGGTGCAGGACTCTACACTTCTCCTTATTGAACCGCATCAGATTTCTTTTGGCCCACTCCTCCAATTTATCCAGGTCCCTCTGGATTCTCTCTCTACCCTTCAATGTATCTACTCTCCCCCTAGTTTTGTGTCATCCGCAAACTTGCTGAGGGTGCAATCCAGTCCCTCATCCAGGTCGTTAATAAAGATGTTGAATAACGCCGGCCCCAGAAACGAGCCTTGCAGCACTCCGCTTGAAGCAGACCGCCATCCAGATATCGAGCCATTGACCACTACCCGTTGGGCCCGACCATCAAGCCAGCTTTCTCTCCATCTTATAGTCCAAGGATCCAATCCATATTTCCTTAACTTATGGACAAGAATGTTGTGGGAGACCGTTTCAAAAGCCTTGCTGAAGTCAAGGTATAGGACATCCACTGACTTCCCCATGCCCACAGAGCTTGTTACCTCCTCATAGAAGCTATTGGACAGCCATTGGACTTAGTTTAGCTGTAACATGTTTTCTAGATGAGGCCAGTGACACTATTATTAATATTTCCCAGTATGTCCCGTAAGACAACTGTTTTCAGCCAATTAGCCACTTGGGCTGAAGCTTTCCATGTCAAGTTGTCGGCCTCGGAATGATTTTTTTTTTCTGGAAAGATTTCAGCTAGAATGGTTTAACTATTCAATGCCCATGTGCACTGATTTCTGGGGACGTTTTTTTAAGAATGCTCTAGCACGCCGATTCTTTAGAACAGCGACTTGAAATTTTGTCGGTGTATTCAGAGTGTGTCTCCTGACCCCTGGTGAAAATCTGCCCCAAGCTGGACAATTATAAGCCGTTTTTTTTATTGCAGTTTGCTATTGCTCCCTGGAGACATCTTAGATATAAGCAGATCAATTCTAGCTGAAGATTACATCTACTAAAACATGCTGTAGCAGAACTTTCAGTGCAAATGCCCAGATCTAATCCAAATGTGCATTGCAAGGAAAGCAAGGGGCAGGGGATAGTGGGTACAGTAGATTGGGACAAGGAGTCTGAAGGCTATTCCTGGGCAACACTGATCCTGGGAAGCTGCACCAGGGGTGGGGGAAGGTAGGAGATAAAGAAGGTGAGGAGGGAGAGGAGATGAATCTGATGAGATAATTACAAGTCATCATGCAATCTCATAATGCTAACACACAAGGGGGGCCACATCAGGTTGCATGCACACCCTTAATTCTGGCATTTCCTAAGTGTTGAATGCTGGACATTGCAGCCTTAATCATGTGGTTTGAACAGGTTTTAATGAAGAAATATAATCTTTTTCCTCCTTGGCTGCACATATCAAATCAAAAAGGAAACTGCTCAAAGCCATTACCTTTGAATCACTCTCTCTGGAAAGCATCTCCAAGGCTTCCAGATATGAAAGACCCTGAAACTCGTCAAAGAGTAAACCATAATGGGCTTTCTTCTCAGTAGCCATGGTAACCTCGGTAACTGCCCTCTGCTCTTCTTTATCCTTTGCCTCTCGCAAGACCTGCAGAGAAAAAGGAGAGGCCTCACAGCAGCACACAAAGAAACAGGATGAGGCAGGCGAAGTACCCCACATGACAATTTTAGGAAGTGTTCACTTGATGTGAATATTAACAGTTCCTTCAAAAGAACACACAGAGAAGGAAAAAAAGAGAGAGAGAAATTGACGACAGTCTCACGCTGGTGTCTGAGAGACACGAATACCTGTGACAGTGTGGAATTCCTGCTCATTAAACTTTTTGTTTTCTTGAATCCAGGGTCTCCTTCAGCAATCACATCCATTGTCTTCTTCCCAATGAATTCCAAGGCATCCAATCCTCCACTGATAACACTTTTCCCCTAGAGAGCAGATTTGCAGATTGTGAGAATGCACATAAAGAATACTTCTGTTTGTCTAGCTACTGCTCATTTAAATTCATGATTACAATATGATTTATACCAGGGCTGATATGGGTTGAGTGCTCATGTTTCAAGCCCTTGTTGAATACTCTCATCCACAATGCATATGTTTAGTAAAAAGCATAAGAAACAGGAAAGAAATGCTAACAACCAATGGTTCAATAGGAGTGCTCAGCTGTAAGATACAACCCTCCCACGCACACAGTGTGACACCATCCTGAATTTATAAAACACACACATTAAAAACAGAGAGCTGATCCGAGCCTAACTTCTGTCTGAAGGGAAGAGAGAGAAGGATTTTTAAAGTACGTTGTTAAACGGCTGCTGAAAATTAAGCAACAATGTGGGGACTACGTTTTGCCGTGCAGGCATTGCAGGTTCTCTTCTAAATTTATGGGCCAGTCACGAGGAAATCCCCGTCTTCCCTGGCCCTCCAGAGTTTTACACTTGAGGGTAAAGCATCCATTAGAACTAGCTTTTGTGGTCAGTGGGATAAGTTACCCCAACCTCCAAGTAATCTGGGCCAATCCCACAGAGACCTATGGAGAGGGGAACGGGAGACGTTCCTAAAAATGCCGCTAAAGTCAGACGGAGTTACTTAAGCAATTAATCTGCTCTTGAATTTGGCCAGTTATTCTAGAGGAAACCAGAAAAGACAGCACAGAATCATGTAACACACTCTGTGTCACCATGCGCTTGTTCTCTCAGACTGCTTTGTTCGGAGCCATCGCAGCATTAAAATTTAATAACAGTTGAGACCACTTCCAGATCACTGCTCAGCTGTAAGTGATAGAGAAAACCAGGATTTGCTGTTGCACAGAAGAGTGTTTGCAAACATCTCTCATTTCAGCTCTGAAGGCCAGGATAACCCGTTCAGACTTTCATAAAGAAAAGCCAGATAAAATGAAGAGTCGAATTAAGGTTTGAGGCTTCAGCGTCAAAGTACATGACTTCAACTTACTTCCCTGCCTCCCCACCTGCCCGCTCACCGTGCTTTGAACAGCTGTAGAGAGAGTGGATAAAACTCCAAAAGATCCACTGATGGGCGAGGAACTGCCATCAGCAGCTGTGCTTGTACTGCTTGCTTCAGAATGCTGGATTCCTGCTTTGGAAGGGCAGAAAAGGGGGATTTATTTTTCAAAACAACCAAAAACCCAAGACTGAAAATAGATTGTCAGTTTCAGGTAGGCAAGAACATCCATCTCCAGCAGAAGAGGGGGCTGCAGCATGAGAGACAGAAAAGAGTCAAGACTGCTCTGCCACAACAATAAGATTCTGCCGAGCTAACAGAAACAAGCACTGAAACATTAATTTAATAAGCAGCTGTCAACCTCAGTGCATGCAGAGATGGGCTGCTTGTAAGCCGGTGCTATTTTTATACCATGCGTGGAGAAGTTCAAACATTACATTCCTGATTTTCAATAATAAAAACTGACCTGTCACAATTTTGGCCTCTGAGATTTCAGTAGGGCTAGGGATCCCAAGGGACGTCTCTGCTTTTTCAATGACATTTGAAATACCTTGTCCTAGAGAAGACAATGCTGTTACTTGAATCGTAAGATAGAACTACATTCACTTTAGCCACCGAGAAAGCAGTGATTGAATCAGAAATAAGCTTAACCACAAGGACTGGACACTGGGGATACCGATATATGAGCACTAACCACAATGCGCACACAAAATGTGTTACCCAGTCAATACCAAAAGAAATTGCAGTCTGGCTTACTTACCTACCAGCATTAAGAATTCAGATTACATTGTAGCTTTCTGGTATTTTCTGGGAAAGTATCAAAAATTTGTCACACTTTCTAATACCTGAGCTGGCCACTGCTTGTGCCAGCTCATTAAAGGCCTGAAAATTACTCTGCTGTACACACCTCCCTACCGTAGGTGCTGACTTCCCATCTAGCCAGAGGGTGCTCCATCCCAGGCCCCACTACCATTACACCCTCTTCCCCAGCGTCCTGCCCCTGCTCCACCCGTTCTCAAGCCTCAACTTGTCTCCTTCTCCCAGTGTGCCCCATTCCACATTCCTCCCCTGCCCTCCTGGAGCTTCCTGAATGCCACAAATCAGCTGTTTGTGGTGCTCCAGAAACACTGCAAAGGCAGTGGAGGAGATGGTTGGGGAGCCATTAGTGGGTAAGAGGCGTGGGGGGCAGGCACAGGGGAAGATTGGCTGCTGATGGGTGTTCTACACCCACTAATTTTTCCTGTGGGTGGTCCAATTCCAGAGGCCCCCCGAAGTTGGCACCTATGTTTTTAGATTTTTTTCAAACCTGTGTTTTGAACGGGGTGCTTGCTTTTTGCCAACTCTCACATCTAAATTTGATATCTTTGTACTTTACAGACAAGTCACACAGCACAAGCTGGACAAAAAACAAGCAGTTCTGTAGCACCTTAAGGACTAATAAAGTGCTACAGGACTGCTTGTTTTTTGTGAAGTTACAGACTAACACAGCTACCCTGATGAGCATAAGCTGGAGATAGCTATGAATGCTGATATCTGATTTGAGACTGCAAAAAGGATTGACATAAGAAAGGCCATACTGGGTCAGACCAAAGGTCCACCTATATCAGTGTTCTGTCTTCTGACAGTGGCCAATGCCAGGCGCCCCGGAGAGAGTGAGCAGAATTGATCCAGTTGCATCCAATTAGCAAAATGCCAGCAGCCCTTACCTACGGTAGCTACTGTGGCAGAGGCAGTGGAGAGCAGTGACTTTCCCCAGCTGCCCCAGTAGCCCCATCCTGTCTGAGATGTACCAGTGGAGTCAGAAACCTATAGTTAGAGAAAAAGAGATGAAAGACAGCAAAATGACACACTGTTCTGTGAACAGTATCTTTGTGAGCCTCTTTTTACAAGTAATAACACTAACTTCAACCAACACAAACATATCTCATGTGTCCATCTGGGACACACCCCTTGAAGAACTGGGCTTGTTTAGTTTAGAAAAGAGAAGACTTAGAGGGGACATGATAGCTGTTTTCAAGTACCTAAAAGAGGGTTACAAGGAGGAGGGAGAAAAATTGTTCTCCTTGGGTTATGAGGCTAGGACAAGGAGCAATGGGCTTCAACTACAGCAAGGGAGGTTTAGATTAGACATTAGAAAAGAATTCCTAACTTGTCAGGATGGTTAAACACTGGAATAAGTTACCTAGGGAGGTGGTGGAATCTCCATCTCTGGAGATATATAAGAGCAGGTTATACAGACACCTACTGGGGATGATCTACATGGTGTTTGGTCCTGCCAGGAGGGCAGGGAGCTGGACTCGATGGCCTCTTGAGGTCCCTTCCAGTTCTCGTGTTCTATGATCTTCAAGAATTATCATGCAATTTACTCAGGGTTAAATCCACTCTCCTGTAACAATGAGAAGTCCTGTGGCACCGTACAGACTAACAGATTTAGTGGAGCGTAAGCTTTCGTGTGCAAGGATTCACTTTATGTTCATCAATGCATCCGACAAAGTGGGTCCTTGCCCACAAAAACTTATGCTCCAATAAATCTGTTGGTCTATAAGGCGCCATAGGGCTTTTCATTGCTTTTGTGGATACACACTAACACGGCTGCCCCTCTGATAATTGTTTCCTATAACAAGGCCAGAATAAATGAACATAGCAATTGCTACACTGTCAGACCTGTGGTCCCGTCTTCCCTCTAATTCTTTCCATCCACGGACAGAATAAATGTTGTTATGTGCATTGAGGCATGTGCAGATGTGTACCACCAATAGAAATACATGCTGTCTACTCTGGGTTCCTGTGGGGTTCTGCTAATCAGCAGGCAGTTCCGGAATCCCTCCTGGGCAGCCGCCCAAGCCCTGGGCTTTCAGCGAACACTGGTTCAGAGGTCATTTCTCCTCCCCCATCTCATACCTTTCTAATATACCAGTACTCTGCACGTTCAAAGAGTCAGTACAGAAACATACTTTTACGGCTTGATCCACTGGCTCTTCTGCAGCAATAGGCTCATTTGAGGATTTGGCTTCAGGTCTCTTCCGAGTCAGAGGCACAGGTTCAGGTTCACCCTCATCCCTACCACTGTTCTCAATGGATCCAGCTTCCACCACACTCTGTCCACTCTCATCCTTCTGGGAGGCACCTGCTTTCAGATTTCCACTGCCACTTTTTTCAGACATCACTAGAACATCTCCTAGAAAATAAAGGGATTCCAAGAATAACAACTCCCTGGGATATTTTTGACTTTCCCTTAAAACACCTCAACACTCTCCTGAACAGCTAAGTAAGAAAAAATTGTTATTCCCTTCCTCTCCACATACAGATCTTATCACTTGCCTTGTTGATGAATTTTTGAGAAAGAAGGTGGGTGAGTAATATCTTTTATTGGACCAGCTTCTGATATACGTTAAACTCTTCAGTTTGGCACTGTCTGATCCAGCAATATCCATGGTCTGGCATGATTTTAGTTAGCTGAATGTCCACTCATCATGGGTATGGCCAAGTTCCCCATGGTCCCAAAAAGTTTGTTTACAGCCACGAGTCCTAGCTCTCAGGGTTCCGTGCTGTTATTTAATTCCCTAAATGTCTTCTAAGAGCCCAACAAGCAGTGGAAGTGTTGGTAATGTTCCTAGACAATACTGACCTCCTGTCGGCTGGCAAATTCTCTGGTTTGGTACAGGTCAGATCCTGAGGGTGCCAGACTAGAATGGTTCAACCTGCAGTGGACAGGACACGCTTTTAAGCTACATCAAGCTCTTCTTTAGGTCTGGGAAAGGAAGAACACTTTCTGTCTGTCTGAACAATGCATGACTGACAGGGAACAGTATGATGAGACTTTAAACTTCCAAATACAACAGGTCACACTATCTAATAGCTGTACCCTCCCAATAAGAAAGGAACTGAGTAATACCTCCCAGTGCGGTCCTGCAAATACAAAAGGGGTGCAGATAATTCAGTCTATGGCTGGTCTCACTAACGCAGACAGCTTTGTAGCCTGCTTTTGAAAAGTATTTGCCAAATATGAAAGAATGGCATTATTAGAACTTGGGCAACAGCTGAGTAGGTTGCAGCATGTTCATAACTGATAACTGGCCTTTCAAGTCACAGACTGCCATACAAATCTAATGGCTAGATAAGGACCTATAAGCCATCTCTTGAAATGACATTTCCACACACACGCCAAGCAGTCATAAGTTCTCCAACACACAGAGTTTGTAAAACACTTGACAAGTGCCACAGGGCTCGAAGTCCCTTCCAAAGCTCAATGTTTACGCTCGCTGTCATCTGTCCTGCCCAGGTGAAGGAGCTTGATCCCAAAGTGATTAGAACATGGACTAGTCTGAGAGATCATATTCACTGTTAATTATCTTCTCAAACTTGGCTACCTGCCATCCAGGGGCTCCCTCACCCACTCCCAGCACATCACCTCCTCCAGATCTCCCTGGGATTTCTGTCCTGACCCACTGCTCCAGGGTCTCCCCTAGCACCCAACCCCTTGTCTCCACAAGATCACCCCCTTCCCCGTGTCCCCCCATCCACACTCATTCCTAGCACCCCCACCAGTTGCCCTCAGGAACATCCCAAGCACCCATCCCCCCACCGCCCCCCCAGGATCTCCCCCTGGCACCCCTGCCCGCAGGATCTCCCGTCAGCCCCTCGCCCATCTCCTCTTGCACTCCCCGTCCCCCGGATCTCCCATCGGCCCCTTTCCCATCTCCTCTCGCACTCCCTGCCCCCAGGATCTCCCCTCGGCCCCTCCCCCATCTACCCTCGCACTTCCCGCCCCCCAGGATCTCCCCTCGGCCCCTCCCCCATATCCCCTCACACCCCTCCTGCCCCCTGGATCTCCCCTCGCACCCCGACCCTCACCTGCGGGTCTGGCCCCGCCCCGGCCGCCCCGGTGTCTGTCAGTGACCGGTCCCCCCACCCCCACGCCCTCCAGTCCAAAGGACCAGAACCATAGAGACTAGGGTGCAAACAGGAACCCTCCCGCTACCCCCGGAAGGGCTCGCTGACCCGGAAGCCGCCTGGCCCTGCCTCAGAGGCATTTCCGGGTTGGCCGCGGCCAGAGGCGGTAGCAGTAGGAAAGGTCCGTTAGTTTCGGAAAGCCGCAGCGGTGGGGAGCGCCCCGGGGCTCCGGCCGAACCCGCTTCCACCTCGGGTATGTTGCCGCGCCATGACGTCACACAGCCGCCGTGAGGATGTGGCTGTGATGTCAGGGGAGGTGCTCCAGCCGGGGGCTGCCGCGGTCTGACGTCCTTCAGCCGCGGGGCGACCTCCCATGACGTCACTGGCTGACACGGGTGTGGAGTGACGCTGCCGCACGAGGGGAGGGGTCGCAGTGCTACCTGGGGCAGGGGCTGTCAGAGGTCTGACAACGCAGTCATTACAGGGCGCCGAGGGAGGCGGAGACCTGAGCTCATCCGAGTCTCACTGCCCCAGGCAGGGGGGACCAAACCCCAAGAGCTTCATCACAGGTCTGTAGCCTGAGCCCCACCGCTCAGGGGCTCGAGATTTGGATTTGGCAAGAACCCCAGCCCCGCTTAACACCAGCTGTGGCGACCTCGATAAAAGGGGGTCGTGATCCATTTTGGGGTCCCCACCCACGGTTTGCGACTTTCTCGGGACAGGCAGGAGTTAACTGAGAGAAATCCTATGGTGGGTGTAATGCGGGGAGTGGCTCTAAAATGGTGATCACAGCCCCCCCGCCCCCTCCCCGCAGCTGTATTGCAAGACTCCTTGGTGGTGAGCTGTCGGGACACCAGGTGCTTCAGCCTGGTGAGGCGTAGTTGTGTCACTGAGCTATCAATAGCCCATCCCTGATGGGTTTTATGATGGTCCTCTTGGCACTTTGAGGTCTCCTAGCCATGAGATTTTGGTCTTGAGTATTTGTTTGGGTTTTGTTTGTATTTTTATTACATTTTAAAATGTGTTTTGAGCTATTGATGAGCTTTTAATATAGAGACATTTATAGTCGCTACCACATTTATAATAACTTTAAAAAATTCATGAAATATATCTTTATTTTACACTCTACCTCTGGTTGTGATCAGTGACATGGGCACCAGGACAACATAAAATCTCTAGCATTCTCTTATAAATTGCAAAAGGAGAAATATTATGATTAAATCTTATGCCTCAATTCTGTAAACATATCTGTGCACACAGTCCCTTGTCATCATGCAGAGCCTCGTATCCATCAGTAGAGTTCCGTGGGGGTATAAGGGTCAACCCACATGAATCAGCATTTTCAACTGACACCTTAATCTTTGATTCAGGAAACCATCCAAATACATGCTTGAAATTAAGCCTGGACTTCAGTGTTTCCCTGTATTGCGATAAATTTAGAAACGTATTTGTGTTTCTTTCTGAATAAGGCTTTTGTCACTGTGGGTCTAATTTAAAGCACATTGGAATCAGTGGGCCCCTGATCAGGATTTTAGACTTGAAACTGCATATTGATGCCTGCGTTTAACATATTAGTGTGAGAAGTCACACTGCTTCCAGTAAGGCTAATCACATGAATAGAATTAAGCAAATGTCATACATTTATGCGGGTATGGTGCTTTAGACTCAGTTGTCAGTTTTTGAAATTTTGTTATGTGATCTGCAGTCAGTGGGAGCTGATAACAGTTGTACCTGCATATGTGCAGATAAATAAAGCATCTGGCAGCCTGCCAGCAGCTAACCCTGGTGAACTGGGTCTAACACAAGGACCATTTACTGCCCACCCCTAGTCTAAGGTTTGAGAAGTGTTTTTTTTTTTATTCCAGTTTATCTAGGTATATGAAATGATGTTACACCCAATGATGTAGAGCTATGTAAGGTGTTCTCTCTCCAGCCCCATTCTTAAAACAACAACCTATGCATTTTGTAGCTTAAGGTACTAAGAGTAGTCTCTCTGGCAGTTAAAGCTAAACACATGAATTTCACAGGATGATAGCCAGAGATTTTACTCATATAAGTGTACACATAATGAATATTTGTCCCTCCACAGCTATTGTTAACTATGGCTCAATGAAGGTTAAAGAGGTTGAGCTTAATTTTAAGTTCACACATAAATAATTCCGCTTAAAACTGTGCATGTGTTCTGTTGCCTTGGGTTTAATACTGCCTCGAAGAATTCATGATGATTTCACTTTTCACATTTTATCCTCTTTTTGACCGTTTTATCAGTTCTAGCTGCTGTTTTGCATAAATGTGATGGTTAATAATATGGATTTAGCAAATCATTTCATGTCAGTTGACAATGAAAGATCACTGTCTGCTTAACTACAATGGGCTTGCAAAAAGGGAAATGTGACAAACAATTGAGAAGTCAGACCTTGATGAACTTAATAGTAAAATTCAATTACCCATCACTGCTGATGCTTTATACAATATACAGATGTGTTGCTTGTATAGGTGTGAACATATGCAATTACTGAAGATAATTCTCACTCTTCTGTGGAAAAATATTTCTTGATATTCCCAGTGCTGAAATGATTGATTTAGGTTCCGAATGTCAGTTTAGAAATGGAGTTCAAAAAACCTGAAAAATCCAATAATTTAAATTTAATAACCCAAACTGGAAAAAAAAATCACAGGAAAACTGTTGGAGATTGGAATTATCTCCATGGACTCTTAAGACACCATAAGGCAGGAGATTACGGAGAATCAATATAATAAACTACTTTGTGTTTGATTTTGATAAGGAAAATAAGGATTTATGTTCACTGCAGAGTTAACTTGGATTATAACCCATTTGTTGCCCTTAACTCAAATCCCAGCCATATAAAACCGTTAATCCAAGTGTGGTGGTGCTTTCGTCTTGAGTGGCTTAGACTAAAGCTCAAGTTAGTCATCAGCTACTGACACAACCCCTCTGTGCAGAACCAGTGCTATTTCACAGTGTGTCTGCTCTTAATCGAGCTAAAATAACTTAAGAGGAATTAACTCTGGAGTGACGATATGTCCAGAATCTGCTAACTAAACATATTGTACAGATTGCAGAAATGTGTTTTAATGTTGCAAGAAGATTGTCATTTTAGGCTTTGATCTGTCAGGCATAAGAGTGTCCACCTGCACATGCAGCTGTAGGATTAGGACCTGAAACACTTAGAACTGAGGAAATATAGAACTTGATTGGCATGTGGTAATTGAAACATGATCCTTTTGCACCTATCATAACCGAAATTGCCTCTCTTACAGCTTTGCAGCTCCCACTGAAGTCAAGTAGGTCTATATTTATGTATCTGATGGCAGGCATTGTATATTAAAATGACATTTAACAATATAACTAATAGTCATTCATTGGTGAAACATTAATCACACAACTGCTCATGCTGCGTATGTCCTGTTTTATAGTCAAGCACTGAGTCACTTTTCTAACTAAACATTGAAATAGCAGCTCAAAAAGAACACACATGGTGTTAAATTGCTATTTGTATACAGTACATCACATGATTCCATAATCACATAAAAAATATCCACTGAAAACTTAAAGGAAATATTTTGTAATATTCATGATCCATAGTACACCACCTTTTGTTTGTTTCTTTGTTATCATTTATTTTTCTGTCTGGGCTTCAGTCATAAAAGTTTATGGAGCACATGATTATCTTCATATACTGAGTAATCCCATCAAAGTCAGTGGGTTGCTCACAAGGTCCTGTCCTGTCCTGTCCCCATTGAAGTCAAATGTCAAAATTCTCATTGGCATTAGTGACAGATTCTGGCCTATAGCGTGTAATGATTAACATGTGAAAGTTAGTGCAAGACCAAATCCCTCGTTACTATTTCTGAGGAAGGAGGTCATACCATATGTAGGGTTTGACTATTTCTGAATTATACTCGTACAGAAAACAAATCTTCCAGTCTTTTAAAATAGCAATCAGCAATAGATGTCCAGATTTTGCTCATAGTTTCCAAAAACATTCACCTGTGGTGCACTTTAATCTGCAGCTGTTATAATTTTTATAAGCCACTCCTAAGGTTACAGTAACTTTCTGTACAGAAAGAAAAGGTCATTTCTCCCCAATTGGACATTTGACAGCACTTCATAGTTAATTTCACTGCTTCCCCTGTATTGTCAAAGAGATAGCCCTGTTAGTCTGTAGTCTGTCAAAACAAAAAAGAAGTCATGTAGCACTTTAAAGACTGTGTAGTGCCTGAAACTATATTTAAGGTTTTTTAACGGACTAGATTTTAACAACTTATATTTAATCGCACCTTATGTAACAAAACAACTGTTGGTAATGTAAAACTTTGCTCTCATGATAAGAATTACTCATGTGAGTATTCTATTCACGAGCCAAAATTTATAGGATGTGACTCCTATGTTGCAATAACATAGAAATTGTGACATGAAAGAGAAAAAGAGATGAAATATATTGTGCAAGTTAACACTTGGATCTTAAATCATAGGGTTGCTCTGTTTGTACCCCATCAAAACAACATGAGTGAAGGATTGTGTGTCAGTATAAACTCTGAATCTTCTTGCTCTTTGTCATTTCATTTACACACAGCATTTTATTTAAATTGGAACAGACTTCATGTCTCTTGATTACGTCTGTTTGGAAAATATTCCTCTGATTCTTTTGTTTTTTACATGTTCATCTTTTTAATTTTTAAACTGTACATAGAGTAATTAGTTTATATTATGGACGAATTACTTGCTTAAATATTATTTTAAATCAAAGTAGTTTTCCAGTTATATAAGCACAAAAAGATCTTAAACTCCTACACTTCTAGCATTATTGTTGTGTAACCTCAAACTTTTAAAAGCTGTAGTTCAGTACTAACACAGGGTGTTTACAGGCCAAATTTCAGCTCAGAATGTGTTTTCTCACCTGACATATAGACCAAAAAGAAACAAGATTTTTAACTCTAGTGGTGACAGTGTTATTTATTTATATAATTATGAAAGTAGTAGAGTTGTAACGTTACATGATACAAATAAATAGGTCATGTGGGTTACCCTACAAAGCTTACCAGCAAAATAACACCAGACAAACTCAGGATCACGGCAAGGGAAATTTGTGGGTTATTGATTAGGGACTGAAGAGCAACAGGAATAGCTGAAAAAGAGGATTCAAAGGAGCAGGACCTTGCAAATGTGGGCAGCTATGTGTGCCATGGATAAGGGTAGTGAGAGAAGCTTGAAGGCAAGACATGTAACAGGAGAGCAAGGAGAGATGATTGAAAAGCATCAGGAACAAGAATGGGAGTGTGGGGAAATGAAGACGGAGATGGACAAGGTATCTAAGGTGTTAATAGCTCATAGATGAGATGTGAGACACATGCCTTCAAGGCTGAGTAATGTCTCACGAATATCTCACTAACTGGTAAATTTCTGTGGGAAAGTTGGTACTTAAAAGAAGATTGCTGAGTTCATGCCATGGAGGGAGTTAATTATATCAAAATAAATCTGAGGAATGAAGGTGCAAATTCATAAACTAGAGATGTTTGTTGTCCAACAGCAAACTTAAAATTCCTTTTTAACTGTAAAAGTACAAAAATAAAATTTTAATGTGTCTGGGACAGCTCCCGTGAGCACCAGCAGAATGGGATCACCACTAATTTCTTTGCATAAGTGCTTTCCCAAAGATGTCACTGGTGGAAGGCAACTAACTAGGAAGCTGTCCTTCTTGTCAGCTTGCCTTTGGGAAATGGCTTCTGCTCACCAGTGTGGCACTAATTTAGTTCCTTCCAGAGCTGCTGGCCTCATCCTAGAGGTAAAAACAAGATGTGAGGCATTCCGAAAAAAGAATGGTGAGGAGGGATGAGTTGGTTGCAATTCAGTGGGTTTACAAAGAAACAGCTGTTGGGGCTTACTCTAATTCAACCTCAGGGTTAGACATGCCAGTCAACTGAACGCTGAAGGACTGTCAAACGGCAATACTTCTTTTCTAATTACCTGATTTTTTGTGACAACAGCAGCAATCAATAATGGGGAACAATGTTATCTGGTCATTTAGAGATCTGGCTTGTGCTTGGGCAAAACCATCTTTAATAACAAAAAAAAAAATCCAAATCTTAGCCTGCATAGTATGTGGTAAATGAACTTCATAATTCCTGGATGTGATTGATTAATGTATGCTATAAAGAAACCAAATAGCTAAAAACAGATGCATTCCTTTGTAGAGTAAGCTTTTGTGCAGCGATACTATTACTCTGTGGTATGTTCTCGGCAGGGGTTCTCAGCCTTTTTCCTTCTGAACCCCTTCCCAACGTGCCATGAAAACTCCACTGCCCAACTGTGATGGAGTTCTGGGGTCCCCCAAGCTCTGCACCCCGTCCGCAGGCAGGAGAGTCTCTCACTCAGCAGGAAAACAGCGGGTTTATTAGCTGACAGGACACAGCATCGTACAGAGGAGTCAGTACAGCAGGCAGACAGAGCCAGTCCAATCCATGTTGAGGAGAGGAGGCCCCGAGGGGCCCCCAGAGCTGGGGCCTTGCCCCCTCCTTTGTCTCTCTCTCCCTCAGCCCAGACTAACTGCTTCCAACTCCCAGTTCCAATTCAAACCCCTCAGGCTCCACCTCCTCCTTTGTCTGCAGTACAAAGGTGTTACCTGGTTGTCAGGGTTACCCTCAGCAGGAGCCCCACACCCTCTGTGAGCCACACACACACACACAGGTATCCCCCACTCCATCACACCAACTGCACCACAACAGCTGTTTGTTGAAGCCAGGGCCAGTGTTAAGGGCTAACAAGCAGAGCAATTGCCTGTGGGTCCTACAAAGTTAAAGTGTTCAGGCTTCAGTATGGGGCCTGAGTGGTGGGTCTTTGGCTTTCTGCTCTGGATCTCAGTGAGTCTAATGCAGTCCTGCTTGGTGGAGCCTGTGAAGCTTCCTTGCAGCCCCCTGGGGGCATCAGATCCATGGTTGAGAACTTCTGTGTGTTAAAGTAGTATAAACTGCATTAGATAGTAATATCCAGTATAATGAGAAAAATGTATCAAATGCTTGCTGCATTATTTATGAAAAGCATATAAATGAATAACTTAATCCTTTGTTCTGTGCTAGTAACAAATTACAACCCTATTGGCATTTGTTATTGGTAGAACAGCGGATAAAGAGTGAAGTCTTATGTTCAACAGAGTGAAGTAAGATATTCATTAAGATACCAGAATATTTCAGTTGTGTTTTTCACATCATAAATTGTTTTTCATTGCCATGGGACAGTCTGGAAGGCATGATTTGTCCAAGGGATGTTTACTTGATCAGTTTTCATGAAAATTATATACAGTGTAAACCTTCCTCATGCTGACTCATTCTAGGAGTTCAGTTGTAGGGGAAAAAACTGATATATACCAGAAGCATTGATAGTGGTGTCTTATTCTAACCCCATCCATTATCTTGTGCACACCTTTATTTTAAAATCCATTATCTTGTGCGCACCTTTATTTTAAGGGTACTGTCCTTAGTCAGAATATTCCCTGACATCAGTAGGAGATGCAGAGAGAATTTGGCTTTCATAGCTTTTAAAGCACTTTGAAGATGGAAAACATACTGTAAGTGCTGTGTACTAGTAGCATTTTATGCAGTATTTTCAGCACCAGATTGTGGTAAAATTGTGGAATATGATGATAATATGGCAGCACAAAAAGTTGTCATGAGGAAGAACATCAAGGCATTAAGGGACAGATTTCAGCATTACCTTCCATTTGATGCTTAAAAATAACTGCAAATACAATTTTCCAGGCACAAATACTTGCGGGTGCATATTATAGCACTTAGTGATCTAACTACTGACTTGTATCTGACAATCAAGTAATTAGTTTTCTAAGTACTATGAAACGCACCCATAGTTATCTATAGATACAGAGCAAGAGGCAGAGTGGATGCCCTTTGAAAAATCAGGATTTGAAGTCTTTTCTTTAATTACATTTTCATCCTTCATTCCCTTCTTGCAAAAACTTTTTCTTTCTCTGCCATATGTCCAGTGCACTTCTTGATCCCCATGGGACCTACACATTTTTACTGTGTTGACCACTTTGGCCCTTTTCTTATGTACTTTTTGACCCCTAATGCCTAACCTCCTTGGCTGTTTCTACACAGGCAAGATCTTCCGGAAGAACGGTGCCTTCTTCCAGAAGATCTGCAGAATTTCTACACATGTAAGACGCTCTTTCGGATTTCTTCCGGAAGAAGGTGCCCCCTCTTCTGGATTCTGTATTCCTTTCCAGAATCAGGAAGAGGACCTTCTTCCAGAAGATTTTTCCGGAAGAAGGCATGTGTAGATGTTCCCAGACTGTTTCTTCCAAAAGAAGCAGTCCTCCATGGCGGCAGCCTGCTGGAGAGCAGGGCTGCTCTAGACACCCCCAGCGAGCCTCTATGGTCCCCAGGTCCTTGCATCCTTTAAAGCTGCAAAGACCCGGAGACCCCATAGCAGGAAACTGAGCGTGTGAGACAGGCAGCACGTGCAGAGCTGCCTGCCACACTCCCCCGAGGCCCCGCAGTGCCCAGTGAGTACTGACCCGCAGTGATGGCTAGCTGCCCGGTGCTCCGCACCGCCCAGGGGAGCCCCAGGAACCCAGATGAGGGCAGCCAGGACCCCGACCGGGCTCCAAAATGAAGGGCCCCCTCCTGGACTGAACCAGAGCTCCAGGACCTCCTGGGACTCTCTCGCAATGAGCATGTCCTCTGGGATACCAGCGGGCACTGGAGGAACGCCCCAGCCTTCGCCCGCCTTGCCCAGGGCCTGGCTGCCCGTGGCCACTCCTCCCGGACACCAGAACAAGTGCGGTACAAAGTGAAGGAACTGCGGCAGTGGTACATGTGGGCCTGGGATAGCGCCCACAGATCTGGCTGTACCCCTGCCAGCTGCCCCATTTACCGGGAGCTGCGGGACCTCCTGGCTGGAGATGACGCCTCTCCACCCCATGTCACCGTGGACACAGCCGCAACCAAGCTCCCTGCTGCACTGGAGGAGGGGGACTAGGGACCTGCCACCGTGGACGTCCCATCTGATGGGGAGTCCACAGACGGGTCCCTCGTCATTGCAGTGCCCTCCACCACCAACAGCCAGGTTCCCTCCAGTTGGGCATCACCTGACATATACGAGGCCACCTCGGGTAAGTGCGCACAGTGGAAAAGCACAGTGAGGGGGGCACTTGGGCCCCAGCCCCAGGCCCCGAAGCGTTAAAGCCTGTCCCTGGTCAGGGCCCAGGGCACAGCCATGCCTGCGAGCAGCACCCGGCCCCCTCTCCCATGGAGTCCCCCCTGAGCATGCTGAGGCCCCCTCTGGGCAGCAGAGCTGCATCCAGAACCCCCCATGGCTGAGCCCCCCGGCAACCCATAAGCCCGTTACTAGGGTGGGCCACTGTGGATAGCACCCCGGCTCTGGCATCATGCCCCAGTGGCCGCCGTGGTGAGTGCATGCAAGCCCGCACAGCGGCCTCTCCTGGTACATGCCCATCCCATGGGTCCCTGGAGGGGGTAACCAGCTGGGGAAACTGGGGCCATGCCACCCAGGTCCCAGATGTGGTACTGACTTCCCCCTCTACCCCCACCCTTTCTCTCTTAACAGCAGTACCACCTGAGGGCCGGGGCAGCTGGACGAGGAGTCCGGGGCCCGCCAGCTCCATCCAGGCTGGAGGACCCAGCAGCCCACCAGCTGGGCCCGCACCAGCCCCTGCTGCACGGCGGCCACCAGTGAACTGGATCCAACGCAACCACCACGAGGAAGAGGTCACAGCCTACATGGCGGCCCTCCACCAGCAGAATGCCCTCGCCAAAAGACAGCTGGCTCTCAATGAGGCCGAGCTCCAGTGGAGGCGGGACACTTGGAGGGAGGTGGTGGGGATGCTCCTCACAGTGTGTGGGGCCCTAGCAGTCCAGCCACCAGCCCCCCCAGCTGCCCCTCCACAGTCCACCCGAAGCCCTTCCGAGTCCCTCCCTGCTGCCCCCCTGCATTCCCCCCTGCTGGCCCCTCAGCTGCTCCTGTGCCCGCAGACCGTGACCCTGAGGCCCTGGCCGCCCTGTTGCCCCCGGGCCTGCCCAGTGCTGTGCTGAGGAACCTCGCAGCATGGATTGTGGCCACGGTGGGCCCTGTGGAGGGTCGCCCGAGCCACGAGCCACAACCCACCCTGCCTCCAGCCCCTCTGCTGAGGCTTGACAGGATGCTGACTGGCCCTACCTGCCATTGCTTCCGGCCCCATCAGCGTCCTGCAGGGGACAGCGTACCCAGGGTTGGAGGGGAGCCCATGGGCGCCAGGGCTCACAGCCTTCCACCCCGTCCCTTGATTAGGGCCCCCCCAACATTCCTGCCCCAGTCCCCATTCAGGTGTAGGTGCCCCTGCCCCCTTTACCCCATGTATATAGTTCACTCCTTATCAGGTTTTGGTTGTTATTTTTATTATTCACTATTTACTGTTTACATTTTTCACGTTGGTAATGGTTCAGAGTTAAATATATGGTAGCATTCAGCACCCCATGTCCCTGATTACTGGTGGGGAGGTTGGGGGGTTTGGGGTGTGTGTAGAGGGTGCCTGTGGGGAGGGGTGCAGGGATTAATAGTCCCCTCGGCTGAATACCTCCCAAAGCGCCTCCTGGATCCAGAGCCCGTCTTGCTCAAGCCGCAGGTCGGGGGCCACAGCGGGCTGCTGGTAGTGGGGGGGCCAGCTCCGCCATCCAGCCCTGGGGCAGGGTCCCCTCACGTGCCTCGATGAGGTTGTGGAGCACGCAGCAGGAGGCCACAACCTGCAGACCGTTCTCCAGCCCCACATCGAGGTGCATGAGGAGACACCTGAACCGCGCCTTCAGATGGCCGAAAGCACACTTGACGGGATACTGGGCCCGTGTGAGCTGGGCATTAAACAGCTCCTGGGAGGATGTGGGGTGGCCGGTGTATGGGAGCATCAACCAGGGCTGGAGTGAGTAGGCCAGGTTGTCCACAAGGCAAAGAGGCATCATGATGTCCCAATGGCGCTCTCTCACTGGGGCACGAATGTCCCAGCCTCCATCCTGCGGAACAGGGTGGAATTCCGCAGGATCCGCACATCATGTGCCCTGCCTGGCCAGCCGACATAAATGTCCGTGAACTTCCCATGGGCGTCCACCACAGCTTGGAGCACAATGGAGTGGTACCCCTTGCAGTTGGCGTGTCGGCTGCCACTGTGATCCGGGACCCTGATGGGGATATGCGTCCCGTCGGTCGCCCCAAAGCACTGGGGCAACCTGAGTGCGGCTTAGCCCTCAATGACTGCATCCAGGTCCCTGATGCTCACCAGCCACTGCACCAGCACATGGTTGATGGCCCTCACAACCTGCAGGGGAATGGGCACACTCGTGGGCATACGCAGGGGGGTCCCTGCCCCCTCCTCTTTCACCCTCTCTTTCTCCCCACTGGGCCCCCCGGCTGAGGGACCCTTCTGGGCTAGGCCTGCCCGCCCTGCCTCCCAGCCCTGCTCCCTCCCAATAGGCATCTAGGGTCCCCTGAGCCCGCCGGCTCCCTCCCACCAGTGGGGCAGGATCTGGGGCAGGGCTTACCTGGAAGATGACAGCCCCGATGGTGGATGTGCCCACCCCAAACAGCTCCCCGATGGATCAGTAGCTGTCCGGGGTGGCCAATTTCCAGATGATGATGGCTATGCGCTTCTCCGGGGAAAGGGCCAGCCTCATCCAGGTATCCTGGCGTCATAGCATGGGGGCGAGCCAGCTGCAGATCTCGTGGAAGGTCTCTTTCTTCATCCGCAGGTTCTGCAGCCAGCAGTCATTGTCCCACTCCCCCATGACAACCCTGTCCCACCAGTCTGCGCTGGTGGCGTAGGTCCAGATGCTTTTGACTGGTTGGAGGGGGCCCGGCAGAGGTGGTGCAGGACCCACGGGCCTGGGCCTCTGCCTCCACAGGAGGCTGAGGAGAGTGACCGAGAGGATGGCTAGTGTGCGGGTGAGGGCAAGCCTGCTGTCCTGCGGCTGCTGGGGGTCCATGTCTGCTGGCGCTGGACAGGGACCTGGGTCTAGCTGGCTGGGCACAGAGTTGGCTGGCCTCAGCAGCATTTCAGGGAGGGGCTGTTTGGGTGGGGCCCTTTAAGGGGCCGTGTGGCCGGTGGCCTCAGAAGGGCTCCCTGGTAGGGTGACCCTGTCCATGCTGTGTCCTGCCCTGTTCTTCTGGAAGAGTGCCATTGCATGTGTAGATGCACTCTTGCAGAAGAAGAGGTGGCTCTTTCGAGGTCCTATTTGATGTGTAGAAGCACTCTTCCAGAAGATCTTCCGGAAAAAGTGCCACGTGTAGAAACGGCCCCTGAGATGTCTTATTTTGGATGGGAGGACAAGTATACATCTCAAGTGACTGGAGTACTGATGATGCTAATACCTTCTTACCCTCATTCATTTGATGTGCCCTAAGCTCAGTTCTGATGCCAAATGACTTGTCCGACAGTATGCATTATTTTAGTCTTAAATTTGTGTACTGGAAATGGGATTTAAAAACCACATAAGCTTGGTATTCTTAACTAACCTAATTCTCTCTCTTTTTTTTTTTTTTTTTGGCAGTTGGATTTCCCATTTTCACTATTCATATCGATAGCCTTGCAAGTGCACCAAGATTCAGATATTTCAAAGAAGCTATCAATCAACAAATCAAGACTGTCCTCACTGATCTCAGCTTAATGCAGACAGCTTGATATTCCACATCCTGCTCCTTATTTCAAGTTACATGAAAAAAAACAATTTTCTGTAATCTTCCATGAAGCTCAGTTGTTGGCTGTTAACTTTGATTGTTAGTACTGGTCTGCCTGCTGCTTTTGCTCTGGAAAATGTAACTTCTAACACAATTACACCTGGTTCAAGAGCCATTTCTCTGAATGCTTCACTTCATCCATTCTTCCGATTCCTGGCAAATTCTCCAGCACATCATGATATCATAGCAAAAGAGGGGAGCAGTGCTTTAATTGAATGTAAACTGAACCTCAGCCAGTATGAATTTATACTTTGGTATAATTCAAAAGCACAACTGCTTACGCAAAGAGATGAAGGTAAGTGCTGCCACTGTCTTAAGCAGTATCTGAACACCTCACCATCTTTAACATATTTATCTTCACAACTCTCCTGAGATGTTTATACCCTTTTTTACACACAGGTGAAAAAGGGTATAGTCTTCAGCACAAAGCAGCAAAGTGTTTTGCTCAAGGTCACATAAGAAAGCTGTGATGGAGCAGGGAACTGAATCCAAATCCCAGCCCAATGCCCTAATCACTGGCCCATTCTTTTTTGCTGTGATACCTAATCTCATACAGCTGGGCTGTTTTGCTTCAAAGATACATAATTAAAGATCCATAGAATCAGCTGCATATCTGATTATTCATTTGTCCTGCTCTTTACACCTTAGGGACATGAATTAAAAATAGTTTTCCTCAAGTTGTGACCTTTTTCACCTGGCAAACACTAAGCTCGTGTCTTCTCAGCCCTTCTGAAGGAGAGATGGTTTGATTACATTTACTGTCTGAGTTAGATACCAGCAACTCTGTGGAAATCAACAGGATGTTCAACTGCTCAGGAAATGCTTTTGCTAGTTAATCATTGCTACAGAGCAAGATACATTTTCTTAACTTTTTTTTCTTTTAAAGTAATACTGTCTTTAGGAGCTGGAGAACATTCCTCATAAAATAACCAGTTTTAAGTTAGGTCAAATTATGAAACTGAGCTTCCTGACAATATTCCCTTAATGCTGTGTATATTAATTTGGGGTATTACATAGTTTATGTACAGTGCAAATAATCCTTAGGTGCCATCTGGAAATTAATTGAAAGCAAAGTACAGGAAGAGAATGAATGCAATGGAAACATTTGTTTTCATAAATGTAGTAAACTTCTAGGAAATAGCTTGTGAAGCCAGCATTCTTATTATGTATTTGTTTTACATGAGTTTTCTCACTGAGCAGAAGAGACAGTTTTGAAGTGGTTAAAGAAAAAGACTGGGTGTCCAAGGAAATCCTTGGTTTTAATACCGGCAAGTTATTTGGTTACTCAGTTACTGTGTTACTTTGATGGAACACTTAAGTATGTCTACAATACATGCTAAACCCAGCCTCTGACTTGGATTTGAGCCCAAGCTCCACTCTTGTCCATACGCAGTTCAATTTCACCCTGGTTAGCGAGCACCCAGGCCCCAGGTGCTAGGACCTCCGCCGGAGATGGGGTGGGAGTAAGGGAAATCAGAGCCCACGTATGAGTCCTACTGCGACTTGGTTCCAAGGCCTATTGTTTTGCAGTGGGGATGCATATCAAGTCATAGATCCAAGTCAAGGCCTGTACAGTGTAATTTGGAGACATTAGTACAGCTGCGAGATATGGGCCAGCAGTTGTTAACCCAGGTTACAGTGCCATGTAAATGCTCAAGGATGAGCTTGGAAACATCAGATCTACAAGCCTGGGTCCCAAAGACCTGGGCTTAGTGTGCTCTTTTTCAGTGGTCACTTGACTTTTGTCTCAGTCAACCCATATAGAAAATTGACCGATATAGTTACAAAAAACAGTAAATAAACACAATACTGTACAGTGTGTACAACATGCTAAACAAATAGGTTGTACCTCCCAAGACCAGAATTCTATGGTCCACCAACATCCATGGTCTGGCAGGACCACATATGTTACTAGACCAGAGAAGGGCTGAGCAGAGGCTGGTGACCCTGGGCAAGGTGGGACTTGTGTTCCCAGCCAGAGCCGCATTTGGCAGCCTAGCTGAGGCCAAGCTGGTGCCTGCAGGGCTGGTGCCACATCTTGCAGCCCAGCCAGGGCTGGAGCTGGTATGAGAGGGAGCTATGTACTCATCACACCAGTGCCCACAGGGCCAGTGCCACACCAGCAGCCCATACCTGGAGCCGGAGCCCATGGGGCTGGGCGTCAAGCAGCAGACCAGTCAGGGTTTGAGCCAGTGTCCGTGACTGGCAGCCGAAGCGTGGCCCCGGGTGGTGTCAGCCCAGCAGGGGCCATGACCAGGCTGGAGATAGCGAGGGGGCCAGTGGGGCAAAATGGAGCCTGCAACAGGGAGGGGCAATAGGCTGGGGGTCCAGAGGCAGGGGACCGCTGCTCGTCCGGCAAATTCCCTTGTTTGAGACTGGTCAGGTCCCAGGTTTGCTGGATGAGAGAGGTGCAACCTACACTAGAATCCATGCCCCAAAGAACTATTAGTCTGAAGGCACAGACTGTTTCATTACTGTACTTGTTTCTGTTGGATCTTTAGGTGGAAGATGGTTGATCACTGATCATGTCCTTAACATTACCAGTGTAACTTTTGGTGACCGTGGGCGGTACACCTGTGTAGCCACTAATCCTAACAACACCTCCTACTACACAGTTACGCTGAGGGTTATCTTCACATCGGGGGACATGAGCATCTACTACATGATTGTGTGTCTGGTTGCTTTTACAATCATCCTTATTTTAAACATAACCCGTCTGTGTATGATGAGCAGCCACCTCCGCAAGACAGAGAAGGCCATCAATGAGTTCTTCAGGACAGAAGGTGCTGAGAAGCTTCAGAAAGCCTTTGAGATTGCCAAGCGTATTCCTATCATCACATCTGCGAAAACTTTAGAGCTGGCCAAAGTCACCCAGTTTAAGACCATGGAATTTGCTCGATACATTGAAGAACTTGCTCGAAGCGTTCCCCTCCCACCTCTAATCCTTAACTGTAGGGCATTCATGGAGGAGATCTTTGAAGCAGTGCGAGTTGATGATCCTGATGAAGTTGGCCAGGAAACCAAACAGTCCCAAGCCCTTAGTACCCAAGATGCAATTTACCCCATCAAACCAGAGCTCAAGCGCAGTAATTCACCAACAGGGGACTCTGATGATGGCTCCATGAATGAGCAGGGTCAAGAAATAGCAGTCCAGGTATCCATCCACCTTCAGTCAGAAATACAAAGCATTGACACTGTTTCCCATGGCAGCTGCAATTCTGTACCTTCCGAAGAAGAGGTCTGCTGAATCCAACTAGGTCAGATTATTACAGCTGAATTGATTTCTCTCGGATATCAAAAGAAAGGGAACCATAAGCAAATGTGCACAAGAAGTATGTTTTTTTTCCATAATATGAAATGCCAAAACTATTATCTAAATTGGTGCATTTCCTCATCTGTTTTTCAGCATTGATCTGCAGATTTAAAGCCTCCTTAGATGAGGCCATTTGGAATACTCCTTTGCAACAGATTTGAAAAGCAAACATACTCTACTAGAAGCATTTCACAAAGGGGATGATTCACACTCAACTTCTTGGTTGCCTCAGTTACTGTATCAGAGGTGGCTAAATTAAGCTAAGCACCTGCCATAGAATTCTTTCCTTTGTGAACTGTTTTTTCACATACACTTAGAAATCTGAATTGTTTCAGATTCAAATCTCCCTGCATTTTGGTTATGACTATTTGAAACATATGCTCTTTTTGAATTGCTTTTTGATGTGTACAGTCCATCAGAACTGTGGATTTCAGCAGGTCTGCTTTGTGTATTTTGCTCTGTGTTGTCATCACAACAGTCTGTAGTTAGAGTACTAGATCGTGCATTCAGATTAAATTAATTGTCAGCATTTCAAAGCAGTTTACGGACTGACCAGTACTCTTAGGTTTTCACGATTCTTGAGAAACTTACCAGAATGCTGTTGTAGCATATGGAAAAGGACATTTTGATTTTGACATAATCAGCAACATAAGTAAATGACCGATATTGCCAGTAGCTTTACTTGTTTCTGTTTACATGGCAGGACAGGAAGGCTGCACACCTGATGGTATCTGTCACTAGACGTCATTGACTTTACTCACTACAGAAAATCTGAAGGATTATTTGACATTACCATGAGCAGGGGATGACTAGTTGGTAGTTGGTTGTCATTTAAAAAAAAACAGAAAACAAAACACAACTATAGAGCATATGTCTTACAGTTGTTTCTAAATATTAATGAAAAAACAGTGGGGTGCTGCACGCAGGTTTAGGGCCTGATTCTTAGCTGTGGCTAGTATACAGCAGGGCAGGGAGGCTACAAAGGAACGAATTCTGTCTCCCCGATTGTGCTGTCTGCTAATCAGAGGCTATGGGAATGTGCCAATCCACTGGGCATGTCTCCTGCTGTTTGCAGCAGAGCCCTGTGGTGAGAGCTGGAAAGACGTAGCTGACTGTGCTTGCCCTGTGCCAGTTAGGGACTCTCCTATGCTGGAGACTCCTCAGAAGAGGAGATTCAGTCCCTAGGAACTAGAGTGTAGAAGAGAATCTGACCCCTACTTTCAGTTTTTGGTGCTTATCTTTTCCTTTTTCTGTTTTATATGTAACATTTACAGGTGTAACACTTAAATAGTATTGTATTTCCAGTAGAGATTTCAATATATGTAAGGCTTGCAAGCACTCCACAATTTAATTTCTTACAGTCACTGGAAGCATATTGCCATACATTATTAACAGCTTAGCCACTTGAGCACCATTCAGCTTCCTAAATCTTTTTCTTTGCTTCCTAGTTTTGAAGGGTGAATTGAACTAGTGGTTTCCAGAGGGAGCATTCATGATTTTTAAGAGGTTTTAGGGTTACGTTTACAGGAGTGGAGGTGGATGACAAACAGACACAGAAGCACCATTCTACAAAGCATGATCATCACAATAATACCTCCTTGTAGTAAATGGTGTGGCTAAATCATATTTATCTGACGGTATTAGGGAACTAGAAGTTGAACCATTTTACGTTCTTTGCATAGAAGCTTTTGAAGGCAATCACAAGCAATGCAGCTCCAGCAGACCTTGTTTAGACTGAGAGTTCTATGTTTATTGGGAATGTAGGAAGTGCTGACTAGATCAGCCCAGTCATCTATCTACTGCAGTCTCCTATCTCTAACACTCAGCTCTGCTTCAGAAGAATAGATCCTGTAATAGGTAATTTTGTAATAAGATGTCCTTAGTGGTAGTCTTTCTCACCTGAATTTAACTAGAGGTTAGCATTATGCCCTTCTTCATTTGAAGGGTTTATATTCCTTTCTCAACCCTTTATTTATTCTTTAATAGTCCTGGATGTATTCTCATTATTCAGATAAATGACCCATCCTTTTTTTGAATCCTGGTCTCAGTGATTCCTGGTGGCAGGGATTTTACAAGCTAACTGTGCATTGTGTGGGAAAGAATTTGATCAAATTTGAATGTCATAGCTCAAAGATGGTAAGGCCAGAAGGAAGGATTGTGCACTCTGGCCTTGTACATCCTCGAGGCCATTGGTTTCCACTTCACTATGCCTATCTTCCAGAGAAGCTGGCTGTGCCCCTCTGTCAAACTGTTATACTACATATGGTGGCAGCATCCTTGATATTTTAGTCCCCATGTTATAAATGCAGTTTGGAGATGGAACTGTAAAATCAAGGCTCCTTTTAAATACTTCCAAACCAGCAGATGTGCAATAATGATTGACAGGTGTCTCATAAAAAATGGCAGCTTGCTTGCAACATAATGACACTGGAGCTCTGTGAGATCAGTGTGGGAGAACAGCTCCTTATTTAACTGAATCTGTTCTTTCATTTCTATAGTTTTTGTAGAAAAGATTGTTTTCTTACTAAATCAAGTGTGTGCGCACCTAGATATCTTTTTCATTTGGTGTCTAAGTAGTAGAAAGCAAGGACTTGTTCCATTAGGCCAGAAAATACAGAAATGATGTGCTGGATAGGGGTTTGGTTTTTTAATTCAGAATCCAGTGGTCAATTTGCAATGGTGCTAAGTCATTTCACTTCTAGGAGAGAGACTGCTTTGTAGTATTTTCAGTACATAAGTAGCATTTATGAAGTGTAGGGCCTAATCTTATTTCCACTGAACTTAATCAATGTAGGGTTGGAACCCTAATACGATCTCAATAAGTGTATTGAACAGACGGCTGTCATACCCATAATTTCCAGGTTGTGAACTCTAACATAGTGGTTTCCAAACAAGTTGACCAACTGTCACTAGCATGGGAGTATCTGTTGCTGCTTCAATTTTTTTAATACATCTAACTAAAATTTATTTTTGCAAGATTACTCACATGTGGAAGAGGGGTGTTTTATACTCCTTGGAAAAGATGCAGGATTTTTGTTGCTTTAAACTCATGACTCTGCGAATCACAGGGCTATTTTTATCTTTTCTTCCTGACCTCAGTTTTTTTTTTGTTTGTACTGTAAAATGTACTTGTTAGCCAAGATTGTATTTAAAAGTAACTTTGTCCTGGATATTTGTGTTCTATTGTAATGTGACCGTGTTATGTAATAACATTTGAGTCATAATCTCATAAAAATAACTGATAGATTGGGCAGAATAAAAAAGAAAAAGAAAGAAACCCATGCATGTTGTGATTTATTTAAATTCTCTCACATTGGAAGGGGAGAAGACTGGTTGTCCGTAAAGGGTTAATAAACAGCTGTCTTTAGCTAATGCCAGTAAAGCTGCTAGGCAAACTGGTAAAGGTTGCCTGTGTATCAGATTATCTGCAAGACAGTTTGTGCCATAACATCTTTGATTTGTCATTTTATAGTGTCCTAGAGTCCCCATGGCCATCTGTAATGATTCTTATCAGCTGCGTAAACAGATGGCTGCAGAACAGCAGTCCTGAAATTATTTCAATAAGGTCTTTGGGTTCTTTATTGCTTCTTACAGCAAGCTAAAGCAGGGGTTACAAATTGCAGTCCATACCTCCTCAAGCCTATATTTGCCATCCTGCACTTATAGAGTCAATTGTTCTCTTCTTCTTCTCTATTTATTTGTCTGCTTAGATTTTGGGAGGCTTTTTCCTATGGTTTGACACAGCTTCCCTTCTACAGAAGGAGACATGTAACCAACACAGCACAAATCTACAACTGAAATCATGAAAGCGTCATGGGCTAGATTCTGCCTTGCCCTGCCAGTGAGAAGCAGGGGTGCATAAAAAAGCTCACATAGGGTCTAGCAGATGTGGGTGATTCAGATGGTGATACTGAAGAACTGGAATACTGGAATGTAGAGCTGCTGACTGTCCTGGAGGCATTGCTTGCAGTGGTGCGCTGGTTCTGGAAACGTTAAACCAGCACACACTTGTAGGACCGCATCATTATGGAGGTCTAGGACAACCAGAAGTGGATGCAGAACTTCCGCAGGCAGTTGCTCTGTGGAAGTTTACATTGCTCATCAGCTACCAATCAGTGGAAAATCAGTTTGGGGTGGGCAGATCTACAGTGGGGACTGCAGTGATATAGGTAACCAAGGCAATCCATGTCCAGCTGCTGCGGAAGACCGTGACTCTGGGAGATGCCGCCTCTGGGTTTCATAAGTGTAGTGGGACGTCCCCATCCTGGCCCCAGACCACCTGGCCTCAGAGTACATAAGCCACAAGGGGTACTTTTCCATGGTGTTACAGACATTGGTGTATCACAATGGACCTTTCACTGACATCTCTGTGAGATTGTCGGGAAAGGTGCATGACACACACCTTTCAAAATTCTGGTCTGTACAGAAGGCTCCAGGTTGGGACTTTCTTCCCAGTCCAGAAAATCAAGATTGGTGATGTGGAGATGCCTGTAGTGATCCTGGGCACGCCTCTTACCCTCTGCTCCATTGGGTCCCTGCTGTACACAGGTACCCTGGACTGCAGCCAGGAGTGCTTCAACTACAGTCTGAGCAAATGCAGAACGGTAGTGGAATGTGCCTTTGGCCAATTAAAAGCCAGATTCGGGTGCTTTTGACCATTTGGACCTTTTTCAAACCAACATCCCCACCATGCTTGCAGTGTGCTGTGTTCTCCCTAACATTTGCAAATGAAAAGGTGAAAATTCCATGCCAGCCTGGGTTGCAGAGGCAGATGCCCTGGGCTGTCCTTATGCACAGCCAGACACAAGGGCATTCACCAATGCACATGCAGAAGTAACGGCAATCAGAGAGGCTTTGAAAAATAGCTTTATGAAAGAGCAGAGAGCCACATGAATCTGCTGCCTTTAACTGTTGTGATGTGCAATGATGTGTACTTGACCTTTGTGAAAGCACCTCCAACTGCACCCCACCTCATGTGAACCAATAAATGATGTTGTGGTTTTCACAAAAAGATTATTGGCGGGGAAGGTTAAGGGGTTAGGAAAAGAACAGAATCCTGGTATCGTGTTGGTTTGCTCTCTGACAGCTATCAGGAGCTCTGCTGAGTCCTTGTTTCTGCACTGGAGCATGCTTTGTCTCCGCTGCTGGGTCCACCTTCTGTCAGGAGTGGCTTTGGTTTGTTTCTTGTCTGCCATCTCAAGTTGTTGCAGGATGATGTCCTGTTTGAATCTCATTGCAGCAACCTTGTCTCCCCGACTCAAGCTGCCAGCTGAAGATAGTGCAGGTCAAAATTTTAGATACAGTTTTTAAATGTGGCACAAAGTGCTTACCAGTAGAATGAATGGGTCTTTGTTTGATGATCATTGCAACTTTTGTTTTGTTGACAGATCATCATAAATCCTGTGCAGGAAGGCCATTTAAAACAGGGAAAGCCTGCACTGGGCATACCAGTGTCCAGGAGCAGGGTCCGCATAGCCCGGCAACCATGTGGTGAGGGGGAGGGTTCGAACTTGCTGGCTGCATGGCAGCCTTGGAGCAGGGCAGCCCTGTAAATATTAAAGCTCAGAAAAAAAACTGTCATGGTGGATCCTCATAAATCCTGTGCAGAGAAGAAGTCAGAAGTGTGGTGGGAGGGGAGAGAGCCAGGACAGCTCGCGGAGGTGCAGCAGGCAGTCCTGGGAAATTTACATGGCCAGGGAGCAGTGTGATAGTGTTAAGGGGACAAACTCTTATGAAACTTCCTGTGCTGCTTCTAGTTTGCAAAGAGAGACATCAGCCTCTTAAGAATAACAGTGAAAAAGAAAATATGCTCCTACTGTGTGAGCACAGGACTGGAAAATTTGCCAGAATGCTGTGTGGAGCCATGATAGCAGATTACTTGCTGGTTGCCTGGCATGGAAAGATGTGCATTATGGAAGCTGCAATAAATCAGCCCTCCCCAAAACCTCATGCGAAAAATAAGAGTGCCTGGTTGAGGCCTTTATGGAGATCTCCAAAAAGGACAAGCACTCATTCCCCAGAAACGTTAACAAGCTGTTCTGTGGGGAATAAATCCAGCACTCCTGACCTGCAACCCACTTGTAGCAGTTTAAAAAATAGGCTCAGTAGAATTAAACTTATACCCTAGCACAGCTGCAACCCACTTGTAGCAGTCTAAAAAAATATACTCACCAAAAGAGCCCTCACAAGCACTGCTGGACCCATCAGAGTATCAGGTGTCGATGAGGGGACTGGCTCCAGGCTGACAGAGCTCCAGGCTGGCACGATCAGCTTGCTCAAGTACCTGCTGACTTGGTGGCATCCTCTGCTTTCACCTCTACTCCCTCTCTCAACTTTCACTGAAGACCTGAGGAAAGTCTCCTGAAGAGTCTGTGCTAGCGTCAGGGAGCGTGGTTGGGTCCCTCCCAAGAATGGCATTGAGTTGCTCATAGCAGCAACATGTCCTGGGAGATGACCCAGATTACCCGTTGGCTTGTCACACTTTGTGAGAAGTCTGCTGGATCGCCTTTATTTTGACGCAGCATTGCTGAGCATCCTGAACGTACCCTTTATTGATCATGGTCTGAGAAATGATCTCATAAATGTCCAGGTTTCATCTGCTGACTTGCAGTCTGCTCAGCACTGATTCTTCACCCTCATACAACACATACTATTAATTAATAGTGGTCCCTTGAGCTGCTCGGGCCCTAAGCAGTTGCTTGGCCTGATGATGTCTAGTTCCAGCTCTGGTGATTATACAGGTAAATTGGGTGGCTGCACAAGCCAGTGGCAATATCTGGCAAGCCGTGTATCGATTTCTCTGATTAAAGTCATTTAGTATGCAAACTAGGCAGGCATTTGTCCATCTATCTTGTTTGAAACTCTGCTTTTTTTTGTTTAGCATCTACACTAGCCTGGCTTATCATGGAAATATCTTTCAAAGATCCTGTTCGAGCCCATTGGTACTTAATGGTAATAAGTAAAGCTTAATGGGGAAAGGCATTTCACTTCATGGGGATGCCTTCAGTCATTTAATGGTATTTAGGTCTCTCTTGTCGTGCTTCTCTTTTGTCTTGCTTCTCAGCTTCCCAGCATCTTGCCCTCAACTGAGCTGCCATGTTGGGCCTTGCAGCTGCCACTGGCACCAATGACCAGTAGGAAGCAGGGTCAGACCACCCCATCCTCTGTAGATAATGTCTCCTCCAACTCCAATAATAACAGAACACGTTCTGCAGCCTCACATTCTTCATGCAATGGCTCTTCTATTTGTCTGAAATTCTTCTCAGTGGGGTGAAAAACGTCCACTGGCACGTCCAATGAAGAGGGTTCTCTTGAACCATTCAACATCACCACACGTTTGTCATCAATGGGGTAATAAAGGGGGAGGCAAGTTGCAAAACTAGCTGGAATTGTCCCAACATAGGTCAGAATGTGGATTTCTTATATGAACTTTGCATGCATCACTTCCCTGTTACTGATAGTTGGTTTTGACAGCCAGTCTTTCACAGCAGGGTGCCGTGCAGTTCCCTTACTAGACTTGAAATGCTTTATTTTGATGACCTTTCAGGCATGCTGCAAAAGTCATTTCGTTAACAGGAGCTTGAGGGAAGTTGGAGGTATGATCCTGCCAATTAAAGGGCCCGTTTTATTGCTGGGGTTTCTTGGCTAGACAAATTAATTAATTATTTGCACATGATTGTTTTGCTGCTGGACACTGGCTCTTTGATCATAAATTTAACTTTCAGATCCCTTAAAGCTTTTTTTACGGGTGGGATTTTTATTGTTAGGCAAAGCTAAACACCTGTGGATTATTTGTTGTAACAAAGATTGTGGTTGTGGACAGAAACTTGAAGTGACCTGGCACTACCAAGAAACCAAGGCTCAGGGCACGCAGAGCAGGTTGGCCCAGTCATGTGCCTCCCACATGGGAAACAGACAGCGGGAGACAAGAAGCTAGGGAAAGATGTCTGAAGAGAGAAGGGGAGAGAGAGAGACCAGAGTCATGAAACAATGGGGTGGAGAGGAGATGGTGCACTCAGACTGAAAGTTCTTTGAGGGCAGGGACTATCATTTTTGTTATATTTGTACAGTGGGAAAATAAGCCCCGAATTACGGCGCAGAACAGTGTTACCGTAAGTCATCTCATGATCCTACACCACACTTTCCTAGAAATGTAGGGCTTGAAAGGTCATCGAGTCCATCTTCTCCACTGAGACAGAAGCAAATGCACCTGTTCTTAAAAGCTCCCAGTATGGCCCTCATTACCCCAGTACCTGAACATCTCACAGCCTTAGCCACAGATAACCAAGGCCTGGGGAAGAGAGCAATGCTGTTGCCCCACTGAACAGATGGGGAGTAAGGCACAAAGGTGACACTCCAGGGCAGCATGTTGAGTGCCTCCCAGCCTGAGAAGATGGACACAAGAATGCTAAAAATAGCAGTGTGTGGATCAAGCTACCACCTGTGTAGGTGCCCAGTGGATTGAGTGGGTTTGTTCTCAGGCAGCTAGTCCACACTGCCACCCATGCTGTCACAGGGGTGGTGCTGTTTTTTGTGCATTCTCACCAGATGAGCTAGCACGTAACTGTCTACCCAAGCAGGGAAGCAGCTGACCGGCTGCAGAGTAGATGTACCCAGAAGATCCAGATCCTCAAAGGTGTTTTGGTGCCTACCTCCCATATTCCTGCTCGTTGATTATATTTGTCCTTAATTTAACGTAACTCAGTGACTGGAAAACATTCTCCTTGCATTGCCTCTGCCATTCAGTAAAGAAAAGAGGCCAGCTGGATCTATCCACCCATCTGTCCAGCCTGTGTAGCCTGTAATTAGTCCCTCTGAATGCTTGTCTAACTCAGTTAAGAATTGGTTTGCAGTTGCTGTGTTTTGCAGCCTGTTCCAGGCAGTCAGTCACGCCAGGTGATGCTCATCTTGCCATGGAGAATATCAGCCCAACTGTTTGCACTGGTAGCAAGGAGCACCCCCATAAAAGCAGCCTGCACACAACCTGCCTTCTCCGGGTCAGCACCCAGAAAGAGGCTAGAGGCATGAACCCCCTGAGCTCTGGGACCCTGTGAACTGGATCCCTCACATGTCGGGTTTGGACAAGCAGCACCCACCCCATTTCAGTGCTGGTGTGGGCAGCCGGGAAGGGGCTGAGGTGCAGCCCTCTGGCTTGCTCTCAAGCTCTGGGGTGACCCGTACAATGCTTCCACTCAGTGCTCTGCACAAAGCCTGATAACTCTTCTCTGCATAGGAATGGGGAGGGATAGATTTTATTACCCACCTGCCCTGTTAAGAAATCTCCCTTAACCCCCTCCCTTCCACTGCCAGTGCCAGCTGCAATCCCTCCCTGTTTGGTTTTAAATCTCTAGTCACGTTTTGTAGTCTGTCCACAAATAAGAAGTGATATGCCTTAGGCTTAATGGGTTTGCCGTGGTGGCTCTGCCTTCCCCAGGATTCTGTCTCCCATAATCGCCATACCTGATACTTGAGTGGAAGGCAGGCATATAAAACTAGTCAAGAGAATGGCCCGCAATCAGTTATATAACCCTGGGTATCAGCTCCCTGGGACACGGATGGTCCCATTTGTTCCCTCTCTGTACAGCACCTTGCGCAATGAGGCCCTGGCTTCTTATTGTGTGGTTTAGGTGCTGATGTGATAGAGAGAATAAATATTAATAACAAACAGCATATGGAAAAGAGGGGTCGCTGCCTGACTCCTGCAGGCTCCTCATCTGTATTAAAGCATGACAGCTTGATTACCCTTATCACTGCCTTAAAGTGCAGAACTGCAAATGTCATTAGTGAGTATAAAAAGATAAATTCCTTATGGGAAAAAAAACCCCGACAATCGGGCTGTAATCTCAAATGTCAGGTTAGCAATAAATCGAGTTTCTCCACTGCCTTTTCATTCCATTGTGTGCTTGTACTCTCAGACATAGTAAATGTTTTCACTGTGCTTCAGTCAAATCTCATTTTCCAGCTGGATCATCACAGCATTTTGTCGTAGGCGTTTACTAGACTGCGATGTCTTTTGCCATTTTCTGGAGCTTTTCAACCTCTACCATGCCACTTGGAAAGTGAGACCCACCTAGCCACTGTCCTTCAGACAGGTGTGTCTCTGCATCGTGTCAAGCACATGATTTAGTCCCATTGCTGTCAATGGATCTACTCACTATCTGAAAGTTAAGCATATGCACGTCTGTTTGCAGGAGCAGGAGCCAAAACCATGCCCCATACTCAAAAGGGGGGATTGCAGTGCCACCACCTTTTCGCTGAAACTTTGCTCCAAATTGGATGTAGTTTTCTGTGGCTGTGCTGCTTCAGGGATTAACTATGGTCCGGAGGTGGATAATTCCTTTCCCAGCTTTCAGAATGCCTTTAGCAACTCAAGTCCACATGAACGTTACAGTATTGTCTTTATCTTCATAAACTCACAGAGGGAACAGACAGTTACAGAGTAGTCCCACAAATAGGCAAAGTACAGCTGAAACTGCCAACTCATGGCCTGTGAGCCCCAGCTGAGCTCACCTCATGTACCACATTGCCATGCCTTAGTTTTACTTCTTATCTAAACACCCTTGAACTGGTAACACAAGGAACTGGCTGGGTGTCTGTTTCTAGTCTAATCACATAAGGCTGCAGATCACAGACAGCGTGTTGTCACTAGAGACAACCCAAAACTGCCATTGAAATGCTAAAGCCTGGATCTAAATGCCACTGAGTGTGCTAAGTTGGTTGAAGCTCAAGTTTTAACCAGTCTTCAGCTGTGATTAACACCAGCAAGTCCGTGAGTAAAATTGCGAAAGATACTGAGCTTTCCCTTGGGGGCTGCATTCAGCCAAGAGCTATTAGGGAAAGAGACAGGGAGATGCTTGCCTATGTACACAGCATAGTACCCTATGGGACTATATGCAGCTATGGAAGCCTATCCATCTGTGTAACTGTTGAATGTGGGCATTGCTCCAGGCGATGTAGTAAAGTGATCAGTTGCAGTCAGATGCTTCCATACTGGTGTTACACAGAGCAGAAAACACACGCTGGGAGCAGTTTCCTTAGCCCCAGTGCAAGAGCTGAGATTTGAACCTGTTGTTATGTCCAGCTGACGCTAGAGGCAGCTCTTGCTTTGAACATGGAAAAGACACAAAGGGAACTGCCATTCAACAGGAAGAGTCAGTGCAGGTTGATCATTTCCAGGCATGGAGAAGGAGCTGCTGGCAGTCGTCATCTCTGTGGGCAAGGAGCTACCAGCAGAGAAGTGGAAAGTGCTCCTTTGGGAGAAGGCAGCGCATGTTCTTTCCGAAACAAAACTTGACTGGCACAAGGAATCAGCTGCACCCAAGCCTCATGAGGTTTTATATTAAATGCAGAAAAGAATACAGCACAGAGATGAGCCTTGACCCCAGAGTTCCCGTTGGCATGTCTCTAAAATGGGCCATATTGCTCAGCTGGGCCCTGCAAGGTATCCAGGCAGTTGGACTGGTTGTCCAGGCCTAGATGTTCCTTGATGGGCTTTGGATCTGTAAGGAAGGGGTTAAATGGCTGTGCAGTGGATACGGCAGCAGCTCATTGGGCTGCCAGGCCCTGCTGACCTGTACCCAAGACAGAAGGAAGGAAGCATAACCCCAGAACAGCAGGTCTGGGTCATCAGCAGGTGAGAATAGACCTGGGACCTTTGAGGCTCAAGCCATGTGCTCCACTGCATAAGCTAAAGGCCAGCTGGCTCTGAGCCAAGGCTGCAGACCAGAGACTTCACTCTCCCTTGTCAGTGGTCTCAGTGCCTCTGGGGTCACTGAAGGAAGGAAGGAAGGAAATAGCAGCCATTTGCTGGGGTGGGAGGATGGGTAGACACTGATTTGACTTTCTACTGGGCCAATGGTATTTGGTCCTTGTGGAGTCTGGAGGCGGGACACAGTCTTCTGCTCTGTTTTGGGAGCACTGTGAGGAACTGCAAACCCCACAACATGCCCTGGGCCTGGAGAGCATTGAACTGGAGTTCTGGGAAAAGCCTGTTCCGAAGGGGCCTGCTAAGCACAGCTAGGGCCGCTGCTCAGCGATAAGAGGAGGAGAGCATGGGAAAATGAGAGCTCCCAAGCCCAAGCAGTGAAAATGCCAGTGCAGGAGAGTTACTTCTGCAGGTCCCAAACTAAGAGGTAGGATTCAAACCTCTCTTCCTAGCTGCCCTGGCTAGGGAGAAAAGCTGTGATCAGTGGAGACTCATTTCCACTGTAGCACTTGGTGTTTCAAGCCCCAGCTACTCTTATAACACACTTCATGTCCTTGTGCAAATCTTACACTTGTGCACAGGAAGCCACACCTGTCTTATGGTGTGGCCTGGAGACCCAGCTGTTAGCAGGGCCCCAGTCCACTAAGTATTGTACAAACGTGTGGGAAGAGACAGTCCTGCCCTGAAGATCTCACACTCTAAATAAGCCAGGCAGACAAAGGATGGCTCATCACCCCCATCTATCAGCCGGGGGGCTAAGGCACACAGAGGTGAAAAGAGTTGCCAAGATCACATAATGAATTTCGGGGAGAGCTGAGATTTGAGCCCACCTCTCCTGACTCCCAGCCCAGTGCCTTAACCAACCTTTCTCACTACACTAAGACTGTCCTTACCTTGCTGGGGCCTCCCCAGGGCCTCCTCCTGGACACCCGAGCTGGCTGAGGTTCTGTGCATGCATCCCCAGGACCTAACTGTTCTGCCAGGTGGTGAAATGGGAGAGGCAGCCCATGCTGCTCCTCCCACTCCTGTTTGGGATTCTTCTGTTCCAAGTGCAGGGCTCAACACTTCTCCTTCTTGAACTGCATCAGATTTATTTTGGTCCAATCCTCCAATTTATCTAGGTCACTCTGAATCCTGTCCATACCCTACAATGTATCTGCCTCTCCTCCTGGCTTAGTGTCGTCTGCAGCCTTGCTGAGGGTGCAATCCAGTCCCTCATCTGAGTCATTAATAAAGATGTTGAACAACACCAGTCCCAGAACTGAGCCTTGGGGCACTCTGCTTGAAACCAACTGCCATCCAGATATTGACCCATTGACCACGACCCGTTGGGCCTGACCATCAAGCCAGCTTTCTATCCATCTTACAGTCTATGAATCCAATCCATACTTCCTCAACTTATGGGCAAGAATGTTGTGGGAGACTGTATCAAAAGCTTTGCTGAAGTCAAGGTATATCACATCCACTGACTTCCCCGTGTCCACAGAGCCTGTTACCTCATCATAGAAGCTAATCAGATTGGTCCAGCACAGCTTGCCCTTAGTGAATCCATGTTGACTGCTCTTGATCATTCTTGCCTCTTCCAAGTGTTCCAAAATGGATTCTTTGAGGATCTCCTCCATCATTTTCCCAGGGATTGAGGTAAGGCTGACTAGCCTATAGTTCCCTGGATTGTCCTTTCCTTTTTCTGAAGATGGGCACTACATTTGCCTTTTTCAAGTCATCCAGGATCTCTCCCAATCTCCAAGAGTCTTCAAAGATAATGGCCAAAGGTTCAGCGATGACATCTGCCAATTCCCTCAGTACCCATGAGTGTATGAAATCCAGACCCGTGGATTTGTGTACATCTAGTTTTTCTAGGTAGCTTTTAATTTGCTCCTTCCCCACTGATGGCTGCCCTCCACCTTCCCATACTGCATTGTCTAGCACCATAGTGTGGGAGCTGTCCTTGTCCGTGAAGCCTGAACCAAAAAAAGCATTGAATACTTCGTCTTTTCTTGCATCATCTGTCACTAGGTTACCTCTCTTATCCAGTAATGGCCCCACACCTTCCCTGATAACCTTCTTATTGTTCACATGCCTGTAGAAATCCTTCTTGTTACCCTTCACATCCCTTGCCAGCTGCAGTTCCAACTGTGCTTTCACTTTCATGATTACTGCCCAGCATTCTCCAGTCATACATTTAGACTCCTCCTTACTCAATTAAGTAGCTTCCTATGCTGCACCTGTGTATGCCCAGTGCAGCTGAAGGCCAGTGCTGCCTCAAGTAGCCCCAGTCTCCTGGCCTCTGCTTCGCCTCCTGGAATCAACCACCCAATCCCCAGCCCCTGGACCTCTGCTCCACCTCCCAGACCCACAGCCTGATCTCCTGGCCCCTCAGCCCCCCACTCCATTTCCTGGCACCCCAGCCCCTGCTCTGTCTCCCAGCCCCACAACCAATCCCCCGACACCTCTGTCCCCCACTTTGCCTCCTGGCCTCCAGGGTTGAATCCCTCAGCCCCCCACACTCTGCTCTGCTGTTCCCCCAACTCCAGTGGCCTGAATCCCACAGCCTTGCTGCTCTGCCTCCCTACCCACAGCACTGATGTGGCACACTGCTCCCCCTTCCACCTATTCCCCCACCAACCCCCCTGTCCTGCCCCAACAGCCCCTACCCTGCAGAGGTGCTGTTCCACTCCCCAGCAGGCAAGGAGTGGGCAGGTTCTCAGGCTGCGTAGGGCATCTGAAGTCATAGGGAGAGCCCTGCTTGCATCCTGGGTACTCCCTCAGCATCACACCTGGACGAGCTGTCCAGTGATTCACGCAGCTGGAGCTGCCAATGATGCTACCAAGGCAGCTGCTCGGCAGCCAGTGAGCTATTTTCTTCCTGAATGTTGCAAACTTCCATCCTGAGAAGGATCTTCCCAAACAGCTCTGGCTCCTTCTGACTCAGGCAAGGTACTGGGCCGCTCAGAGTGAAGCGGCTTCATTGCGGAGTGGAGAAGGCCTCCGATCGTGAAATTAACTCTGCGGCTGCTTTCTACATGCAGCATTTCAGCTCCTGTGCTGAAATTGGAGCCCCTGTTGATGTAATGGCAGTCATCCCCCTCCAACACACACACACACACACACACACACACACACACAGAGCCCATCCAGCTCCTGCTGGTGGAGTTGAAAGTTTTATTCTCTTGTAACTCTATATTTTGAAATTTAGGTTTAATAACGTAGCAATGTAAGGTAACATATTAACTCATTTAACATTTTATTGATTTTATTGGTTAAGTTCTTTAATTGAATATACAGCTCTTTGTTCTAAAATTTAGTGAATTTAGTAGGGAAAGAGATGGAATCTTGGGATTATGTCTATGTTAATAAGACTAGAGGCATGTTGAAGGCTGAAGCCTGAATTGTTTGATTTATAATGCCTTTTGCTCTGCTTTTCTTGGAGAATCGTTGTAAGAATTGTTTACATGTGAAAGTGGTATGTCTGTGTCGAGATAAATGCGCGAAGGTTATCCCCAGAGCCACATGGCCAAGAAAGGAGGGGCAAAGCGTGGGTGAAGACAGACTTAACGGCATCAGGGAAGGACCATCAGTGTGTACTCCTGGCCAAGAACTGATTGGATCGGCAGATTGACAACTCTAAAGCATGGAGCAGGCACCCCTAAAGACAATTGATTACAGGATTAGGCTTTCGGAGATGTTTTGAGAATGATTGGCATCAAAAACAGAACACACCAGTACAGACTGACACAGCAAACCTCAATGGAGAAAAGGATTATAAAAGCAGGGTGCTTTGCCATGGGGCTCTGGGTTCGTCTTGCCACCAACTCCAGGAGAGCATTGGATCGTGACCAACAAGGCCCTGCTCCCCCTCTGTGATCAATCTAGCTGGCCACTAGATTAATCCAGGCTCTGGACTGGTAACTATAACATCGCCTGTGGGACTGTGTGCATGGTATGTGTGCGTGTGAGTAACTGAAAAGCATATGCTACTGTTGTAGTCTCAATAAATGTGCCATACTGCCTTTTCCGCATAAAAGATCTCATGTGCTTCGTTTTAAGCATTACACTACCAGCTTCCCAGCCTACTTCAAACTTGTCATTTCCAAACCAAACCAGGCTGTGGCCAGATCACTGTGCCAGCCTCAGAACAAAGAGTGTATAAATCACAATGGAGGTTCCTGCAAAGGGTGGGCAGCAGGTAAGAGAGAATTCTATTTGCCCTTCTTTTCCTGTAGATTAACAGATGTGTCTTTGGCTGAGCAGATCAGTGATTAGAGTAACTTAACTGCCAGGGGAGAACCCTTCCTGGTGATTAGTTATTTAATTCAGATGCCATAAACTGCAGTTCCCCTTTTATTTGTGCCTATGCAGCTACAAATGAGAGGCCACAGCTGCCAGCTGACCCCATATGGGGCTTGCAAAACCAAAGGCATGACCGTCTGCTCCCAAAGCTTGCAAACAGATCAGCATGCACACACGTGCTCTCCTGATACATACCTGCAACATCTGTCCTCTGCTGGTATCTCCAGACTACACTCACTTGATATCTGCCTTACAGTGACCTGGGAGCATTCCAGAGCTGCAACGCGTACCTTTCCATTGATGTTGGGCCGCAGCTCTCCAAGTCCTCCTTCATTTGTTCCTTACCTCCCTGACCTAAGAAGTGCCAGGGCTACTTCTTGCACTGATGAGTTTGTTTCACTTAGCCTGACTTTCCCTTGTTGAGAGGACCAGGCCTCAGCCTCTATGAATTCCAGCACTGCTCTCTTCTTTTTGCAACTGACACAGACAGAGGCCTGGTGTACACCTAAAAATCAGATTGACCTAGCTACATTGCTCAGGCATAGACATGGCTAGGTCAGAGGACAGAAGGATTAATCCGTTGACCTACCTCCGCAGCATGGTAGCAGAGGCAGCGTGGCCATGGCCTGAGCTTACTGTCGGTCGCCTTAAAGGAATCAACAAAGGATAGTAATATTTGATCAATTAAACCAAACAATTCACTGAGCACAGCATCCTGCCATGCACACCCTTCTCAAAAGTGGCTCATTATAATGCACTAAGTCAACTCACCAGGGGGCTGGTGATTTTTTCTTACCTCCCCGCTTCCCAGCATTCCCCTTCTTGCAAAGCCTATGCCGGCAGTGAATCACTGAGGAGCCATGTGCACTTATTGCTTTTTCCCCCTTGCTGCTTTTGTTGGGGCGATAGCTTTTTATGCAGTATTGAGGGGCTTTGTCTGCAAGCTCCTTCTCGTTATGTTGATCACAGAGCTTGGATCAGAGATAGGATTCAAGGGACTGGAATGATCTGAGGAGTGGTTCCTCCAGTGTTTTCCTTTTGTCATCTTTCATTCGTGGTTTTCAAGGCATTAGCCATCAATACACACAGATGTGCCCATAGATCTATACAGACATGGTCCTGCCCTGCTTAGAGCAGTGCTCTGCTGGGCATTCTTGTTCAAGGAGTTGGGATTGCACATTTAGTCCATTTCCTAAACCACTGTCTTGGCCAGGCTGAAGCCCTCTGTCTGTCCCAAAATGTTCACTGGAAACCTTGGGGGAAATTTTGTCCTCCTCCTGAGCCTGGGAAGACCGAAGCTACTGACTGCAGGGATGGGGGTTACAAATGGGTGTCAAGGACTCAGCAGTGCTGAGCAGCAGGGAGTTCCTGGCTGCCAGGTTGAGTTCCAGTGTGGAAATGGCTGAGAGAGGCTTACATCAGAGATTGGAAAGGGGATCCAAGACTCGTCGGTCTCAGTCTGTCCAGATGCCAGCAAAGACAACAGGCCACAATGATTCTGATGTGTCTGCCATGTGAGCCGGTGTGGGGGGAGGCCATCATTGCTCCCCCTCTGCAGACCAGTCACTGTTGGCCAGTGGCTTTCCATGTGGCTGAGTGTGTGGGGGACCTGTGGGTTGCAGCTAGGGATAAGGATGGGCATGTGAAACAAAGCCTTTTTGACATGTGGAACCTGGAGCATCCCGTTGCATCAATGCCTGGAAGCTCTCTTGGTCCTCCCCTTCCTTCCCCAAGGACCAGGCCTGACTCTCAGCTTCTCTGTCAGTTCATCTTGCTCCTGATCAGCCCTTCCCCTCCTTCTGCTGAAAACACCCCCTGACCTGCACCTCAGCACCCGCCTTCTGCTCCTTGTTCTGACCACGATTAGCAGCTCCACCTGTCCCCTAACCCAGAGATAGATTCTCTTCCCATCCTTCACTCATCAGCCAATTCCAGTGCCCTCCAGCTACACACAAACACCCCCTCGGCAGCAGTCATTGAAGAAGCCATGGCAGGTACCACGGTCTGCAGCGGCGTGGGCACAAGCTCAGTCAAAAGACTCCAAGCTCTCCTCCCTTGTAGCAGGTGCACACTGGCTGGGCCAAGTGCGTGCACCAGTCCTGGCCCAGAGGAGCATTTGGCTCTGAAATCTGTGGCCACACGAAGGCCACACAGGGATATGAGGTCGTGGCCCCAATGCAGTTGGTAGTGAACAAGCAGACATATAATAAAACGCACCAGGGTGATAGGCGCTATTGTGGGAGGGCCCAGCCCAGCCGAAAAGCTGGAGAACTGACATGTGGTGGGTCAGCACATTGCTTGTGTTTTAGAAGCCGTCACGCCATTCTGGTGCATTGCAGCATACAGGGGCACTGGGTATGCAGAGCAGGTTTCCGTGTCAATGGCACCTCGCAATTGGCTTTTGGAAGGAATCTTTAGAGCCCCCTCTGGCCTGAGAGCCCTGTCTCCCAGCCCCTTTTTGTCACTGAGATCAGTATGTGAGCAATGCGGACCTCAAGCACCACACCCTTCCTTGTTCACGGCTCAGCAAGGGAGAGACAACAAAATCCATTTCCCTGGAGACTGTCCGCTTTCCCTAGAGGAGGGATCTGCTGGAATATGCCAGGGCTCTAATGATCTATTTATTGGTGTCTGCTGAGAAATTATCAAAGGGAAACTATGCTGAAAAACGTGGAATCCTTTCTCCTGGGCTGGAGGGCAGACAACAGGAGTACATTTTCTTCCACTCCCACCTAAGGCTCTCTCCCAGATTGACCCCACTTTACTCCTCCCCATGCTGTAGTTCCCACACCTTGACCATCCTACCCAGGGTGACCAGACAGACCTGTCTCCAGGACTCGTTCATTGGCTGGAGTTGCTGCTGAGCAACAGTATGGTCCTCCTTCAACTTGCCAACGTGGAAAGCCGAAGGCTAGACCTGGAGGTGAATAGGGTCTCTAAATGAAACTTATGGCCAGATTCACCAGCCTGCTGCCCTTTGGGAAAGCAACCCATCTTACACGCAGTGTAACTTGCTGTTTAGTGGCTGCTTTGAGTAGCCAGAGCAGCCAGAGTGTTCAGGCAAAGATGATTCTTGGTGTCAAACAGAGAGGGGCCAAAACCAGTACTTCAGCTCAATCCCTTTGAATGTTGGGGGGGGGGGTCACATTAAAATCCATGAAATTTAACCTCCTCACAGACACCCCTCCATGATTTTGGTCCTGTCTGACAGTTCTATTCTACGTGCAGCTAAGATCCTCCAGTGGAAGCCAAAGGGAGACAAGAACAGCCTGTAACAGGTCAGCCCCATCCTCACCACACACAACCTCAGCTTTAATAGTCTTAATTCCACAAACAATGCACACACATTCCTTAGTCTGCACATTCCACCCAGCTTGTCCTTTCTAGGGATACAAAGATTGGCCCAAGGGGTATAAAAAAAAATAAACCACAGAATACTGCTCACAAAATTGCCAGACAAGATTCCAGTGGGAAGAAAGGGCAGAGCTTTTATAGAAAGGAATCAACATCAGGCTGATAAAGACAACCACCTCTGGTCATGGCAAATTATGCCTATTTTTCTAAGGGATGTTGGATTTTTGCACTGGTCCAGCTGTTATTCAAACTCGGTGCTGCATTCCGTTGATCTGTTCAAATGCAAAGGAACCACATGGGCTTGATGATACGTGTGTCTGAGTGACAGCTTGCAGCATTCAATTCAGACTGTTTCATTTCAATGCCTTTTGAGTACTGTCAAAATACTGGGAGCTCCTGCCGTGTTTCTAGCGTTGCTAATTGGCTGCAATGAGTGGCACTGCACGCAACTTTCAGCTACTTTTAGAATTTGGCTTGTCTTTAAAATGCAGACTTGGGTAGCATTTGGTTGTTTTGGTTTGGTTTGTTTTATTTTTCCTTCTCTTTTCTAGGTCTGGCTCTGAGATGGAATACGGTCCTGAGAAATTGCAAAAAACCTGAGCTGCTGCTCTCAGCATTTATGGTTTCATAATCCCTTGGTCGAGTTGCATCCCTCATTGTACACATTTCCAGCCACTCCATATTGGCTCCTTAAATTGGTGTGTCTGGCCCTGGTGGTTTCTCTGAACATAATGATAACCCCCTGGCCTCCAGACATGCCACCCCATCCAGCTCTGTGCACTCTTCCTCACCATGAACCTGGGTCTTCCTCCAGTTCCAGTTCGGACTTAAAGTTTGCACAGGTCTTGCCAGGTTGGTAGGGCATTTGCAGAACTCTTTATATAGTAATCTGGTAGAGTGGCCTGAAAAAGCTGGGAGTTATTGCTTTAAAAGGTTGGGTGCTTTCTCCTGACCTGAACATTTCATGAAACACAAAGTGTAGCATCGAGAACAACAAGAAGTCTTGTGGCACCTTCTAGACTAACAAATATTTTGGAGCATAAGCTTTCGTGGGCAAAGACCCGCTTCTTCAGATGCAAGTGAAGTGTAGCAGCTAAGCTAAGCCCACCCAAAAGAGCTCATGCTGAATGCAGCTTTTCCCAGCAATGATAAATGAGCCAGTGCCAATCAGTTTAATTGTTTGACTGCCATGGGCACTAACAATGCCTTGTTTAAAGTTTGCCTTGTGATTCATCTGATTTTAAGCACTTGCCCAGTGAAGAAAGACAGAAGCTAATCCGCTTTTCAGAACCGTTCATGGGGTATGCTTCGGGGAAGGATACAGTGTAAACAGACACATTTGTCAAGCCTAGGAAGACATTCTGACACAGGCAAATAAAAGCTGAACATTTGGTTTCTTATGCCTTCTCCCTTGCAAGACATGAGTCAGGGATCAAAGATTCTTTCTGCATGAGTCATCTACAGCTGATGGCACTTGGAGATGCTTCAAATCAATTTGTTTGCTTTTGTTCTTTGTGGTTATAGGTTTAGACATTCAAGTTCCAGCATGAATCTTTTTCTCCCTGTTAAACTTGCCTCATCAGGGCAGTCTCTAAGCTCCTATATCAAACTGCAGCTCTCCTCATTCCAAGCCTCACGTGCAATACATATTCCTATTAATTGGAAATGTGCTCTTCCAAAGATCCCAGCACCACCTTCATCATCTTTAAAAATGCACAGAACAACAGAATTGATATCCAGTGTGTAGAGACCTTGCACTTGAAAGTGGAGACAATGCATACGTCAAAGGGTCAACTTGCTGGATAGCTCTATGGGATATGGCCAAGCCTCAGAAAAGCACAGCTCTCTGAACAGCAGTTTTCATCTACAGACAGGGATGTCCAGCACCTTCTGGCTTCACCACGCTCAAATAAGCTGCTATAGATCTCCTGTATCAGGAATGCAAACAACCAATTTACAAGAGTGGCCAAAGATCAGAGATTCTTGGATGGAACCCTGCCTTTCAGAATCCTGCTCTGTAAACTCTGGTATCACACAGATGAAAGAGCAGGTAGTTTTTATTTTGGTAATGGTAGCGCTGACTTGTGAAATAAAGATCAGTGGGTAGAAAGAAGCCGCAAGGATAACACATCTGCTACTAACCGTGACCCCTGTTCCCCTGGACTTACAGAGAATAGATGAACTTTACTAGTACTCAGGTGATGTCTCTGGGAAAATAGAACCAGGGACTTAGTTATGTGCTAAATCAGAGACGTTTCCTCTCCTGTAACTCAGTCTGGTGCAGATATGTATTTCTGACTCTACTACACTGCAGCAGCAATAATGGAGAAGACTCATCAAGTACAGTCTTGGGGACCTGATCTTCATTTATAACTGTGTAACTCCACTCACCTTCAGAGGAGCTCCCCAGTTTACAGAAGCTGAAAATTAGGATCTTAAAGCATTTTTGAGGCCTGATAGATACAGGAAAGTGTTTCTTGATTATCACCTCCAGTGACAGAGATAAGGTACCTTTACAGCAAAGCATGTGCCCTGAGAGTATGACATTCAAAACAGAGCTGCTCATTGGATTGAAGTGGGATCAAGAACTGAAGGACAGGTGTAGACACAGTGAATTCTTCCCAAGCTGAGAGCTGCTATATTACCCCTCTTGCCAACAATTTAAGACATCCCACCTTAAACTCTTTCCCTTAAATTATACCTGTCTCTCTTCCTGTAGAAGTTTCTTAGAGTGGAAAAGTAGCAAGACTTCATTAACAGCGATCAGTGCAGTCCACAAATACATAGGGAGAAGAAAGCAGAGAGAACATAACAAGCAAACATGTTTACAGCAATTATTCTGTAGTGTAGTAATTTCAAATGGCTCGATGGAAGGTTTCTAACAAAAGCTGCTCGTACATAATCAGTGCTGTGGGTTTCTTTTTCCTGCTGAGTTCCAATGGAAAATTGCAGGCTGTGTTTCCAAAAAACTAAATAAAATCCATGCAGGATCTGGCAAGTTTGAGTTTACCTGAAGCAAAACTTCAGTTTTTGGTTTGCTGTTTTGAAAAGATAATTGAACCAAACCCTTGTATTTTGCTTTACATAATTCACACCTTGTGATTAGGCTAATTTTTCTTGCATTAGTTCCTTTCATATCATGAGCTTGATCCCCCATTTCAGTTAGTTATTTTTCCCCCATTTTACTGTGGAGAACACAAGTGAAATGAACGAGTGTTAAACTGGACTACAACTGGGGTGGTGGCATGTGAGTCGGGCCCCATGTTTGTTAAAGAAGCACAAAGGTGTTTACTGGAAATACAGTGGTTGTAATACAAAGGTCACTGCCCAAAGTTATCACAACTTTTCATTAGACTTAGAGTGGAAGAGAAGTTTGCCATCCCAGATGCCACTGGGTGGAAAATCTTGACCAATAACAATTTCATAACAGTGGCCTGGGGATGCCACTCTGTGACTTCACCCAATTGTTGCTGTAAGGGAAAAGTGCCTACCACAGAGCCAAAGCATGTTAGAAAGTGCATTGCCATGTAAGCCAGTGCTAATTATGATAACTCTCATTCATGAATTGGGTTTTTACTTGGTAACACATTTTCAAATTGTACAATGCTCTGGCTCTGATCCAAGCCCAAAGCCTCACTCTGCTTGGTGCAATTTAAGGTAAGAAACGCAGCGGTGGCTTTGAACCACTTTTTCTTCCCAAGATGCTTGGGGCTATATGATGGGGTGGGGCAGCTGCCCCATACAGCTAGATGAAGGGCTAATGCAGTGCTCATGGAGGCAGCACAAAGCCCAGTCAAAGAGAGAAAGGCTTTGTAGAGAGCCAATCAGGAGAAGGATTGTTGGAATAGCCAGGAAGGGTCAGGGAAGGCCATATAAGAAGGGCGGCTCGACAGAGCAGAAGCAATCTCTCTCTGAAGTGCAAGGGAGACAGACTGGTTGCCTTAGATAGAGCAGTTCTGGGCAGGGTTAGGGGAGCAACCGGGAGTTCCAGCTTGAGGCCCTGATACGATGCAAAGGGCTGGGAAGGTGCTGCGGCTATGGGGAAATGGCCCAGGGAAACAGAAACTGGGAGCTGGAGGAGGGGCAGTACATGGCTGGTGGCTGTAGGGTCCCTGGGTTGAGACCTGAAGTAGTAGGTGGGAAAAAAGGGGAATGACCAGTGTCCCTGAGGGGAGTGGCCAGTGTAGGAACTTCAGCCTGATACTGGAGAGAGCAGCTAGACTGGAGTTTGCCACCATGGCAAGGATTGGGCTGAGGACTGTGGGTCCCCAGGAAGCGGGGATGTAACCAAGTGGGACACTGCTCAAGGTCTGTGCCTAAAGAGAATGCCACAAGCCTGGGAGCAACACAGGTCCTAGAGATGGAGCAGATGTGATTGCAGGTGAGAAACCACTAGAGGAAGGTGCATTGTTGGACTGAGCTGGTGAATCAGATGCCTGGTTAAAGGCTGGCTGAGGACATGGTATAAATTAGAGCAGCCTCTAGTCTGCTCTAACTCACTCACGTCAGCCCATGATGCCGAGAGGCTTTAGCTACTGGAAAGCACTTGGGCATAGGCATGCCCCAGACACACACACACACACACACCACCCTGCTTATGCCAATGCCTGGGGAGTGGGCGAGAATGGTGCACTGGTTTTCCCTACCCAGGGATTCACCCACAGAGACAGAATCCACCACCAGCCAGTTCAACTGGAGCAATGGCTGCTTTGCACCATGAGCCCATTGCAAATCCAAGCCAAGGATCTGGCCCTGCCTGGTTAAAAGGTGAAGCTTCTTGAGCTATGCTAATTAGTTTTTATTTTAATTACACAAACATCTAAATGTGCTGAGGCATCAGAGTAATTCTGTGAGGCCCAAAGCAAATCATTAACCATCCTGTGGTGGCAGCTTTTATTTTTAGCAGTAGAAAGGTGAGCTGGCACCTGGGACGCGTTCCTTTTATGGGAAGATGTCAGCAGCCTGCAGTTGCAGAGAGCTACTGCGTGCGCACATGCAGAGGGAGATGGCAGGGAAAATAAACAGATAACAAATCCCTTGAACATATGGCTTCTCTTCTCTCTTTCCACATGAGGCACCCCACTTAATAAAAGTTTAGGCTAGAAAAGCCAAATAAAATTGATAAGCTGCCCAGGGAGGGTGATTCAGACAAAGTAAGCCCATTACCAGAGGTGACTGATTTACAGTTTTCTGCTACTTGCAGTTTTATGCTATTAGAGTTGTTCTTGGGAATATAATTCATTACCATGCTATTATTCCCAGAAGCAAAAATCAAGAGTTTATCAGCCAATACCAGCAACAATGAAGTACTGCCCCAACCCAGCTTTCCACGCTGGAATCAGAGTCACCGAAGCAGTGGAGGAGCTCAGATAAGGGTACATTATCTGCAGAGGGCTCAGAATGAGGGCATGATCAGCAACCGTTTTGAGGTGTATGGACAGGAGCAGTTTTCCTCCCATGGATGATCTGGTGGTGGCTGGTTATTCCAGATGGCACTGTAGAGACCCAGGCAGGAGAAGCTGGAATTCTGGGGGCAGGGAGTTATTAAAAAAAAAAAATCACAAGTCTTGTTTCTTAGAGGAAAAAAATTACGAACCCGAAAGGCCTGTGTTTTGTTGTCACCAGCAGACCAATGACTGCATCTTCTGAAAGACCTTGGGGACCTCCAGAGCTAAAAGCTTGGGCTAAAACTACTGAGGTGAGATTCTACCAGACTCATATCATTTGTGGACCAGATACAAAGGGGAACCTGTGTAACCCTTCTGTTAACGCCAGATGCCTGCCAGAAGGGCCGGGTTCAACTCTTGTGGGGTTTTCCTATCAAGGATACAACCAACCGGCTCGAGCCCCCACCCAGTGGCCTGGGACAATTTCACCCCCGTGCTGGGTGCCTGTGAGGCGGTTCTCCCCCCTCCTCGCAAGCACAGAGTCCGATATAGAAATGGCTTGTTTAATGACCGTAACCTACCCCAAGGTTACAGTGACAGATGCAGTATATCTCAGCACAGAAGAGACAAAACCCCTTCACCCAGATACCATCCCCATATGCAGTAGAACCCAGTCTCTTGCTGGGGCTCTTGGCCCTTTTCCACACACCCACAGTTACAGGGTGTACCCTCTGCAGTGCAGTCCCAAACTCAAAGCCCACAGATACATCACCAGGGCAATACTAGCTGTCCACTTGTCTATAGCCTCCCCTTGCTGTCACCAGCCGTCTGCCAGTCACCGTCGTCCGCTGCCGCTCCTACCAGCCGCCCGCTGTCATCTACCGCCACCACCGCTCCTACCGGCCGCCCGCTGGTCCTGCTGTTGTCCGCTGGTCCTAACCCCACTGCTTAGGACTGCCCTAAGGCAGAACCCAGTGATTTCAGCTCTGTCTGGCCTCAGCTGCCACTCTGTGATTTCAGCTCTTGGTATCTCTAGTGTGGGGTTCCACAAACACCCTAGTATCCAGCTATCTTTTAACAGGTGGAGAGAATTAGTCAAGCCAGGCTTATAGCTATATGGCCAAAACATAGACAGGACCAAGGCACTCAACAAGCTGGCTCAACCAGTACCCCTCCCCTCTCTCACACAATGCTTTAAACCAGGGAGCCCTGTGTAATCAACGTCTTACACAGCTAAGGCGACTGCCCTGTCCCCCACAACAACCCAGAGCACTGGTGAGATCTCACAACTCCCGCATTAAGTGTCAGCTTAAATTGTGATTTTACAACTACATGTTTACAATAGACCAAATCTCATGGCTTACTTGCTACCCATTAGGCTTTGCCTGAAAAGGTATCACACAGGCACACCTTTTGCATTCTCATGCAGATGACCGCTGGGAGACACATTCCTCCCAGCCTTCAGCAGCACTGCGTTCCTTCTGCCCCATTCCCCACAGAAGCAAAGACGAGGGCAGGCTCACTTGCTCTCCTGCCTCTGGAAGCAGCTCCCTGTCCCCTCCTCCTTCCATCTTCTGGGGCAGGGGAACTGCTGCTGCCCCCCACTTGAGCAGCCCACCTCCTCATCCAGCAGCTGCTGCATCCTCCCCCCGCAGGAAAGGTAAGGGGCTTCTAAAAGCAGCGGCTGGGCCCCCTCCACAGGCCTCCTTCGGTGGAGTGGCCTGGGAGGGGTGAGTTTGGGCAGAGCCCTTCTTCTCCACTGGGGCTCCAGAGGGGTGGCTGCATAGCCAGGGGTGGGGTGTTAGGGTGTGCCCCTGCCCCACCCCTGCAGCCACCCCCCCCTTACTGCCCCCCCACCCACACCCAGCCGCCGCTGGGGGCCCCTCCTCCACCTAGGCCCCTTTCTAACCAGCTGCCCCTTCCTTCTCCCCCTGGTTTCTTGAAGGCTCTGCAGCAGCTGCTGTGGGCCCCCCCGCTCAGGCGCACGTGGGCACCCCCACCCCCCCATTTCCCCCAGGTTGGCTGTTCCCACGCCCCCGCTTTTATTTTCACTTCACCTAAGCGCCTGAGCCCCACCCCGCCCCCCACCACACACGCATAAACTTTAATCCCTCACATCCCAGTGCTGAAAAGGAGCCATCTGACCATCTTGTGCTGGGAGTAGCGGCCATCTTAGGTCTCACCTTCCCCTGACCTCACTGCCCTTGCTCTGCCCTTCCCCCATCTGACTGGGTCCTCAGCCCGGCCGGTGGGGGAGGGGCAGCCACGCCTCCACCCTTCCTTCCCCTCCACTCTCCTCCCCTCCCCCGCTCTCTCTTAAAGGCCCCCACGCCCAACAAACTTCCCCCATCTTAAAAACCCACCACCATGACCCCCACACCGCCGGAGGGTCATCCGGTGACCCCCTCCTCCCCTTGTCCCCCACTGTCACCCCTCCCACCCCCGAAATGGCGGCCCACTCATCCAGGGCCACCCAAGACTCTGCCGCCATGTCGGCTGAGGGCGCGGGCACAGGCTCCGGGGCTCCCACCATGTCCGCCGCGGCGTCCTCCAGCAACCTGGCCCCGAACCCACCCCCCCACAAGGGCAGGAAGGGCCAGGGGAAAAGGAAGGAAAAGAGCCCCACCCGGAAGGCTAAACCCCCCGCGGCGGGGACTCTCCCCCCGGCTGCCCAAGCACTCGCCGCAGCCTCCCCTTCTCCCCCTCCCCCTGCTCCCTCCACCACCCCTGGGGGCCCCGACATCTCGGCCCCCAGGTCGTACGCCCAGGCGGCGGCCGCCGTCCCACACCCTGCTCCTTCCACCTCCGCCAGGACTACCATCCCCAACGGTCGCGGCCCTTTCCCCGTGCTCACCAGGAGGCATGGGGTCCGCTGCCTCCTGGTGGCTGCCTCGCCCCACGTGGAAACCTACGTGCGGGCGTTGGCACGGGTGGTGGGGTCCGCGGCCGTGGTGGTGGCCTCCCGGATGTTCGGGAACATCGTCTTCTTCCTGGCTTCGGAGGCCGCCGCCCAGGAGGCGGTGGAGAGGGGCCTGGAGGTTGGGGGCGTGCACGTGCCCCTAGAGCCGCTGGAAGACCTGGGCGTGCGGGTGGTGTTCTCATCCGTCCCGCCCTTCCTTCCCAACGCCGCCCTTCTGCCTTTCCTCACCGCCGTGGGCCGGCCTTTGACGGTCCTGAGTCCCCTCCCCCTAGGCTGCAAAGACCCCGCCCTCCGGCATGTGCTCTCATTCCGCCGGCAGGCCCGAGTCCACCTGCCGCCGGCGGCAGCACAGGGCAGGGTGGCCCAGGAGGGGACTATACTGGTGCCCTATCAAGGGGCCCAGTACCGGGTCTTCTACACCCTGGGGGAGGCCCGGTGCTTTGGGTGCCGGGCGGCGGGGCTTGTCCGGAGGGATTGCCCCCTGGCCCGGCACGAAGAAGAGGAGCCCGGGACCTCCTCCGACCCGGGGGGCGTCAGCCACGAGACCGGCGGCGCCCCGACCGCGACAGGCCCTGGGACCGCCCCTCCTCTTTTAGGCCCAGACGGATCCATCGCCGCTCGGGCGTCGGAGGGCGCCCGGCAGCATGGTGCCGGGAGAGAAGAAGCGGGCGCCGGCGCCCGAGCGGGCACAACAGCCGGGCCCGTGGAGGAGAGGGAGGCAGGGCCGGCGGCAGGACCAAAAGAGGGCCCACCCCAGGGCAGGTCGCCCCTCTCCCTCGCCGCCCCACCCCTCTCCTCCCTCCCTCCCTCCTTGTCGGCCCTATCCCCTGGCCCCTCCTCCTCTACTGCCCAGCCCGCCTCCTTGGAGGGCTGGGTATTGGTGGGGGGGAAAAGGAAAAAAGGGGGTGCGCGCGTCTGGCACCCCACCCCGCCAGAGGACGGGGTGGAGGTGCTGCGCAAGGCACCCAAGAGATCCGCCAACCCCGTTCCACCCGCCGAACCCCCGGCTACCAACCATCTGCCAGGGGCAACGGAGGTTGCCGCCGCGGCGGCCGAGGAGATTAACACCCCCTCAGCCCCGGAGCCAGAGCCAAAAGAGGCCGAGACGGCCCTCCCTGTGCCCGCGCCCTCCTCCGACACCCCTCCAGCCACTACCCAGGCGGCTGTAATGGAGCGCCCGGAGGAGGTGGGTCCTGGCCTCGCCCTCCTCTCGCAGGAGGTCGAGGCCCTGGGCCTCACCCCGGTGGCCCTGGACATGGAAGGCCTGCTATTAGAGGTCTGTGGGCCGCCTATGCACTCTCCTCCACCCCTCCCACTTTCCCCCACCCCTCCCACCAGCGATCCCTCAATTGCCACCTCCTTCTGCCCTGAAACGTCCCAAGGGGCGACCCCTCCCTCAACTAGGGAGGACCCCCCGGCAGAGGTCGGCCAGCCCCTGGACGCCCCAGGGGAATCAGGGCTCCCCTTGCACCCCCCCTTCGTCCCCGGAACTGAAAACCCCGACACCCTCCCCCCGACCTGCCGGCGCCTCCCGCTGAGAGTGCCGGCACCTCAACCTCTACCCTGCCATTGCCTGAGGAAGCCCCCCTCCTGGACACCTCCTTGGCCCGTGTTTCCGCCCTTGCTCCCACCTTGGCCTCACTGCTTGCCACCCCCGCCATACCCCTTACCAGCCAATGCCCCGCTCCAGAACCCGCAATCCCCCCCACTCTAAACCCTCCCCTTCCTCCTCCCCCCACACTCCCTCCTTTCCCTCCCCCCCATGACCCCTCTCTTCCCCCACTGATCTCTACCTCCCCTGCCCCCATTCCTCCCCCTCCTTTTTACCCCTGCCAACTCATACCTGCCCCCGAGGTCGTAACCCCTCAGGAGGCCCCTCTTGCACTGCCCTCTCCCAGCACTTCCGGGGCTGCTCTCCCCCCGCCGCCCTCATCCTTCCCAAACTCAGGCCCCAGTCCCTACCCCAACCTCTTCTCTGGCCGGGGGGCCCAAAAGAACGCGAGGCCGACGGGCTCTCAAGACCCCGAGACCTCGGCACCCCACGCGCTGGCGGGCGAGATGCGCCAGTTCTTGGAGGACGTTCGCAGCTCCAAGAACAAGGTTACTCTCGCCCTCCAGCGCTGGGGAGACTTTCACTCTGCCCTGGAGTCCGCGAGGGCCCTTCTGAGGGAGGGCAAGGGGACCGGGAAGAGGGACGCCGCGGTCTACCAACGGGCCCGTGGCTTCCGTGACTCCCTCGTCACCTTTGGCGTGGCTCACGGGTTGCTGCGTGGCCCCACGGGAACCGCCAGTGCTCCCTCTGGCGAGGATCCTCCCCAGCCCTCCAAATGGCGCCGTTCATCCTTGCCACACTAAACGTCAGGGGCTGCAGGTCGGGTCTCCGCAGGTGCCGAGTGCTCTCCTTCCTCCGAGAGGGCGGGTACTCGGTCACCTTTCTACAGGAGACCCACACTACTCCGGCCGCCGAAGCCAAGTGGCGGCTGGAGTGGGGAGACGGGGTCCACTTTAGTCATCTCTCGGCCCAGCGGGCCGGGGTAGAGACCCTGTTCTCCCCAGACCTGCAGCCCGAGGTGCTGGGGTGCGTCGAGGTCGTGCCGGGCCGCCTGCTCTATCTCCGGGTGCAGGTGGAGGGACTGCCTCTTCACCTTGTCAACATCTATGCCCCGACACTCGGCCCGGAGAGAACCCCCTTCTTCCGGGAGATGGCGGCCTTCCTCGACACCATCAATCCTCGCGAGTGCCTGGTCCTCAGTGGGGATTTCAACTGCACCCTCGAGGAGCGGGACCGCACGGGGACCGAGAAGTGCCAGGCCGCTGCGGACGTCCTCAGGGAGCTCATTAACCGTCGCTCCCTGGTGGATGTCTGGCGCAGCCACCACCTGGACGAGGACGCCGGTTTCACCTACGTCCGGGTGGTGGGCCATAAATCTGCACACTCCCGGTTGGACCTCATTTACATCTCGCGGCACCATCTCTCCCAGGCCCACGCCTCCAGCGTACGGCCGGCCCCCTTCTCGGACCACCACCTGGTGGCCGTGAAGGCTTCCCTCTCGCCGGGGAAGTGGGGGTCGGCCTACTGGCATTTTAACAACAGCCTGCTGGAGGACGTGGGCTTCGTGGCGTCCTTCCGGGAGTTCTGGCTGGCCTGGCGCGAGCAGCGGCACGCCTTTCCCTCGGCACGGCGGTGGTGGGACCTGGGAAAGGTGCGCGCGCGGCTCTTCTGCCGCGACTATACTCGGGGGGCCAGCGGGCGGCGGGATGCGTTGATAGGGCAGCTGGAACAGGAGGTCCTTGACCTGGAGAGGCATCTAGCCGCCAGCCCCGGAGATCCATCCCTCTGCGGCACGTACCAGGAGAAGCGGGACGAGCTCAGGACCCTCGACGCCCATCGGGCACAGGGGACCTTGGTGAGGTCGCGAATCCAACTCCTCCGGGAGATGGACCGCGGCTCCTGCTTCTTCTACGCCCTGGAGAAAAAGAGGGACGCCGAAAAACAGATCCTCTGCCTTTTGGCGGAGGATGGCACCCCTCTTACGGATCCGGTGGAGATGCGCGAGAGGGCTCGCGCCTTCTACGCCGCCCTTTTCTCCCCGGATCCGACCGTCGCTGACGCCTGCAGGGCGCTCTGGGACCAACTCCCGTCGGTCAGCACGGGCGACCGGGACCGGCTGGAGCTTCCTCTCACTCTGGCCGAGCTCTCGGAAGCCCTCCGTCTCATGCCCACCAATAAATCCCCGGGCATGGACGGGCTGACCGTGGAGTTTTACCGCGTGTTTTGGGACGTCCTCGGCCCAGACCTGCTCGGCGTCTGGGCTGAGGCCCTGCAAAGCGGGGTGCTCCCCCTCTTGTGCAGGCGTGCAGTCCTCAGCCTGCTACCCAAGAAGGGGGACCCCCGCGACCTCAAGAACTGGCGTCCCATCTCGCTCCTCAGCACGGACTACAAGATCATTGCCAAAGCCATCTTTCGTCGCTTGGGGTCCGTGCTGCAGGACGTGGTCCACCCCGACCAGACCTACACCGTCCCGGGCCGCACCATCCTGTACAATTTGTCCCTGGTCCGGGATCTCTTAGAGCTTGGGTGTAGGGATAGCCTGTCGTTCGCCCTCCTGTCCCTCGACCAGGAGAAGGCGTTCGACAGGGTGGACCACGGGTATCTCCTGGGCACCCTGCAGGCCTTCGGCTTCGGACCCCGCTTCGCGGGTTTCTCCGGGTGCTGTACGCTGCCTCGGAGTGCATGGTCAAGCTCAACTGGACCCTGACCGCTCCGGTCAGCTTCGGACGGGGAGTACGACAAGGCTGCCCGCTCTCAGGACAGCTGTACGCTCTGGCCATCGAGCCCTTCCTCTGCCTCCTCCGGCGAAGGTTGACGGGGTTGGCGCTTCCAGAGGCAGGGCTGCGGCTAGTCCTGTCGGCGTACGCCGACGACGTGCTCCTCGTGGTCCAGGACCCGGGATACCTGGCGCGTCTGGAGGCCTGCCAAGCTATCTACACGGCAGCCTCCTCCGCCCGGGTCAACTGGGTCAAGAGCTCTGGCCTGGTGGTCGGGACCGGATGGCAGACGAGCCTCCTCCCACCCGCGCTTCAGGCCATCCGGTGGAGCGCGGGTCCGCTGCTCTATCTAGGCGTCTTTCTCTCCGCCACGCATCCCTCTCCGCCGGAAAACTGGCAAGGCCTAGAGAGCAGGGTCGCTGAGCGGTTGTGGAGTTGGACAGGGCTACTCCAGTGTCTCTCCCTCCGAGGGAGAGCACTGGTGTTGAACCAACTAGTCCTGTCCATGCTCTGGCACCGCCTCAGCACCCTGGTCCCACCCCCTGGGTTCCTGGACCAGCTCCAGAGGTTAATCCTGGAGTTCTTCTGGCCAGGACTGCACTGGGTCCCTGCAGGGGTACTCCATCTCCCCCCGGAGGAGGCGGGACAGGGCCTGACCTGCACGCGCACTCAGGTCCATGTCTTCCGCCTCCGGGCCCTGCAGAGGCTTCTCAACACCAACAGTGCAGATAGTCCGGCGTGGAGCACGCTGGCGCACGCTTTCCTCCGCCGTTACCGAGGGCTCCAATGCGACCAGCAGCTCCTCTATTTATCCTGCAGAGACCGTCCGCGAGGCCTCTCGGAGCTGCCGGCCTTCTACCAGGACCTCCTCCGCACTTGGCAGCTGCTCGCAGCCTCCAGGTCCTTAGGGGCCACCGTGGGAGAAGACCTCCTCGCGGAGCCCCTGCTACACAACCCCCACCTTCGTGTGCAGGCGGCGGAGTCTCGCACGGTGCGCCGGAGGCTGGTCCTAGGTGGAATCACCAGGGTCGGAGACCTCCTGGACTACGAGCGGGGGGACTGGATGGAGGCCCCGGCGCTCGCCCGGCGCATGGGGCTCTCCAACCTACGCTCCCCCCGTCTCGTACTCCGGGAGGTGAAGGCTGCCCTGCCCTCCACCGCTCACAGTTACCTCGGCCGGGTCCTGCGAGAGGGTGCACCCCGCCCCCCTCCCACTCCTAGCCCTCCGGACCTCTTCGTGGGCTCCCGGCTTCGTGATCCTGCCCGCCCCCCTCCCCCCCATCACCTCAGCCGGCTGCACACTTTCCAGCCGTTCCCTTTCCGAACCGCGCCTCGACACCTTCTGTACGCGCTCGTGCTTCACACGCTCCACTTCCCCACCCTTGTGTCCCGCCCCGATCACAAATGGCGGGACCTCTTGCCGTCATCGGAGGGTGGGGAGCCCCGGTGGGCCGGCCTCTACTCCACCTTGGTCCCGCGGCCCGCCGGGGACATCAGCTGGAGAATCCTCCACGGAGCGGTGAGCACGGGCGTGTACCTGGCGCGGTTCACCCCCATCCCGGACACCTGTACCTTTTGCGGCACGAGGGAGAACCTGGCGCACATCTACATCGAGTGCGCCAGGCTGCAGCCCCTCTTCCGGCTCCTCCAGAACCTCCTCTTGAGGTTCTGGCTGCACTTCTCCCCACACCTTCTCATCCTCTCACACCCTATCCGTGGCCCCACAAAGTCGCAGGACCTCCTTGTCAGCCTCCTCCTGGCCACGGCCAAAATGGCCATTTACAAAACCAGGGAGAGGAGGCTGGCAGGGGGGGTGACCTGCGACTGTGGGGCCTACTTCCGTTCCTCCCTCCGCTCACGAATCCGAGCAGAGTTCCTCTGGGCGGCGTCCACCAACTCCCTGGATGCCTTTGAGGAACGGTGGGCGCTGTCCGGGGTCCTCTGCTCGGTGTCCCCCTCTGGCTCCCTCATTTTAAACCTTTGACCCTCACTCCCGCTCCTGGTTTTTCTTTCGTTGTCCCCCATATTTACTTGGAACCGGGCTGTTTTTAATGGGTCCCCTCTCATCGTGAGAGGGGCCTTGTAGCCGTGGGCATTCAACGCCTGCCCACTCCCCCGGCATCCAATAGGTACACCTGTAAAACACGCTCGCCAGGGGGTTAAACTTCCATGGGTTGTTAAAAATGATCCATCTGGAAAAACGGTTCCTGATTATCTAACAGGCTCAGAAACAAGCAGCGCAAATAGAATTCAAGAAAGGGCTTTTCTTGAATAAGCTACAAACACCCAGAAGAAATGTACGAAAGCCAATATTCATTCGGCATAAAGAACAGCTAAAGTAAGTCGACAGAGAGGTGACCTCTTTCAGATTGTTACAGCTCAGATATCACATTCTATTACCTGCATTGTACACAAATTTCATCATTAACATGGCTAAATTTTTTCACTGGAGCTGTGTAAGGCCCTAGGCTATGGCAGCGCTCCCTCTGGGGGGCACGGGCCAACACAGCTCGCCCTCCAGGTCTAGCTGGCCCAGGGCTTTGTCCCCTTTAAGGGCCAGCTGGCGGTCAGCCAGCAGCTGGAGATACCCTCCTGCAGTCCCTCAGCCAAACAGTTAGAGGCCCGCCCTTTGCTCAGGGCAGGGCAGCAGTCACACAAGGGCTACGTCTACATGTGCCCCAAACTTCGAAATAGCCATGCAAATGGCCATTTCGAAGTTTACTAATGAAGCGCTGAAATGCATATTCAGTGCTTCATTAGCATGAGGGCGGCAGCGGCGCTTCGAAATTGACGCGCCTTGCCGCCGTGGGGCGTGTCCAGACGGGGCTCCTTTTCGAAAGGGCCCCGCCTACTTCGAAGTCCCCTTATTCCCATGAGCTCATGGCGGTGTGCTTCCTGCCTCTGACTCCATAGGCGCGATGTCCTGGTCAGCCGGTCCCAGCTGGTCGGTCTCTCCGGGTAATCCGCCCTCAGTAGCTCCGGCCAGCTGGACATCTCGAGGTCATTGAAGTAGTCTGGCGGTGGCAGGACTGTGAGCTGTAGGCAGTTGGAAGCCTCTGGGCTGCAGGCGTCCGGACGAACTCTGGGATCTTGTGCCTCTGGGGCCCCTGGGTAGCCAGCCCTGGGCAGTCTCTCTGGTCCTGGCCGTGCCTCGGGGGAGGGGGCCCTCCACCGGCGTGAGGGCCCTGGTAGGTCTGGGAAGTCCAGGTAGGATCCCTGTGGCATCCTTATCTGTGGCTGCTCAGGCTGGTCTGGGCAGCTGGGGGGTAGCTCTTGCCAACAAGCAGGGCGGCGGTGGCGGCAGGTCTCCAGCCCCTGGCACCCAGGAGCCTGGTCAGTGCCCTCTTCCCAGCATGGCAGCCCAGCATTTAATGGGCCTCAAGCCCTGCCCCTGGCCCTTCTGGCCCTAGGTGCCACCCTCTGAGGGGCAGAGCACTGGTGTTCCGGCTCAGGGCCTGCCCACCAGGGCCTCTGAGCAGCCTCCTCTGCCTCTGAGTCTGTGGGAGGCCATAGGACCTTGCTACAAACTGACACGCAAAACACCTGTAAACCTCTGGCATATGGTTCTGCAGTCCAATGGTAGACCCCTCCTAGGTTTTCATCCTGATTCAATATTAGGCAATGTGGTTTTTCTAGGCAATGTTCATGCTTTTTTAAATCTCCTTTAATTAAACCAGCACTAGCCAGGCAAAGCTGGGTTGAGCAGCTCCAGCATTTCTTGCCTCTGAGTTCAAAACACCCTCTCTGAATAAAACAGGCAGATTTTGCCTTCCTCTAGCTAGCATCTTATTTAGGCGGCTTCTCTGCACTAAGGACCCTTGTTCTTATGTACCCCAAATCTTTGCTTTCCAAGGGTGATTTTTGTCCCAAGGATGGAGGGACATCTCTGTTAAAGGAATATATTTTCTACGACCAAACAAAGCAAAAACTGAACTAGTCCCACCTGAAATAGATCTCTGCGAAGGCAACAGCTGTGAATTTCTGCTTTTACTCCAATCCATGCCCAGTGGCTTTTTAAAAAACAAACCTTTATTTCAGCAGTAAATGACAGAAGCAGGATGAGTGCCAGCGCTGAGATGCTACGGTGAGAGGCAGGGTTACAAATAACTGCCAGGGTTCAATATCTTACTCTGTAAGCATCCCCAGATCAATGTCAGCACTGGGGCCACATGGGTAGTAGGATACAGGAGAGCTTTCCTCCACAGACATGTTATTTATATGTTAGATGGAGAGGGGCAGAGGAGGAGGGGAAGGCGTGGTAAAATTTTCAAAAGTGCACAAGAAACTTAGGCTCTAATGTCCCAGTGACTTTAAAGGAGATTTAAGTTCCTAAATGTTTGCATCTTTTTGCAAAAACAACAAGGAATCCAGTGACATCTTAAAGACTAACTTTAAGACTTACTTGAGCGTAAGCTTTTGAGGTTAAAAAAACACGAAATTACCAATTAGGGTTCTATATATACACATACATACACATCTTTTCATTCCACAGGTAGCACATAGGGGCTACGTCTACACGTGAAGCCAACATCGAAATAGCTTATTTCGATGTAGCAACATCGAAATAGGCTATTTTGATGAATAACATCTACACGTCCTCCAGGGCTGGCAACGTCGATGTTCAACTTCGACGTTGCGCGGCACCACATCGAAATAGGCGCTGCGAGGGAACGTCTACACGCCAAAGTAGCACACATCGAAATAAGGGTGCCAGGCACAGCTGCAGACAGGGTCACAGGGCGGACTCAACAGCAAGCCACTCCCTTAAAGGGCCCCTCCCAGACACAGTTGCACTAAACAACACAAGATCCACAGAGGCGACAACTGGTTGCAGACCCTGTGCCTGCAGCATGGATCCCCAGCTGCCGCAGCAGCAGCCAGAAGCCCTGGGCTAAGGGCTGCTGCCCACGGTGACCATAGAGCCCCACAGGGGCTGGAGAGACAGCATCTCTCAACCCCCCAGCTGATGGCCGCCATGGAGGACCCGGCAATTTCGACATTGCGGGACGCGGATCGTCTACACAGTCCCTACTTCAACGTTGAACGTCGAAGTAGGGCGCTATTCCGATCCCCTCATGAGGTTAGGGACTTCGACATCTCGCCGCCTAACGTCGAAGTTAACTTCAAAATAGCGCCCGACGTGTGTAGCCGCGACGGGCGCTATTTCGAAGTTAGTTCCGCTACTTCGAAGTAGCGTGCACGTGTAGACACAGCTAAGATGATGAGCTGTGCTGAAGATGGTACTGAAATAACATTTCAGGAAACAGCCAAGGGATAAATCTATCTTATGATAGAAAGTGACGGGAATCATCACTTTAACAAAAATTATTCCTCTCCCTTCCTTTTAAAAAAAGACATTGGTAGCAAATCTTAACAGAGAATCTTTTCAAGGGAGCATGGTCACAAGCTGCTTGTTGGTCACATTGGCTGTGTCTACACGTGCCCCAAACTTCGAAATGGCCATGCAAATGGCCATTTCGAAGTTTACTAATGAAGCGCTGAAATGCATATTCAGCGCTTCATTAGCATGCGGGCGGCAGCCGCGCTTCGAAATTGACGCTCCTTGCCGCCGCGCGGCGCGTCCAGACGTGGCTCCTTTTCGAAAGGACGCCACCTACTTCGAAGTCCCCTTATTCCCATGAGCTCATGGGAATAAGGGGACTTCGAAGTAGGCAGCATCCTTTCGAAAAGGAGTCCCGTCTGGACGCGCCGCGCGGCGGCAAGGAGCGTCAATTTCGAAGCGCCGCTGCTGCCCGCATGCTAATGAAGCGCTGAATATGCATTTCAGCGCTTCAGTAGTAAACTTCGAAATGGCCATTTGCATGGCCATTTCAAAGTTTGGGGCACGTGTAGACACAGCCATCATGAGCTCATGGGAATAAGGGGACTTCGAAGTAGGCGGGGCCCTTTCGAAAAGGAGCCCCGTCTGGACGCGCCGCACGGCGGCAATGCTCGTCAATTTCGAAGCGCCGCTGCTGCCCGCATGCTAATGAAGCGCTGAATATGCATTTCAGCGCTTCAGTAGTAAACTTCGAAATGGCCATTTGCATGGCCATTTCAAAGTTTGGGGCACGTGTAGACACAGCCGATGAGTGATGAAGTGATGAGCTCATGGGAATAAGGGGACTTCGAAGTAGGCGGGGCCCTTTCGAAAAGGAGCCCCGTCTGGACGCGCCGCGCGGCGGCAAGGCTCATCAATTTCGAAGTGCCGCTGCCGCCTGCATGCTAATGAAGCGCTGAATATGCATTTCAGCGCTTCATTAGTAAACTTCGAAATGGCCATGCAAATGGCCATTTCGAAGTTTGGGGCACGTGTAGACACAGCCATTGACAATAAGTAGAGGTGTTTGGGAGGCAAAACTTTCTCCTTCCCAGCCCAGCATTTTCCTTCTGCTTGATTGGCTTCCCCCTCCCATGCTTGCCCATCATCTCCTGTTTATATCACATTTAGGGCTGTGAGGACAAGCTTACCTCGCTGCCAGAATTATGAGTGACATCTGTACCTAGCTTGTTCCTGGCAGTGTGCAGACAAAAGCCCCAGTTGCACTTAGGAAAGGGAGAACAGATCATTGGGCACTCACCTATGAATCTCGGTATGAACATAAAAATGGCCATGCTGGGTCAGCCCAATGGTCCATCTAGCACAGTTTTGTCTCTACCAGTAGCCAATGGAAAATGTTTCAAAGGGAATGAATTCAACAGGATAATGTCAAGAGATCCATCCCATTGCCTAGTCTCCATCTCTATGCAGCTCTGTGTACTTGAGAAGTGTTATCACTATGGAAAATCTTATGGCAGGTAGGGAGCTAGGTACGAAATCAAACCCCGTATGCTTCAGATTAAGGAAGAGAAGGGAAACACCCATAATGCACTGGGCCGATTGCACAGTGCTATATGCAGACGTAAAGGGGGGTTGGCCTTTTGGCTAAGAGTCTGGACCAGAACTCAGGAGAGCTACATTCATCTCCTGACTCTGCCATAGTTTCATTGGGCAAATCACTTTCTGTCTCTCTCTCAGTTCCCCACCTGTGAAATGGGGTGACAGTGCTTCCCTATCTTGCATGGAAGCTGAGAAAATACAGCAAGGGTGGGGGCTGCAGAAATACCTATGCAGAAAGAACTTCCTGGTCATGCAGTTCTTTGGCTCTCTGCTGAGTGTCTGTGGTATGTTACAAGGCTGTCCAAAAAATTCCTGGCTCTTACCCTGGTTCTGGAGAGCACAAGGACAGATTGCTGGAAGACATTCTTCTGTACGTGTCGAAATGATTGATTGAGGTTCTGGTTTTCCCAGGAGACCCCCAGTTTTCAGAGGCAAGATCAGAGCCCAGAAAGAAGAAGAGAAATGGACAAAAGTTTCCCAAAAAGATTATTTCAGTCAATGCACCACTGTGCCACTCCACCTCCTGCCCCCAGAGGCCCCATCCCCTGGCCCCCCCAGATCCTACACCTCCTCCCACCCCAGGCCACTCAATCCCTCAGCACCCCCATTCCACCCCCCAGTCCTGGAAACCCAATCCCACATCCCTTGCTCTGCCTCTGGGCCTGCAGCTCTCACAGGCTGCACTGCTCCCCCTTCTGCCTCTTTCCCCAACAGCCTCCTTTCCCTATTCCTGCCCCCCACACAGCCCTGAGCCCACCCCTCCCCAACTGTGGAGTGGCAGATCCCCGCCCCAGCAGGGGCTGGAGGGGTGCAGGTGTTCAGGCTGTGTCGGGCACCCGAATTCATAAGAACAGCCAGGTGTACAGCAATGGCAGCAGGTGGAAGTGGCAAGGCAAGAAGTCAGGGCTAACCTGCTTTCTCTTCCTTCACATAACTGAGGAAGCACAAACTAGAGCCACCAGAACCACCAGCTGCCTGAAAGCTATTCCTCAAGCTATGGTTCAAAGTGAGGGCAGCTGATTTTCTGGGGGAAGGCTCAGATGTTTCGCTCCCTCGGTGGGGGGATATGGGAACCTCAGGAGATAATCAAAGAGGTGAAGAATGGGGTGGCAATTTAGCATTCACTGCTAGCCTCAGTGACCTAAATGCCACGCCCAACATCAGCCCCAGCTCCTGTGCGAACTTGGGCGAGTCACTTGGTTCCCTGTCTGTACCAGGGGGCTAATTAATACCTTCATCCCAGAAGTATTGTGAGGGTAATTCCATTAAAGAATGTCTTACTGCCTCTATATAAATCCATGGTACATCTATATCTTGAATACTGCATACAGATGTGGTCCCCTTGTCTCAAAAAAGATATATTGGCATTAGAAAAGGGCAACAAGACTGATGTGGGGTTTGGGATGGATGCTAAATGAAGAAAGATTTAAAAGATGGGAACTTTTCGGCTTAGAAGAGAAGAGACTAAGCAGGGATATGACAGAGGTATATAAAATTGTGACAGGTATGGAAGTAGTGAATAAGGAAGTTATTTGTTCCAATAACATAAGAACTAGGGGACACCAGATGACATTAATGGGTAGCAGGTTTTCTTTGCTTCAGTCTTCATGGCTGAGGATGTTGGGTTCCCAGATCTGAGCCGTCCTTTATAGGTGACAAATCTGAGGAGCTGTCCCAGATTGAAGTGTCATTAGCGGAGGTTTTGGAACTACTTGATAAGCTAAACAGTCACAAATCTCCGGGACCAGATGGTATTCACCCAAGGGTTCTGAAAGAACTCAAATGTGAAATTGCGGAACTATTAACAGTGGTTTATAACCTATCCCTTAAATCAGCTTTGGTACCCAGTGATTGGAAGACAGCTAATATAACACCAATATTTAAAAAGGGCTCTAAAGGAGACCCTAGCACTTACAGACTGGTAAGTCTAACATCAGTACCAGGCAAATTAGTAGAAACAATAGTAAAGAATAAAATTGTCAGACACGTAGAACATGATTTGTTGAGCAAAAGTCAACATGGTTTCTGTGACAGGAAGCCGGGTCTTACTAATCTATTAAAATTCTTTGAAGGGGTTAACAAGCATGCAGACAGGGGGGATCCAGGAGACATAATACACTTAGATTTCCAGAAAGCCTTTGACATGGACCCTCACCAAAGGCTCTTATGTAAATTAGGTGGTCATGGGATAGGAGGAAAGATCCTTTCATGGATTGGGAACTGGTTAAAAGACAGGAAACAAAGGGTAGGAATAAATGGTAAATTTTCACAATGGAAGGGAGTAACTAGTGGCGTTCCCCAAGGGTCAGTCCTGGGACCGATCTTGTTCAACTTATTCATCAATGATCTAGAGAAAGGGGTAAACAGCAAGGTGGCAAAGTTTGCAGATGACACCAAACTGTTCAGGATAGTCAAAACCAAAGCAAACTGTGAAGAACTTCAAAAAGATCTCAGCAAACTGAGTGATTGGGCAGCAAAATGGCAAATGAAATTTAATGTGGGTAAGTGTAAGGTAATGCACATTGGCAAAAATAACCCCAATTATACATACAATATGATGGGGCAAATTTAGCTACAACAGATCGGGAAAGGGATCTTGGAATTATAGTGGATAGTTCTCTGAAAACATCCATGCAGTGTGCAGCAGCGATCAGTAAAGCAAATAGGATGCTAGGAATAATTAAAAAAGGGATAGAAAATAAGACGAAGAATATCTTACTTCCCCTTTATAAAACTATGGTATGTCCACATCTTGAGTACTGCGTCTCCTCACCTCAAAAAAGATACGTTGGCATTAGAAAAGGTTTAGAAAAGGGCAACAAAAATGATTAAGGGTTTGGAACGGGTCCCATATGCGGAGAGGCTAGAGAGACTGGGACTTTTCAGTCTAGAAAAGAGGAGACTGAGGGGCGATATGATAGAGGTATATAAAATCATGAATGGTGTGGAGAAAGTGAATACAGAAAAGTTATTTACTTGTTCCCATAATATAAGAACTAGAGGACACCAAATGAGATTAATGGGTAGCAGGTTCAGAATTAATAAAAGAAAGTTTTTCTTCACACAGCACACAGTAAACCTGTGGAACTCCTTGCCAGAGGATGCTGTGAAGGCCAGGACTCATACAGCGCTCGATAAATGTTTGGAGGTTAGGTCCATAGCTGGCTATTAGCAAGGGGTAAGGTATGGTGCCTAGCCTTTTGTTGAAGGCGGCAAATGGATGGCAGGAGACAAATCGCTTGATCATTGTCTTCGGTTCACCTCCTCTAGGGCACCTGGCATTGGCTACTGTCGGCAGACAGGATACTGGGCGAGATGGACCTTTGGTCTGACCCAGTATGGCCATTCTTATGTTCTTATGTTCTTAAGTTTAAAACTAATCAAAGGAAGTTTTTCTTCATGCAGTGTACAGTCGGCCTGTGGAACTCCTCGCCACAGGCTGTTGTGAAAGACAGGACTTTAACAGGGTTCAAAAAAGGACTAGATAAATTCATGGAGGTTCGGTCCAGTGATGGCTATTAGCCAGGAGGGTTAGGAATGGTGTCTCTGGCCTCTGTTTGTCAGAAGCTGGGAATGGATGACACGAGAGAGATTGCTTGATCATTACCTGTTCTATTCACTCCCTCTGGGGCATCTGGCATTGGCCACTGTTGGCAGACAGGATACTGGGGAGGATGGACTTTTAGTCTGACCCAGTCTGGCCATTCTTATGTTCTTATGCTCATGGCAATATGGGCCAGCTAAATACCATAGACTGGTGTAAATCAGGATCAGCTCCACCAATGTCACTGGGCCTGACATTCGTCTCATTTGTGCTGGAGTAACTCCCTCCAAAGCAGAGGAATCACTGGGGCAGGAAACAGAATTGGCCTCACAGTGACCCCCTGACTCCTTCTGAAGCTGTGTCACTGAACATATTCTGCATTCTGTGTGCTTCTCACTGCTCCGCACAGGCAGAGGCCAGCAGGATATCCATTTCCCATGCTTAAGAAGAATTTTAATTATGTTCATGATGTCAGCCCTGGCTCTCAAGAGGCGAGGAGGCAGGGAAAGCGGAGACATCCTGAAATGTTTGCAGCCTGGCTGATGAAAGGAGTCACTCCTTGGAATCCCTTGGCTCAGTCGGGCCAGCAGAGGAATCCTCTGAGAAAAACCCCTATTTGCCCCCGCAAAGACAGGTGACATCTCATGGTTCTGCCTGCAAGATTGCAGCATCAAAGTCAAGGAGATAACAACCTGCCCAGGGGTGCCACTGAAATCCAGGAAAAAAGGGCCACCTGAGGTGGAGGCTGCAGCAGCCGATGCCACTGTTTTACAGGCTGATCGGAAAATTTCACCAGATGCTGTTTACTAGGCAATAAAAGGCACCGCTAAAGCAGAAAACAGCAGAGGTGGGAGTGGATGTTCTGTGATTTGTGTCCGCAGAAAATATTTAACAGGGCATGGCTTTTATGTGAATGAGCTGCCGTTTCATTATTATAAACATAATTAGAGCCAGCTGTAGGGGAAGAAAGATGGGAAACCTCTCCTCCCACTTACACCCAGGGCAACAGCAGGATGGGATTCCAGTTACTGTACTAGCCAGCGGACCTTGGGGGCTGTTGTTCCTCCTTTCTCCAGCTGGAGGGGTCTGGGAGAAGCATTGTGAAATATCTGTAGCCTGTGCTGGACATTGCTCTGGCACACAAAACAGCCCCATCAATAGCAGCCCAACTAAACCTGGGCTGTATATACAGGGCATACTCTGAAGGCATCATTTCCACTGCATTAATTTCCACTCGTTATTGATCACCTCATAACACACTGAGGACTCTACTGTGCTCCAGCAGTCATGAATTATGAGGTCATCAAGAGCTTGCTGAAGTAAATAACATCCCCATTGGAACCTTCACTCCCTAGCAACGTAAGGAGAGAGGGAGAGCTATTTGCATGCACCTCCTTTGGGGCCTGTGGCTTGGTCAGCTGGGATCATAGAATCATAGAATACTAGGACGGGAAGGGACCTCGAGAGGCCATCGAGTCCAGCCCCCTGCCCCAATGGCAGGACCACGTACTGTCTAAACCACCCGATAGACATCTATCTAACCTGTCTTAAATATCTCCAGCGATGGAGATTCCACAATGGCAGGAGGGCTGGCATTACAATTTCAAATGTGGCAGCTACTAAGACCAATAAGGTAGGGAAAGCGTAGCTGCATTTCTGCAAAAAGTCGCTCATGGCTCTGCAACCTAGGAGATTTCTCTGAAGGCATTTGCAAACCAGAGGATAAAAGAGAACCAAAGGGTATAATTTATTCATATGCTCAAAGAGGTTTTTGATAATGTCCCTCACCAGAGACTATTAAGGAAATTTGGTAAGTATGAGATGAGAGATAAAGTCCTGCCATGCATTAAAAGCTTTGTTAAGAGCTAATGGGAGAAACCTGGGAGCAGAAATAAAGAGCCTGTTCTCAGCACGAAAAGAAGCCAGTATGGATTTCCTCACAGACGTGCGTTAACACCACGTTTGTGTGACAAGTTTATTAATGACCTCGCGGAGATGTTGGGCTGTTTGGAGAGGAAGGATTGAAAGTAACATGGAAAATATTATGGCGCCCTTTTGCCAGCTAGTGCTCTGTCCTCACCAGGAAGATGGCTTTAACTTGTGGGCACTGTGTTTGAAAATTGCTCCATGGCCACTGAGAGAAAAAGGCTCAACCAAGAGAAAAGAAAATGCTTCACAGTGCGAGCTGGGGCAGGGGAAAAGAAGGAGCTTCTAGAGAGTTGGGACATTAATACTTTGGCAAGAAGATGCAGAGGAGAAGATACAGCAGAGGTGTAGAGAAAAGAGAAAGGTATGGAGAAGCCAAGCCAGTGCTTTGAGTTATCATCTTCCATCCTACACACACAAGGCATCCCTCCAGGAGAGCAATGAGATTGCTCAGAGGCTGGACTGAGGTGGTGGAACAAACGGCTTCTGGAATCCAGGACCATCACAGAACACTCACTACCTTCCACTCCCATGGCCAGGCCTCTGCCTTCTTTACTAGAAACTCATGGACACCCTTTAAAGAAAAGTCCACCACCAACAAAACTCCTCTGCCAAACCAAAGGCTACTGCACCTGGGGAGAGGATGAAAGCAAATGAATTACACTGGATGGCAGGCCTGCCATTGGGGGGAAAAGGAGGGGAAAAGGAGGGCAAAGGAGACAGTTGCCCCAAGGTCTGGAGATTCAAAGGGCTCCCAGCCACCACCACTACTGCTGCAGCAGCAGCAGCAGCAGCTGGATTCCCCAGGGCCTTTTAAATTGCTGCTGGAGTGTTGTGCCACCTGTTCCATGTGGCTCTGAAGCCTGTGGAGGGGCTGAGCGCTGCACTCTGATAGGTGCTGAGGGCTGGTTGCCTGTCCCACCCCTTCTGAGACCCCGCCCTTTCCAGGGGAGTGGAGCTGAGTCCCCCCCACACAAAGAGCTTACTGGGGGCCTAGGCAAGGCCCCCTCTGCTTGACAGGTGTTTGTCACATGACTTAATGCAGACCTGGAGGGAGCTTAGCTGTTCAGTGATCAGGACAGTATGAAAACAACGCTGCAGAAGAGAAGAGACAACGGGTTTACTCAGAAAATGCTTGACCCAAAACAGCCTGGGAGGCTTTCCATTCTCTTCAGTGGGCTTTGCATCAGATTCATAATGGATAATGGGTTTTAATGCACACGTTAACCAGTGGAACTCAGTGCTGGGAGATATTACAAAGGCAGCTAGTCAAATGAGTTTTTCCTTTTACACTAGATATTTAGTCACCTTAATCCATGAAAAAAATTAAAAACATGCAAAAGAATACCCTCTTTAATTGCAGACCCCTTTATTACAATAGCACAAAACCGTCAGGGAGTTGCAGATCTAAAAAGCTACCTAAAGATCCTTGGCTCCTGCTGTTCCTTAATTAGCAGGTTCAGTCGCAATAGATGTACATCTGATTTCTGAGCAAAATGCAGGGTTCCATTTTTGAAATCCTGCATAAGAAGATTTTGCAGATACTCTATGTAGGACAATTATTAGAAGGGCTTTCACTCCTCGTGTTCCAGGGCATAAGGTGATCATCAGCTGGCGTCAGGAAGAAATGTCCCTCTTGGCATAGCATTGCACAATTAGGTACATTAAAGGATTTTATTGCTTCAGTATTGGCTGCTGTTGGAGACAGAGTACTGGAATAGAGAGACCATTGATCTCTTTCTCTGTGACAATTGCTATGTTCTGTTCCAGCAATTTACTGCAGCAATTAGAATATCCCCACAGGAGGAAGTGAAGCCTAAGGAGGCAACAGCCCACTAAAATCCAAAAGCTTCTGCAGTAATAGCAGCCTCTGAGTGATATGAGACTGCAAGGGAAAAATTGGGTCTGTGTCATGTCATCAATACTAAATGCTCTTCTGCACTGAGGACTTCAAGTGAACTCAGTGCTAGTGAAAGGCATTGAAAGAACAGATTGGAAACTGAAATCCTCTGTCCTCAGAGAAGGCACAGCTGTCCCAGCTTCCCCTGACCTAGACAGAGAACCTCTTCAATTCACAACCTTTGCTCTTTGTGAGCGGGGAGCTCCTGGTTATGTTTCATAGCATACAAACGGCAGAAACAAAAGATAAAATGTTCGGGCTGAAAGGTTACAACATCAAACGATTTTATTCTTTAGAATCCAGAATGCAGAAGAATCCCAAAACAATGAGAGACAAACCAGGCTGCTCCCTAGAACAGAAAGGCTCAACTCACTCACTCCCTTGTTTTAAGCTATGTTTTTGCACCTGACTCTACTATTAAGCCCCCACTGTGTATTTGCAACACAGCCCAGCCTCTAGCCTGCAAGCAGGACGCAGAAACCCTCCCTGCTGTTAAAGGACTAGCTCAAAATTCCAACACAGAATGGCACACGTGATGTGTCAAGAAGATCAGCTGCTCTGTAACTCATTCACTCAATCACACAGCATTCACTGGCAAAGACAACCTACTTCCCCTCAATGGGTACATGGGCTCCGACTGAAATCAATGACAATGACTGGTTTATTGTTGGACTCCAGGAAAACAAACTGGACACAGGACCACTAGATGGTGAAACAGAGCTTCCCAAAAAAGCTGCTGCTTTGTCTCTTTGGTGGTTATTTTGGCTCCAGGGATGACTGAGTGAAATGAGGCCAGCATCCCCACCCTACCCACCATTTAGGCCAGTGGTGGGCAACCTGCAGCCCGCAGGCCACATCTGGCTCACTTGGGCTCCACCCGTGGTTTGCGGACCCCTGCCTTCCCCCCTTCCCTATGCACTTCTAGTGCACTGGGACACAGGAGCACCTCACTTCCTAAGCCTGTCCGTTCCCCCCAGCACTGTCAGAGCAGTGCAAACTGCCTGATTCACGCTTGTCTGTCCCCACTCCTTCCCCTCCTTCCCTCCCAGAGCTGGAATGCTGCAAAACAGCTGTTTGCAGCATTCCAACTCTGGGAGGGACAGGAACAGAGCACGACTCAGGCAAGTCATACATTTGTAAAGCTCTGGGAAGGAAGCAGAGGGGCAGGTAAGTGAAGGGGTCCCATTCCCTGGTGCACAAGAGGCATGAGGGGAGTGGCAGATGGGAGTTGCAGGGCCTCATGTGGAACCCCAGTGGGCTGCAGATTGCTGAGGCCCACTGGGTTGAAGGAGGGCCTCTCATGCAGCCCATCCACAATTCCTGGCTCGCCATGTCTGCCTTAGGTTCTTTTTGACTCTCCTTGAAAATAAGAGAAACATTCCCATTTCAAGCCTTGAATTCCAAAGCCACCGCTCGCTGAGAAATGGCTAATTCCCTCCCCAAACTGGCTTGGTGTCACACCAGGGGATCCCATCGTCCTGCAGAGAGAACCTGTGTTACCTGGTGAACTTTTGGCAAAATGGGCCTGTTTCCAAGTTTGTAACTAGAGGTAGAAAGAATCCCATTCCCCTTCCCATCAAGTTTCAGGACAGGCATCCTGTACATCTCTACTGGCCATTGATTGCAAGCTGGGCTCAGGGTTCAGTCTAATTTTTTCCATCCTTGGGCAGAATAAATTTTGTTGTGTTCACCCAGGCATATGGAGATATGCACCACCAATAGAAACGTTTGACGCTGGCTGTGGGTGTTCTGCTAATCAGCTGGGAGGCACCAGAACCTCTTGTGGGTGGATGCTCAAACACTCAGCTTACAGGGAACACTGGTTGGGTACCAGACTCTTGGCACAACAACCTGCCTGAATGTCCCAGGGACAGAATAGGCAGCTCATGGTGGCTGAACAAGCTGCTCTGTTTCCTAGGTAGCTGCATCTGGTGCTTCAATACTAAACCTGCTTTCAGAAAAAAAGAAGAAAACAAAACAAGAAGAGACAATGTTTTGCACCATGATGGTCGTGAAGAATCCCTAACAGGAACTCAGATGGAAAGCAGTGCAGTCCTGTTTGCATGAGTCTCTTGAGAAGTGGAAATAATCATGCTCTGCAAGAGCTTCCAGAAGCACAGTGATGTTCATTTCACGACCAGCCTTCTAAACTATTGCCCTGCCAATGAAAACACACAGGAAAGATAAAGGATGATGATGTGATTACAAGCTGCAGCCCGAAACCCTAGCAGGCTGCTGCCATGTCATTTTACCCTACCCAGCTCCTTTTCTCAGACAACTGACTGGGCAGCAGGCACTCCAGAGTGCTTTGTGACTTTCCATTGCAATGGTGATCAGGTCACTTCACCTCTGGAGGTGGTGAGATGTAGAGAACCCATAAGCCCAGATTTTTACCAAAAAGGTATTTTTTTCAAATCTTCACCTACTTTTGTTTCATTCAAATATATTTTAAAAGCCTTGTTTTATTAGGAAAATACAATACACTGCATGAGATGTATTGTGATAACACAATAGTCTCTGTATATACAGTATGCAAAGCTGCCTGTTGAAGAAAAGCTATGCATTAGCCTGTGTCTACACTTACACTTGCTCAACAAAGTATTTGTCATTCATGGGAACTCCCCCATCCTCCCTTAGGCTATATCTACAGTAGTGCAATCTGTCGACAGACGTTTCTGTTGGAAGATATCTTCCAACAAAACTTCTGTTAACAGATTGAAGCCAGACTGCCAAGCAGATCGATCCTCTCTGTCCACAGAGAACAGCCAGACTTCCCAGCCACTCTAAACAAAAGAGACAACTGGATGCATAGCAGTCAGGGCTGCCTGATACCCCAGAAGCCCTGTCTGTTGATCCAGACTGGCTTTCTGTTGACAGAGAAGTTCTGCCTCATGGGGGAGCAGCAGAATGCTGTCGAGAAAAGTGCCACTTTCTGTCGATTTACTGTTGACAGAACCCCTTGGGAATGTGGACGTTCCGTGGGTTTTGTCCACAAAACTCTAGTGTAGACACAGCCTTAGTGAATGACGAGGTTTTGCCATGACAAGTGCACATGGGAATCCTGCTCTGTCAGCAGAAGCAGCATTTCTCTCCTGCAGACAAAGCAAAACCCACTTGTTGGGGGTGGAAGAATTTAGTTGGAAAATGCTGACAAAGCAATCGTGCATGTCATGGCCACATAGCTAAGAGCTGCGTAGTACAGACACACCTTTAGTTTAGAAAATACACACTATGAGCAGGCACGCACACAAGTTGTGAAGTGAGTGCATCACTGAATGTACTGATGAATCTCACACCTATCATGCATGTGTCAGGCTGTTAGCAGATACATGCTCAGGGAGCGACTCTGGGTGGAAACTCGGGAATTAGCTGTATCTTCAGTGAGGCACCTTCACCAGGCTGGTGAGTCGTTGGCTGCCACTCCCTGCTCTAGTCAAACTATGGCCTCTGGAGCCACGCTGCTCCTCGGATCATGGCATTCTGCCCTTCTCCTCTCTCCCTTGATGGCCTCTCACTCCCTGGGCCACTTCCCCTGTGACTCCTTGCACTTTTTGGGCCTCTACATTGGGGCCAGCAGTCTGGTAGGAGTCAGACTGGGGCCTCCCTCAAGGTCCCCCAAGCCTGCCCAGCACTGCTTTATCTAAGGGGCTGGCTCTGACTAGGAGTTGGTCCCACACCTGCCTAGGTCAGGGCCAGCAGTCTGGCAGGTGTCAAGCTAAAGGTTCTCCCTAGCTTCCATCAGCCTTCCCAGCACTGTTCTGTGTAAGACCCTGCTCCCTTGGTAGGAGCCAGTCCCACACCCTCCTCAGTCAGGCACTCACCAACACAGCTCTGCTGAGCAGCTACTTATATTCAGGACTGCTCCAGTACATGCCTTCTGATTGGCTGCTTCCAAGCCCTTTTCTAAGTGGCTGGGATGATGCTCAGGCTCCTTTCACCTGCATTAAACCCTTCCTTACAGGAGTAGGGTAGTTGCCCCACTACACATTGAAATGGGAAGAAAATGATAATCCATATCAGAACATGGTTCAGAACCCAAGGAATTATTCAAAAGTTTTGGAAGAACAGAAACAAGAGAAAAGGATGAAATTGTGTTTAGATGCTGCAAATGGTGTAGCCCACTTATTAAGTGGAAATATTTATATTTATAGGCTAATAGTTCTAAGTCTACAGCAGTAAAGAGCTTATTCAAAGGAAGAGTTTTATTTGGGTATTACAGGTATTTCGATTTCTTAAATTTTGAGATAGTATAGCGTTCAGAGTTCTGTTTTAGTTCTGCAGCAAACCACACTGAATTCTAGTCATCAAAGCATTAATCTATCAATACTTTCCCCCATACTTCTGTCAACAAAAATAAATCATAATAGTTATTCTGAAAAAATACTATTAATTTTTCCATTAATTTTCACCTGCATTTATTGTAGTTATAAACACTGATAAATTCCAGGGGAAAACTAAATGAAATAAAAACTGAAAATAAAGGGCCTTATGAACACAACAGTGGCCTGAGACTCATGAGACCTGAGTGCTGTTCCTGGCTATGCCACTGGCATGCTGGGTGACCTTGGGCGAATAACTTTAATCTGTCTGTGCTTCAGTTTCTCCATTGGTTATAAAGGGGGTGAGATGAAAAGCACTTTGAAATCTATGGAAGAAAAGATCTAGGTGTTAATATTTACAGCATAGCCACTGTTATGGCCAGCTTCGATGCTGCAATCATATCATAGAGAGTCCATGTGGTCATCTCACATGTTGCGTTTGTGGCCAGCTGAGACCTGGGGCAGAGGCAGAGCCTCATGATAACTTTCCCATGCGGTAGTTATCTCCAGGGGCACAGCCAGGAGACAGCAGTCAAGGTCAATCTGAGAAAAAAAAAATCCAGCACAAATGGATAACAAATATTTGCATTTTTGACTATTTTCTGATCTTTTTGGCAAGCAAATTTCTCTTGTCCCATTCAAAAAGGGGCTTTCACTGAAGCCCTATCAGCCTTTTCAAAAGGAATCACAGTGAAATGTTGTGTTATTGATTTTCCCATCACGTCAAGACACAGTTCCCCTTCTCTCACCCTCTAATTGGAAGTTAAAACCTAGATTTGAAAAATGATGGAGAACATTTTTTCTGGCAACAAGAGCAAGGATATCTATTGACATATGTTGTCTGTAATAAAGTCACAGAAAAATAATGGGAAGTGCAAGCTTCTCCAGCATAATTTCCTTAGATCCTATATTAATCCAAAATCTTGCAAATGGAGGTGTATTTGAAGTTTTAGACATTGTTGAAAGCCAGTCTTCTATGGCAGTTTTTCCCAAAGTGTAGTACACAGATCTCCTCTGAAACCTCCCTACTCAGGCATCTGACAAAGCAGGTCTTTGCCCACAAAAGCTTATGCTCCAAAATATCTGTTAGCCTATACGGTGCCACAGGACTTCTTGTTGTTTTTGAACATACAGACTGACACAGCTACCTCTCTGATACATACCACAGGTGGTACATGAAAGGATTTCAAGGGCTAAGTGCAGAAAATAAATTACTATAAATCAGGAGGTACACACTGGGAGAGGGGGTACACCAATAAGCTCGAAGTCCCGAAAGAGGTAAGCAAATGTTTTATGTTTTGGAAACACTGTTCCATAGCAAAAACCTTTCATGGACCCTTGGACATCATCTGCAGACCCCTAAGGGTTTGCACACTGCAGGATGAAAACCATTGTCTTTCATAATCAGTACTGGCTCTTCTTTCTGCCTGCTCTGCTCAAACACCTGATTTTATTCTTCCTGTTACGTTTTCCAGAATGAAAGATGGGAATATGTCTCTGTGAGGATACACTTATGTTGCCTAGCAATGGAGCGTGGACTGTGACACCAGCAGAATATTTCTTCAAATGCTGTGCCTGTGCAGAAAGGAATGTGGTCCAGCAGAGAGCACCCTGGACTGGAGATCATAGTCAGAGTCAGTGTTTCAAGCAAGCAGGCATCATGTGGTCATCTGGTTTGATCTCCTGTATCTCACAGACCACTAACCACTGCTTGCAGACCAAGTCAAGCAGACCAAAGCATTACAGCACTCAGGAGGCTAAAATACCTTGTGTCCCAGTCAGGCTACGTCTACACGTGAAGCCTACATCGAAGTAGCTTATTTCGATGTAGCAACATCAAAATAGGCTATTTCGATGAATAACGTCTACACGTCCTCCAGGGCCGGCAACGTCGATGTTCAACTTCGACGTTGGGCAGCACCACATCGAAATAGGCGCTGCGAGGGAACGTCTACATGCCAAAGTAGCACACATCGAAATAAGGGTGCCAGGCACAGCTGCAGACAGGATCACAGGGCGGACTCAACAGCAAGCCGCTCCCTTAAAGGGCCCCTCCCAGACACAGTTGCACTAAACAACACAAGATCCACAGAGCCGACAACTGGTTGCAGACCCTGTGCATGCAGCATGGATCCCCAGCTGCAGCAGCAGCAGCCAGAAGCCCTGGGCTAAGGGCTGCTGCCCACGGTGACCATAGAGCCCCGCAGGGGCTGGAGAGAGAGCATCTCTCAACCCCTCAGCTGATGGCCGCCATGGCGGACCCCACTATTTCGAAGTTGCGGGACGCGCAATGACTACACGGTCCCTACGACGTTGAACGTCGAAGTAGGGCGCTATCCCCATCTCCTGATGAGGATAGCGACTTCGACGTCTCGCCGCCTAACGTCGAAGTTAACTTCGAAATAGCGCCCGACGCGTGTAGCCGTGACGGGTGCTATTTCGAAGTTAGTGCCTCTACTTCGAAGTAGCGTGCACGTGTAGACACGGCTTCAGAGAGCAGGAGAGATAGAGGTATACCAGTGCCCAAGGCTCCCGCAATGGCTGGGAAATGGTTAAGTGAGCTAAACCCGGATAATCCTAACAAGTGACCTAAATCCACATGCTGCAGTGGAAGGTGGAAATGTTCCCCATCCCTGCCCATCTGACCTGGGGGAAAACTCTTTCCCAATCCCAAATGTGGGGATCAGCTTGATCCTGATTGTGCAAGCAAGAATCAGCCAGTCAGGCTCCAGAGAGAGTGGATTCTCAGTGCCACCTGAGAGCACCTGGGCTCTGCCAGCGATGTGCTGCGTGACCCTACCCAGCTGCTCTCCATGACTCAGTTTCCCCTTTCCCTCTCTCATCTGTTTAGACGCCTGGGACTGTGTATGGCACACAGCACACTGGAGACCCCATTTTTGATTATGACTTGTAGGAGATACTGTAATGCCAATAAATAATAACCCCCACTGAACTCACACGCAAGTAGTCACAGGTGCCATTTCAGCGCCTTCTAATGTGCTTGGATGGTGGCAGCTGTGCAGCCCAGCACCTCCAGAAGAGAAAAGGCAGGAGACTGGCTCAGATGCAGCTGACTAGAACTAACTCAACATTTTGTTGGCATGCAGCATTATGGGACGAGACCTTGCAAACATTCAGTTGGCTGGGAGGGTGTCAACGCTCCAGGTTCTCTCTAAGATATGAGTCTGGAGGACCTGTCTCCATTTCCCCCCAGCTTGTTAGAGCCCTAGGCAACAAAGTATGGTGTGGCAACAAAGGAGAAAGCAGTGCGAATGAAGAGCTGTGATTTTGTATGTTATAATCAACCTCCCAGGTGGAGCTGTCATTGTGAGGGTCACTACTCATCCGAACGGACTGACGAGATAATTTCCGAGACAACTGTGAGCAGCTTGTTTATTTGCAGGTGTTTATTAAATGGTCTAGATCAAGGGGCTGTTCACGGTGTTTTCAATTATTACTTTCTCACTGCTCTCTGTAGCAATGTTCTTCCTTCTCCACACCTTTGTTTCCCTCCCCAAGCATGCTGGTCTCTTAATGTCGGGTGATTCTGCTCATGAGTGTCTGGTGCACCGAGTGGTTTACTTTGGCAGGTTTGCTCAGGAGTGAAGGGCTATGTCTGTTTGCTCATGAGCTCAGAACACTGCACACTGTTTTGCTCTGGGCCTCTCTGAAATGCCACAGCGGTGCTGCTTCAGCTGACTGTGGCTGTAAAGGGAGTGTGCCCCACCATGATCTAGGCCTCACTGGCTACGTCTACACGTGCATGCTACATTGAAGTAGCTTATTTCGATGTAGCGACATCGAAATAGTCTATTTCGATGAATAACGTCTACGCGTCCTTCAGGGCTGTCAACGTCGATGTTCAACTTCGACGTTGCACAGCACCACATCGAAATAGGCGCTGCGAGGGAACGTCTACACGCCAAAGTAGCACACATCGAAATAAGGGTGCCAGGCACAGCTGCAGACAGGGTCACAGGGCAGACTCAACAGCAAGCCGCTCCCTTAAAGGGCCCCTCCCAGACACACTTGCACTAAACAACACAAGATCCACAGAGCCGACAACTGGTTGCAGACCCTGTGCATGCAGCATGGATCCCCAGCTGCGGCAGCAGCAGGCAGAAGCCCTGGGCTAAGGGCTGCTGCACACGATGACCATAGAGCCCTGCAGGGGCTGGAGAGAGAGCGTCTCTCAACCCCTCAGCTGATGGCCACCATGGCGGACCCCACTATTTCGATGTTGCGGGATGCACAACGACTACACGGTCCCTACTTCGACGTTGAACGTCGAAGTAGGGCGCTATTCCCATCCCCTCATGAGGTTAGCGACTTCGACGTCTCGCCGCCTAACGTCGAAGTTAACTTCGAAATAGCGCCCGACGCGTGTAGACGCGACGGGCGCTAATTCGAAGTTGGTGCCGCTACTTCGAAGTAGCGTGCACGTGTAGACGCAGCTACTGAGTGCTGACTACTGTTGGCCCTACCCCTTCCACCCTTGGCCCTGCCCCTTTCAGGGCATGGAACACCCTCCCCCCCAACCTTGGAATCTTCTTCTGTCTCCACCTAGCCCAGGGGCTCACAGCAGCTGTCGGATCCACTGCTCCACAGCATTAAGGGCTGGGGAGCAGGGGGATGTGGCACACTGGGAGAAGCTGAGGGCTGCCCTGCCCCTTCCCAAGGCATGCAGTCAACCCCCACACCTTGCCTCACAGTCTGCAGAGGCTGTCGGCTCCCCTGATTTCAGGCCCTGTGGTTTTTTATGTCCAAGTCCTCAGTCAAATAAAAGCTGTTGAAAAACTTGAAAGACACCAAGGCCGTGTCTACACTAGCCCCAGACTTCGAAATGGCCACGCAAATGGCCATTTCGAAGTTTACTAATGAAGCGCTGAAATGCATATTCAGCGCTTCATTAGCATGCGGGAGGGCGGCCGCGGCACTTCGAAATTGACGTGCCTCACTGCCGCGTGGCTCGTCCCAACGGGACTCCTTTTCAAAAGGACCGCGCCTACTTCGAAGTCCCTTTATTCCCATGATGAGCTCATGGGAATAAGGGGACTTCGAAGTAGGCGGGGTCCTTTTGAAAAGGAGCAGCCCCATCGGGACGAGCCGTGCGGCGGCGAGGCGCGTCAATTTCGAAGTGCCGCGGCCACCCGCCCGCATGCTAATGAAGCGCTGAATATGCATTTCAGCGCTTCACTAGTAAACTTCGAAATGGCCATTTGCGTGGCCATTTCGAAGTCTGGGGCTAGTGTAGACATAGCCCAAGAAACTAACTTGGATTTTACAAATACAAATACATATGCATGGGGCTGATGACAGTCTTCGCCTGGCCATGTGGGGGAGGGGTTTGGCTTTGGGGCCCCTGGAAGGGGCGGGACCTTAGGCAGAAGAGGCAGGGCTATAAGGCTGCCTGAAGAATGCCATGCATGGGGCTCCAACGGCTATTTAAAGGGCCTGGGGTTCCAGCCACCGCTGGAGCAGCCACTAGGCCCTTTTAAATTGCCAGGCTCTGGGGGAACTGCCTACTTTGCCCACCCCCCACCCCTTCCCCATCAGCAGCCTTGTATATGGAGAACAAGCAGGTCAAGTTTTGGGTTTCCTGTCCGTGTGCCCTTGAAATTTACAAGTGCAGGGAATGTGGCAGCAGGAACGCAGTGCTGCTGAAGGCTGGGAGGAATGTGTCTCCCACAGATCATTTGCATGAGAATGCAAAGGTGTGCATGTGTGATACCTTTTCAGGCAAAGCCTAATGGGTAGCAAGTAAGCCGTGAGATTTGGTCTATTGTAAACATGTAGTTGTAAAATCACAATTTAAGCTGACACTTAATGTGGGAGTTGTGAGATACTAGGGTGTTTGTAAAACCTCACACTGGAGCTGAATCAAGAGCTGAAATCACAGCGTAGTAGCTGAGGCCATGTCAAGCTTGAGTCACTGGGTTCTGCCTCAGGGTGATCCCAAGCAGTGGGATAGGAGCAATGATGGCAGGCAGCCAGTGACAGCAAGGGGAGGCTGCAGACAAGTGGACAGCTAGTACTGCCCTGAGCTACATCTACACGTGAAGCCTACATCGAAGTAGCCTATTTCGATGTGGAGACATCGAAATAGGCTATTTCAATGAATAACGTCTACACGTCCTCCAGGGCTGGCAATGTCGATGTTCAACATCAACATTGCGCAGCACCACATCGAAATAGGCGCAGCGAGGGAACGTCTACACGCCACAGTAGCACACATCGAAATAAGGGTGCCAGGCACAGCTGCAGACAGGGTCACAGGGCGGACTCAACAGCAAGCCGCTCCCTTAAAGGGCCCCTCCCAGACACACTTGCACTAAACAACACAAGATCCACAGAGCCGACAACTGGTTGCAGACCCTGTGCATGCAGCACGGACCCCCAGCTGCAGCAGCAGCAGCCAGAAGCCCTGGGCTAAGGGCTGCTGCACACGGTGACCATAGATCCCCGCAGGGGCTGGAGAGAGAGTGTCTCTCAACCCCTCAGCTGATGGCCGCCATGGAGGACCCCGCAATTTCGATGTTGCAGGATGCGCAACGACTACACGTTCCCTACTTCGACGCTGAACGTCGAAGTAGGGTGCTATTCCCATCCCCTCATGGGGTTAGCGACTTCGACGTCTCGCCTCCTAACGTCGAAGTTAACTTCGAAATAGCGCCCAACACGTGTAGCCGTGACGGGCGCTATTTCGAAGTTAGTGCCGCTACTTCGAAGTAGCGTGCACGTGTAGACACGGCTCTGGTGATGTATCTGTGGGCTCTGGATTCGGGACTGCACTGCAGAAGGTACACCCTGTAACTGTGTGTGGGGTAAAGGGCCAAGAACCCCAGCAAGAGACTTGGTTCTATAGCATATGGGGATGGTATCTTGGTAAAGGCGTTTGTCTCTTCTTTGCTGAGATATACTGCATCTGTCACTGTAACCTTGGGGTAGGTTATGGTCATTAAACAAGCCATTTCTATCTCAGACTCTGTGCTTGCGGGGGGGAGAACTGCCTTACAGGCACCCAGCATGGGGGTGAAATTGTCCCAGGTCACTGGGTGGGGGCTTGAGCCAGTTGGTTGTATCCCTGACAGGAAAACCCCACAGGAGTTGAACCCGGCCCTTCTGGCAGGCATCTGGCATTAATAGAAGGGTTACATAAGCAACTGGAGACAGAAGAAGATTCAAAGTCCAACAGTGGCTCAGTCTGTTGACGGAAGTAGCTCTTTGTCACATTAAAAGCAAAGAATCCAGCTGCACCTTGGGACAAACAATTTTATCATGGCCTAAGCTTTTGTGAGCAGCCACGGACTACAACTGGGTACCTCTGAAACAGATCTTTGTCAAATGTTTGTCAAACACCTTCCTTCTCTGGGTTAATGCACAAACCTGCAGGACTATTTACCCTGTCTGAGGGGCTACGTAGTGATACTCTATTGCACTTTGTGCCTGGGGCTATTGAAACTCTTAAGCCGTGTCTACACGTGCACGCTACTTCGAAGTAGCAGCACTAACTTCAAAATAGCGCCCGTCACGGCTACACATGTTGGGCGCTATTTTGATGTTAACATCGACGTTAGGCGGCGAGACATCGAAGTCGCTAACCCCATGAGGGGATGGGAATAGCGCCCTACTTCGAAGTTGAACGTCAAAGTAGGGCATGTGTAGACGATCCGCGTCCCGCAACATCGAAATAGCGGGGTCCGCCATGGCGGCCATCAGCTGAGGGGTTGAGAGACGCTCTCTCTCCAGCCCCTGCGGGGCTCTATGGTCATCGTGTGCAGCAGCCCTTAGCCCAGGGCTTCTGGCTGCTGCTGCCGCAGCTGGGGATCCATGCTGCATGCACAGGGTCTGCAACCAGTTGTCAGCTGTGTGGATCTTGTGTTGTTTAGTGCAAGTGTGTCTGGGAGGGGCCCTTTAAGGGAGCGGCTTGCTGTTGAGTCCGCCCTGTGACCCTGTCTGCAGCTGTGCCTGGCACCCTTATTTCGATGTGTGCTACTTTGGCGTGTAGACGTTCCCTCGCAGCGCCTATTTCGATGTGGTGCTGCCCAACGTCGAAGTTGAATGTCGACGTTGCCAGCCCTGGAGGACGTGTAGACGTTATTCATCGAAATAGACTATTTTGATGTCGCTACATCGAAATAAGCTACTTCGATGTAGTGTGCACGTGTAGACGTAGCCTTAAGGAAAAAAATATTGACTTAGGTTCCCACAAAGAAATTCAGTGACTTGCCCGAAGTCACACAGCAAGGCAGTGTCAGAGCCCAGAAGGGAACCCAGAGGACTCCCACTGACGGCTGTGGGGCCAGTCTCTTGCTCTTACCATGAGTCCTTCTGTTTGCTTTTTGTGCACTGTGGTGCAGGCCTAGTGTTACACTGGGGAATCCTCTGTAGTTAGGACTGCTTGCAACACGTATGTGCACATACAAACATGCAAGGATGTACACTTGGGTGCACAAGGGAACATAAGGCCTAGATTACTGCAACTAACCCATCTGTAATAACAAGCTGCACGTGATGTTGTGGTCCCTCCAAACACAGCTCCTCACTCTCCAGAGCCCTCTTTTATGAGTTCAGACTTGTGTACCCTCAAGTCTTCAGACTGTATTAGGCTCTGGGGAACCAGCCCAAGTGTTACCGTGTCCACTGATGAAAGCACCAGCTCTGCCTGCACTCCCTCATAAGGAGGAGACTCTAATGAGATCCTGGGGGAGGGAAGTGTGGACCAGAGCAGTGCGGTGCTGTAAATCCACAGAAATCAGCTCGGCTTTGTTTCCCTTTATGAGCTCTGGGGAAGAACTGATGGTGCTGTCCAAGCCAGCTCTGGGCCTGCATACAGAAGGTTGGTGGCTGGTAAGAGCCACACTGTTGGCAGAGGCAGAATGAAGACGTGTCTCGTTGCATGACTCATGGGAGGTTTACAGGATTCATGTCTTTTTGACTAGAAGCCAAAAGTCCAGATGCGCTGGATCTTTTTTAGCCCTCACAAAACAGGGCTGGAAATTTCAGCCCAAGAACTATTGAACAGCTATTTTAGAGCTCAAAGGGTAATTTTAGTTCTGAACACCCCTGACTTGGAAGTTAGAGTCTGGGTGTTCTGAATTTTCTGGCTGGCCACCGTCTCTCTCTGATATTGAACCAAACGCCCTGCTCCAGACACCTGGAAACTTTAGGGAAGTTTAGACCCAGATATGAATTTGCTGCTCAGACCTGTCTGCAGCTGTTTCGAACATTTCTTCTTTCTGGACAGGCCTTCGGTTCCACTGCAGGAGTGATGCTCAGGGTATTTTGGTCCCATCACTCCCAGGCTCAGCTGTCAGAAGGAACTGAAGATACAGACACAAAAAATAACGGGTGGAACGACATACTCAGAAAAGATTCCAGCTGAGTTTCAGGCAAAGGTTCAGGCCTGTTCTTTTTTTTATCCAAACAGAGTCACCCATCCCCAGTTTCAACCAAGCCTGGGTCAGACAAAGCCCTGGACACATACAGTAGAGCATATAGGTTCTGGCATCTGCAGCCTCTCTACATCAGTCTGCCATTGAGTTCCTTAGCCTGACTTGAGAAGAGACCACCTCTGCGACCGGGGGGGATTTCAATCTCTATAGAATCATAGAACACGAGAACTGGAAGGGACCTCAGGAGGTCATTGAGTCCAAATCCCTGCCCTCTTTGCAGGAACCAAACACCATCTACCTCATCCCTGCCAGGTGTCTATCTAATCTGCTGTTAAATATCTCCGGCAATGGAGATTCCAGCACCTCCCTAGGTAACTTATTCCAGTGTTTAACCACCCTGACAGTTAGGAAGATTTTCCTAATGTCTAATCTAAACTTCCCTTGCTGCAGTTTAAGCCCATTGCTCCTCGTCCTAGCCTCAGAGGCCAAGGAGAACAATTTTTCTCCCTCCTCCTTGTAACCCTCTCTGAGGTACTTGAAAACCGCTATCTCTGGTACATTCATTCCTTGGTTCCTTCGAAGTGACTGCCAATAAAGGCACCCATTAGCATCAATAGTTAAGGTACAAAAAAGCTATTGTGTAGCACTTTAAAGCCTAACAAAATAATTTTTAGGTGATGAGCTTTCGTGGGACATACCCACTTCTTCAGATCTGGAAATTCTGAATTCTAATAATTTTTTTTTTTAGTCAAAGTGCTACAGGACTATGTTTTCCTTTGCTCTTTCTGCATCTCCGGATGTGTTCAGTCACCAATGTAGCTGGAATGCAAGGTCAGACTTTTCCGCTGGCCCTCATTTCCCAAAGATCCCAACACCCCATCCATGTATCTCTTCTCAGCCAAGAAATCCCTCCCCAGACCCCAGAGGTGGTCTCTTCTCAAGACAGGCTAAGGGCCCCATTGGCAGAATGGTCCAGCTGCCAGTATTTATATGCTCTACTGTATGGATCAACAGACGGTTTCATCTGGACCAGGCTTAGTTGCAACTGGGGATGGGTGACTCTGGGTAAACGAAGAACAGGCCTGAACCTTTGCCTGAAATTCAACTGGCATCTTTTCTGTGTACGTCATTCCTCCCCTTTTATTTTTGGTGTTTGTACCTTCAGTTCCCTCTGACAGCTAGTGTGGAATTATAAATCCATTCGTCACTCTTACGCTTGAAGTGCATTTGCACCAGAGACAAAGAACTGTGAAACTGAGGTTATGGGAAGGATCTCCAGTATGAATATGTTTTGTTTTCCAGCCCTCCTTTAGAGTCACTGCATCCCACACTGGGGCTTTGGCAGGGTCAGAGCTGCGTGTGAACATAAGACCATAAGAATGGCCATACTGGGTCAGACCAAAGGCACATCCAGGGCAGTAGCCTGTCTGCTGACAGTGGCCAATGCCAAGGTGCCCCGGAGGGAGTGAACTGAAGACAATGGTGAAACGATTTGTCTCCTGCCATCCATCTCCAGCCTCTGACAATCAGAGGCCTGGGACACCATTCCTACTCCCTCACTAATAGCCTTTTATAGACCTAACCTCCATGAATTTATCTAGCTCTTCCTTAAATTCTGTTATAGTCCTAGCCTTCACAGTCCCCTCTGGCAAGGAGTTCCACAGGTTAACTATATGCTGAGTGAAGAAGAACTTTCTTTTAGTAGTTTTAAACCTGCTACCCATTAATTTCATTTGGTGTCCTCTAGTTCTTGAGAGTATTTTAGATCGGGGTAAGCAAACGTTTTACGCTGGGCCCACTTTTCATCCCTGCAATTAGCAGTGTCTCCCCAACCGGTGTAATGCTTTCTAAATGACACGTATTTTGGTTCTATTCATGCGAAAAAGAACCCCCTTTCTGCATGTGTAAGAATAAATGTATGTCGAAAGTAAAAACCTTTATTAATTGGTATGTAAATGTGAATACACAGACATGAAAACTGTAACATACTTCAACATTTTTAACGAGATGGATGAGCCAGTGACCCAGCAGCCGATCCTGCTGCACCCCCTTATGAAATTTCACACCCCCTGAGGGGGCCCACCCCCACATTTTGCATTCCCTATCAAAACTAAAAGCAGTCAAGTAGCACTTTAAAGACTAGCAAAATGACTTTCCATGAAAGCTCACCTAATAAACCATTTTGCTAGTCTTTAAAGTGCTACTTGACTGCTTTTGGTTTTAACTGAATCAGAGAAGTAGCAGCTGGGGAGGAGGTAAACCTTTACTGATTTATTTTAAAGCGAACAGCCTATTATATAGGGCTGTCCCTTTGTACTGTCACCAGCTTTACATGCAGAGACAGAAGTCCTGTTGTGCTGGCTCATGTCTGTGTGGAGTGCTAATACCTTGTGCCGATCCAAGCCTCCTGCCATCTGCTGCTCCCGATGATTCAGTCTAACTTTTCAACTCTCTATTCCCTTTCCTCAGCCTGACCAGGGAATGGCTGGCAATTAAAATATTAGCAGAGGGAAAACATCATAATGCACATAATTATTGCTTTGTCCCAGGAATCTGAATGAGGTAGAATTAGGAGGAAGTAAATCAGTATGAGAAACAGCCACCAGCCACCGTGGAATAGAGCTAGTTGCATATTCTCTGGGCTGATAGCACTACAGAAGTGACCGGTGGGAGAAGATAGCAGAACATTCACAGCCTGGGATGTGAGTCTATTGATTTGTTATTATTGGGTAACAGTGAGGACCTTTGGATTTCCCTGACTTTTTATTACTATGTATGCCCCAAGTTGGGTAACATACAAGTTTTTTTATAGGGATGCTATTTGTGCTGGGGGATTTTGATTTGTTTTTTCCGTGGTGGCAAAATGAGACTGAGACTGATGCACCCTGCTGGGATTTCTTTTATACTTTTCCTAGCAAGATCATCACTTTCAGTTCTTTCTGCATTCTGTGCTGGCCCCTCTTGTACTTTCATATTCCTGAGAGAGACAGATCTTTGCTCTTCGCCTGTTGTTAAAGCAGCCCAAACCTTCAAAAATCATGTGGTTTAAAAAGTTTTCTGCAGGGTACGTTTCAGTTCAAAGTGATTGCTGCCGAGCTCTGGTTCATGAAATAAATACATGCTTTAGTGGCATAATAGGGACTAATGTAGGAGCCTTCAATGATCGCCCAAGAGTCAGCAGGAAGAGTTACAGACCTGAGGCAAAGCCAAAAGCTATAAACCAGCTAATGGCTAAGAAGACAGTTGATGTCAGTTCACGATCACGAAGACTGGGGTCGGCAACTTTTCCAAGGTAGAGTGCCAAAATTTGACCTTTTAATCTTTACGTACCATCCGAGCACCGGTGGTACTTTTTAAAGTTGCTAATAGTCCTACTTACAACAGCTTCATTAATAAATAAATTAATATGCAGAGCATAACTGTTTAGGTGGTTGGGAGCGTTAGCCGGTCTTTTGTTAATCCACAGGAGGCCTGGCTTTGAGCAAGCTCCCGGCTGCAAGGGGGAGGAGGGGTGCGACTGAGCTCCCACCTTGCATGCCAATGGAAATCAGCTTGAGTGCCACTCTTGGCACCTGTGCCCGGGGTTGCTGACCTCTGACGTAGACATTAAGTGGCCAGACATGGGGTGTGCAAGACCAATTTTCATTCATTCTAGGCTCCTACCTGGAGTAGAATCAGAACACTAGAACTGGAAGGGACCTCAAGAGGTCATCAAGTCCAGTCCCCTGCCCTCATAGCAGGTCCAAGCACCATCTAGATCATCCCTGTTAGATATTTATCAAACCTGTTCTTAAATATCTCCAATTATGGAAATTCTACAACCATGCTAGGCAATTTATTCCAGTAATTAAACACCCTGACAGTAAATTTTTCCTAATGTCCAACCTAAACCTCCCTTGCTGCAATGTAAGCTTCTTGTCCTATTTTCGGAAGTGAAGGAGAATAATTTTTCTCCCTCCTCTATGTAACCCCCTTTTAGGTGTTTGAAAGCTCCTATCATGTCCCCCCTCAGCCTTCTCTTTTCCAAACTAAACAAACCCAGTTCCTTTAATCTTCTGTTATTTTCTAGACCTTTAATCATTTTAGTTGCTCTTTTCTGGACCCTCTCAAATTTCCTAAAATGTGGTGCCCAGAACCAGACACAGTATGCCAGCCGAGGCCTTATCAGTGCAGAGTAAAGTGGAAGAATTACTTCTCCTGTCTAGCAGGCAGTGTGGGAGACTGGGAAACCTAGGTTCTTATCCTGCCTTAAAAAAAAGGCACTGAGTATTGTTTAAGGGGAGATCCCATTCTGGTCCAGGGCAACACTGCAGTGGAAGGTGGAAAAACTGAGAAGCCCATTTTGGTAATACAGTGGAGTTCTGCTGCACAAAGTGATTTGAGCAGCCCCCATTGTCGATCATTCATATGGATGGATCAAGTGGGGAGCTATAAATCCCTCATCTCAGACACGTGCACTGAAGGAAGATCTCCATCTCCCAAGCAAAGCGCAAGCTCAACCAGGCTTTATCCTGCCCAGGCAGGAAAATCAATGTATGAGGCCATGGTCCTCCCATCAGCCAGGATGTTTTGTAGCCAAGCACCTTGGAGAGAAAAGAGGTGACATTCTGTCCTGCTGGGCTTGAAATCAAAAAGGAAATCAAACAAATTCCTCCTGCTCAGAACATCACAAAAACAATAATAATAAAAGAAAAATGCTGATTGGCAAGCAGCTTTTGGAGAATTATTTTTGACCTAGAAAGTTTAGCAACTGCAATAAATGGTGCACACAAAACCCACATTCCCCTGTATTTCATGTTAAATGGGTTTGTGCGATTCATTTGTTGAAATACTTAGCCATCCCTCCCACATACCCATTGTGTCTGGATTCCTGGGGTTTCAATTGCCTGAGATGAACCTGGGTACAAAGTTGTAGGGGAAAAAACAGACTTTGATGCTTATTTTATGGAATAATTGGGACTGTCGTGGGGCTGACACACCCATCATTCTCAGTCTGGGGGCTGGGTACTTTACAGCCCCATGGTTGGGCTCAACACCGTAGCAGCTTGGGTCTTGCCCCCACAGCCCTGACTATCAGCACTGCCTAGCAGACAGAGCCAATAGACCAGCCCCCTCAGCTGCAAGGCAGCATGGCCTAGTGGCAAAAGTCAAAGAAAAGGGGTGCAGGATGGGGTGGTGTTCAAGGTAGGGGAACACAGTCCCATCCTCTACACTGGGTCCCAACCCAGGGCCCTGTCAGTGGCTGGGTTGCCCATCACCAGCTCAGCCAGGCTCCCACCAAAACCCAGCAAGCCAGTCCAGTATGGCTTCTGGTCTCCACAAAACTCCTCTGAGTCACTTCCTGCCAGACTCTCCAGGTCACGCTAGCTCCCAGTTCTCCGTCTCTCCCTTCTGGCTGGCATCCTGAGCCGGCCTGTATGCACCCTAGTGTGTAGGCTGTCCTCCCTCAGGAACTAGTGTGGCATTTCCTTCCCTCCTGGAGAACAGCCCAAAGGGAGCTGCTCTGCAGGCCCTTGCACCTGGCCCCAGCTGGAGCATGCCCAGTAGTGCTGGGGTGAGCTAGGGTGACCATTTGGGAGGGCAGCCCCATATTTCGGGTGCCAGGAAGGTGCCCCAATTTATTTTTAAAAAGGGGATACCAGATGGAGCCAGCAGGGGACCCTGCAAAATTAAGGGGAAGTTGGAGCCCGGTCGTCAGCTGCTGCCCACTTCCCAGCTCCCTGCACCTTGGGGAAGCCAGGAGGAGCACCAGCAGCTGCCACCTTCTTCCCAGCTCCCTGCACCTCGGGGAAGCCAGGATGAGCACCAGCACCAGCTGCTGCCTTCCTCCTCCCTGCCCCCTGCTGCACATCTCTCTGACCCGTGTTTGGGGTAGGGAGATATGGTCACCCTAAAGTGAGCAGTCTTAACCTTGCTGCACCAGTGTGGGGTAGATGTGTCTCATTCCAGGCCCCCCACTTCTGTTTCCTTCTGCCCTGCGGTTCACGGGGGCTGAAGGGTGACACTAGGACTAGCTCACATGACGTCCCTCAGTTTGAAGACAGCAAGCTGGTACCCCCAGTTTTAAAGCACCATGTTGGATGCGGAAGACAGACATAATGTATTTTGCACATATTTACCAAATATTTGGTAAAACACACGTGACATATTTGCAAAATAGATGACAGTTTAAAATTGTACTTGTCGTATTAGAAAATTGGCCGGTTTTTCAAGCGTTTGAGATGCTTCGCGCAACGTTGCTAAGACAACTGAGGAGGCTGATGGTAAGTAGATCTTTCATTTAGTGGGGAGATGGCGACTTCCCACAGCATAACATTTTAAACTGGTGACTAAAAACTCGGTTATCTAACAACATGTGCACGGAGAATGAACTAGGGGCCAAGAACATTACTGTAATGCCATCAGGAACAGTAAAACACGATGCATTGTATCAACAAATATTCTAGCCAGGGATGAGCTAACTCCTTACATGGGGCCCCACTTTTTGTCCCTGCAATTAGCAGTCTCCGCTCACAACCTGGCTAATGTAATCCAAAGCAATGGAAATTTTGGTTATGTTCAAATGAAGGAAAAAAAAAAACTTTGGGCACGTGTAAGAAAATAAGCCTGTAGAATGTGAAAACTGTATTAATCAGTATATAAATGTGAATACACAGACATAAAAACAGCAACATAGTTCAACATTTTTAATGAGATGGGTGACCCTTCACTCAGCCAATCATTCTGTACCTTCCCTTACGAAATTTCGCACCCCCTAAAGGGGCCTGCCCCCCTCTTTACACACCCTATACTTAACAATCTTGAGAAGATCGGTTTACAAGCTGCTGTGAGGAGCAGGCAGGTTTCAAAGACTCTGGTCAGGCCGCTGCTTTGATTTTGAGTACGCCATGCAAACCTTTTCTTTGTGAAGCACCAGGAGGTCCACAGAGGAAGGCTCTGAAGAAATGTGAGGGTTTAGTGCTGTTTGCATATACTCGGAAATAACCATACTCGCAATGACAGCAAACATGAATGATGTCAGCCATCCTTTTCTTCTGCCGCACTGCTAAACCTAGGAAGTGGGCTCAGTGTCCTGGCAGGGTTCCCAGCCTCCTGCTCCCACCCTCTGTGATTCTGCCCCAGGCACTGCCCTGCAGAGCTCAGATCATGAATTTACAGTTTCCTTGTCTATTCTAGGCTGTCTCCAGGGATCTTCTGACGTCCTCTCCAGGCTCCTCCCATGCAATATGGCAGCAATCCCAGGAATTGCTCAGCCTGGCTCAGCCTGGATTGGGGGAATGAATGAAATGTGGTCAGCTCAGTGGGAGCTAAGCTGGGTCAACAGCACAGCCTGACCTGGGCAGAACCCAAACCTGCAACTCTGCATATTCGCCAACCCCGCTTGAGCAAAGGACGGCTCTGGAGCCAAACCTCACAGCTGAGCCCTGATTTTATAACTGACCAACCAAAGGCCTGGATTCAGCCCCTCCCCCAAAAAACTTAGTGCAGAGCCAGAGGCAGATGTGGCAGGTCAGACCCCTCTCTAATCAGCTGATACCTTCCCCTCTGAGCCCCCCTTGTACAGACCCAACGCTCCTATTCTCTCTCTCTCTCTCTCTCTCTGTCCTGCATATGTCCTGTGTTGCACCTTGCACCTCTGATGAGTTTGCTTGCAGACCCATGAGACATTCCCATTTCCTTCCTGGGAAGAATGTCCCCACAGCCCTTGAACTGAGAAGCAGAGCTCAGCATCCCCTGTGGGAAAGCTGTGTGACACTGTAACACTGACATCCTCTATTCAGCCAGCCCATAAAAAACCTATTCATGCCTAGACTGTGCTGGTTCTGAATATCCTCAGAGAGCAGCAATATCCTCAGAGAGCTGCTGGTCCCTGCTGCACCACGGAGCTACAAGCTCGGAGGGAGTCAGGTGGGCACCCATGTGGGTCAAATGCATCTCTTGTCCCCAGGCTAGGGTCCAGGAAGGGTTTCTCGCTGTGTGAATGCACAAGTTCCCAGTGACTGCCTTGAATGCTGGGACTGGCTGGGGGAAAGAGTTCCAAATCCCTGATCATAACCTGGATTTCATAGACCCCTGGGGACAGATCTGCCCATCTGAATCTGGAAAGGCAGCTGCCCCTCAACAGTGACTCACCCAGCCAGGTCACATAACCCCAAGTTGCACAAAGGAGCTATTTAAAGAGGACTTATGGGCCGTGTCTACACGTGCATGCTACTTCAAAGTAGCGGCGCCAACTTCGAAATAGCACCTGTCATGGCTACACGTGTTGGGCGCTATTTTGAAGTTGAAATCGACATTAGGTGGCGAGATGTCGAAGTCGCTAACCCCATGAGGGGATGGGAATAGCCCAGGGCTTCTGGCTGCTGCTGCCGCAGCTGGGGATCCATGCTGCAGGCACAGGGTCTGCAACCAGTTGTCGGCTCTGTGTTTCTTGTGTTGTTTAGTGCAACTGTGTCTGGGAGGGGCCCTTTAAGGGAGCAGCTTGCTGTTGAGTCCGCCCTGTGACCCTGTCTGCAGCTGTTCCTGGCACCCTTATTTCGATGTGTGCTACTTTGGCGTGTAGACGTTCCCTTGCAGCGCCTATTTCGATGTGGTGCTGCCCAACGTCGAAGCTGAATGTCGACGTTGCCAGCCCTGGAGGACGTGTAGATGTTATTCATCGAAATAGACTATTTCGATGTCGCTACATCGAAATAAGCTATTTCGATGTAGCGTGCACATGTAGACGTAGCCATGGAGAGTCAGATCCTCCCTTGTCACAGATGGGAGAGGGGGGCCTTGTTTGGAGGCAGCAGCTCACCTGAGATCCCCTTGCTTGAGTGGTGGTAGGGGGTGTCTTTGCCCTGACAGCCACAGCCCAATCCCCAAGAAAGCACTTGCCTTGTTGTGCAACCCCTGGCCGTGCCCAAGAGAGGTGAGCATGGGCCTAATGGGCTGGCAGAGAAGCAGGTCTTTGGGAGGTGAGCTAGAAATGGACATTACAAATGGGAGCACAATGCTTAGGAACTAGCACGTAAGGAACAGGGGTAACATGAGGAAATCTCATCTAGGGACCCTGGTAGGCAAACAGCTCTGCTTCTGGGTCTGGGATGTGGCCAGAAGCCAGGACATGGAATAACAGCCTCAAGTTACCAACTTTCATGGAGCACCTGTTGAATTGTCACACCTGTTTTATATATAAATACAGAGGTATCTCAATTCCCCACTGAGTCCGAAGGACAGAAGAGGGCAACAATAACAGGGTTAAAAGATAGACCTAGATTACTCCATGGTGGTTAGGTCTATCCATGGCTATTAGCCAGAATGGGTAGGATTGGTGTCCCTAGGCTCTGTTTGCCAGAAGCTGGGAATAGGCAACAGGGAAGGAATCATTTTGATAATTACCTGTTCCATTTACTCCCTCTGGGACACCTGGCATTGCCTAGTGTCAGAAGACAGGATACTGGGCTACATGGACCTTGGTCTGAGCCAGGGTGGCTGTTCTTATTGTAACGCCGATGGACCCGGGTCATTGGCAGAAGGGAATGAGCCTGCAATCGTAGGACCTAAAGCCCTGGGCTCTACCACATGAGCTAAAGGCCAGTTGTCTCTCAGGCGAGGCTGTGGAGTAGTATGTGGTCTCAGTGCCTCTGGGGTTATAGTATGTTCTTACGTTGGAAGTGAGAATCAGAACATCTGGCTTCTCCTTCTTGTTTGTCAAAACCTTCCCAGGTCTCTTAGGCCAAAACAGTCCACAAATTGGTGGGAGAGAGTGGGCTGGCCTTCATGTTGGGATGCTCAACTTGATAGGTCTAGCACAGGATTTTCAGACAAGCTGGGCACTTGCAACGGAGTTCAGATTTCCAAAGCCCCAAATGTTCAGGGGTTTTCAGATGCAGGTTTGGGCACAGCTCTGGTTTCAACTTAGCCTGTCCAGTTGGTCCAAAGACAAGGAGGAATTCCAATGCTACAGCAGTTCGTCTTTTCTGAGTGGAAAACCTTCACCAGGAACTGGAAGAAGAGCATTCTTCCCATACTCCCCTGCACAGCTGGGAAGTGGCAGAGCTGAATCATTAAGCCGTGCCCTCAGGCAGGCGAGGGAAGAGCCTCACAGTCAAGTGTGAATATTTTAGATCCTATTTCAGCACATTGTAACTGCCCAGTTTGCTTCCTGGAACCTGACTGATATGTCCCTGTGTCCCCTGACCAGGGTCGTGGCAGAAACACAGTGACCAAAGCTGAAGTTCCATCATCAGGGTTGGGTGAGGAAGCCTGTGCAAATGAATCAAAAGCCAACTCAAAGTAGGTCCACAGACTTGGAGCAAAAGGCATTTCTGGGACATAAAGCAGCTTGGTTAATTTTTCTAACCGCTCTTTTGGGGCTGGACTGGCTCTCTCTGTATTGCTGGAGGGAACAGGGGCAGAAATGCTGACACCCAACGAGACAGCCTCTTCCTGAACTTCTAACTGGAATGCAAACAAAAAAGACCAGAAATCACCTTCTCCTTCTCTCTATCCATCAGGGATTGTCTAGGTCCAGTCCTGCCAGAGCCCATGGGGATGGACTGGATCAGTGTTCTCAATGAGAGGTCTGTGGACTGGCATCAACCTCTGAGATCTCCCTAACCCCTTTGAGGTTGAGAAATACAGGACAAAATGACCTCACAAAGTCCCTTCCAGTCGTACATTTCTCTATTTCCTTTGGAGTAATTTCCAGTCTGGCATCTGGAACAAAGAAGGGGGAGATACTTCTCTGGACTGGGCTTCCCAAACCTTCTGAGGTTTGCCCATCAGTGGTGTAGGCTATGGACCTGGCTGGGGAGATTTCAAAGATGTGAGAGTTGGACTTGGCCCTGAATCTCTGAACTGGCTGATGAATGATCATCGCTGAAGCTTCCCTTTGGTTTTTGCCTCTCTGTTGTCCTTTCCCATCCTCTTGAATCTCACCAAACATGCTCTTCCCATTTGTGTCCAACCCTGATTTTGTTCCTGGCCCACTGGCTTCCTGTGTGCTGGTGGCACCACTGCAGTGTTAACTCTGTGGAACAGAGAGCCAGTAGCTGCCACTGAGCTTGCAGTAATTAATGCCCTTCGTGGCTGGCCACCAAAAGGTGTCAGAGGCACTGGAGTCTGCACTGCCAGACCATATGCTACAATTGTCTCCTTGCATACACATGTTCTGAGCCACAATCAATCCAGGATGCTCTGAGAACTCAGAAGAGACCAACCTAGAGAGCCTCCTTTTAAATTGGCTAGTAATTGTTCTTCTACACCAGCACTTCCCAACCTTTTCGCTAGTGCAGATCCCCAATCACCCCCCAAACTGTTCGTTGGCCCCCATCAAAGCCAATTCTAGCCACTATGTGCACGTCATAGAACCCACAACATAGAATGTTGGACAGCCATGGATAACATTGTTGGAAGATATTTAATTTAAAAATAGTACTTGGTTGTAACTTTGCAATTTATTTAAAAATTATTTGCTGTGATCATTTTTATTTTTTTTCATGAACCCCCCTGCAATACCTCCTGGACTCCCAGGAATCCACGGATCCCAGGTTCAGAAATACTGTGCTAGACCATCCTGAGCAGCAGTTAGCTCTCTCAGAGAGACCTGAGGCCACAGTCTTGCATTCATTACTAAGTTCCAGCCTGCATCTCTCTCTGGATCGGCAGGGACCTGGAGTGACGTGGGGCCTGTGTGCTCAGCTCCTTGGGGTAGGGGAGGGTGAGAAGTTTCACAGTTATGACTCCCCCCCCCCAGCGCCCCCAATTTAAACAGCAATGGTGGCTACATCCTCCCTTGGCTAGAAGAAAGTGGGACGTGTTATTAAAAGGCTTCTAGGCTCGAGGTGGGTGTGAAGGGAAATTGCCTGTGATCTGCATGGAGCAGCCATAGGAGCAGCAGATTCCCTGCCTCCAAAGGGCGGGAACAGATGGGAAGCAAAATCCCAGTTTCACAAACAATCCCCTATACCAGCACAGGGATGCAGGTTCCACAAGCAACCCAGGTGCCAGGAAGCCTGCAGAGTCGGCCTAAGGCAGCGTGGCCTGGAGGATAGAGCATAGCGTTGTAATTCAGGATGCTATCCCTGACTCTGCCATTGGGTGACTTTGGCCAAGTCATGTCAATGCTCTGGGCCTCAGGTTTCCCACCTGTAAATGGGGCATCTTGCTTTGTAAAGTGCTTGGAGATCTACAGGTGAAAATGCTACTTAAGAACTGGATGGTTTTATTCATGTGGATGAGGCCTGTGGAGTGAACCTGCCCCAACACAGGCCAGCATCAGTTAAGTGCAGAAACACTCCAGACAATACAGTATTACTGTATTCAAGGTCTGTATTCAAATATCAGTCTCATGTGGGCCTGGCGGTGGGGTGGAGGAGGGAACACACTGACTGGGTTACCTTCTTGTTTAGGAGAAGCCCTGATAACTGTCAGAAAGCCAGAGACAGGAAGCTGGGATTTTATTAGCAGTAGGTACAGCAGCTCTTCTGCAGCTAGAGTATCTGACGAAAGGCAAACAAGGCCATTACCTCCCCCAGCCATGTGTCAGCGCATCTGCTGCAGGAGCTGAGCCAGGATGAGCAAGTGAGAATTAAACCAAAACCCCAATCTGTTAAAGCAGGAGAAATGATATTAGCGGGATGACATTTACGGCATTAGGGAAGACGGAAAGCTGGGGAGGAGGAACTAACAGAAAGGAGGAGGAGAAGGCTTCCTGAACTGATCAGAGCTCCCGATCAGCAATAGGGAAGTGTCACTGCAGGTGTTGTGGGAGATGAGGGTGGGGAGGAGGCAGAAATGCATCTTTGGTAGACATGAGCACAAGGTGCAGCTTTCTGATACAGAGGGGAACTTTCCCACAGGCTGGAGCTGGTGTGGCTGCAGACCCCTCTGGTGCTAGTGTCACAGTACAAGCCTCCCCTGCTCTAGGTGCTGTACAAGCATGTAGGGAGAGACAACTCTAATGCTTACAGGCTAAGTAGGATGAAAGGTGAAGGAGAAGCCCAAGAAACCCAGGTGAGCCTCCCTATGTCACACAGAACCCAGCCCCCCCAAGCCCCAGCCTACTGTGCTGTCCATTAGGCCATGCCCTCTGCCATGCCAGGCACTCCTGTGGCAGACTTAGTCAGTGTCTTTGATAAGTGTGTACCCTTTGTGAGACCCTCCTTAGCATTAACAGCCCCATCCTTCCCTGCCTTCTCCATCTTGGGGTTCCCCACCATAGCTGAGACTCCTTGCTTAGTATGGCCGCTGGAGTGGGTGTGGAGAGAGCCCCTGGCTGGGTCAGTCAAACAGGAGTGAGATCTGTTTTTTAAAGAAGTGGGCAGACATAGGGGCACTGGCTTTGTTCAGTGTGAGTTGGCAGCTCCCCAGCTTATCTCAGGGGCCAAATCCTGCAGCCCTTGCTCAGCAGAACTTACTGTGGAGTTTGACAGAGGGTGTAAGTGTCCATCGCAACAGAGGATGGACAGTGGTCAGTTGCAGAGAGTGCATGGGATTGTGTCCAGCAGCTGCGGGACACGGAGACGCTCGATCACGCCATGACTGATTGCAAAAACAGCCTGGTGTCATCTATGACACCACACAAGTGTCTCATAGTCCTGGCCTGGACCGGGCAGTTTCCAAAGGGACCTGTAAAACGTTGTCTTTAGTGTAGAAACACGGGTGGGAGATGAGGGGAAAGATCCATTTGATCTAACGGGAATTGTGTCAGAGTGAGCCCTGTTTGCGCAAGATGCTCCTTCAATGCTTTCTAGCCCATGTCCACTCTGCAAAGGGGCTGCCCAGGCACAAAGCCCCTAGCACAGCTGGATAGGTGATGAAATTCTTCTGCAGCACAAGGAGTCTTTAAAAAGCTGAAACCCACCAATGCCACCTCGATCTCATGCGAGCAGCATGTTGAGCTCCAGATACCACTGAACAGTGCTCTGAAAGGCAGGGAGAGAGGATCAGACTCTGAGGGAGAGAAGAAAGGTCATTTCATCACCCTTGGAATGATTGCATGACATTTCACGGCAGCACCAGCTGTGGTGTTGGCAGTTTGTTCTCGTTAATACCCTCTCTGAACTGTTTGAATATGGCGTGTACAACTCAGAAGAGCAGCTGCAGCAGCAGAGATTTTGAACTCACAAAACATAAGGGGAGAGCTAAATATTCTCTAGTGAAGAGGTAACTTGTGGTCGAAGGATAAGAATAGATTGGTAGATTTTAGAGCATTCACTAAGTAAAGGAACAAAAATAAATGAGGCCATGTGACCCAGGCCACCAATCAAAACCAACCAACCCACCATGGCTTTCGAGTTGTGAATAATGGATACTGGCAACCAACTGCTCATGAACAAATTGGCCAGTCAGAAGGAAATTTTTAAAAAAACTGCAAATTATTTGCAAATTAAAGCAAAGGCGGGGGAAGGTTTGACTCATTGGGCCGTTTGTTTCACGTCGCTTGCCTATCTTCTCCTGCAGCCTGTGTGTGGCTGAAGCTCGCTCTGCCCGCCAAGAGCTCGGGGCAAAGAAGGTGCTTCTGAAACCTTGGACTCGGACTCAGTCCAAAGTCGGACTCGTTTCCATTTCTGCCTCTGACCCAGGCTCGGTGCTAAATGCCTTTGAGGAGCTGGACCATGGTCTCCCATTGCTTCCACTCCCTACCTATTAAATGCGCACAGCCCTGCCTAGTCTCTCTTGTGGCTTTAGACTGCAAACTCCGTCGGGCAGGACTTTAAAGACTAACAAAATCATTTATTAGGTGCTGAGCTTTCGTGGGACAGACCCACTTCTTCAGACCCCAGCCATCTGATCTGTTATGCTCTGAGTCTCTTCTGGTCTGGCTGGGGTCTGAAGAAGTGGGTCTGTCCCACGAAAGCTCATCACCTAATAAATGATTTTGCTAGTCTTTAAAGTGCTACTTGACTGCTTTTTTGTTTTGATAGCGTATAGACTAGCACGGCTCCCTGTCTGTTACTCCTTAGGGCAGGGGCTGTCTCTTACTACCGGTCTTAGCTGCTAGTCCTCAGGTGCACAGCTGGTCACTAGGCAACCCAGCAAGATAAGCTGGGCCCAGTGAGCCACATCCAAACAGTCCTGCTTCCTGAGTGGTAAAAGGAGCTGGCAGCCGGCTTCTTGGACCTCCCGGTGACTGTAGCACAGTGGCTGCTCAGTGCAAACTCTGCCAGGTCTTGCTTCCGCCCCCGTCCTAGCCCTGCTCCTGCCCACTCCGGTCTAGTCCCTGCCAGCCTGCCCTGACTGTCTCAGGCGCTGACATCTGGCTTGGCTTCTCAGCCCTGACTTGGGGTTGGTGCCTAACCTGGATGCACACTCAGCCTTGCTCTAAACCAGTGGGTTTCAACTGGTGAGATTCCCCCCACCCCCACGGTGGCTCTTTTCAGAGCTGCTGCGAGCAGGAATGCCAACCCCACAGGAACGAATCGGCGCTGCTGTGGCAAAGGGGGAGGGAAGGAGGACAGGGGCCCATTGAAGGTGAGCTGCAGTTTAAATACCACGTCCCAGTTCCAATGGGCTGGCCGGAGGAGGAGCCTGCTCTCTGGACCTGCCTCCTCCCCTACCCATGAGTAATCGAACATTTCAGTGGTCGCTTGATTACTCAACATCCGATTTGCTCCTGGCTTAGATCATTGTATTCCCTTCTGTGCTGCACACCTCTCTAGTAAGACTGTAACCCCAGCCAGTGTAAGCAAAGATGACATTTAGGAGCAATTGATTCAGCTGGAAAAAAGTGGGTGTGCTGTGGAATGGTTTATCTCGTTGAAGTGTGCCGTGATTCTGGGAAGATTGGGAACCACTGCTTTAAACTACTGCCACAGCCAGCCAGCCAGGGCCTGCTCCACGCCCTAGGAAAGCCGTCCCTGCCCAGACAGCATACATTAGATGCCACCCCTCATTCAAACATCAGCAAGGAAACAAACAGCTCAGAGAGCTGAAATTAAAATTTCAAAATGTTCTCAGTTCCTGGGCTCTCAAGGAGTACTCCTGGGGAAGCAAGAAGCAGGCGTGCATGCCGTCCCTGATCCTCAGGCTGATGGCATCCTGTTGAGACACACCACATTCCTGTGGATGGGGCACACTCAGGAGAATAGCTCCAAAGGTGTCCTGGCTGTTCATTCCCTCAGCCCATTGCGAAGCTGCGGCATCTGTCATGGGCATTGCATGAGAGGAAAACAGATAGCGCCCTGATGCCACACGGGCTTTCGACATCTGTCCTGGGGGGTGATGTGTGGCAGCCACTCTCTGCTAGCATATGCTAAGCCACTCTCAGAAAAGGGCTGGCTGTGCTAATTGAGGAGGTAGCAACTGGCTGTGGTACAGCCCGGCAAAAGGGAGGCTGTAATTTGTTCTGCTGAAAGGCTCCATCTGGATCCCTTCTGCCTTCCCTTTATCCTTAATTGGACAGGTTTTCCCTCTGGAGGCTCTGGCTTGATGTGTCAGGCATGACTCCATTAAGAGCCCTGTTGAGGGACAGGGGTTCTGTACACTGCAGAGGTAGAGGGATATTTCCTACTGGTGCCTAACTCTATTTTACCTCTGCCTTAGGCAGGGGTGCAGCCACGGCTGGAATGCTGCGTCCAGTTCTCATGGCAGCAATTTGAGAAGGATGATGAGAAATCAGAGAAAGTTCAGAGAAGAGCTCTGAGAATGGTCAAAGAACAAGAGAGCTGGTCTTACAAAGATAGCTCTGAAGAGCGCAAGCCACTTAGCTTCACAAAGAAGAGGATGAAGGGTGACTTGATTACAGTCCGTAAGTACCAACACAGGGAGTAAATATTTGACAACAGGCCCTGAGGTCAGAGAAGGATCTCACGTGATCAAATGGCTGGAAGTTGGAGCTAGACAAAGTCAGACTGGGAATAAGGTGTCAGTGTTTATCAGTGGTGGTAATTAACCATTGGTGCCATTTACTTGAGGTTATGGTGGCATCTCCATCACTAGTATCAGAGGGGTAGCCATGTTGTTTTTGTGGATACAGACTAAGGAGAAGTCCTGTGGCACCTTATAGACTAACATAGCCTAACAGATATATTGGAGCATAAGCTTTCGTGGGCAAAGACCAACTTCATCAGATGCATACTCCAATATATCTGTTAGTCTATAAGGTGCCCCAGGACTTCTCATTATCTCTGTCACTGACAATTTTACATCAAGATTCAATGTTTATCTAAATCAGTGGTTCACAACCTGGGGTCTGTGGACCTCTGGGGGTCCACAAGGGTGTTGCAGGGAGTCCATGAAAAAAATAAAAGACAAAAATTATCATAGAAACTAGAATTGGCTTTGATGTGGGTCCAGGGAGGGCTTGGGGTGTGATCAGGGGTCAGCACTAGAGAAAAGTTGTGAATCACAGAACTAAATGATCAGCTCTCAGAATTGTTGTGGGGCAGATTTCTGGCCTGTGCTAGGCAGGAGGTCAGACAAGATGATCACAATAGTGCATTTTGGCATTGGAATCTAGGCGTCTGGGCAGACAAACACAGGGCGTTCCAACCAGAATTGAACAAGCTGGCTTGGACAGGGTGAGAACCAGAGTGAGGCTTTGCCCTACATGGAAAAGGAACGAAGAACTGACCTTGAAGAACGTTCACTCAGTCAGAACACAGTTATTTTTCCTGGGTGCCTGTGTTCTGACTGAGGAGAGAGACCATGGTGTCAACATGCCCGAGCAAAGGGCTGTTCTCAGGGGACTACGGGCCCAGTCCAGAGCTGGAAGCACTGGTAACCTTCCACAAAAGCCCGGTTTGAAAGATCCTTTGTGCAAAACCAGCATTCCGGGTGTGTTTGTACCAAGCCGGTGTTGGGGAAGCCACTTTCTCCTGGGGAACACTACTCCCCAAAGGTCCGAGGCTGGAGGTCAAAGCAGTGAGGCAAGAGTGAGATCTAAAAGGAAAGTTTATTTGCATATATGCAGGCTGCCAACTTCCAGAGAAGTGGGAGCCCTGAGAATCAGTTTTCAGGCCTTTTTATACAGTTTGTTTAGATAGTTTGGTAATTAATTGTCTTCTTTAACATACCAGAGTCTCAGCCAAGTTATCCTGAGATCTGTCTGCAAACACCAGCTCTGCTGACTTCAGTTTACCCTACAAAGGTACATGATGACAAAAACAAAGGAGTCTTCAGGGTAAATTGTCTCTAAGTGACAAGGTAACAACTTCAAAGAGGTGCAGGTGACCCCCTAATTTCCTCTCACAGAGTGGGGTCTGGTTATTGTGGAAAAGGTAAAAATTTTAACCCCTACAGCAGTTTTTCTTCTTTCCTTTTTCCCCCACACCGGCAGCTCACAACTCCTCTCCAGGCCTCAGGCCTGAGGAAATTAAAACTTCGAAGAGATCCCTCCAAGGATGGGTACCTGCCTCCACCTCTAGGGCTTCTCAGTTTGTCTTCTATCTAGAGGCAGGGAAATAGAAAAAAAAAAATGAGGAAAATGGACTCCACAGAGCTTCGCAGTGCTGTCTTAAAGGATGGTATCACCAGCCCAGCTTATCAACAGCTGAGCCAGGCAGCAGGATTCATTTCAGTCTCAGGTTCTCTGGGAGGTTAAATGGACCATTTCCCCAGAGACTTGTAATGAATTTATAATGCCAAAGGGAAAAACAATGCCGCCATGAAAATCTCTCTGCCTCGCCCTCAAGCCTTTCTTCCACTACCTTCCCATACTAATCAACAGGCTTTTTTTTAACCAGTCCTATATTTCCTTAGCTCTTGGCTGTGCAAAGTGCCCAAGCTGGTCAGATCAAGGGAAAGACCTGTCATGAGCCATTCAACTTAACCGCTTCAGCCCTGAAATTTAGCTGGAGCAATGACAGAGTTCTTTTCTGCTCAAGTCCTTATTTTGCATATGAATTACCTGGCTTTGTGAATTTAGGGAACTGTGTTTCCCACAAACCTTTGCTCCTCATTAAACACTAAAGTAAATGAACAGTGCTCAGACTGCTAGGCATGGAATATCTGGTTATCGGGCCACGTCAGAGAGGGAGTTGCTGGGTGCAGAGTGGTTGGAAATTTGGCCCCAATTGTGGGTACCAGGCAAGTGAAAATATGGCCACAAGTTTTTGGGAAATCCAGTCTTTAAAAGGCCAGATTTTCAAACTGGTCTCTAAACACTTGAGCCTTCGCATTTTGCTCCGGATCCACAGGCCACACACCATCAACAACCAAGACCTGTGGCAACTGACCCACCAATTTCCTGATGAAGAAGAAATCAGGAAGAGAAGATGGCAATGAAAACACTCAGAAAACCAACCACCAGCATCACAAGGCCTGAAGCTGGAACTCACAAGGGAAAAGGAAAAGAGGGCGCCCAAGAAACACCTGAAGGCAGACACTAAAAAGATCCCTGGGCAGAAGATACCCCGACCAGAACTGGAAAAGATCACCCAGGACAGGGGACGCTGGTGAACGGTTGTCACTGTCCCATGCTCCATGATGTAAAAATGGAAGAGGCAACTACTACTACTGCTGCTTACACATACAGCACCTGCATGTTGAATAGTAACAGAGAGAAAGCCGTGCTAGGCTATATACTATCAAAACAAATAAGCAGTCCAGTAGCACTTTAAAGACTAACAAAATAAACATTAAACTAATAAAAATAAAATAAAAACTAAATAAATAACTAATAAATTATTTTGTTAGTCTTTAAAGTGCTACTGGACTGCTTTTTTGTTTTTATACAGCACCTGTTGCTTTCAAAATAAAGCTGGTAATTGCACAAGTAACCACCCCATTTGATGACTGTAAACTGAGTATCCTGCCAGCAAGCCACACAGAGGTTTTTGGTGGGGAATGGGTAAAATCTGAAACGTATACCCTCTCTGTGGAGGGAAGGGGTTTGAAAACCAAGCCCATTCTGTGCTCAACCTGCTAATGTGGCTCCTGTCCCACTGAGCTGGGCTCAGTTCACCCTTGTGTTGCTGCCTGGACAGAAAGTTGGCTCACTCCAATACCACAGGCTCTGGGGCTCTCAGCAAACTGCCCCTGGGTGCCACTTCATCTGCAAGAAGCTGTATCTCTTTGGGATTTAAACTGATGATGATGATGAAGGGGAGGACTGTTTGCACTGGCAATTGCCTGTCTACACATGAGACTAGGAGCATTGCTTGAAAATCCGGAGGCATTAAAAATGTTTTGATAATGTATAGTCTAGCACGGCTTCCTCTCTGTTACCATTAAAAATGTGTTTGTATAAGCCAACAATTTGAAAAATTGACCCTGAATTTCAACCTTAACATCACACATTGACTTTTACATTTAATTTCCTTGGCTTTTTTTTTTAAGTTAAAAGAAAACTCTTCTTGTATTTACTTGACTACTCAGGGAGAGAAGCTGATAATTACACTCAAACAGGGCTTTTATTAGCTTATAGCTTTTCTGAGTTTCTCGATGCTCCTTAAATCAAAGAGATTGGTAGTAAGACACACTGCAACAAGCCTTATTGCTCATGTCTGAACGGCATGGGAATCCACACTGCACTAGCAAAAACGCCAAACTCCTGTAGCAGCAGACACCAGGCTCAATAAAAAATCTGGGATGGAGTCTGTGGGGTTGGTCTGTTCTTTGATTGTTTGAAAATCCCAAGGGTGTACCTGGAGGGAGATGTGCCAGGGCATGGCAGGTAACTTGTTTCCCTCACCATTTAGGTAACAGACTAGATATGTCCTTTGAAAGAAGACATCTGGTTCACCCTCAGTGTTCAGGATTCGGTGTATCAGATTGGTCCAGCTTTGTGTTTATTCAGCTTTGTCACTGGGCACTGTCCTGTTTCTGTCCCTGGTCTACCTACCAAGCCTGCTTTTGCCAGCACTAAACCCATCATTCGGAAGCCTCCATTTCCTCCCCCTCAGCAATGACAGGCTGTGCATTCAGATCTTGGATTTTATATTGCACACAGGGCAACGGGGACAGGGAGAGACACAGGGGGGGTGTGCAGGGACTATAGAATTTACAGTCTTTTTATGTTGCCTGGTTTCTGTCAGTGCAAAACTGTCAGCTGCAACTGTCGAATTAGTGCTGTTAGTCCACTGCGCGGCTCTTATCTGCAGCTCTCAGGATGGAAGGCACTTCAAGATGATTATTGTCCCCCACTGCTCCCAAAATGAAATCGGCCCTCCTGGAGCGCTAAAAGGGAGCTGGGAAATTGTGTGTCTGGATTTGCATGAAAAGCCTCTGCGATTCAATGAAAGGAGGTGACAGGCCCAGTGTCACCTTCTGCTATTAAAACTAGGTGAGGCATTTTTCTTTTCTAATTTGATGTTTCGCTTCCTCCTGTCCACCCCCTCCCCCATACCCCTTCGCTTTCCTCTCCCTCCAGATGTCTTCCTTTGGCTCTCAGGCCATTGTAAGTGATTGCGCAGGTTTGGCTATGTCTGTGCTATGAGCTGGGGTGGGGGGTAGCCCCCTGCCTGTGTATAGAGCTGCCCCGTACATAGAAGAAACATGAGGGGCTGCCACAGGCCCTGTGCTTTTCGGGGCCCTGCAGCAGCTGCCCCAACTGTCCTATGGATGGAAGGGAAGGGGAAGTTACCGGGGGGTGGGAGGAACCTGCTGCCCTTGATATGTTTGCTGCCCAGCCCTCATCCCAAGTAATCCCAGGCCCCATTGTCTGTGAGGAGGGGGCAAGGGGAGAGGACAGGGAGGAGTTTAGGGGAGGGGTGGAGTGAAGGCAGGGGATGCGTAGGCCTGTGGTCGAGGGGGGTTGCCTCGGGCTCTGCAATAGGCTCCACCCCCACCCCCGTGCCATCCATGTACTTCCCCCCCAGTTCCAGGTGGGTTTGGACTCGGTGCTGCCCAGTCATGCTTCAGCAGCCACTACCTGTGCCTACCGAGGCTGCTCTGCTGACCCACGAGTGTGTGTGCAGGAGGAGAATCGCATCCCTGCCACGTAGGGCAGACACCACTTGGGAGAGGGCAGAGGGGTTTGTGGTAAGCGCACTGCCCAGGATACATGGAATTCTGTGCCTGGTGCTGCTACGAGCTTCCAGTGTGATCTTGGGCAAGTGGTTTAGCTCTGCCTCTGCCTCAGTTTCCCCTCTGTAAAACAGGGATAACGACAGTTCTCTTGATGAGACTGCAAGTTACAAGCAGTCTTTAAGGAAAAGATGGTGCCTACAGGCCTCAGTGGGGCTGCAGGGGTGGGAGTGGCTCCACACGCCCAGAAGGGATGGAGCCTTGGGAGGAAGGGGAGTGGCTGAGGGCCCTTCCCCCAAGCCACACAGAGCAGCGGCGGTGGCCAGGAGCTCTGGGCCCCTTTGAAGCATTGGGCCCCTAGGCAGTTGCCTCCCTGGTCCTGCCCCACCCCTTGTTGGCTGGCCTGCCAACATCATCTCCCCTGCCACATCCCCGGTTCAAGTCAGAATCCAGAGCAAGCAAAGCCTGGTTGCCACGTTACAGCCAATCACAGCCTGCCCCATCTGTAGGCACCATGCACAAGGTCAGGACAAGTGAGCCGTGTCTACACGTACACGCTACTTCGAAGTAGCGGCACTAACTTCGAAATAGCGCCCATCACGGCTACACGTGTTGGGCGCTATTTCGATGTTAACATCGACGTTAGGCAGCGAGACATCGAAGCCGCTAACCCCATGAGGGGATGGGAATAGCGCCCTACTTCGAAGTTGAACGTTGAAGTAGGGCACGTGTAGACGATCCGCGTCCCGCAACATCGAAATAGCAGGGTCCACCATGGTGGCCATCAGCTGAGCGGTTGAGAGACGCTCTCTCTCCAGCCCCTGCGGGGCTCTATGGTCACCGTGTGCAGCAGCCCTTAGCCCAGGGCTTCTGGCTGCTGCTGCTGCTGCAGCTGGGGATCCATGCTGCATGCACAGGGTCTGCAACCAGTTGTCCGCTCTGTGGATCTTGTGTTGTTTAGTGCAACTGTGTCTGGGAGAGGCCCTTTAAGGGAGCGGCTGGCTGTTGAGTCTGCCCTGTGACCCTGTCTGCAGCTGTGCCTGGCACCCTTATTTCGATGTGTGCTACTTTGGCGTGTAGACGTTCCCTCGCAGCGCCTATTTCGATGTGGTGCTGCCCAACGTCGAAGTTGAACGTCGACGTTGCCAGCCCTGGAGGACGTGTAGACGTTATTCATCGAAATAGCCTATTTCGATGTCTCCACATCAAAATAGGCTACTTCGAAGTAGGCTTCACGTGTAGACGTAGCTTCGGTGTCCCAAGGCCAACCGGATGAGGAGCAGCCCCTAGCACTGTGGGGCATGGCTCCAACACAGGCTCTGTCGTGCGCCACTGCCATATCCAGAAACATGTACTTGACTGGCGGTCAGACCTTCCGGAGCAACCAAGTCGCCCAGGTCAGTGGTGATAGCACAAGGCTGGGAGGGTGAGAGGAGCATCAGTCTCTTTGCCCAGTCAGACGCTGTCTGGACTCCCCAGCTGCTCTGACACCATTGTGACCTCGCTGCTCTGTCAGCCTGCCCCGGGACAGACCCTGCTGCTGCGGGGGTATGGGGCGAGCAGCTTGCCAAAGGCCTTCCCAGCCCCCAGCCATAGTCCAGAGCAGGAAGGTTACGAAATGCTTTAGATCTCAGACGCCATCTCCCATTTCTTGATGTCTTCTCCTATTCTTCCCTTCTCCCCACCTCTCCCATCGCCTCTCCCCCTCCATTTCCCGCTCTCAGTTCTCTGCTCTCTCTGTCACCAGCGATATTCCCCCTCCCCATGGGCAGAGAAATAAAACTCACAGTGCCAGGTTCTCTCCGGGAAGCTGCTGAAGGCTTCAGGAAGGCCTGGAGCCTGGAGCGCAGCACAGTGATATGAATGAAAAGACCCAGGCATGCCGTCGGGCTGGCTTGAATTACAGGTCTTTTTAGCTACTCACTCAGCTACAGACAATGTTTATTGGCTCTTTTGAGACTGAACCAAAGAAGAATCTCCTGATCACGCTGTGATCTATATAGTCACCTTAACCAACACCAACAATGACGCAGGCAGCATGGGAGCTTAACGGGGGTCTCAATGGAACCCTGGGCAAATTTGCATTTTGGTGCCCCTGCCCCTGTGTTCGTGGTGCTCTCCCTCACCTCTGGTTCCCCTTAGGCTCCCCACACGCCACCCCCCCCACAACCCTGCATCTCCCTCCCTGCACAGTGCGCCCTTTGCCCTGAATGCCGGTGCCTCCCTCCCTTGCCCCAAGCCCTGCACTCCTGCCCCCTGCACCTCCCTCCCGTGCCCCTAACTCCTGCACCCTGCATTGATCCCCTTCCTTTGAACCTCCTGCACTCCCTCCTACAACCACATCAGGAAACCGACCCAGCTGGGTGCACAAAGCAGCCAGCATTGCTGCTCACTCCGACACGGGATGGTTGCTCCTTCCCCCCCAGCCGCCCAGGGGTGCAGAAGGAACAGGATGAGAACACAGCCGTGGATGCCTCAGCCCAGCCCAGGTGGGGAAGTGACCTGGGTGTAGGGACCCCTGGGGTTGTGCATTTGGGGGCGAGGGGGAGGGACTCTTTCCAGGCCATGTTTACGTTATTTTAAAAAATATCGATCAACTTACTGGGGGGACGGGACTTGGAATCATTCCAGGCACCACCAAAAATTACACCAACCTGCCACTCCTGAACCTGGGTGCTTGGGCAGCCACTCAGGAGAGATTCACCCAGCTGTTTGGCAGCTTGTCCCCCAGCTAAGTTTGTATTTCTCCCAGTGGTGCGCATTGCAGCTGTCTCAGTGCAAACAACAAAACTTATTTTGCACATAGATGGAAAATACTCTGTACAGGGATGGAAAGGGTTAGCGGGAACATCGGTTGGAAGGGGTGAGTTTGTACTTCGTGAACAGCCATTTCAACCTCAGGGGGCAGGACCTGAAGGGTGATATCCCACCCTCAGTTACTCTGCAGCAATGCTGAGGTCACCAACCTCATCCCCTCAGGGACCCAGAGACCCTGCCTGTGGCCACTCACATGGCCTAGGAACTCCCTTAGGTTCCACTGAAAGCTCACACCACCAAGGTAAAGCCTCTGTATGCTCTAGTCCATGGGATGATTCTGAGCCTGGGTGACACAGATTTATGTAACCCTTCTGTTAATGCCAGATGCCTGCCAGAAGGGCCGGGTTCAACTCTTGTGGGGTTTTCCTGTCAAGGATACAACCAACCGGCTTGAGCCCCCACCCAGTGGCCTGGGACAATTTCACCCCCATGCTGGGTGCCTGTAAGGCGGTTCTGAACCCCCCGCCCCTCACAAGCACAGAGTCTGAGATAGAAATGGCTTGTTTAATGACCATAACCTACCCCAAGGTTACAGTGACAGATGCAGTATATCTAAGCAAAGAAGAGACAAACCCCCTTCACGCAGATACCATCCCCATATGCAGTAGAACCCAGTCTCTTGCTGGGGGCTCTTGGCCCTTTACCCAACACACAGTTACAGGATGTACCTTCTGCAGTGCAGTCCCGAACCCAAAGCCCGCAGATACATCACCAGGGCAGTACTAGCTGTCCACTTGTCTGCAGCCTCCCCTTGCTGCCACCAGCCACCCGCCATAGCCTGCTGGTCACCATCATCCACTGTCGCTCCTACCAGTCGCCTGCCAGTCACCATCATCTGCCGCCGCTCCTACCAGCAGCCCACCATCGTCCCTCTCAACCCCACTGCTTGGGATCACCCTAAGACAGAACCCTGTGATTTCAGCTCTTCATGGCCTCAGCTGCCACTCTGCAATTTCAGCTCCTAGCATCTTTCATATGGGGTTTCACAAACACCCAAGTATCCAGCTCTAGCTTTCAACAGGCAGAGAGGGTTAGTCAAGCCAGGTTTATAGCTATACGGCCAAGACATAGGCAGAGCCACAGCACTCAGCAAGCTGGCTGCAACCAGTGCCCCTCCGCTCCTTTTTCACAATGCTTTAAACCAGGGAGCCCTGTGTAATCAATGTCTTACGCAGCTAAGGCGACTGCCCTGTCCCTCACAACAACCCAGAGCACTGGTGAGATCTCACAACTCCCGCATTAAGTGTCAGCTTAAATTGTGATTTTACAACTACGTTTACAATAGACCAAATCTCATGGCTTAGTTGCTACCCATTAGGCTTTGCCCGAAAAGGTATCACACATGCACACCTTTGCATTCTCATGCAAATGAGCACTGGGAGACACACTCCTCCCAGCCTTCAGTAGCACTGCGTTCCTTCTGCCACATTCCCTACATTTAATTAGCACATTTGTCTCTCCGTTGTTCAGGGCACAAGCTCACGTAGTTACTTGAGGCTTAACATGTTGCTTTCTGAACCTCACTCCTTTAGCCACATGCTCAGGAGGGACGGGGCTGCATGCCCAGGCTGAGCTGTGTGGGCACAGTGCACCAGGGCCACATTCTTTCCCCCCCCCCGCCCCCCGCCCCAAACTGGGGCTGCTCTGCAAAGCTTGAGGTCTGTTTGAATGGAGAGCTGGTCCTAGCACTCCCTGTGATTGGCAGAGTTGGGCCTACAGCCACTGCGAGCCCCAGGGCAAGGTGGAAGAGGGACCTGGCTCTGGCCCCGGAAGGGGTGGGGCCTAGGGCAGTCAGCAGCGCTGCTACCCCTCCCCCCTGACACACACACACACACACACACACACACACCCATGTGGCAGAGCAGTGCTGATGGCACTTCAAAGGGGCCCAGAGCTCCAGCTGCTGCCAAAGTTGCTGCATCAACAGCCAGAGCTCTGGGCCCCTTTGAAATGCCGGGCCCCAGCCGGCAGCTCCCCTCTTTGCCCCTCCGGTGGGTGGGCCTGCAGCAGCAGGATCAGCGTGGGCTCAGTCTGCAGCCATGCGGCTAAAGAGAGCAGCTCATGTAGCAGACAAGCAAGAACCTATTCTGGGGCCGCAGCGCCCCTCCATGTTCCTTCCCTCTGGCCGAGCCCAAGAGAAGCCTCCAGGCTGCCAAGCCCAGCGCAGCAGAGCCGAGGCAAACAGCCAAGCAGATGTTTTCTCCACCGCATACAAGCTGCCTGGAGGGACCACGGTCACATGGCCACCTGGCATTGGCCTCCCTGGTCCGATCGTTCCGGCAAACAGAGTCAGCAGCCAGCGGAGCTGGGTGCAGTGTGGCAGCAAACACAGCGAAGCTACGTCTGCCCCCTTTCCGTCCCCCCTGCCCACTTCGGAGCCTTCCAAAGCCAGTCAGCCAAGCCAGTCAGCCGGATCAGCTGCACGTCCCCCACCCACTAGGAGCGCGGCCCCAGCTGTTCGAATGCCGCATGGGCCAAACGTGGGCCTGTAAGGGCATTGAGATGATTTTAGTCCCTTCTATTGTCTTTAATCAACCCCTCGCTCTGCTTCCTTGTGCTCCCATTTGGCCCCCAGACTCGGACAAGGCAGCTGCAACGCCAGTACAGAGGCTGCCAGCCGCAGCCAAGCAGGACCGCTGCAGGTCTAACAGGGTGAGGTGCACCTCCTGGGCTGTGATGGGGCGGCCACACGCTTGGGCCAGGCCTCCAGCAGTCACCTATTTTCTGAGGGCGATTGTAAGAGTGTGAGAGTAAGGCCAGGCTGGGCAGGGGTTAAACACAGCCTGTGGGCCCAATCAGCCCCACCCCAGCTCACCTTCAGCCAGTGTCAGGCCTGGAGGCATTTAAAGGGAGGGAAGTCAGCCCTGTTTGAGGCTGACGGGCCAAGAGGCAGGATCTGGCTCTGAGGCAGTAGGGCCTGAGCTGGAGTTGCCACCCAGTCAGCTGCTGGAGGTGAGATCCTCAGGAGCCTCCCCCAGCCACAAAGAGCTGGGGGGGCGGAAAGCCTCTCCCAGGGATCCCCTGTCCTGCCAGAGGGGAAACTAGCTTCTCAGGGCCGTGCCCCAAACTTACCCAGTAGACTCTTGAGTGGGGCTAGAGACCTACAGCCCAGGCCCTGGGAACTGTTCACAGTGATGAAGACTGGCTCCTCTCTACCAGCCCCCCTGGGGGGGGATAGCTGGGGGACCTTTGAGCACACGCATTGTGAACAAAGGCCCTGATTGGGGATGCTTAGACACCCCCCAGTTCAGCACACACTTGGCTGGGTGCTGCGTGCATCGCGTTACCTGCTCAGTTCAGTGCGTCGCTGAATTGAAGCCAATGCGAAAATGCATCTCAGGACTGTCAAGGGTTAAATCCTTCTGCACCTGAAGCCAAACACAGCTCTGACTTCAGTGGGAATTGTGCCTGCTTACATCAGGACTCACTTTGGTCCCTGGAGCAAACACAGCATATACACATTGATGTTTCCTGCGGCAGGTCATGAAAAATGTAACATCAAGTAAAGCTTCTGTGGAGCCACCTGATTCTGGCTTTCCTGGTCCATACAGGGCTCTGAGATGTCTCCAGTCTCACTTATCTGCAAGTATCACCCCAAAGGCTGCACCCTGCTTTACCTTTAACTGGGACTAATTGTTCATTGAGGTTTTCCAAGTGTAAACTTCCTCCCATGCTGTTTCCAGAGAGAACTCTATGAATACCATGCGTCTGTCTCATTTGTGGTTTTGCAGACTCTTTACATCAATCCCTAACTCAGAGGGTGAACTTCCCTGTTACTAAGTGAACCAGAGAGAATTCCTCTGGGCTTCCTTGTCTGGGTGCTGTGTTGTTGTTGACAGTCATGGAAGAGCAAAACAGCAGCTTCCTTCCAGCCCAGCGGGAGTTATGTTTGCTGTCACTCTTGATTTTGTGTGATCTGAAATTATCTCCACTCAGCTCCTGTTCTCACAGTTGGGCTCCTTGCTTCCTCCTTCCCTCTTGTTTCCTTTATGATCTCTCCATTGCCTTGACTTTTATTGGCAATCTTTCTGTTACTGCTAGTTGTGTGGTTTAAGCAGATTCAGGGCTGGGGAAAGGGCTGAGGGCCTGGAGGCTGGGTGCTTGGCTTAGCTATGGATCAGGTCTGGCCAGGGCAGAACCACTGGAGAGATGTTAGCTCTTGGGGCCTGGATCCTTTTTTTGTTGTTTGAGAATAATGTGACCCCAATTCCTGACCAGACGCCATAGGCCAGTGGGCCCCAGCTGTGGGATGCAGTCTCTCAGAGGAATGGCTGTGAGGCAGCGTGGGGCCCACAAGGGAAGACAACCTAGCTCCAGTGTGCCCCAGTTTGCTCTAGCCCAACCCCTGGCCCCAAATCTGTCATAACTGTGGCTGTGGCTCTGCTCCTGGACCCAGTTGTGGCTTGGCCACGAGCCCCTGGGCCTCATTCCCAGCCTCTGCTCTAGGTCGCCAGCACCCACTCTTGGCCATCGGCCCTCAGTTCCCTCACCCAGCCCCTGTTCCCCTGCTTCTGGGGAGGGAACCCTTGGGCGGGGGCGGGGGTGCAGACACAGTCTATGAGGACTTCAAGCAGTGTTCCCACTGGTTTTAAAATCCAGGCATGGAATAGATATTGTTCTATGCAGTAAGAAGTGTGCAGATGTGCCCCACCAGTACTGTAGAAACACGCTGCCAGCTGTGGGCGCTTTCCTGGACAGCTGGGCAGCATCTGAATCAGTCCTGGGTGGCTGCCCAAGTGCTCAGCTTACAGGGAATGCTGGCTACAAGTGAGTTTTGGGATCGCTGCCTTAGTCACTAGGACAACTGCAATTCCTACTCCTCATGACATCTCCCTAACTCTCCCATGCCCTGAGGTGCTTCAGCGCTGACCTGGAGAGACCCCGCTCTTTGGGTTTGGTGGGGAGGTCATTCTCCAGGTCCACAGAAACCTTAGCTTCTCTGTGGGGCCTGCCATCTCAGCCGCCACTGAATGCCAGTGGCCGTGGCTTTCTTGTTGTTGTTCTGTCGACAGAGGGGCACCTGATTGGAGAGGCTGCACAGAGAAGGGGCGCACCCGGCTGCAGAACATGCCCCCTAATCCCACAGACTACTCACGCTATGTCTGCGCTTGTCAGGAAGTGGGAGTGGATGGGCATCCACTGACTGTCAGGAAAGCTGAGGGAACAACAAGAAGGCTTGTGGCACCTTATAGACTAACAGATATTTTGGAGTATAAGCTTTCGTGGGCAAACACCCGCTTCATCAGATGCATGAATGGGGGGTGGTTTCAGAGGGGTATTTAAAGAGTGGGGTCCCAGTAAGAGGGAGGGCCAGAGCTAACAAGGTCTATTCAGCAAGGTGGAAATGGCCCAGTATCAACAGTACTTATTGAAACAGGAAAAAACAAGTCAGATCAGACGGGGGAAAAGCTGAGGAGATCTTTTAATTGGCCTAGGAAGCAAATCTCATTCAGCAGCTGATGGCAGCAGGAGGACACAGTATGCCTGCCTGAGGTAGGCGAATGGTGTGCTTGTGCTTGCAGTGTCTGCTTTCCCTGGCTCCTGAGGAGAATAATGCTTTAAAACCCAGCAAGATGGCTGAGGCAATATTTTTTACTGGCCTAACTTCTCTTGGTGAGAGAGACAAACTTTTGAGCCTGTCTCTTTCACAGACGGAAGCTGGCCCCTGGGAAGCTGTTAACTCAGTACCCTGCTGCTCTAACATGACCTGACATGGAGGCAAAGCTTGTGCAGTTATCCACCAGTGTCACAGAATAAGAATCCCTTCCAGCTGATGGGCAGCACCACAAGGACTTCAGAAGCCCCTCAGCTCTGACCTTCGCCCCTTTGCAAGCCGATGTTTGACTTGAGGTGCTGCTTTTGAGGAATGATTTTGGCATTCATAGCACAGCCGTGCAAATCTCCCAGGGCTGTGTGACTACGGTCCATTTCATTGGTCACAGAGATCCACTCTCAATGCTTCTAAACAACCAGGCTGTGCCCAGGCTCCATTGCTGGCAAACAGTGTTCCCTGTAAGCTGAGCACTTGGGCAGCCACCCAGAAGAGATACAGGTGCGTCCAGCTGCTTTCCAGAGCACCCACAGTGGGCATCATGGTTTCTATTGGTGGTGCACATCTCCACATGCCTCAGTGCAAATAACAACATGTATTCTGCCCACGGATGGAAAAAGAGTAGGGGGCGCTGCCGGGAGGTAACGAAATCTAGCTCAAGTTTTCTTTCTTTCCATTGCAGTGAATGGAAATAGGTGGAAGAACACCCGGCGTGTCAGTTCGGATTGAAGGCTTGTAGGCTCACACTGCACATAGGTGAATTCTGGACTGGTGAATTCCCCCCCGCCCTCCAAAATGTAATTTTGGATACTCCTGTGAGGTCCCCCCGCACAGGGAGAGACAACCAAGGCTAGTGAGAGGCCCTCCCTCATCTCAGTGGGCCACAGGACTGTCGCACCCAAGATGGTCTCTCGGGATAGGGTAGTTTTGCTCGCTGCACTTCCGTGCCAAGAATGTGCAGGATGTGCCAGTTGAACCGTAGCAGCGCATGGCTTTCACGGTGTTGTGTGCAATCAGCACCCACCTCCCCCACACATACCCTGGCTTTACGTGCCTGTCACTCTAGTAATACCGGTCGAAAAAACAACGCGGTCAAAAACCAGCAGAATCTGGCAACCCTGCACATGGGCAATGGTAAGCAAAATGGCCTGTGGGCCGCACACAGGGCCCCAATGGGCTGCATGCAGCCCTCAGGCCACAGGTTGCCCACCACTGCCCTGGCCTATCTGGCACATGGGCAGAACTGTGCAGTGTTGCAGTAAATGGAATGAACAGTTGTACCTCTTCTCTGGGTTCTCCACTACTGCTGAGCTCATAGTCTGAGGCTATCCCAAGACCTTGCTACCTGCAGCACACTAGACCTGTGTGATGGGGTTCTGGGGTCCCCTATGCTCTGCACCCTGTCTGCAGGCAGGAGAGTCTCTCACTCAGCAGGAAAACAGCGGGTTTATTAGCCGACAGGACACAGCATCGTACAGAGGAGTCAGTGCAGCAGGCAGAGACAGCCAGTCCAATTCATGTTGGGGAGAGGAGGCCCCGAGGGGCCCCCAGAGCCGGGGACTTGCCCCCTCCCTTGTCTCGCTCTCCCTCAGCCCAGACTAACTGCTTCCCAAATCCCAGTTCCAATTCAAACCCCTCAGGCTCCACCTCCTCCTTTGTCTGCAGTACAAAGGTGTTACCTGGTCATCAAGGTTACCCTCAGCAGGAGCCCCACACCCTGTGTGAGCCCCACACACACACAGATATCCCCCACTCCATCACATCTCTCCCCCCTTCCAGACCGAACTGAGCGGGGTCACTCAACTGGTGACCTGGGGAAGTTCGCGGCTCTCCCCTTGTGACAGGGCATCAGCTGTACCCTCTGTTCTCCCCTCGATGTGCACCACCTCCACATCATAGTCTTGCTGGGGGAGGCTCCAAGTCAGGAGCTTGGTCTTGGCCCTTTTCATGTGATGCAGCCGGGCAAGTCCCTTTAGTTCCCTTGGGTTGGTTGGTCTCGCTGCTTCAGCCCCGGTCCGTCAGCCACGTTCTCAAGTCGGGCGGGCAGAGCCCATACAGCTGCTGCAGCACCAACAGATCAAACAGGTCTTTTGTGGTCTGGGTCCTGCCCCATCTGACCACCAGTCCATACAGCTGCTCCAGCCAATGTCTGGAATTCAGTTACAGTCCAGTAACGGAAGGTACAAATGCTTCCATCCTTGGCATTTAGCCAGACCACCACAATGGTTGTGTGCCTCAGTTTCCCCTTCCATGCCACACAATAGGTTTGGAATGTTCCTTCTCATGTCAGAGGTTGCAAGACTAGTTACAGGGAACAATGGTGACATTTCAGAGTTACAGACTCCTTCAACATACAATTCATGCTTCTACATCAATGTCATCATGTCACATGGCTCTTTTCAAACATTCAGTGCATGGTACAATTCTACAGCTTTTGGTAGCAGCACCCCTTGGTTACAGCAGTCAGCGTGAGTAACAGAACAAACCCATTGCAACTGTACATTTACGTTGCTTTTTGGTAGACCACAACTTTTGTGTAACCTCCTTGAGAATCTGGTATTTTGGGGATAAATGGCTGAGGCTTCTTAGCACCATCAAGTTCTAATCTTCTCCCTTGCCCCCTGGGGTGGAAATCTGATCTCTCTGGCTGTGCCCTCCCTTCTAACAAGAGCTGGGCCATTGATGATCTCAGGGAGACGGCCCCCTTCCTGCCAGTCTGGAAATTTGCAAACCAAACTGCTTTCTGAGAGTTGTTTTGTGAGTCCCAGACGCAGAATCCACATGAAGGAATCCCTGTTTATCCCTTACTGGCCCACCAGGCCCACAGCTCCTTCGTCCTTCCACCTCCAACTACTGCCTCCCCATGGAATCAGAAGTCGAATCCAGTATGAGAATATAAGTGTTTCCACCATCTGGAGATGGGGAATTGCTGGCGCTCTCCTGCATCCTACAGAGATTGGCTGTGCAGCTGTTTTACTTGGTTCTCACAGGGCTGCTCACATTCCCTGATAGTTTTTACTTTACTTGCACCAGCTTCCAATTCCTGAGAAACTTTTACACTGCCTGCTTTGGACCCTTCCAGAGCACAGCCAGTGGTTTCACACTCAGGCAGGTCCTGGCCGTCAGGAGCTGAAACAAACTTCTCCCCAGGCCAAGGGCTGCTCTGGCTCTTACAGACATGCACCTTTGCTGTTCACTCTCCTTCACCTCACTCCCATTTTCTGCAGTCCCCACAGACAGGTCAGGAAAAGTTTCAGGGAAATTCTCTTCCTCAAGAGCTCCCCCAAACAATAACTCACCCCTGTCTGGCTCCACAGGGGCACTGCTCCCTTGAGGCACAACCAGCTCCTGGGTTTCACCTACACCCAGGATCACTTCTGGCCCATCAGGCAGATTCCCACGTAATCCCCCTCCAGGCAGACAGCCAGTACCACCGGACAGAAGGTTAGGGTCCCTTTCCTCCCTTCTGCTACCAGCTCCTTTATCTTCATCAGTCAGCATAACTCCATTGCCCATCTGTTCTTGTGTCCTGGTGAGAGGATGACTCTGGTAGGACAGAGTCCTCTCACCCCCTCCCAGTAACACCTCAGCATCAGGCAAAGAACAAGTATCAGAATCGTCTGGTCTCTGGGATTCCCTGATGATACTAACTGGATTAGACCAACTTAAAGCATCATCCCCCCTGAGAGACACAGACGTAGGCCCACTTCCCATCTGGGCTTCAGCTGCCCTCAGATCCAGCTCTGGGATCTTGGCTCCATCTCGAGCCCCCACAGGCTCAGGCAAAGGATTCACTTCCCCAGAAGCAGAAGCACTTTTTTTGCACCAAGGACCAGTGTCCTTAGCAGGGATACCACTGCCCATCCCAGAGCCATTCCCTCTGCTCCAGCCCCCATGGCTGGGTTTAGGCACACCTGGAATGCTCTTTCCTGGTGGTTCCTTCTCCAGCCACCCCAGGCTGGGGAATCTTCCTTAGACAATGGGCTAGTTTCCTCATTGGCACCTTTTCCAAATGCAGGCTCTGCTCTCTCCCCAGGCCGCTGCTGCTGTTCAACACAGACAGACAATGGGAGACACTCTCTCCTTTGTCCCAGCCTCCCGGCTGGTCTCCGCACACACACAGAAGGTGGTGCAGCTTCTCTCACAGACAACTTGCCATTCCCAGTGGACAAGCTGCTTTCCTGCACAGACACACAGGCACCTTCCTCAGCCCAGGCCTGGAAAACTCTTCGCAGGTCTGTCTTGGCCACTAGTAGATGATGGGTTGGAATCACTCCTTCCCTCCTTGAGCTGTGGCAGGCCACTCGGGGTTCAGAGCTCCATGCAGTCCAGGGTTCCCTGCCCCAATCCGGGCTCACCTCTGCAGGATTTTCCTTAACCCTCAGCTCTGCCACTGCACATCCACGCTGCCTTGTCCAGCTTCTTTAATCTCAATTCGGTTTCCAGGTGCTGCCACTTCACAGCGGAGTTGCTCAGCGTGGTTGCAGGCTCTCAGGTTGATGCCCTTTGCACCCCACGATTCCTGTAAGAATCCCTTCAGTGTGCCAGGCTCCTTGCGGGTCACAAGCTCCCCGGGGTTAGGCCGTAGGCCCCTCTGCCCTCTGGGACTGACTCCAACAGACTCTCAGAGGAACCCCCTCTTCAGTGTGACACCCGCTCTCGAGAACCACGACCACAGTTGCTTGGGTTCGGCCGCAGGCCCCTCCGCCTTGGGGAGCTGCACCTCACTGCCCTTCAGCACACCTGGGTCTCGCAGGCCCCACTTCTTCCGGGGCCCCGGTTACTTACTGCTGGATGCTCCATCCTCAGGGTGCAGAACATCCCACTTCTGACACCAGTGTGATGGGGTTCTGGGGTCCCCTATGCTCTGCACCCTGTCTGCAGGCAGGAGAGTCTCTCACTCAGCAGGAAAACAGCGGGTTTATTAGCCGACAGGACACAGCATCATACAGAGGAGTCAGTGCAGCAGGCAGACAGAGCCAGTCCAATCCATGTTGGGGAGAGGAGGCCCCGAGGGGCCCCCAGAGCCGGGGACTTGCCCCCTCCCTTGTCTCGCTCTCCCTCAGCCCAGACTAACTGCTTCCCAAATCCCAGTTCCAATTCAAACCCCTCAGGCTCCACCTCCTCCTTTGTCTGCAGTACAAAGGTGTTACCTGGTCATCAAGGTTACCCTCAGCAGGAGCCCCACACCCTGTGTGAGCCCCACACACACACAGGTATCCCCCACTCCATCACAACCTGTCCAGCCATAACTTTCTTGATCAGCTGTACAGTGAGAGAGGTTGATTGTAAAATGTGGGCAGGCACACTAGCGCTGTTAGCTGACAAGCAGGGGGAGGCCTGGCAGCTCTGGCATTGTAACGCATTCAGTGTTTCCATAGCTGAAGTCTGCAGAAGAGCCTCAGGCTCTGTGCCTCTTCTTGACAGAAGTGAATCTCCCCGAAGCCTCTTTCTTGAGGGAAAGAGAAAAGGCTCTTGACAAGCAGGGGGAGGCCTGGCCCCACCCCACCAAAAGCCCAAGCTCGAAAATCAATCTGTGGATAGTTTTTGATATTTCTAGCTGTCAAATGCTGTGACATTTCGGTGCAGAGATGATCAGTGTGAGCCAAGCAGCCAGCCCTGGGTCTGTTTGACAGGTCTCCACAACCATCCTGTTATTCCAGAGATTGATTTGCTACTTGGAATCCTTCCAGCTGAGCTCTGGAGCAGCGCGGCGAAGGATGGAGAACAGAGCATGTGGTGGAGAGGGGAGATCACAGCACTTGAAATTTGATGCATTGTTCCTCTCTGGTTTTATGGCGCTAAGTGTTTCCTTGATTTGTAACCCTGCTCATTAATGAATCAAACCTTTTCACGAACAGCCCCCAGGTGTCTGCTTGCCAAGGGGTGCGCCATAAATTACTTCCATGCCATAAATTAGTTAATGAAATGCCATCTGTCTCCAACTCCTGACTCGTGGCACTGGACGGAGCCTGGTATAGCTGGCAAACCTCACAGACATCACAGTAGAACTCAGGTCTGACATGCAAAACTCTCAGCTGTTTTAGTCCTGGGCCTCCACACCACTGTACTTGTCCCTTCTGATCTGGGCTACGTCTACACGTGAACCCTACATCGAAGTAGCCTATTTTGATGTGGAGACATCGAAATAGGCTATTTCGATGAATAACGTCTACACGTCCTCCAGGGCTGGCAACGTCGATGTTCATCATCGATGTTGCGCAGCACCACATCGAAATAGGCGCTGCGAGGGAACGTCTACACGCCAAAGTAGCACACATCGAAATAAGGGTGCCAGGCACAGCTGCAGACAGGGTCACAGGGCGGACTCAACAGCAAGCCGCTCCCTTAAAGGGCCCCTCCCAGACACAGTTGCACTAAACAACACAAGATACACAGAGCCGACAACTGGTTGCAGACCCTGTGCATGCAGCATGGATCCCCAGCTGCAGCAGCAGCAGCCAGAAGCCCTGGGCTAAGGGCTGCTGCACACGGTGACCATAGAGCCCCGCAGGGGTTGGAGAGAGAGCATCTCTCAACCCCTCAGCTGATGGCCGCCATGGCGGACCCCACTATTTCGAAGTTGCGGGACGCGCAACGACTACACGGTCCCTACTTCGACGTTGAACGTCGAAGTAGGGCACTATTCCCATCCCCTCATGGGGTTAGCGGCTTCGATGTCTCGCCGCCTAACGTCGATGTTAACATCGAAATAGCGCCCAACGCGTGTAGCCATGACGGGCGCTATTTCGAAGTTAGTGCCGCTACTTCGAAGTAGCGTGCACGTGTAGACACGGCTCTGCTGTTCCAGTCAAAGCCAACCAAGGCTTCAACAGGACAGATTCATCCCCCACTCCACAGCAACGAGGTCCTGGATCTCCTCCATGCTCGGTCTCATCTGCAAGCCTGGGAATTCACGGCCAGATGTGCTGTTGAGGTGTGTTGCCTGCTCTGCCAGCCATGCTGGCTGCAAAGGAAATGAATTTAACATTCCCAGGCTGCTTCCTGCACACCTGGAGAGCAGTGAAACTGGAAGCAAGGGCCCAAGTGGACACATGGGGCATTGTGGGACAGGTCAGGAGGCCAATAAAACTGAATTTAATAATGCTCCACCTACACATGCCTAAGGTTGACCTCGCAAATTTGAATTTGTCATTAATCCTCATGAAAAGTAGGAGTAAAAAAGTCGACCTTAGGACCCCTTAAAATCGACGTAATGAGCCCTGTAGTGAAGACTGATTCATTATAAAATCCACCTAAGTCACCTACATTCAAATGAGCAGCCTAGCATTGACCAAGCCCAAGTGATGGTACCTACCACTGCTTGCTGCCCCAGTCTGTGCCCTCTGCTCATCTCAACCAATGAATTCTGTGCCCTCCTTTCAGAGCTCCTTGCTCTCCTAGGCCAGCACTTCCCTTGCACAGCCAGCTGCAGTGTGCTGTGACCAGCTAGCCATTCATCACAAATTTACTTTTTGGCACTGAACAATCATCCAATAGAGATGAATCTGAAGCCACCTTCTACAGCCTCATCCCCTCTTTCCACCTTGCTTCTAAGTGCATTAACTAGCTGCACCATTTCTCCGCCTGCCAGCCCTCCTGTCTGAACAGCAGACTTCTATTTTTTCAGCCCAGGGCTCCTTGTCGCCTCCCCTGAGGCTCTACTAAGGAGATCAAGTTATGCCCTGTTTTTAATTTCCCAGTATTTTCAGGCCCCTGAGCTGCCCTGCAGTTTATGGTCAGGGAGGCAGCTCGTTGCAGGGGCAGCCTGCTCTAGGAGTACCATACAGCAGCAGGACAGACAGCATTTGCTCTCTGCCCTCTCCATACATCTTTACTGCCAACCAGTACTCCACTGTCACCCCGACAGCTTTGTTTTCCTTGCCCTGCACATAAATGGGACTGAGTGAGCTGGGAGAATATTCTCCAGGCTCAGCTGTTTGTGTCCCTGTCATGATCATGAGGGACAGCCAGCAGCCTGGGAGTAAAAGGGTTAACCTCCTTAGCCAGGTGTGGTTGGCCTATAGGAATGTAGGTAAGAATTGAATTTTTGGCTCCTCCCTTTTTCTATCATCTGTTGCTTTCTGCTTTCCAGCCATGAGGGAGACAGACACAGAATGTCTCCCTCCAAGAACAGGCCCTCCAATCTTCTGTAAGTAGGATACAGTTTAGATAAACCCATTAGGCTTTATTGGTTTATGGTTTGGGAAGTGGGATCTGATGTCTGTGCACTTTTTAGAAATGTTCTTTTACTCTCCCTGTAACTAAGTTCTAGGCCCATGGTGGAGATGACCCATGTGTTTTACGTTGTGACTCTTCCATCTAGTCATGAGGCTTGCCATATGAATATTGTTGTAATAATAAAAGTTCTCTCTTTTTCTTTTTGTTTACCTGGTATTGGTTAATGTTTGTGTCCTGGTTTTTTATTTTTGGGGCTGAAATTTCCCAAGTAGTCTCTCCCTGGTTTCCTTATTATTAATTGGGTGGTGGCAGTGAATTTTATCCCCCAAATCTAAGATTTTTAGGATTTTGGTGGGGGAAGTTTATACCAAAATCTGGTAGATAAGATTTGGGAGGTACTTTTGTTAGCTCCCACTTCTGCGTTTGTCTTGCTAGAGTGGGGAAGGAGCCATGACAGTCCCCTCTCTGAGCAAACCTCTCTGCTAGGAAGTAACACAGCCAGCCTCACAGGGGCATGTGTGCCAGGCTCAATCGCATGATATTGACATGTCCCTGCAGGCGACTGTGTTAATTACACATCATGGACCAGTGTGTTATCATCATGGATGTTAGCAATAGCTCAAGGGACTACCACAGATCATGGGAACATGTGCTCAGCTAGTGCCATTTGGTTGCCCACCTGGATAATGGCTCTTTGAGAAGCTAAATGCATCATTGCAGACTGCAAGACACTCAGGGCAGATGTGGTCAAATGGCACTTCAGGCCACTTGCTTGGGATGGGTCCGACCTCCCTTTGGAGTGGGTCAGAGCGCAGAGAGCTGGGCATCGCAGCGCCTCCACCGCTGCTGATTTGTTAACTCCCTGACAGACCCACGTTTTTCTCTGCAACTGTTTCTCTCTCCCCAGTAGACGCTAATGCCAGCATATTTGCATGGCTCAGGTGCAGGCGCTTCTCTGTTGTAAAGCCGACTAATGATGCCTGCTTGCATTCCCCGATTCTCCCGGAGACAAATTATAATGGGTCTTGAAGGCTCTCCAGATCAGTCACTGCAAGGACTGGCGGCATCTTATAAATGTGTTTTTAATACCTAAATAAATCTAGCGCTGCATTATTAGGCTGCCCTTCTAAAGCGGGCGAGAGAGAGAGATTGCTGGCATGTTGTATATTAGTGTGCCATTGCCACCGAATATAGATCATCTTTGCAGGCGGAGGCGGAAACGTCATCTGGCTAATGGAAATGAACCGTTGGTGGTTCAGTGCCCACAGAGAACTGGCAGGCTGTCATGAAAGTGAACTGGAGCAGATGCCAAGCCCGTTGCCCAGGTGAGGCCTGGGGTTTGTGGAGCCAGGCCAGAAGGATAAAACTCATCTCCTCTGGGAGGGGGCTGCAGGGAAGGAAGGAAAGGAACAGCCGTGGAACAAATGGCGTTGCACAGTGTGCCACAGTGTTACAGATCCTGGGCCCATTTGGCATATAGCCTTGCAAAGCCCTTGCAGAAGGTTAGGAAAACCTTGTTCCGGAGCTCCAGCAATGTCTGCACCACAAGGGGAGTCGCATCAGGAGCAGGTGGCCGGGGAGAACCACGGCGGCAAAGGGCCCCTTGCACACACTGGTGTGGTCGCCATTGAGTTGCTGAGCCACGTGGTTCGATTCACAGCACGAGGCGCACGTGCAATGCTCTGTCTGCATTTCAAGGCTTGACCCATTTCAGCCTCATTGAAATTCAATTTCTTCCCAGTGTCTCCAGACACTGTATCGCTTACAATGCCCAGGAGGCTGGGATGGTGACTCACTGTTATTAATTAATGAAGCATCCGAGCACTAACCCCCGCATCTGCCGGCTGGATGAAGAGCTCAGATTGAAGCTGATTTAGGGTTTCTCTCTCACTCCCCCTGTGGCTGACCTGTCCTCCGACATACTCCATGCTCTGGGGATCCACCTGGGGCCTATGTTCAAAGCGACCCACTAAACTCATGCACAAGGCTCCAGGTACCGATGGCAGGGAGGGGGGAAAGCACTGACTGGACCCAGGCTTTGAGGGCGTATGTACCCACATATAGCTCTGCTAATGTACTCAAACCTATGGCTCAGCAGCAGTACAGCAGAAAGGGACCTAGGGACTGTAATGGATGAAAGGCTGGATATAAGTCCACCGTGTGCCCTTGGAGCCAAGAAGGCCAATGGCATATTGGGGTGCCTTAGGAGGATTATTTCGAGCAGATCCAGAGATGTTGTTTTTCCCCTCTATTTGGCACTGGTGAGGCCACATCTGGAGTATTGTGTCTAGTTCTGGGCCACCACAGCATAGAAAGGATGTGGATGTGCTGGAGCAGGTTCAGCAGAGGGCAACACAAATGATTAAGGGGCTGGAGCACATGACCTATGAGGAGAGTCTGAGGGATTTGGACTTATTTAGTTTGCAGAAGAGAAGACTGAGGGGTGACTTAATAGCAGCCTTCAGCTCCCTGAAGGGGAGCTCTAAAAGGGATGTAGAGAGACTGTTCTCAGTGGTGACAGACAACAGAACAAGGGATAATGGTCTGAAGTTACAGAAGGGGAGGAGTAGGTTGGGTATTAGGAAAAACTACTTCAGCAGGAGGGTGGTGAAGCACTGGAATGTGTTGCCTAGAGAGGTGGCAGAATCTCCATCCCTAGAGGATTTTAAGTCCCAGTTTGACATAATCCTGGCTGGGATGATTTAGTTGGGGTCGATTGCTGAACTCAATGACCTCTTGAGGTCTGTGATTCTATGATTCTATGTGGAGTGCCCCTCTCCTGCCCATCCTGAGCGCCCCATAGCACTGCCAGGGCACCCCATCACTGATGAGCGGAGGGAGCTGCAAATTCCATTGTGACTGCGCTTCCAAACAGTTCTGCCAATGCAGACCCATCCTGGCATGCTGGCTGCCCTGCATCCTGTCAGTGGTCTGCAGGACTGGAGTGGTCTGGGCAGAGGACACACTGCCAGCAACACAGGCTGAGGTCTGGAGTGTTAGGAAACAGCAGGAGCCATCCCTCCAGAGCTCGCCCAGACCCTGTGCTGGGGGAACAGCCTGGCAGTGGCCGGGAGTGAGAGCAGACGATTTGATGAGTTTCTTTCCTCTCTAACAGGGCAGGGATAGGATGTTCAAGAGGCCAACTTGTCAGGTGTGGCATGGAGCCAGGTGCCAGTGTGGTTCTGTCTCTGGAGTGGGAGCCAGGCAGTCCTGAGCTGGGATCTCTGATTAGCCCTGGGCCCTGGGGTGGCATTGAGCAAACTGGACAAGCCTCCTGTCCACACAGCTGGGCCCCTCGCTCCTGATCAGTTTCCCTCTCTATAACACGAGGGTGATGATACATGTTCTGCACAAGGAATAGGGGAAGGGTTCAGGTTTCACTGCATAGCCCATTGAAGGGACCTGCAAAGGAGCCCATGGGATTTGGGAGCTGGGCATCTAACTCCCCTGGGTGCCTTTACAAACTCCACCCGAAAGTGGGGTTATTATTAGAAAAGTCATTGAAAAGGGACAGCTTTGTAGCACAGCCTAGAGATTGCATGTGTTTTATGTACTGAGATCTGTGTGAGACCCAACACTTTCCTTACACATAACATCACCATTTTCTAAGAGCAGGATCCTCCCCTCATCCTGAGAACCACAGCCCCAGTGTTAGCAAGCCCATTGCTCTGCTGTGGCCTGCACACGCCAGGTGTATCTCTGGACTAACAGGCTCATTTCGCGCCACACAGGCCTGGGGGATGTGTTTTGCACATCACAGATTAGAGGCCAACTGGGGGAAGCTGCTGCTGAGAACAGGCGACGGCTCTGTGACATTGGCTCAGGCACTGAATCCAAAGAAGTGGGCTCTTGCAGCCAGGGGCTTTGTTTTTGGCATGTTTGCAAATGGAAAGTCCCAGCCACAGAGGTGCCCCTGAGGGGGCGCGAGATTCTCCTGCTCCATTCCGGGTCACGGATAAATTGCATCAAGATCAATGGCAGCCAGGGAAAGCAGCCAAGCCTGACGGATGCTTCCTTCAGAGCTGAGCTGGTCTCTCTCACGCACCCCGTCCTCAGAGGACTCAGAGCCTCGGCTAATCTTGCTGCTTTCCCCAACCTCCTCCTCACTGCCCACATTTCCTCCACGACACCAGCTTCCTGGAGACAGCAGCGCCAGCAGAGTGGAGCAATGCCAAGAGCCCTGAGCCTGGCTGCAAGGAGGAAACTGCCTGCGGAGTGGCTCGGCCGTGTAGGAACAAGGCTTGGCCGGGTCGTTGGCCAGAGAAGCCCTACAGATCCATCCACCCTGTCACACGAGTGCTGATCTTGTGCAGCCTCAGGCTCAGGAGGGGGCGACCCCTCCCACTGGCTGTGTGGACTCAGCCACAGAGGCGCTTGCAGGGTGCATGGGCTGGGGTCGCTGAGAGGAGGGGGGCAAGCGTAGCATGCGGAGGGACCACAGCCCAGCCGCAGTAGTGGCTGGTGTTGGAGGAGAGTGCAGCAAGGCAGCGTGGATGAGCGAGAGGAAAGCGTCCCCTGGGGGCTGGCATTCAGCCCAAGAGCAGCGTGGCTGGGCACACCAGGCGGCCTTCCTCCCTGGCCTCTTCCAGAACACCTGAGATGGCACACTCGGCACGCAGCAAGTGGGAGAAGGGAGCGCCTCCCGTCCCTGCCCTCGGCAGCTGCCTGGCTTACAGCTGCCGCTCCACCAAAGGGCCCTTCCCCGCCTAGAAGGGTCACCTGGTAGGGACCTGAACGGGAGGCATCACCGTGCTTGAAACAGCCCTTAGGAGTGTGAGCCAGAGCACAGGAATGGGCAACAGGCCTCCTGCTGCCCTGTGGAGTGACGTGCACCTCTAAGGAGCTGCCCAGCAGCACTTCTAGCCCTTCTTTGTGCTGTATTGGAACAGGATGTCTTGAATCAGTGTTTCTCAACCAGGGGTTCGTGTTCCCTTGGGGTACACCAAGTTCTTCCAGGGGGCACATCAACTTATCCAAATATTTGCCTAGTTTTACAGCAGACCCCATAAAAACACTAATAAAGCCAGTACAATCTAAAAGTTCATTGAGACAATGACTTGGTCCTACTGCTTCATTTGCCTTACGCTGACAGGTAAACACAATAGTTCTATTCCAATCCTTTTATTTGTTAATAAGATGGTAGAAAGTCAGCAGGTTTTCACTATCAGAGGGGTACCTGAATTAGTCTGTATCTTCAAAAATGACAAGAAGTCCTGTGGCACCTGATAGACTAACAGATATTGTGGAGCAGAAGCTGTCGTGGGCAAAGAGCCATTTCGTCAGATGCAACATCATCTGAGGAAGTGGGTCTTTGCCCACCAAAAATTTTCACTGGTAGCCGCTGATATTTTTTCATGTTTTTGTGAGTAGTTTTTAAGTGAGGTGTAATGTGGTGTCATGGAAAACAAACATGACTCCTGCAAAGGTGCAGTAATCTGGGCTGGTTTAATGGCACTTGTTTCAAGACCTCAGATTACCTTAGTACCATGTTTCTCAATCGGTGGTTTGTGCACCCTCAGGGGTACGTGCGAGAAGCCTGGGGGTACTTATAGTATTTTTTAAAAGGGGTAGTTTAGTTAAAAAAAAGGTTGAGAAACACTTAGGCCTCTGCACACAGAGCACGTGGGGGGTCACATCTTTCACCCCCATCTCTGTGTCCAACCCTTTCTGCTGCCTGCACCACCTACCTGCAACCAGCTGTCGCATAACCAGAAGAGAGTCCTCAACCTAAGCTCCCTTGCATCCAGTTCTCTGATAACCCAGATCTCCCATTGGCCTCTGATGTCTGAAACCACCATAAGTGCATTTGCCCTTTGCTTCCTCTGCCACCATACATCTTAAGTCTGCAGAGCTGTGTGGACTGCCCTGTGCATCACTGCATTGGTGGCACTCACATCCCCATCCCCAGCTGAGCTCAGCTCAGGCCTCAGAATTCCCCGTAACCACGAGATCGGCTTAAAATCTTGAGAGCTGAAATAATATATTTGGGGCTCTCTTGCTTGATTGCCCATTCTGGAGCTTTCAGGATGTAGTCAGATCCCATTTGCAAGTTGCTGTCTGCATTCAAGAAAGCAACAAGTGGCGTTTTTAAAAATGAAAGTTGAGACCTTCGTATGATTATACGACTCTGGGAGCTGGGACTTTAGGAAAAAAGTGGCTGTGGCCAGATTTAATAATAGACTCCTGAGATCTGGTCACTCCATGCCCCTCCACTGAATTCCTCACCTGCGCCCTGACTGCCACTTCTCTGGCGTCTTACGAAGTCCTGCTCTGTGACCTGCTCACATGCCAGCTCTCCTGATTCCAGCATGCACAGAGAAATGTGCCCTCACTCCTCACTATCCCATCCTTATGTTACTGCATCCCCTCCCTTCTCCCTGACCCCACCACCCATTCACTGATGTGGTTTGTATTACTGTGGCACCCAGCAAATCATGGCCCAGGACCCTCCTGTGCTAGGGGCTGTGCCAACACAGAATCAAAACACACCCCTCTCCCCAAAGGCCAGGAATAAATTCATTTCATACAGGATCCATGCTACACGCCTGAGGAAGCCAGTTGTTGGGAGATTTCCGTTAAATGTTTTTATTTAACCACCGTCTCAGCTACGTAACTGGGGAACCAGAACTTGCCTGTGGAGAAGGCATGTCCACATATCACCACCTCTCTCCATTGATCCCCTGCATTGCCTGGCAGATACATGCAGTGTCTACAAGGTAACACCACGCCACAGGCCAGGTCTGACTTCGCTTCCTTTCTCCAGCTGACGTTGTTCGCTCCCACTTGGTGCGGTACGTTTTTCCCCGCGGAGTGGTGACTGGGCCACGTACAGAGGCTGATGAGGTTGCTACAACCTGGACTGAGCCACTGGGCTTTCGTGGTTGTGGCTCATGTATTAAGACTCGTGAGTTCAGTCTCTTCCCTGGTGACCCACGTAGGACTGGGCATTGCACGTACCTATTAGACCATCTCCCTCTGTTCTCACATTTAGCTAATACTTTCCTCCACATCTCATCACTGTGGGAGCAAGAGCCACGTTCTGCCCACTGCCTGCCTGCTCACTAGCTCTCTGCCTCTTTTCAAATCTCCACGGAGGACACATCCTTTCTCCTCTGCCTGCAGCGCCTCATTCCTCACTTGCTGCGTGTTATTTAACTGCTTTGTGAGTGGGCTTGGGAAAGCAGGCGGAGCGACAGTGTGGTTGCAAGATGTGGCACAGGATGTATTTGAATTCTACAGCGGCTACTTATCTGTGATTTAATGTTTGGCCCTTTATTTCACCCTTTCATAAGCATCAGCTTTGAATATTGCAGTTCAGCTCAGGTGCACTGGAAATAAGGTTATCTCTGTGGCTAATTGGCAGTCTGCTTTGGAAGGGCTGTAGTCCAGGCTGAACCTCTCTAATCTGAAACTCTCTCATCCGGCAACATCCGTAATCCAGCATCTTTTTAGTAAACCAGACAACCACTTATCATGGGTGTGGCCAAGTTTTCTGTGGTCCAGTAAAGTTTGTTCTCAGCCACGAGTCCTGGCTCTGAGTGTTCTGTGCTGTTATTTAGCTGTAACTTACCCGTAAATGTCTTCTAAGAGCCCTGTAACCAGTGGAAGTGTTGAAAATATACTAGACAATGATGACCTCCCATAGTCCAGCAAATTCTCTTGCCCAGCACTGGTCAGATCCCGAGGGCACCAGAATCAGGAGTTTCAACATGTAGTTCATGATTTAGGTGCACTGGCTGAGGCGTGGGGGAGCCTAGTATTGGAACAGTGGAGGCGGGTGCATTGGAGGTGAAGGACAAGGGGAATTGGTAAGGTACAGACGTCTGCAAACTAGAAGAGCACCTACTAATTATGATTCTAGCTTGAAAAAGTCCCACTCATCTCTCAACTTTTATAAACACCCAATTCAGCACTGACTCCGTTACTCAAAAATAGGGATGGGGCGGCGGGAGATATGAATGTGACAAAAAACAGCCTGACTAAATATGAAATCCCTAAGCCTCCCCCCAAGACACAACATGCTCCAGGGGGGAAGAAGGCTGCTGCGGGGCTGTATTGCCAGAGGTCTAGGTTGTATATTAGGAAAACTCTTTTTCCCCAGGCGGGTGGTGAAGCACTGGAATGTGTTACCTAGAGAAGTGGAGGAATCTCCATCCTAGAGGTTTTTAAGTCCCGGCTTGACAAACCCTGGCTGAGATGATTTTGTTCGGATTGGTCCTGCTTTGAGCAGGGGATGGACTTGATGACCTCCTGAGATGACCATCTTTTGACCCTACGATTCTGTGATGGCACCAGGTATTGTAAGGAGCTGAGTGACATTCCATCACCAGCTAAGCTGAGTCTGGCTGATGTTTCATCACATGGTTCTGGCAGACTTTGGCCCAGTATGGGGGTGGCTTTCACAGCAAGTCACTTCTCTGATGCTAGCCCATGAGGCTGCCCCTGGTGCATGCCAGGCAGGGGTGTTTGCAGCATCAACGATGCTGCATGGAAAGGGAGAATCTCCAATTTGCAACAGCAGGTATGGAACAGAACCAACATCAGAGGCCTCTCAAGAGATTCATTCACTCTGCCACAAGGTCAGCCTGACACAGGTAATGCGCAATAATAATCCGAGGCAATTTCTGTTTCATTCTCAGGAAGCTCTTTGTAGAGGACTAGCTGGCTGAGTCACAGCAATTAGCCAGGAGGCAAGAGATGGTGAAGGAAGGGCACTCTGGCCCAATCCTGCTCACCTTGATGGGAAAAGCCACAGCTGCTACGGATGGCCAAGGCCCCAGGACTGGGCGGAACCAGGCAGCTGGCAGGTGCGGCTAAAGGGGGCCAAGCGCTTCCTGTTTCAAATGAATGCAGGGAGCAAAGGGGACGTGAAAGAGAGAAGAAGAAGAGGCAAGTTGGAGGGAGGGGGTGAGGGGTTCACAGTAGAGCAGTGAGGGAGCTGGAGCAGGAGGAGGAGAAAACACAGGTGGGGAGAGGAAGGAGCCGATGAGAGAAGGCTCTGAGGGAGACCAGGTGAGACCATTTTCATCCAACGTCCCCCTGCTCTATTGTCCGGAGACTGGGAAAACGGAAGCTTCCCATCTCCCTTCCCTAGAGACTTCCAGAGGGGGTACAGTCGCTCCCCACGTCCTCTCTGACTCTTCTTCTCCAGGAGGTAAAAACCGCAGGCCCACGTTCAGCCTCACTGCCATTCTTGGGGCTCCCTCCAGCTCAACAACACCCTTGGGGACCGGTTCCTTCTGTAGTCACCCCAGCAGGGTTGCTTCTTGGCCTACAGCTGCACATTGATTGACTGGCGGCCTCTGCTGTTGGGGTTCTCACAGGGCCTGCAGCTTCGGTTGACCTCTGGTTTTCATTGGAGATCCATGGTCAGAGCCTGCCTGGAAGATCACTGCTTCAACCCACTGCCCATACCCTGGTGACCTGCAGCCTCTTTCTGGCCTGCCTGAACAACTTCTGTCCCTCACACAGGAGAGCCGGGTCTATAGGTAGCTTGAACTACTGCACTCCTGCCCTTCCCAACGAAAGTGTCATCCCACTGCTTCCTATTTCTTCCCATTTCGGCCCTTTCTGACATTCCCCACCCTTCCGGCAGCTGCATCTATACAGGGGATAAATTCTGCTCTTGGTTCCTGCAGTGGAACCCCGCAAGGGACTCCGGTCCAGTAGCAACGACTTGAAGTCGGTGAGGTGGCACCAGCGTAACTGCATGTAATTTGGCCTGTTGCTAATGAAGCAGCTCCCTGCCCCACCAGGCACACTTACAAATCCCCACCCCAGCTTCGGCCTTACTGGTGTTTTTCATCCAAGTGTAAGGAATGTGGCAGCAGGAACACAACACGGCTGAAGGCTGGGAGGAATGTGTCTCTTGGAGATCATTTGCATGAGAATGCAAAGGGGTGCATATGTGATACCTTTCAGGCAAAGCCTAATGGGTAGCAAGTAAGCCATGAGATTTTTGTCTATTGTAAACCCATTGTTGTAAAATCACAATTTAAGCTGACACTCAGTGTGGGAGTTGTGAGATCTCACCAATGCTCTGGGTTGTTGTGGGGGACAGGGTAGTCGCCATAGCTGTGTAAGACATTGATTACACAGGGCTCCCTGGTTTAAAGTATTACAAAGCAAGAAAAAAGGTGGAGATAGTTGAGTTAGCTTTCTGAGTGTTTTGGTCTTGTAGTTGTAAGTCTGGTTTGACTAGTTTTTCTTACCTGTTAAAAAACTAGAGCTGGATATATTAAAAGTTGAAATGACAGAATAGCAGCTCAGGCTATGCAGAGTTGAAATCACAGTGTTGACCTGTAACAGAGCAATGATAGTGGATGGCTGGTAGGAGAAGCTGTGAGTGACCAGCTAGTGGCCACCAGGTGGTAGCCAGAGGGGTACTGCAGACAAGTAGGTAGCTAGTACTGCTCTGGTGATGTATCTGTGGGCTCTGGGTTTGGGACTGCACCATGGGAGGTACACCCTGTAACTGCATGGGGGGTAAAGGGCCAAGAGCCCCAGCAAGAGACTTGGTTCTATAGCATATGGGGATAGTATCTTGTTAAAGGGGTTTGTCTCGCCTTTGCTTAGATATACTGCATCTGTCACCGTAAACTTGGGGTAGGTTATTGTCATTAAATAAGCTGTTTCTACCTTAGACTCTGTGGCGGTGTCTACACGTGCCCCAAAAGTTTACTAATGAAGTGCTGAAATGCATATTCAGCGCTTCATTAGCATGTGGGCTGCCGTGGCGCTTTGAAATTGACGCGCCTTGCCGCCACGCGGCGCGTCCAGACGGGGCTGCTTTTCGAAAGGACGCCACCTACTTCGAAGTCCCCTTATTCCCATGAGCTCATGGGAATAAGGGGACTTCGAAGTAGGCGGCGTCCTTTCGAAAAGGAGCCCCGTCTGGACGCGCCGCGTGGCGGCAAGGCGCATCAATTTCGAAGCGCCGCGGCAGCCCGCATGCTAATAACCTACCCCAAGTGCGTCAATTTCGAAGCACCGCGGCAGCCCACATGCTAATAACCTACCCCGCATGACAATAACCTACCCCAAGTTTACATGAACTCATGGGAATAAGGGGACTTCGAAGCAGGCGGCGTCCTTTCGAAAAGGAGCCCCGTCTGGATGCGCCGCGCAGCAGCAAGCCACATCAATTTCGAAGCGCTACGGCAGCCCGCACTCTAATCAAGCGCTGAATATGCATTTCAGCACTTCATTAGTAAACTTCGAAATGGCCATTTGCATGGCTATTTGGAAGTTTGGGGCACGTGTAGATGTAGCCTGTGCTTGCAAGGGTCGGGTGGAGAACTGCCTTACAGGCACCCAGCAAGTGGGGTGAGATTGTCCCAGGCCACTGGGTGGGGGCTGGAGCCGGTTGGTTGTATTCTTGACAGGAAACCACCTAGGAGCTGAACCCGGCCCTTCTGGCAGGCACCTGGCATTTATAGAAGGGTTACACAAGTCCTATCGCCATTTACAAGATTCCTCCCCATTGATTTCTGCTCCCGTCTGGAATGAATGGATCACAATAGATCAGCGGAGAGAGACATTTGTCACCTGTTCCTCTCTCTGCCTGGTGGAGAGACTGAGCTGGTCCATTCATGCTTGTGATGCTGTCTGCAGACGGACCCCAGCTGACCTAAAGGCCCAGATACCAAGGCCGCTGTGGTCATTTAGTCTGGCTGCTGTACAGAAGAGCCCACAAGTAACTCCTGCAGCTGATCTTTTGGAGGAACGACCAGTCTTGATTTAAAACCCTGCAGTGATAGAGATGGCCCCATGTCCCTTGGTGAGATAGTCCAGTGGTTAAGGACATATCTCCAGTCTGACTCTGCTCACTGAAGCAGGGAGAAATAGAAGCTGGTGCCATTCTCCTGGGGCCATTTCATTATTATTCAGAGGCTACGTCTACACGTGCACCCAACTTCGAAATAGCTTATTTCGATGTTGCGACATCGAAATAGGCTATTTCGATGAATAACGTCTACACGTCCTCCAGGGCTGGCAACGTCGATGTTCAACTTCGACGTTGCTCAGCCCAACATCGAAATAGGCACAGCGAGGGAACGTCTACACGCCAAAGTAGCACACATCGAAATAAGGGAGCCAGGCACAGCTGCAGACAGGGTCACGGGGCGGACTCAACAGCAAGTCGCTCCCTTAAAGGGCCCCTCCCAGACACACTTTCATTAAACAGTGCAAGATACACAGAGCCAACAACTAGTTGCAGACCCTCTATATGCAGCACGGACCCCCAGCTGCAGCAGCAGCAGCCAGAAGCCCTGGGCTAAGGGCTGCTGCCCACGGTGACCACAGAGCCCCGCAAGGGCTGGAGAGAGAGTATCTCTCAACCCCCCAGCTGATGGCCGCCATGGAGGACCCCGCTATTTCGATGTTGCGGGACGTGGATCGTCTACACGTCCCTACTTCGATGTTGAACGTCGAAGTAGGGCGCTATTCCCATCCCCTCATGGGGTTAGCGACTTCAACGTCTCGCCGCCTAACGTCGATTTCAACTTCGAAATAGCGCCCAACACGTGTAGACGTGACGGGCGCTATTTCGAAGTTACTGCCGCTACTTCGAAGTAGCGTGCACGTGTAGACGCAGCCAGAGTGTGCTATTCCCTGCCTGGTCTGTGAGCCCAGGGCCTGTCCCTGGAAGGATGTTTACATCTGAGAAACTAACTGTGGGAACATAAGTCCTTGGGGGGTGTTAGCAGATCTTGCCTCAACCCAGAAATGCTGCTTCTGTTGAGACCCTGCAGGGAACCTCACTCACTAGCATTGCATGATGGGCAGCAAATGCTGCCAGGATCACCAAGGGAAATGTATCTGTGAAGTTCAGAGACTGGGGACTTTTCAGAGACAGGCCTAAGAAGGCAAAACTGGGCCATCAGCTAAGCAGGCTGAAGCCATACAGCCAGCTTGAAGAACAACTAATGGTCCATATTAGGGAAGATATCTCCAGCCAGACAGATTTTATTCTTATAGTGGTTCCAGAAGTGGTCCTGAGCGTCGGCTGTTAGCTTGATTCTGGCCTTTTTTCAACTCAAATCAAATCCCTAGCCCTGATTTGTGCTGCTCTTAGCACAGTCAGGTCCCTTGCCGTCAATGGACTTCTATTGTCTCCAGTTACCTTTTTTATTGTTACCAGTTACTGGCTCAAGCCAGTGCATACTGTAAGAAATCCCATCATACCCTAGGCACAGCGCTCACCCCAGAGCTCAGGAAGCCAGGAGAGGGGGAGGAGAAAAACTGAACCGTACGTTGCTCGGCCTTGTCCTCTTAACAATCATCATGGGCCCTTTTGTATCCCCTGCATAGCAACAACACCCTGGAGCTGGCAGTTCTAAGGTAGCAGTGTACTTGCAGATTTCCAGGCAACCAGGACAATCTGGGGTATCTTCTGTCTTCTGACCGTGCCTCCTTCAGCCAGATGAGGAAGGGAGAGGAAGGACAGTGGCAGCCCTCTGTTGTCAGGCAGGTACTGCATTTCCCTAATGAAGCGGCTGATTTCCCTGCCATTTCCTTCCTCCTCCTTGGATGCAGATTGTACTGACTGTGCTTAGTTTTCACTTTAATGGTTTGCAAGTATTTTGCATCTGTGAGGTAAGAAGAGAAGGAGCTGGTTAGTTCCTAGGTCTAGGATTTGCTCCAAGGGGTGGAAATGTGCTCCTTTCAGATCCCCAGGATGGGTGAAGTCACTCGTGTGTGTAAGGGTCTGTGGGATATGGGTCATCATCTGAAATGCAGACACCCCCCCACACCCATCCTAGTGTAACCCAGAGGCACTGAGACCACCATGACAAGGAAGAGCATAGTCTGCTGTATGGCCTGAACTGGGACGCTGCTGGCTTTTAGCTCCTGCTGTAGAGGTGCAGGGCTTTAGTGAGTGAGGTCACAAATTCAGTCCCTTCTGTGGCCAACCAGGGTCCATTGGTCTTACACTAGGCATTCTCAAGGACAATCAGCTGGGAGCCTCACAGTCCTAGGGGCTGTGGGGGTTTCACTCAGTGGCTGCTCAAAGGCAGCCACCCAGGATGACTTATGAATCAGCACAGAGGAGGCCCCCCAGTATAGAAAGGATGTGGGTACACTGGAGAGGGTTCAGCAGCGGCCAATGAAAATGATTAAGGGGCTGGAGCACATGACCTGTGAGGAAAGGTTGAGAGATCTGGGCTTCTTTAGTTTGCAGGAGAGAAGAATGAGGGGTGATTTAATAGCAGCCTTGAACTTCCTGAAAGGGGGCTGTAAAGGGGATGGAGAGAGACTGTTCTCAGCAGTGACAGATGACAGAACAAGGAGCAATGGTCTGAAGTTACAGAGGGGAAGGTGTAGGTTGGGTATTAGGAAAAACTATTTCACCAGGAGTGTTGTGAAGCACTGGAATGCATTACCGAGACAGGTTTGACGTAGTCATGGCTCAGATGATTTAGATGGGGTTGATCCTGCTTTAGGCAGGGGCCCAGACTCAATGACCTCCTGAGATCCCTTCCAGCCCTAGGATTCTATGATGCTGTGATGTAATCCCACCATCACACAGATTCCACATTGTGCCTTTAGTGATGGAAGCCTCAGACAGGGAGTGGGCTTGGAAGTTCCTGCAGGTGAGATAGGAATAGTTGTAATTGCTTATGTACACCCCCACGCAGCCTGGGCCATTAGCCCCCCACAATGGTTACCCTGTATCCATTCCCTGCTCCTCTCTGAGGTCACTATGTCCAAGTCTCAGTCCAGGCCTCCCCTTCCTGCTCCCAACATTACTTCCTGCTGTCTGGATCCTCCCATGCTGTCCATATGCAGAGACACACCTGCCCCTTGTACCGCGATCAGAGACTGACCATTACTCTCAGGCTTGGGCACCTGTTATGTGCACCCAGGCACGTGCAGATGTGCGCCACCAATAGAAACACACGCTGCCAGCTGTGGGTGGCTTTGGACGTTCTGCTAATCAGCTGGGCGGCACCTGGATCTCTCCTGGGTGGCTGCCCAAGTGCTCAACTTCCAGGGCACACTGGTATTGAATTGTATTCCACCCGGAAGCGTGGCATTGGCATGTGTGGTAAGGCAAAGAACATTGCAAGCTTTGCTGAGCAGAAGGGCGTCCACCTACCATGTCCTTCTTTCACCTCCCAGTCCAGGAGGTGCTAGGCCTTCTGCCCAGTCTGAGGTGCAGCCCTGAGATGCTTGTCCTATTTTAATTGTTCTGGATGGTCCCAGGCAGGGTGAGACTTTGCAGAACTAATTCCACCAGTAAGCTCAGGCTAAGTGTAGGACAGGCTGATGACCTCCATCTGTGCTGCCAGGGGAAGAGCAGCCAGGATTTGTGAAATAGGTTTGCTCAGTAATAAAACCCAAGGAGCCAGAAGAAATACTTTGCCTACTGATAACAAAGCCCTCTGCTGCCCTCCTTGCAGCAGCTGCCCTGATCCCATGACAGCTCCATGTCCAGCAAAGCACTGAGAGACAAACACAGCTCTGTATCAGCAACCCTTTGGTGTGCCCAAAGAACTGATTCAAGAGGAGCGGGACTGGAGGCAGCATCTCAGCAGTGACAGAAACCAGAAGGCTTCTCTGAGTCATCCATTACCCTAAGCCTGGAAAGGTCACCTCTGTTACTGATCTCTCTAGAGCTCTGGCTTCTTTCCTTCTCTTGCACTCACTTGTATCTACAGCTTTGAGTTCCAACACTCTCTCTGTGCCCCAGCCAGGATAAAGACCTGCTGGGATCTAATGGATAATATCCTGGGTTCCGTACAGGTTGGTGGCTGCTTACAAGGTAGTAAACATTTTGGCCTGCCAGCTGAGCTGGGGGTACATTGCCCAGGGTGGCACAGATCCCAGAGCTAGCTCTAGTTCTGCCATTACCACAACAGTCAGAATCTCACTTGCCTTCTCTTTCTCAGGACAGAAAATCCCTGTCATTCACTTTAGTTGCTCTCATTTCTCTTACAGGTGCAGATCAAGGGATTGGTTATAACCCATAAAGCTGGGATCTTTGAAGGGGCCTTAAGCTAGTTAGGCACACAACATTTTAGGTGCCTAACTCACTTCAGTGTCTTTGAAAACTCTCTCTCTAAAGCCCAAATCTGTCTGAGACTGTCCAACCTAGTCACTTTTGTTCCCTCTGCTTTGCTTTCATAACTTCCCACAGGCAGACTCAAACCTGGGCCCTCTGGAGCTTAATGAGGGGCCTCTACAGGAGGGGTCAGCAACCCCCCAGCACAGGTGCCGGGAAGGGCACATGAGCAGATTTTCATTAACACTCGAGGGTGGATCACATTTCTGCCCCTCCTCCCCCATGCAACTGGGAGCTTGCTCAAAGCCTGTGGGTTAACAAAAGACTGGCTGACACAACCAACCACCACCTCACCGGTAAAGTTCTGCATCTTTATTGATTTATTAATGAAGGACTATTAGTGACTTTAGAAAGTCTCCCCGGCACTCAGACCGTAGGTAGAGGTCAAAAACTCAAATTCCAGCACTCTGCCTCGGAACGGTTGCTGGCCCCTGCTCAATAGTCTGAGCTAAATGCCAGCTGGCTCTCAGCTAAGGCTGCCCAGGAGAGACATTCTTTCTCTGGGTAAGTGGTCTAGGTGCCACTACGTGGGTCTGTGGCTCATACCACTAGGTGTATGGGTTACACTTTGGCAGCTAATATCTGCTGAAGGCTACCCATTCTCATGGGGTGCTGGGAATTGTTCAACGCCCCCCCCACCCCCCCGGCACTGAGCCTGGTTTCTTGGCCTTGTTCTCTGCTACAATGCACTAAAAAGGGCCCAGGCAAGGCAGCAGGTTTGCTGACCCTGCAGGGAAGAAGGAATCATTAGCTGGAACAGTGTTCAGCACATTCGCTGTACAGCACCGTCACTGCTTGGGTATCTTTATCTGCAAATGAGGCAGCAGGAGGCCTTTTCTGAAGTCTTAATATGACACCTTAGCTGTGTCTACACGTGCACGCTACTTCGAAGTAGCGGCACTAACTTCGAAATAGCGCCCGTCGCGGCTACACGCGTCGGGCGCTATTTCGAAGTTAACTTCGACGTTAGGCAGCGAGACGTCGAAGTCGCTAACCTCATGAGGGGATCGGAATAGCGCCCTACTTCGACGTTCAACGTCGAAGTAGGGACCGTGTAGATGATCCGCGTCCCGCAACATCGAAATTGCTGGGTCCTCCATGGCGGCCATCAGCTGGGGGGTTGAGAGATGCTCTCTCTCCAGCCCCTGCGGGGCTCTATGGTCACCGTGGGCAGCAGCCCTTAGCCCAGGGCTTCTGGCTGCTGCTGCGGCAGCTGGGGATCCATGCTGCAGGCACAGGGTCTGCAACCAGTTGTCAGCTCTGTGTATCTTGTGTTGTTTAGTGCAACTGTGTCTGGGAGGGGCCCTTTAAGGGAGCGGCTTGCTGTTGAGTCCGCCCTGTGACCCTGTCTGCAGCTGTGCCTGGCACCCTTATTTCGATGTGTGCTACTTTGGCGTGTAGACGTACCCTCGCAGCGCCTATTTCGATGTGGTGCCGCGCAACGTCGAAGTTGAACGTCGACGTTGCCAGCCGTGGAGGACGTGTAGACGTTATTCATCGAAATAGCCTATTTCGATGTTGCTACATCGAAATAAGCTATTTCGATGTTGGCTTCACGTGTAGACGTAGCCCTTGACGGCAGGGAATGAGAATGGGCTTTGGCCAGACTCTGAACAACCCAGGTACATCAGCTAATTGGACTCTAGGCCCACAGAGTATCAGTCCCCAACCTCACCATAGCTTTCCTCACCATCTGTCCCAGGACAATTATGGTTTCACATCAAACCAATTGGCAACAGCGCATGGAATAGAATGTGCCTATAATCACAGGTTGAAAGGAACTTGAATGCGGGAAGCATATTAAAGCCACAACAGCTTCACTTAGGATGTAGTCAGAGCTCAAATTCGGTTGTAATAAGTATGTAAATGAAGCTGCATTATTCATAAGATTACTCTTTGCTGTTGAATCCCAATAGCTGGTCAGCTCCTTTGATATGCATGAGCCAGAGGAAAGAGCACGCTGAGCTGCAAGCACAGAAGGATGTTGCACTGGGTTTGGTTTGCTCATCATCTTTTTTTTTAAACCTGGGCATGTGAATATTTGAGTAACTGAATTTTATTCTGAAGCCCCAGTAGCAGCTTTGGCAGCTGGGTCCTCCGTTTACGTGTCTGCGCCAGACTGGCAGCTTCTTTGTTTTGGTCGTGGGCACAGTTGGCGGGAAGAGGAGGAAAGGGGTGCTTCTCCCTAAATGGCAAGCCTCAGGCATGCATAGAGTTTTCCCCTGCAAGCACCCGCCATTGGCCTGAATGAAGTACCCTGCCCCCAAACACAGAAGTCAAAGTCTACCTCTGCTTCTGTCCTTCAGCAAGTTAAAGACAAACTCTAAGGCCTGATCCATCTCACTGCACAAGACTCCAAGCCAATTCTGCAGCTGGATCCTGAAGCTGCATCTTCTTCTTCTGTGCAGTGGCCTGGGGAGTGTACAACTGGAACCAGTCCAATGGGTGGGGAGCTGGAAGTACCCCATACACAGCAGTAGTGATGGTCAAACAAAGTTCCCATGCCAGGTCTGTGTGCACTGAAAAGAACGTTCGGGGAGAGGAGAGAATTTACGAGAACTCATGAAGTAACAAAGAAATAACAAAAAACTGCATCCTTCTGAAAGAGCTGGAGTTCAACTGGCCCAGGGGCTTTATTGCTGTAATGAATCAAATGGCAACAGGTCAGCTTTTAAAGGAAGGATTCTGTGTAGATGGGTACCTTGAGGTGTACAGAACTGTAGGTGGAGATGTTTATATCATGGTCTAAGAGCAGAGCAGCTTCTAGATAAAATGCATCAGCTTCTGAAGCACTCACAAGGCCTAGGGTTTTCATTAAATTATAAAGTCAGGAATAGAAATTGGAGTGCACTCTCCTTGTTTTTATCTCTGTGACATTCGGCAGGGCTAGATAATGCAATTGACAAGCTGCAGACGTGTAAAAGTGCTCGGATGCTAGTTATTTCTCTGCCTTTGCAGTGCCTCAGAGGCAGTCCGTAGGAAGCACAGAATTTTGCTTTTATATACCACACTATTCCATTTATATTCATTACCCATACCGGATCAGAAGGGAGAAAACCCTATGGCCACCGATGACAAAACTCTCTGGGTTTAGCAGCGTGCCGTAAGGCAGGTTAGTTTAACAGCATCCTGTCATAGTTTTTCTAACGTGTTGCTATCATTACAGGCAGCACCACGCTCTCAGGTGTAGGTTTCAGCATCTCTCCTTTAACTCCTCATAGGGCATTGGGCCAGAACTTCAGCTAGCACAATTCAGTGTGGCACCTTTGAAGTCAACGCAGCTCTGCTGATTTACACCAGCCCAGGAGCTGGCCCACTGTGTTCCCCTGGCCCCACATTTGGTTTACCCTAAAATTTACAGGTGAGTCTCCACCCACAGGCCACAGTCAGAGGCGTATTTCCCTAAAACAGAGCTGTTCACATGTGGGGTGGGGTTCAGGGCCATTTCAAGTCACCCAGTCTGGTGGGAATGGTGGTCTAGATTCTAAATACAGCCGCTCTTCTGCAGAAAACATAAGAACAGCCTTAATGGGTCAGACCAAAGGTCCATCTAGCCCAGCGTCCCGTCTTCCTATGGTGGCCAATGCCCAATGCCCCAGAGGGAGTGAACTGAACAAGCAATCACCAAAGTGACCCCTCTCCTGTCATCCGTTTCCAGCCTCTGACAAACGGAGACTAGGGACACCGTTCCCACCCAGCCTGGCCAATAGCCATTGATAGACCCAAGCTCCATGAATTCATCTAGTTCTTTTTGGAGCCCTGTTAAACTCATGGCCTTCCCAACATCCTCTGGGAAGGAGATCCACAGGCTGACCCTGCACTGCATGAAGAAAAATTTACTTTTGTTTGTTTTAAACCTGCTATCCCTTAATGTCATTTATGTGACATTCGTATCCCTAGTTCTTCTGTTATGGGAACACATAAATTACTTTTTCTTCTTCACTTTTTCCACACCAGTCAGGATTTTATAGACCTCTATCAGATCCCCCCTTAGTCTCTTCTTTTCTAAGAGGAAAAGTCCCCATCTTTTTAACCTCCCTTCATATGTCACCTGTTCCAAAGCCCAAATCACTTTTGTTTCCCTTTTCCGAACCTTTTCCAATGCCAATATATCCCCCAGTCCCATAACAGTGCATTGCACAAGGGGCCAGGAGGTCAGTCCTGTTCCCATTGAAGTAAATGGGAAACTCCCCTTGATTTTCAGTGAGGCCAGGATTCACACACACACACACACCTCCCCCTGGTGTGCACATAAGGGCATATGTGGGCATATGTTCATCTTCCTCCAGTTTATCTGATGGAAAACCCCAGAGTCAGGGTTCCAGCTTCAGCCCTCTGCTCTGCTCTGCCCTGTATCTTCTGGTCATGTCGCAGTGCCATTCTGCAGCAGAAGGAAAAGCAGATTACCCATTCATCTCTTTTTCCCAGCAATATGGCGATCAACATTGATAATGACGAACAAACATGTGCTTCGGTCCTCACTCTCCCCAACCCCCACACCTTGGTCCCCTTCCTCCTGCACAAGTATCTGCCCCTGGGGGATCCTGGAGCCTGGCTGACATCAGTAAGTTAATTTCTTCAGGCATATGTTCTTACCCCTTGACCACACTGATTAATGAAATGAAGTGGTGGAGGATCTGCTGGGAGGTGACAATGGGAAGGAGCGGAGGTCACATGCCCAGTCCCCAGATGCTGGGAAGCAGGGAAAGAGGCCAACAGTCAGAGCGGGAAGGGAGGAGGCGGGATCATCAGAGCCAGCCTGGAATGCTCAGCGCAGTAGCTGCGCAATCCTGACCCAAGTGGTCTCAGACGACACAGCTTGCCTGGGAAGCTGCCCAGTGCAGTGTAGTGGCTGCATTCTTCCAGCTAGCTGCTGTGCTGCATCAGGCTGAGTCCCAGGAGACTCTGTTAGCAGATCCACATGCCAGGGGCACTGGAGACAGCACAGCTGCCAGCTGTGGGCGCTCTGCTAATCAGATGGGCAGCACCTGACTCTCTCCTAGCCAGTTGTCTAAGTGCTCAGCTCTCAGGAAGCACTGCCCCAGACCTTGTATTTTCAGGACAAAAAAGTGAGATCTGCAATGTCTGCATTTCCAAATTAATAGAAATAAAGGGACAGATCCCCTAGTGGTTTGAACAAGAGTCACTCCCTTTATTCCCATGGCACAGAGCTAATTTGCACCAGTTCAGGATGTGGCTCTAACAGTGTGTTCATATTTAAAAAGGATAAAGGTGGCAGGGGGAGGTGGGGGTGGAAATCAGTGCCTAAGAAATGGGAAAAGAGAAAAATGGCAGGGACAGAAATATTATTTTCAAGCTTCCAAGAGGGAGCTATAGCAATGCAAAGAGTAAGTGGGTAACAAGTAACAGGTCTGAAGAGAAAATGAGATAGTGTCGGTGTGAAGGCCATTGTGTTTCCTCGCGGTCAGATGATAGCATCTGATTAAAAAACTGGTGAACGTACTTTATAGCGGTAGACTCCAGGAGTTCAATCTGTTTCATTTAATAAAGAGACAGTTCCATTTGTTACTTACTCACAGGCTATAAGTAGCTATATAAGGAATAAAAACTTGATAATGGGCTCTTCAGTCTAGCAGACAAAAGTATAACAAGCTCCAAAGGGTGAAGCTGAAGCAAGTCAAATTCAAACTAGAAATGAAGTGCAAATGTCCACCAGTGATGACTGGCACCAATGGAACAATTTCCCCACGGCTGTGGGGAATTCTCCTTCCCTAGCCATTCTTACGTCAAGATTGAACTGCAGATCCTTTAGAAAAATATCCCAGCCAGAATTATTTCCAGGAAGTCCTCTGTTCCACAGGATATCAGATGAGGTGTCTGTTGGGCTCTTGGAATTTTGGAGCTACACATTGTAGCTCAATTTCAGGGCTCTTACATCAGGCAAATAATGTTATTGCATAAAGATTAAAAGGCCACCTTTCCAGCGGTGTTTAGAAAGCTGATCTAATGCCCAGTAGAGTCAGTTGGAGCTTTTTCTTTGGGGTTAATGGGAATTGGGTTGTGCCATAAATTTACTCTTAGGGCACTAAGCTTAAATTTGAGAAACTTGACTACAATTTTCTGTTCTGCCAATCTTTCTGTGGGGTCTGGGGCAAGCCTACAAGCTATCTCTTGGGGCTTCAGTTTCTTGCCTGTAATATGGGAACAATCACACTGACCTGCTGTACATGGGTGTGGTGGGGAGCAGTTAAGTGCCTAAAATCACCAGGCACCATAACGTACATATTCAGTGTGCCAGAGCAATCTGGTGCTTGCAGGTGCTTAGATACCGAGGTTGAGTGGGTGAATGAGTTGGAGGTTTTGTGGGCACAACAGTCCCACACTCACTTGTTCAAATGTGACGCCTGCAACCACCTCTACAGATCCAGCCTGAACTCTCTCCTATGACTATCACAGCTGTCTTTCTGATGACAAAGCCTGGGCAACCCTGGTCTGTGACCTGTCACTGGGTTCTGTCCCTGTGTTTCCTGTCACTGTTGCAAATCTTGCCCTGCCAGCCTCAGCCAACAGGCTCTGAAGGGCCTCTTTGAGAAGTAGGTTGTACTGAGAGCAGGTGTGTGACTGTCTCCAGGTAGCAGAATTCTTCTTCCTGTATGTGCTCCGGGAACATGGTGCTGAACAAAATCAATGTGGTTTTCATTTAGGGGTTGAGTCATCATCCCATGGTAAATCCCATCAACATCCAAGTGCCCTTCCTTCTAAATCTGCTGCCTGGACTCAGACTTAATTCCAGCAGCTGAGAAAATCTATGTTTATTCCCTTTGGAAATGTCACCTTAACATTATGCTTTAAGTGACAATGAATTACATGTTTTATTTAAAAGTGGAAACAAGGAACAATTTAATTCCCTGCTAGCTAGTGGAGCATTTCCCCTCTCAGGCAGCCAATTAAATATTTAATCAACACAATAGCCAGTTAAGTATTGTATGTGGGCATAAATACAACCCAATACATTTCCACGCAACATTAAACCAACCCTTGTAGCCAACTTGTCTTCACTGCCTCAGACCCTGCAACTAGGTCACTGCATCCTATGAAAGTAGTGTTTTTCCTTTGCATGAAGTAAACAACATCATTTATTTCCATTTTGTCCCAATCAATGAAATTAACCATGGAGCAGAACTGGCCAAAGCAGGTGCATCAATTCATGGATTAGATGAAAACTGCTTCTTTTCCCTTCCGGGAGTATGTGAGAGCAGACAGCAAATTTTTTTGATTTTTACATGACTTGAAGGAGTTTCAACCTGAATTAGGCCCCCAGTGTGGAAGGCATCAGACCAGAAAGTATTCTCCGCCCCCAAGAGCTTGCAATTTGAAGAGACAAGATAGGAAAAATGTGAGAGAAAATCATTTCCATTATTCCCATTTTAAGAACAAAGGACTGAGCCAGAGAAAGATAAAAGGCTAAAATGTCAAAGGTATGTAGGCACCTCAGTGTACAATTAGGACCCTAAAGCACTGAAGGTAGTCACCAGTGGTCCTTCTAATTTTTTCCATCGTGGGAGGAATAAATTTTCTGTACACTAAGGCATGTGTGGATGGGCAGTGCCAGTACAAACACACACTGCTGGTTTTGTGTGGCTGTGGACACTCTGCTAATCAGCTGGGCAGCACCTGAATCTCCCCACTCAGCTTACAGGGAACACTGGTTGTCACCTAATTCTTATGGAAGTGAGGTACTTAATGAAATTAGGCACGTTTGAAAATCCTATAGTGACCTGTACAGAGGATGCAGCAAATTGCAGGGTAGGGGCAGACTGTGAGCTGCATTAGGCAGGGCCTGTCTCTTACAATGCTCTGTCTAGTGACACGTACAACAGGACCCTATTGTTCTCAGCTCCTGTAGCTGCTCCTCTAATAACAACAACAGCAAAGAAAAGCACTTCTGTCTTCTTTGCTGTGCAGCGCGGGGTTTTGTTGATTAACACTTAACGTAAGGAAGGCAGAGGGAGACGAGGGACGCACAGCGGTATCGCGTTTCTCACTCCACTTTGGCTGTTAGGTTCCCTGGCACTTCATTTCCATCCCTCCTGATGATGGAGAGGATTTGCATTTCCTTTTGGGTTAGCAGTGATGGCGGCTGTTCATTTTGCAGCAGGAGCTGCTTTCAGAGCCTGCTTCATCGTCCCAGTTGCCATTGAAATGTCACCCACTAGGGCAGACGAGGGGAAGCTAAATGGAAAACCCGGTGACGATCCACTGACTTCAGTACAGTAAACCCTCGCTATAGCGGGCCCCGTTTTACCGGACATCGGTAATAATGGGTGTCCGCTGGCCTCCCCCCCAAAGAAAGTGGCATACAGCGCTGTCCTCTACCGTATTGTACATGGCGACTCAGCAGATACTGTAAATGAGCCCGCCACAGCCGCAAGGTCTCTGGCCGCAGCTGGAGCCACTGTGGCCGTGGGGTCCCCGGCCGTGGCTGGAGCTGCGGCAGCTGCAGTGTCCCCGGTTGCGGCTTGGAGAGCTGCCGCCGCTGTGTCCCCCGCCCACAGCTGAGTTCCGTGGTGGTGATCCCACCTGTGCGCGGGGCCGGGGGGGACGCAGCGGCAGCGGCAGCGGCAGCGGCAGCGGCAGCTCAGAGTGCGGGCAGCTGGGAGCCAGAGGAGCAAACCCTCCAGTATGATGGACTTTCAGGTTTAACGGACCCCCGTCTCCCCGCATTAGTCCGTTATAGCAAAGGTTTACCGCCCCGACGCAGCTGCAGTGTCAGTTTTGACCAGTGAAAGCTCGTGCACATCAGACGGAATGATCTGAACCGCTCAGACCCATCGCTGGGTCTCTACATTTTCTGTAACTGCTCAGGCAACAGAACTGGGCACCAGCACTCGCAGCTAGATGGGAACGTCTGCTCATGATACAGCAGCAATATTATCCTCTGTACCGAGTGCAGGCTAGAAAGTAACTATGATGTAAAGGCATTATTTAAATCAATGGGACCGCCTCTCCTGGAGTATTGCGTTCAATTCTGATCTCCCACGGCTGACAACTGATGTAGCAGAAATAGGGTGAAATGGAAACCAAACAGAGAGGCAACTGAAATACCCAGAGGCACCGAGACCGCATCTGGGGTGAGTGAAGTCTCTGCTCTACAGCCTCAGCTGAGACCTAGTTGGCCTTTAGCTCAGGTGGTAGAGTGCAGGGCTTTAGACCCTGTGCTTGCAGATTCTCTCCCTGGTGTTGGCAACCGGAGACCATGCTTAACTTTGAAGTAAATCATATTTAAGCACATGCTCAATGGGCCTTAAACATATGCTTGAAGCTAGCCACTAAGCTGAAACTCCCTTCCTGAATAAGGCCTCAAGACCCTGCCACAATCCACCCTTGGACAGGGTCCTCCAAACTGTCTACCTATTGGAGAGCGGGGAGTGGGCAGGCATAGCCTGCCCACGACTAAAACGCCCCTCTCACAGTGAGGGGGGACCTACTAAAAGCAACCTGTCCCAAATGAATTCGCGGGACAACGAAGGAAAAAAAACAGGGGTGGGAGTGAGGGTCAGAGGTTTAAAATAAGGGAGCCGGAAGGGGACACTGAGCAGAGGACCCTGGACAGTGCCCACTGCTCCTTGAAGGTGTCCAGGGAGTTGGTGGACGCCGCCCAGAGGAACTCTGCTCGGATTTGTGACCGAAGGGAGGAACGGAAGTAGGCCCCACAGTCGCAGGTCGCCCCCTCTGCCAGCCTCCTCTTCCTGTTTTTGTAGATGGCCATGGCCAGGAGGAGGCTGATGAGGAGGTCCTGCGACTTTGTGGGGCTGCGGATCGGGTGTGACAAGATGAGGAGGTGTGGGGAGAAGTGCAGCCAGAACCTCAGGAGGAGGTTCTGGAGGAGCCGGAAGAGGGGCTGCAGCCTGGCACACTCGATGTAGATGTGCGCTAGGTTTTCCCTCATGCCGCAGAAGGTGCAGGTGTCTGGGATAGGAGTGAACCGCGCCAGGTACACGCCCGTGCTCACGGCTTCATGGAGGATTCTCCAGCTGATGTCCCTGGCAGGTCGCGGAACCAAGGTGGAATAAAGGCTGGCCCACCGGCGCTCCCCACCCTCTGACGGTGGTAAGAGGTCCCGCCGTTTGTGGTCGGGGCGGGACATGAGGGTGGGGAAGTGGAGTGTGTGAAGCACGAGCACGTACAGAAGATATCTGGGCACAGTTCGGAAGGGGACCGGCTGCAAGGAATGCAGCCGGCTGGGATGGTGAGGGGGAGGAGGGCAGGCAGGATCACGAAGCCGGGGGCCCACAGAGAGGTCCGGAGGGCCAGGAGTGAGAGGGGGGCAGGGCGCACCCTTTTGCAGGACCCAACCATGGTAGATATGAGCAGTGGGCGGCAGGGCAGCCTTCACCTCCTCGAGTATGCGTCGGGGGCAGCGTAGGGTGGAGAGCCCCGTGCGCTGGGCGAGCGCCAGGGCCTCCATCCAGTCCCCCCAGTCGTAGTCCAGGAGGTCTCTGACCCTGGTGATTCCACCGAGGACCAGCCTCCGGAGCATCGCGGGAGACTCCGCCACCTGCACATGAAGGTGGGGGTTGTGTAGCAGGGGCTCCGCGAGGAGGTCTTCCCCTGCGGTGGCCCCTAAGGACCTGGAGGCTGCAAGCAGCCGCCAAGTGCGGAGGAAGTCCTGGTAGAAGGCTGGCAGCTCTGAGAGGCCTCGCGGACAGTCTCTCCAGGATAAGTAAAGGAGCTGCTGGTCGTATCAGACCCCTCGGTAATGGCGGAGGAAAGTGTGAGCCAGCGTACTCCATGCCGGACTATCTGCACTGTTGGTGTTGAGGAGTCCCTGCAGGGCCCAGAGGTGGAAGACATGGATCTGAGTGCGCATGCAAGTCAGGCCCTGTCCCCCCTCCTCCAGGGGAAGATGGAGTACCCCTGCAGGGACCCAGTGCAGTCCTGGCCGGAAGAACTTCAGGATTAACCTCTGAAGCTGGTCCAGGAACTTTGGGGGTGGGACCAGGGAGCTGAGGTGGTGCCAGAGCATGGACAGGACTAGTTGGTTCAGCACCAGTGCTCTCCCTCATAGGGAGAGACACTGGAGCAGCCCCGTCCACCTCCGCAACCGCTCAGCGACCCTGCTCTCTAAACCCTGCCAGTGTTCCGGCAGAGAGGGATGCATGGCAGATAGAAAGACACCCAGATAGGACAGTGGGCCCACGCTCCACCGGATGGCCTGAAGTGCAGGTGGGAGGCGGCTCGTCTGCCATCCAGTTCCGACCACCACGCCAGAGCTCTTGACCCAGTGACCCGGGTGGAGGAGGCTGCCGAGTAGACAGCTTGGCAAGCCTCCAGCCGCACCAGGTCTCCCGGGTCCTGAACCACAAGGAGCACGTCCTCGGCATATGCCGACAGGACCAGCCGCAGCCTCAGCTCTCGAAGCACCAATCCCGTCAACCTTCGAGGAAGGAGACAGAGGAAGGGCTCGATGGCCAGAGTGTAGAGCTGTCCTGAGAGTGGGCAGCCTTGTCGTACTCCCCGTCCAAAGCTGACCAGAGCAGTCAGGGTCCAGTTGAGCTTAACCATGCGCTCCGAGGCAGCGTACAGCACCCGGAGAAACCCATCCAAACTGTCTAGAGTGGCTTTCCCATACAACCAATCAGAAAGGGGCTTCAGGGAGCAGCCAGTCAAGGCCCAGCAGGCTAATATAAGCAGAGCTGCAGGGTCCGAGTGGAATCAGGTCTTTGCTGGAGCTGGAGAACTGTAGATCTTGTGTCTGGTTGGCTGAGGGAGCTACAGGACCCCAGACAGAGCAGTACTGGCAGAGGCTGAGGGAACATGAAGAAGCTCTTGGCTGGCTGCTGAGTCTCAACCAGAACAAAGCCCCAAGGCAGAAGCGAAGAATGAGCTGGAGTCATAGGGAAGTGGCCCAGGGAATTACATCAGCTTAGTGAAGGGGACACTGCAGACAGCTGAAATCTTTAGGGTTCATGGAGTGGGATGCAGAGTACAGAACAGGCTCAGGTATCCCCTCCCCCACTGATACACCCCCCCACACCCCCCTAATGGGGACTGAAATCTTTTAGTGACCCAGCTGTAGAGTTGGGTACAGAAAATGTAGATGCACATGTCCTAGAACTGGAAGGGACCGCCAAAGTTCATCAAGTCCGGTCTCCTGCCCTCTTGGCAGGACCAAGCACCATCCCTGACAATTTTTTTCTCTTTATTTATTTACCCCAAACCCCTGGGCCTCCTCAAGGATTGAGCTCCCAATCCTGGGTTTAGCTGCCTAATGCTAATGCTGAGCTAGAAACATGAAGAGTCTGTGGGGTGGGAGCCCTGGGTAACATGGCCACACAGCAGGACCAGGAGTGCTTGAAAAACAGACAATTTAAAGTAGCTCAGACCAAGGAGCTGTGGTCTGAGCCTTCACTCCCCTGCTAAGCCTAACAGCTCAGATGTACCCTACCAAATGCATGGCACCACTTCCCACAAATCATTGGTCTGCCGTTCCTGCACACAGAAGCAGGGACAAGTTCTGCTGACAAAAAAGAACTAGATAAATTCATGGAGGTTCAGTCCCTCAATGGACATTAGCCAGGATAGGTCAGAACTGTGTCCGTAGCCTGTTTGTCAGAGGCGGCAGATGGATGTCAGGAGAAGGATCACTGTGGTGATTGCCTGTTCTGTTCACTTCCTCTGAGGCATCAGGCAGGGGCCTCTGTCGAAGACAGGCTACTGGGCCAGATACTGGGCCAGACGGACCTTTGGTCTGACCCATTGTGGCCATACTTATGCAACAGCATTTACTCTGGGCAGCTTGGCATGCATCTTGTGGGTGTAGTGGGGTCATGTGCCCCACTACTGCAAGGAAAAGGTCAAGGCAGGCCAAAGGAAGCCTGCACAGCACTCCCAGCCCATGCATGAAGGGCTCCTCTGGGGAGCCAATCAGCAAGCAGCTTGCTGGAGCAGCCCTGCATATAAGGATCTGCTCCAGCAGAGCTGGGTTGGTTTAGATCCTAACCAGGGAAGGTGCAGGATCAGTTCCCAATAAGAGCAAGCGCCTCAGGAAAGCAGAACTGGGCAGGCTGAGGGGAGGTAGGGAGAGGCTCCAGCCTGATGCCCGCCAGGCTGCATGCCCCAACAGACAGACTCAGAAGGTGCCAGGGGTCACAGAGGAAGGGGCCCAGGGACTGAGAGGTGGTCAAGGGGACTAGAAGGAGGGAAGGACAGTGTGTTGTCAGAGAGTCCCTGGGCTGGAACTAAGAGTAGTGGGGGGGCCTGAGTCCCTTCCTTCCCCGCTTCTATCTCACCCAGCCCCTCCAGCTCTGGGCATGGCAGGCTGTGGCTTTCCCTTGAGGTAGGGGACTAGATAGGTAGAGGTGCCCTGAACAAGGACTTCTAAGACCCCTGGAAGGGGGCAAGAGGCTGCAGTAGGTACTGCCAGAGGGCAGTGCCCTGAAGAGGGCCAGGCAATCCTGGGAGTGATGTGAGTCCTGAACAGAAAATAGGGTGCAGTGGGGAGTGGCAGTGGATGACACGCCAGCCAGAGGGAGATGCCATGCTGGAGAAAGAGATAATTCCCTCATCCACCAGCAGGAGCCACTGTGATGGTGAATTAGCCCCATGACAGTGGGTAGTAAGTAAATTGCATTTCTTGGCTCATGAAAAGGATGCTGGGGGTGTCAGACCAGCTTTGTTCTCTGTCACAGAAAGCAGGGGAGAGTTTTGCAGAGAGAGAAAGCAGATTCTTGGTGTCAAAAGGGCTACTTCAGCTTCGACTCACCAGAAAAGGGAGCCTGCAGTAATACAAGGCACAGAAATTAAAAGTGGAGGGGTTAATGCTTGGATTGGGCTGTAGTCTGCCTGAACCTGCTTTCCCTCTGCAAAGATGCCTCATAAATTCTTAATTCTGGCTGTTCTCCTGAGCCCACGGGGCTGAGCAAAATGAAAATCAGCTCCACAATGTAACAGGCAAAACTATTCTGAGGAGGAAGGCACAGGGATGGGAGTTACAGCTACTTCCCCCAAAGAAGGGGAGTGGCTGCTGGCTGGTCACAACAGTATAAACTGGGGCTCGGTGAGGATCCAGAGTTCAGTGGGAGTCAGATTCAATATTCTAGCTCTGCCCAATAGGGGTTGGGAGCCTACCCATGGGGTTCAGACCCAGGTCCAGAATGGAACATTCCTGACCTCTGGGGGGTTATGCATCTGATTCTTACTTGTGCCTAGTCCTTAATGCTGAAGAGAAGGGACTCCTGGGGTTCATATTCCTCTCACTGAGATTGGAGTGAATTTGGAACAGCTACGTTCATTTGTTTCAATTGTGCTACACTGATGTAAAAGAAAAGACAATCATCCCACAAAGAGGTGAATTCTTATCTTGGTCATGTTGATTCAACTCTTTCACAGTTGCTAAAAAAGCAAACATGATCCTGGGATGTATTAACAGGAGTTTTGTCAGCAAGACACCTGCAAAGTAATTCTTCCACTCTGCTCTGCGCTAATTAGGCCTCGGTTGGACAATTGTCTCCAGTTCTGGGCACCACATTTCAGGAAAGATGTGGAGAAATTGGAGAGGGTACAGAGAACAACAAAAATGATAGGTCTAGAAAACACAACTTATGATGAATTATTGAAATACGTGGGTTTGTTTAGCTCAGAAAAGAGAAGACTGAGAGGGGAATGGGACAAAGTACAATAAACCCCCTAAATGTGCGACTTCGAGTTGCTCTTAATTTACATTAAAGCAAGTTAAGCGCAACTCAAAGCTGCTCTGCAGCTGTCTACCCACCTGGCTTCCCCAGCTGGATCAAGCCAGGTGGGCAGCTGCGGTGGTGTGGCTTCTCCTCAGCTTCCTCCAGCTGGAAGAAGCTGTGCCACAGCTGGGGAGAAGACAGCTGTGCTGCTGCAGCTTCCCCCAGCTTCCCCCAACTGGGAAAAGTCAAAGGGAAGTAGTGGCCACTCCTCCCAGGGTGGCGGGGACCCAGGAAACAGGCACTCCCCACCAGCCAGAGCCAGAAAACTGACCAGCAATGTGCTGGTCACTTTTCTGGCTCCCGCTAGCAGAGGGGTGCCTGGAGCCAAGCTGGCGCCTGGTCCCCAGCTCTTCTTCACTCCCTGGAGCCAGGAAACCGGTCCTGCCTCCCCCACTTTGCATGGGGAATTTGACTTATGCGGGGATTGCAAGAATGCAATCCCCACATAAGTTGAGGGTCTACTGTACCTAAAAGGGTGTTACAAGGAGGAAGGAGAAAAATTATTCTCCCTAACCTCTGAGGGTAGGACAAGAAGCAATGAACTTATATTGCCTCAAGGGAGGTTTAGTTTGGATGTTAGGAAAAACTTTCTAATTGTCAGGGTGGTTAAGCATGGGAATAAATTGCTTAGGGAGGTTGTGGAATCTCCATCACTGGAGATATTTAACAGTGAGTTAAACATTTGTTAGGGATGATAGATGATGCTTGGTCCTGCCATCAGGGGACCAAGAACATAATCAGGGGACTGGACACGATGCCTTCTTGATGTTCTTTCCACTCCTAGTATTCTGTGATTCCTTCAGAGCTTCTTAGGCTTGGCCCTGGAGTGTAGAAGTCAAGCCAACGGCTTTGTAAATTATGGGCCAAATTCTGCTCTGTCACCCATGGAAATAATCAGAGAACATAGTCACGGCTGTTTTTGCAAGTAAGTGTAACTGAGCCGCTACTGCAGACAATAGCATTGCCTTGAAATCCACTTGGTCTTTACAATTCTTCTTTCTCCCTTCTGGGGATTAAGTTGCTTTTTTATTTCTTTAATAACAAGTGTTTCTGTACACTACAGGGAAAGAGGTTCAGGCATGCTGAGGACAGGAATGCCAGTGCACACTCTGCACTTCTCTAATTGGCAGTCCTTGTGCTCTCAATAGACTTAATTCCTGCCTTACTGACAAAACGATTGAACAATATATCTGAGAAACTCCAGATGTTGTGGGGGGACCTCAGAAAATTCTGTGCCCCGGAAAGGTTTTTCCCCTCTTTCGCATTGCATGTGGGAATGAGTGTATTTTGCATTTGTGTGAGTGTGTGTGCGCACACACAATTAAACACTCCAGCCCTGCTCCAGCATGCTAATCTATGCAGTCAATGCCTGTGTGCCAATATTTACCAGCACACAGATCCCTTCTCTTCAATGTTTATATGTCAACACTTGCCTTTAGAGACCCCTCTTGATTACAGAGTCTTTGTGCCAAGAACCTGTGTATTCCATGACAAGCTTAGCCTCATCCTGCGCCAAGGTTCCTGGATTCTGCATTAGCATGTAAATTCTGCAGTGGCTATGTTAACATTAGAAGTGGGAGCATTTTAAGGAATCAATAATGAAAAGAAATGGCAGAATCAATGCAGCAGCCCAAGTGCTATTTTCTTTGAGATCAAATTCCAAACATTTTACATGGTTGCCACACTTTGTGGTTTCAAGATGCTGCAGACTTTAGTAATGACAGCTGATTACCGTGTAAGTGTCTGGGGAGGAAACGGGGGGGTTTGGTAGTTGGGTGAGGGCCATTCGGGACTGTGGGATAAGAAGATTAGTTGGATGTTTTTACTTACAATTATCAGTAAGGCAATAGTTAACAATGTTATTTAAACGCCTGTTGTCCAGCCAGTTCTGAAGCAGTAGCCACTCTGGTGGTTGTTGCCGTATTGAACTAGCCACATTGTTCTGAAAATATATTTATTCAAGGCAGCTAGCCACACTCGACTGGCCAAATAGCTGCATGTAACTAATGTGCTGGACATCACAGATTTAAACTGTCCACTCGAGGTTTCTAGTCACCCTACAGGGCTGAACTAGGACAGAAGCTGTTTTGTGTTGTTTGCAGACTTGCTTCGACAGTGCTATCTCGCTTTAGATCTCAGCTGCATTTTCAAAATTTTCTTCACTCTTATAAGGCTAGCAACATAGGGTGAGATCCTCAAACCACTGAAATCAAGGGGAATCCTGCAAATATGGATTTTGCCCATCCTTTTTTTAATGGAAGCTGCGATTCTGGTGCATCACTGGGCAGTAAAGGCTGTGGAAGGAATAGATTCCATGGGTGAGCAATCATATACTATTCCATGTAAATACTGTGTGTGTGTATACTCTGCACCCTGCATATGGTATATATGCCACAATGACAGTTTTTTATCTTCCAAAAAATATTGATTCAAAAATGTTTTTTTCATTTTGGACTCAATTTCTATTCAACTTTCTTCTGGTGTAACCCTCTTCTCCTTCCTGGAGTTATCAGCTGAGTTCCAGTTGTTAGATTAGCTCTTATTACAGGATTGTACCAAGTGATCTGAAATGAACCAGTAAGCTGGGGGCGGCGGGGGGGTGGAGTTTGCAAGTCTTCTGTGACTTTAATGGAGGTCTTTCATGGGAGTGGACCTTTCACAGTTCATAGTAATTACAAAATTCTGGTTTATGTTTAGCTACCAAAGTGCAACATGATGGAATTTCCTGTCAGTGATGTTCTTCAGATTTCAAGTGACTACAATAATCCTTGAATCTCAGAAAATAAAGCCATTAGACCAAATTGTCATCATAGTTATAACGATACAACTCCAGCAAGATCATTTCTGCTGAAGTAACTAAGAAGCAACTTGGTTCATTGTTTATGGAGATAAATTACTCTTAGAAAAAGGGTCTTTGCTTGATTTCAGGGACCATGTGTTACACAAATATAATATATACTGAAAGAGAATAGGATATGAATTTTGTTAACACCTTTTTTCCTTCAGGGATTTCAAATGCTTGAAAAGAATGCAGGGATAGTTGTCATTTCAATGAATCACAACATAGCAATCAGAACATAATGGGCTAAGACAAACCTTAGAAACATCAGAGGCAATTTGAGTGAAGGATTCTGTGGAAAATCCTATAAAATATAATCTTCGTGAAGGTATTTTAATCAAATTTTAGAGACTATAGGAGTGTTTAGGGTGGTCTGGGAAAAAAACCTACAGAAAGGAGGCAATTCTTTGTTAAATTCTATTGTGATTAGAGAACTTTTGATAGAACACTGTAGTATACCTACAGAATCAGACTGGATCCATCACTTTATAGAAGGCCTTTCCATACCACTTTTTTCCAGATTTTGAAAAAAAATAAAATACAACATCTCCATTACATATCTCAACACCTACAAAATACAGGGACTAGAATTTAAATTCTTCTTGACTGGGGGCCTCTATCCTGTTGGGGGCTTGAGCCCAAGTCTTTGCTGTGTAGGTTTGTGAGCATAAGCTAACATGCTGAAACCAAAGTAATAGCAGCGGCTGGAAATGATACACATCACCCTTTTAATCAGATGCTTGCTGACAGGGCAGCCTACTCTGACAACCTTTTTAACCCCGTTCTCCAAGCTGGTAACACTGTCAGTGCTAATGAGCTCAGTCTCAAAGTACAGGCCCAAAGGTAGTATCTCTAGGAGTAAGATCCAAGCCTAGGAATCACAACTAGACTGGCTAATGTTGGGTCTCCTGAAAACCAAAATTCCCAAAAGCCCTGAAAACCATAATAACAAAGAGTTTCTCCAACCTGTTCTGCTCAAGCATGAAACAGTAGTTTGGAAGTGGAAAGGTATGTATTAGCTGAAGACAGCTGTGTAGTGTGAATATGCCCGGCTCTTACCTACCTAAACAAAGGCACATCCCAAATTGAGACAGAGCATCAACAGAACTGAGCCTGTTTGCGCTCGCTGAGAATTTGCTCCCAAGTCCCTTCACTCAGCCCCTTCACCTTTCTACCAGTAACCGTCCCCATACTAGGAGACAACAACGAAGAGATGAAGGATGATTCTTGCCTCCTGTAATTAGATCAACCTCTGCAACCGCTGGCTGAGATCATAAATCAACAGACAATATCCTGGAGATTTGAGTCACAATCTTTTCAAAAACTCATCCAGATTTTCTAGTGTCGGAAGCAAATTATAAAATGGTGGTTGTCATTTTTGTGTCTTCTTCCCCCTCCCTCACAGGTTTAATTTCAAGCCCTCTGTGCTTCTTGTTCCCTATCCACTACATATCTCCCTTTTTATTGTTTCTTTTCCCCCTCCCTTTGTTTTAATAACTGTTTTACTGTGGATTCTTGCAAAAACAGCTGCTATAGCTACTAAAAAAAAATCTCTCTGGAAGCAGATACCCTGGCATTACTTCAACTGTAATCTGCTAGATTTATAATTCCTCTCCAGTTCAATATTGATTCAGGATAAAGTAGCTCAAAACACACTGGCAGCTCACAGCTTTCTGCAGTTTGCCACTATCTTTCTTCTTTTTCTATTGTAGCATTTCTTTTACTTTGCTTGACTCAGATTCCTTGAAAAAGTAAGAAGGTGCACACAACGAAACCTCCATTCGTCCCAGGAAGAAACAACAGTGTGAAAGGAGTGAGCCTATTTATGTTTACTAAAGCTCAAAAGAATGTTGTCAAGTTCTTTTAATTTTCCTCCCTTATAACTTACGGGCCAAAAAAAAAAATAATTAACATAAGTCCCTTTGTTCTCTTCCTTTATGTACCAGCTGCCTAGATGCTCTGGCAGTAGTGTTGGTAGAGCCAGCAGATACACAAAACCAGTGTCACAAAAACGCTATCTTGAAAGTGTCATTAAAACAGAAATGCTGGAGCATTGGTTTTCTTTGAAAAGCAGCTTTGTCTTAGTGGTTAGACAAGGGGGCCATGAGTCAAGATTCTCAAGTTTTAACCCCAACTTTGATCTTCCATGTTGAGCAAGTCTGTTACTGCTTTTCCCTCACAATCCTCACCTTTAAAATAGGGATGTAGTACAGGTTGAACCTCTGTAATCCGGAATCTTCTTATCTGGCAACATCCGTAATCTGGCACGATTCTAGTTAGCTGGACAACAACTTATTGTGGGTGTGGCCAAGTTTCCCATGGTCTCATACAGTTTGTTTCCAGCCACCAGTCCTGGCTGTCAGTGTTCTGTGCTGTTATTTAGCAGTAATTTACCCTTGAATGTCGTCTAAGAGCCCAGTAAGCAGTGGAAGTGCTGGTAATGCTGCTAGACAATATGACCTCCTGTGGTCCGGCAAATTCTCTTGACTGGCACCAGTTAGGTCCTGAGAGTGCTGGATTAGAGAAGTGCAACCTGTAGAGTTCTGCTTTGTCTCCCAAAGGATGGGTATATAAAAGAGTCAAACTTTTATTAAATAGTATTGCTACTTTTTTATTCAACACTGTGAAATAGTGGTAGTTCTCTTTTGTGTGTGTGTTTTTAAAGAGATTATTCCTATAACAGAGCATGGTCCCCACCTGATGGTGATAGAATTAAGGCTTCCATACCAGTTGTCTCCCTAACCACTGTCCAGCAGCGTGGGTCCTATGGCATCAAGCTGTTGTGAACTCACCTGCCTCCTACTTTCCTCAAGATTCCCACATCAAGGCAGGTTCATCCAGTCTTTGGCTGTTAACATTTTGGCAGCTGTCCCCTGAGGCCTTCGGTGGCCTGGCCTATCCCCTCCTCAAGTTTGGGTCCCTGAATCCAGGCAGGGCTTTGCTGCCTGTCCTGTCAGCCCCCTGGAGACCCCATGGCCCTGCCTTATGTCTCTCTTGCTTCCCCAGGGTCCTGCCACTCGCCTGCTCTCCTGCAGTCTCCATGGCTCTCAGGGTCCCACTACCTACCAGCCCTACCACAGGCTCCAACAGCCCTGACAGTCCTGGTGTCACACTGCCAGCAAAGGGTTTTGCAGCTGCCCCCAGCTGTGGTCCCAGCCTGGGTCACTGAGGGTTGCCAACTCTCCCAGACCGGATGGATCAGATACCATTTGCAACAATGGAGTCCAGGCTGGGACAGTTGGCAACCCCATCTCAATAGGTGTAAAAGGGGGTTGGCAGCTCAGCACTGCCACCCTAAAAACAGTTCCAGCATCACTGGCTCAACCCTGCAGAGTAGACCTGCCTGATGTGGCCAATACACTCTCATATGTTGAACAAGGGAGAGGAAGAGAATTTTCTGCCTAGAGAAAAACCATGAAAGCAAAGCTGAGCTTAACTGTAAATCTGCTCATAAAAGGGGGTTGGGCTCCCTGATGAGTGGTGTTTGAGAGATCTCTGTGACAACCACTTTATTAACAATTATAGTCACTGTGAGTATTCCCCCAGGAAATAACATGCACACTTTCTCCCCTAGGGAGGTCTTCTCTGTGCCGTTCTCCCTCCCTATTATCTCCAGGTATTATTCCACATTGCTATTAATCAACATAGTTCTTCCATTTATTTATTCCAGCAGCTGGTGTTTGCAGCCAAGCCTTGCACAGCAAACTGGCTGCTGCAAGTGGATGAATTTGTTACATGCTGCAGAAATTGCATTTACAGGATACAGAATTGACTCTTCTATATGCCTTAAAATGCAAAGCTTTCTAGAGAAGGCTCCTGGGCCGGTGAGTTCAAAATGCACAGCTACCCAATCCGAATTCTGTGGTTTGGCAGTTGGATATAGAATGACTTATTGTTATCTTAATTTGACTATTTGTCTCTTGCCTTCAGGGTGCGAGGGAATGATGTAGTCAAAAGCAGCCAGGATGTGTACGTAAGTTCGTGACAGAGATTCATTACTCTTATTGCATACACAGGCACCATATCAAGTTGTTGTTGTGTCTCATCTAACAATATTTCAGACAGATTACACTGCCTCTGTCACTCACTCTCTCTTCTCCTTTGGCCATGTAGGGATTGTGTATTGGGAAAAGAGTCCATGTTAATCCCTGTTAAATGCACTGGAATTAGTGTAATGTAACACTGAATGCCTCTGGTGTGAAGGAGCATGAAAGACAGAGAAAATAGCAAGTTGAGATCTGCTTTAACCAGTTTCAGAGAGAGAAGTTTTTGGAGGTCTCTGGATCTTGCACACTAGATAAAAAAATCAGCTTCTTGGCTTGGGAGGTGGCTGGGGCCCACAGTAATACCAAGTTTGGTAAATAGTGGCATTCCCACTGCCCCCTGAACAGCAGAACAAGATTGCCCATTCTCTCACTCTCTCACTCTCATTCTCTGTCAGAAAACACACACACACTCCTGTTCCAGATTTAAAGCCTTAAATCACAGAGCTGACATCTCTTTCTAATTTCTGTATAAAATCACAATTCCCAGATTTTCCACTGAGTGCACTTGGCAAAGCAGATTGAAACCTTCAGGAAAATTCTCCTGTCTTACTTAGGTTTTTAACCTAATGGATAAAGGGATGATCGACCCAGAAAGAGGTGTCTTTTCAAACGTTGGCACTTGAACAATTTTCATCACTGTAATTTTGAAGCAGTTAAACACATTGCATCAGCCCAGGAAATCTGAGACCATCAAACAAGTTAATAAAAAAAGAATCAAGCTTAGTTAACAGTTCTATATAACCTTCTTACTTTTCAGTCCCATTGTGAGGATGTTGTTTGCCAGCTCACTACAAATCATAGCTACATTTAATCAGTTCAGAATTGTTTTGCTGAGCAGCAGCAATGTGCAGACTGAAAATGGTTGATCTGGCAGTGGTCAGTCCGACAGCTTGCACCTCACATTGCTCTGGAGATCGTGATGTCTCTGATATCTTTTGCCATTTCAATGCACAGCCAGTCAGATGCCAACAATGTGGTCTCAGGTGCACCCAGGAAGTTTTGGGATTTTTTGTCAGCTTCCCTAAGATATATCGAGCAAGTGCTCTGCACACTGACTAAGGAGACCATTGTTTTTCTTGTCTCTGGCTCCATTCTTCTTTATTACACCACTCCAAGCCTCACTGTGTGAACACATTAAACTGAAATTGGACACAGACATCCATTTTATCAGGCATACCTGGAGGAAACCAGTGATAGCATCGCATCATCATCCAATAATGCAGTCATATGGTGGAATATCCTCAAATTGGCCATCCTTCAAACCTCAGAAGAAACTATACATGAAACTCAAAGATACCATCAGGACTGGTTTGATGAAAACAATGATGAAATCAAAGCTCCTCAAGGAAAAGAATGATCCGTTTATGTTTTGGCAGAAAGATGAAAAAGCAACATAAAACAAAAACTAGTTCAAGTACCTGCAAGCCACAAGGCAGGGATGATTTTATGTCCTACTTGAGAACTGGTGAAGGGGAAAAGCAGCAGATATACAGCGTTACACCCATATTAACCACACAGGGTTGATTTATGACTTGCTGAGGGCTGTCTGTGATCCACTGAAATTGGGACTAGCTCAATTAAAGAATTCATTTATCTCTATCTTAATTAAGGACAAAAGAGGACTCTCTGACAGTGCAGCAGTTTACTAAGTTACTCACCATCTTTCCACTGTCAATCCACTAGTGATAGAGGAACTGATACAGCACCCCATGCATGACGAAATTGCCGTTACCTACGCCATAGGAAGGGTAAAAGCCTGGTAAATAAAGTTGGTAAATCCACAGGAAAAGACAGTAGCTGAAATCTATAAACTTGCAGGCCCTAAAACTGTAAACTAGTTTCATGACATTATTAAGGATATCTGAGAAACTAAGAACATTCCTCGGGAAATCTAAGATGCAATCACTGTACATAAATAAAGACAATAAATCTTACTGCAGCACCTACTGGGATATCTGCCCAGTATCTGGAGGTGGTAAACCTTTGTCTGTATTTTGCTCAATCAATTTCTTGAAACGGCGACAGACAAACTTTTCCTAAGGACTCAACGTGATCAGGTCAGAGCATCATAGATGTGATTTTTTTGATTTGAGGCAGATTTGGAAAAACACGTGGTGAACAAAATGTGGCATTGTAGCCTGTATTCAACCTGTACCAGCAAACCTCTCTAGTCTGCCACCCACAGGACCTGACCAGCCCCAAACCAGAGGATTTGCCAAACGAAAGATGGTCAATATTGTCTAACAGCATTACCAACACTTCCACTGCTTACTAGGCTCTTAGAAGATATTTAGGGGTGAATTAGCACTAAATAACAGCACAGAACATCAACAGCCAGGACTGATGGCTGTAAACAAACTTTATGGGACTGCAGAAAACTTGGCCATATTCAATAATAAATGGACATCCGGCTAACTAAAATCGTGCCAAATCACGGAAGTTGCTGGACCAGAGAGTGTCAGTCTAGAGAGGCTAAAGCTGTATTAAGAAATATTTGATATGGTAAGCAGAAATGGCTTCTGGAAAATTATAGAAAAGTTGGACAGATCCACCAAATCATCAACAGTATACATCAATTCCACTAAGGCACGACTAGTCAGGTACTCTGATGGTGGCCTCTCTAAACCATTCCCTATATCCAACAGGGCTGAAAAAAGGCTGTGTGCTCACACTAGTTGCTGTTGGCCTTTTTTTTGTGGCCATTCTGAATACCACAACAGACAACATTCAAAAGGGCATATGGTTACAGTATGGAAAATAATTAATTCAGTCTCCAAAATCTTAATGCTAAAACAAAAGTCCTTGAGTAATTCATATGTGAAGGCCTTTTTACAGATGCTTGTGCTCTGCTACATCATAGTAACAGTAGCCTTCAGCTTATCCTTGATAGATTTGCATAGGCAAATAAACAATTTGGACTCATCATCCGCCTGGAAAAAGCTAAAGTCCTTTTCCAGCCAGCCTCATAACTTTCCCACTGAGCCAAACAACATCACTGATGATCTAGAACTAAGGCATGCCAATTACTTTGCATATCTTGGCAGTGCCATCTCTAGCGATGCCCCTCTAGCTCAAGAAATGTCAACAGAATACAAAAGGCAAGTCATAAGAACATAACATAAGAACATAAGAATGGCCATACTAGGTCAGACCAAAGGTCCATTCAGCCCAGTATCCCGTCTGCCGACAGTGGCCAATGCCAGGTGCCGCAGAGAAGGAGAACAGAAGACGATGATCAAGTGATTTAATCCTGCCATCCATCTCCTGCCCTTGTACTGAAGGCTAGGGCACCATACTTTACCCCTGGCTAATAGCCACTTATGGACCTAACCTGCAAAAATTTATCGAGCTCTTTTTTAAACCCTAATAGAGTCCTGGCCTTCACAGCCTCCTCCGGCAAGGAGTTCCACAGGTTGACTGTGCGCTGTGTGAAGAAAAATTTCCTTTTATTAGTTTTGAACCTACTACCCATCAATTTCATTTGGTGTCCCCTAGTTCTTGTATTATGGGAAAAGGTAAATAATTTTTCTATATTCACTTTCTCCACACCGTTCATGATTTTATATACCTCTATCATATCGCCCCTCAATCGCCTCTTTTCCAGACTGAAAAGTCCCAGTCTCTCTAGCCTCTCCCCATATGGGACCTGTTCCAAACCCCAAATCATCTTAGTCGCCCTTTTCTGAACCTTTTCTAATGCCAATATATCAGGCTTTTAGAAGATTTTGCTGTGAACAATGATATATAACAGGGCAAAACAAAAAGCAGTCAAGTACTTTAAAAACTAGCAAAATAATTTATTAGGTGAGCTTTCGTGGGACAGACCCACTTCTTCAGACCATAGCCATAAGAGCATCCCTGATAGGGGTGTGAAAATGGACAATTTATTCCACATATCAAGCAACCTGAAACATTTCCTACAGCTTGACTTTGCTGCATTCTGAAGATCTGCTGGTGAGATAACAGGTCAAACGTTCGTCTCCTTGAAAGCGCAAAACCAGCCAGCATCCAGGCAATGATCATCGCAGCTCAGCTTACGTGGACAGTCATGCCAGCAGAATGGGTGATGACGGATTCCTCTGAAAAAAGTCCCCTGGGATGAGTCAAAAATCAAAATACAGGAACGGCAGTCAGTGTAAGTGTTTCAAACACTCCCTTAAGCAGACTCTCACTTCATGCGATGTAACTATCAATAACTTCAGAACCATAGCCACGGATCGAGCCCAATGGAGGAAAAACAGAGAAAAATTTGTAAACACTTTGAAGAGAGGCGCAAAAAACAGACTGACAAATTGGCCAAGTGCCAATAGGAGCCTATCCTTTCCTGTGTGACATTAACGTACATCTACATCACAGTTACAAAACAGCAGTATCGCTACAGTGCCTGTAAACCAGACTTGTAAGACATATGAGGGTACAACCCAGAATAATGAGCAGCTGTGTTAACCCTGCCCTGCAAACGTAGGTGCCTTATAATGCCTTGCTGGAGAAATTTCCACCTGGGCCTCTCACAAAGAGTGTTCCAGCATTTTGTGTAATGGCAGCCTGCCAGTCACACTGGGGTTATACTCTGGCTCTCACCAGCCTTGGTTATACTGCAGCATGACCCCACGCAAACCCTAGTCCCAGATTTCCTCACAAAAATGTTCTGTATTGTCAGTACAAAATATTTTAAGCCTGCTGTTCCTTAAAGGAAATAATGTGGCATCTTACTATCTCAAATAATTTAGACATTTCAATTTACATACACTGGATTAGGTAAAATGAAAAAAAAACAAGTTTATTAACTATAAAGAGAGATGTTAAGTAATGGGGCATAAAAGGTTATAAGAGAAAAAAAACAGATGAAACTTTTATTAGTGTCCAACTCTAAGAATATCAGAATCAAGCAAAGTTTCTCACCACATGCTTTCTGCAGTCTTCCTGCCCAAACTCTGTAGGTCAGGCTCCCTTCTCCATAGACCAACAAATGCTTCCGTTTCCTCTTCCAGTGTAGTGAATGCAGTGGGCAGGAAGAGAGAAGGGAGAGCCTTGGGGGCGGGGGGTGTCCTTCCTTTGTAGAGTCTTGGTCCTTCTCTTTGGAAAACATTTCCAGCTTTGCACCGAGAGATGCCTCTAAGGTTGCCATATCTATTTTATCAGAATGATACTGATCAGCAAACTATGAGTTTTCAAATGGTTCCTCACAAGACATACATTGTACAGTGTTTATTACAGTAGTGTATGGGATCTGAAAATGGGTCTATTCTACCACATCATTACATATGATTCCCTATGCACAGGAAGATCTGTGGGTGGCATAACCAGGCCCAAGAGGGAATGGCTGTGAAAGAGAGAGCGTGAGAGGAAAGGCTCTTTTTAACCAAGCAGAGGGATGGGGGGGGAACAAACATCTGCAGCTGAAAAGAAAAGGTCAGACACAGCAGGAAAGAAACTAATGAGGCTGCACACTAAGCACAGTTGAGAGTCACACCCAGCCCTGAGGACAGTGCTGTTATTTATTGACTTCTCTAGCAATGAGAGGGTGTTTGGCAGACAAGTAGCAAGCGCTTGTTTTGAGGGCTGGAATCCCCACTTCACAGATCAGTTGCAGAGCTGGTAAAGCTGGGCCCTGCATCCTGGGTCCTGAGGGACAGGCATACTGGAGAAGCTGGCCTTTCCTTCCCTACTGGCGAAAGCAGAACCATTACTTCCACAGGATGGACTGGGGTGGCTGCCCCAGGCCCTATACTTTTAGGGGCTCTGAGGTATCGAGGATGCGAGTGACGTATGAATAAATTTGAATATTTGATTAGGTCAAGTCAATCACACCAGAGCAATGGACTGGACTAAAACTGAGTCCTTACCAATGCTCCCAGGATTTTACCCCGCGACCCTGCTCGCCGTCTACGGTGGGTCTAATCACAACGGGGTTTCAGGGTGTGTGAACTGCGCTGCTGCGGTGTGTTTACCCAAGGAAGAAAATACAAACAAGATGTCAGGTTCAAACAGGGAGACAGGGTTTATTTTATAACTTAAAAGTATGAATTTTGGTAAGCTAAGTTGCACAAAATATGTAAGCCCTTGTTTTTGTGGAATAGGCACAGGATTTGAATACTATGGCTTGTAGCCTTAAACAATAGGTAACTGCTGTAACAGCACTGCTATCTAATCCCTCAGCTACTTACTGTGCTTCCGGGACGGACCGTGCAGCCTTCGATGTGTGCTGTAAAATGGAAAGATTAACTTCAGAGCTGAGTTATATTTATTTATTTATTCCTGGATCTTCCTGAGGTTCACCAGGTCGCTCAACCCTTGGCCGACTACCGCGGGGAGCAGATCTTATAAGAATAAGAATTTGCCTGCACTAAGCTAGGTCAATTCTCTAGTTAAATGGGTTGCCCTGCTGGCCAAGCAGGGGAGAGCCCAGTATATGCGGGGTTTCCTTCTGAGAGGTTTTCCCCTTAGTTAAGTGGAGGGGTTTTCCTAGTTAAAGGTTATCCCCTCAAAATGGTACTGCCTATTTCGACCACCTTGTTATGGTAGCCCTTTATTGCAGACCTTCATTACCCTTAAAGGGTTACTAAGAATACCAGGGTTTTCCCTTTATAGGGTTATCCCTGACCGCTCTACCCTCCTAAATAGGGGGGAGCTTATAGCTCTGGATTATAACAACGCAGTTTACCTAACTACCCTCCTGTGTGCATGCAATAGTTTTAAGCTAAACCAATAGCATTGGCCTCCTGTGCCTTTACAGAAGGACAAGGAATACAAAATATAAGGCGCAGATCATGGACTTGGGGAAGTCCCAATCCACCCTCTATTACAAAGCTATATGAAAACATTAACTGCTTACCCAATTATTTAACCCTAAACCCAGACCATGAATACCTCCTTATTCCTGCTCTGTGATCCAGGCGCTGGGCCTGTAGTTCTCTTCGAGCTAGGAAGTTATGACCCTCACGGCGCGCTTGTACGGCAGCCGCGTCAGGTCAGATAGTAAAGGAGGGAGAAAAAGAGAGCCAGGAGGAAAAACCGGCTTGGTTAACAAAAACCTCCTGTGTTTTTAGGAACGACCGTGATATTTCAGACACCGGCCTGAGCTAGGGTCGGTGACTGGAAGGGCAGGGTCGCTGCTGCGGTTTCCCCGTGCAGGGCACCGTTGTTTGGGCGGTGCGGTCTGCCGGGCAAACCCTCCGGATAAAAGAACCGGAGCCTTACTAGTGATTTAGCTCTATGGAGACTGGAGCTCTTCTGGTCTTCAGGCTGGAGCTCTTCTGTTCTTCGACGGCCCACGGCGGCTAGAGAGCGATGACTGACACGCAGGTCAGCTTCGGCTCTTCTGCCAGCGATGTTCAGCTACAGGCTCAGTCCAGCTCTTAGCTCAGTCCTTCTCCGTAGTCTTCTTTCTTCTTCTGCTCCCCTCCAAGGTCTGGTCCGGAATGCCCCAAGCAGCGCTGCTCTCCTGAATATATGCAGCCTGGGTGGACCTGTTTGACAACCTCTGCCTGCTAGGTCCTCCTCAGTGCCACAATGTATCAAAGGGGCATTTGACTATTACATATGTATGAGGATCCTAAAGTAACCAATCAGTTTGAAACCTTTCAAACCATAACTTCATACATATTTATAGCTCGCCGAATATTAATTACAACTGTCATTTTTTAACTGTCATTCTCCGGTGGCCATTTTGGATTTCTAAAACTCCATTTTAACAGTGAATATGGTTTTTTAATTTATCTAATTTTGATGTGGTTTGTGAGGGAAATATGTCACCACTGCTGGTAAAGCAGGTTATAAGTTTAAAATGCTTAGCTTAAGAGCTATTTGGTCAGGATGCAGGGCAACCATACAGACACCACAGCTCATGGACAGGGACATATAAATCACCTCAGAAGAGGATATTTCTACATGAGGCAGCTGCCCCAGCCATCCAATGGATGGGGTGGATGAGAATTACCTTAGGCAGGGTGTGGCAGCAGCTGCTGGGAGTTGCTTTCCCTTAGCACCCTGCATTGACCATCCAGGTGGTGCAAGCAGCAGCCTGCTCCCCTCTGATGGGCTACACAATCCCAGGCTGCTGAGCACCACTTCTCCACAGCAGTGTCATCTATGTGGTGAGTGCAGTGGGGCTGAGGGCCAACTTCCCCTGCTGCTCCCACTGCCTGCCACCATGGCGCCCTTCCCCAGGTGATCCTCAGCCTGTTTGGTTGGGGAGGCAGTAAGGGCTCAGGATGGGGGCAGAACAAGGGAGGGTTGTCACGGGGTGGGAGTTACCCCAGACCCCACACCTGGGGCACAAGGGGTGGGATTGTCCCAGGCTCTGCACACATTCCCTTGGGCCAGCCCTTGCCCAAAGCTCTGGCTGCCTAAAGACCTGGTAGGAAACAGAGCCCCCACCTGACTGATAGCTCCTCTCTGAGTGCAGGGTGGGATTGCTGTTTGAGGTGCTGCCAGACTGGGCATGTGTCTCTGCTACAGGACCCCAGCAGGCCTGGAGTCTGAGCTCCAGGCTGGGGACAAGCCTGGGGAACAACCTGTCTGTGTGGCCACTATGAGCCAGACCACACAGAATAATCAGCCAGAGTTCTGAAGAAAAGAGATCCCTGTCCAGTGACTGAGGAGCCCTGTTTGTTAACAGATAAAGGTCACTGTTACCAAAGGTACTTACTGGTGTGATTACTAGGTAAATTTCTGCCTACTAACGGACATAGAGGGAGTCTGCACCCCAAGGCAAGGGGAAGGAGTTTTGAACTAGCTGAGGAAGAACCTGCTGCACATGCATGACATTATGGAGTCACTGGGAGTGGGGGTGGGCAGTCAGGACTCAGAAGCTGTGTCTACACGTGCACGCTACTTCGAAGTAGCGGCACTAACTTCGAAATAGCGCCCGTCGCGGCTACACGCGTCAGGTGCTATTTCGAAGTTAACTTCGACGTTAGGCAGCGAGACGTCGAAGTCGCTAACCTCATGAGGGGATCGGAATAGCGCCCTACTTCGACGTTCAACATCGAAGTAGGGACCGTGTAGACGATCTGTGTCCTGCAACGTCGAAATTGTGGGGTCCTCCATGGCAGCCATCAGCTGGGGGGTTGAGAGACGCTGCCTCTCCAGCCTGTGCGGGGCTCTATGGTCACCGTGTGCAGCAGCCCTTAGTCCAGGGCTTCTGGCTGCTGCTGCTGCAGCAGGGGATTCATGCTGCATGCACAGGGTCTGCAACTCGTTGTCGGCTCTGTGTATCTTGTGCTGTTTAGTGCAAGTGTGTCTGGGAGGGGCCCTTTAAGGGAGCGGCTGGCTGTTGAGTCCGCCCTGTGACCCTGTCTGCAACTATGCCTGGCACCCTTATTTCGATGTGTGCTACTGTGGCGTGTAGACGTTCCCTCGCTGCGCCTATTTCGATGTGGTGCTGCGCAACGTCGATGTTGAACATCGACGTTGCCAGCCCTGGAGGACGTGTAGACGTTATTCATCGAAATAGCCTATTTCGATGTCGCCACATCGAAATAGGCTACTTCGATGTAGGCTTCACATGTAGACGTAGCCAGAGTGACTTGAGGGGAACACAGGGAGCCAGACAAAATTAGAGCAGATGCACTGAAGAATTTGGGGCAACTTCACATCTCACTTACATTTCCCAGATTGTCTACTTACCGCTTGGCTTTGGGAGCCACAACCTCAGAAAAGCCCATTTAAAAAAGCTGCTGTTGGAATGGAAGGCAACAGAGTCTGATAGAAAGGCATAAAAATCAGCTGAGCCGCATCAGCAAGAACGGCCAGATTTGATTTGTAGGAGCAGTTGGAACAGGTTTGGTTTGCTTTTCCCGTTTTGGCTGTACACTCCCTCCTACTGAGACAACCAACACGAATTAGGAGCTTTCGTCAAATATGGGTGTAGCTGCCTGCCTCCTTCACCAGCTGCACTAGCTGTTAGCGGTCACGCTCAGCCCTCTCAGCCTGTTCTCAGAGCTCCATCACTGCAGTGAGCTGAGAAAGCTTCTACGCTGAGCACCCCTTCTCTGCTTCCTCATTGTTTCGGTGGCCACTGGCTCAGCTAGCAGGTACTGGCATGGGTTAGGATTGTGGATGTATCTGCTTTTTGTGCATGCTTTCCAAGCCACTGATTCAGAAGCTTCTCCCACTTTTCACTTCCATACTTTTATTTTTTTTTATTTTAAATTCAGTATGACACAGAGCGTGAGAAACTCTGCCTCAAAGCCCAGCCCACGCCCAGCTTTTGTGCCACAAACTGAACATATACTCAAAAAGGAAAAAGCAAGCAGTCCCTTACCACCTTGGAAACTAACAGTTTTATTTACTAGTAATGAGCTTTTGTGGTGAAAGCTCATTACCTAATAAATAAAATTATTAGTTTTTAAGGTGCTACAGAACTGTTTGTTCTTTTTGTGACCATTACTTGAAGGTAGATAGAAAATAATACTGATACCATTCTATACATTGCTGGCATGCTGACCGGTGGAATAATATATGCAGTTCTGCTCAGTCTATTGTGATAGTAATAGGCTGAGCAAAACTGAATATAAATATTCTGCCTGGGGTCATGCCAGCAACTTATAGATAGCAGAAATAGGGAAGTAGAAGATCCAGCAATGGCTGATGACAGTGATTAGCTCCAAGGTGTGAAGATATAAGGTATACCATTTCTCTCGGGTGAGAGGCCTGCAGCTGGCTTGCTGGCTCATTAGCTCTGCCCACGGCATCTCAGAAAAGTGCTGGAACTTAATTAGCTGAACTTTATAAAAGAGGGCAGCAGGAAATGGAGCAGAGAGACTGCAACACCCTCCAAAAAGCTGAAGGGTCTGGGGCCTTGCTCCCAGAGGGCTGCTACTGGAGTGAGAGAGGAGTAGCTCCAGAAACCAAATGAACAGAAGGGAGGTTGTGTATGGCCGAGGTAAGAGCCAAGGAAGTCTAGGCTGCTGATGTCTGTGTTGTGTGAGACACATTTGGAGAAGGGACTAGTTGGCCTGTGCAGATTTTGAGGGAACAGTCTGTGAGGTGTCCATTTATTTAGCTAAGAAGGCTTAAACTATCACAACTAGCCCTCCGGGGAGCTGCTTCCCTGGATTCTGTGAGAGAGCTCAAACAGAACAGCCGCAGGGAGTGAGCTGGCTTGGGAAGCACAGAACCCAGAGGGTTTGCCAAGGTAGGCCCCAAACCTTTATACACAGAAAGCTGCTGTATGAAGAGTGAGTGCAGAGATGGGGCCTGTTTACCGCAGAGGGGAGAGGAATAGAGGGGTCCATGATACAGACGTACAACATAATGACTTGTCTACACAAAGTATGCCACGTGGTGCTCAGCTTTCCCGTCTGCTGTGGTAAGGGAATAGAGAGGCCTGCAGTGAGACTGACAGGCTACAAACTGAAAACCAGTAAAAGGAAGTGCACATTGACATGGCCCACAGTTAACTTGTGGCACTCACTGTCACAGGAGTTATTGAGGCCAAGAGATCACGAGGGTTCACAGGTGGTGAGGGATCTCTACATAAACCAGGGTTACCGTACAGTACTGGACCTTCCAAAAAAGAGGAAATCTCTGAGAGGGAGTGTATTTTTATCAACCATATCATGTTGTATTAATGTATTATAGTACAGATATATTGTATTGGTACCACAGTACATATGGACCAGAAGTCAGCAACCTATGGCACGTGTGCCACTTTTGGCATGCGAGCCAATTGAGATTGGCATACAACTGCAGTTCAGCCCTGCCCCTCCTCCCCCATGCAGCATGGGAGCAGACGGGAGCAACAGGGCCAGGGCTGGGGCTGGAGGCCCCTCTGCAGCACTGAGCTGAGTCCCCTGCCAGAGTGCGGGGCTGCAATGTAGAGCCAGTGCCAGGGCTGGAGCCCCATTGTGGTGCAGAGCCCACAGATGGAGCCCCTGCTGCAATGCGGGACTGAAGCTAGTGTGGAGTGTGTCTGGGCCCCCGCTGCAGAGTTCTCACCCTGTCATGGCGTGGGGCCAGAGCTGGAGGCTGCACTGCTGGGCTGGAGCCCCCACCAGGGCTGAAGTGCAGGGCTCAGGCCTTACCAAAGTGTGGGGCCAGGGCCCCTGCCAGAGATCTTTTGAGAAGGGCTATTATGGGTCTCAGACACTTTGGGGAAGGAACTATTTGGAAGTGCTCCTTTTAAGGCTCCCTTATGCACACCTGCATTTCTGGAGAAATGATGATCTCACAGCCCTTCACAATGGAAAGAATCAGCTCTGTCTGATGGGAAAACGGAGGCACAGAGCTGGCTGAGCAACGTGGCAAAGCTCTCACACTGAAGCAGTGGCGGGAACTGGGACTAGAACTTGAGTCTTGACCCCAAAGTCTGGTGCACTAGACCAGGGGTCAGCAACCTTTCTGAGGCAGAGTGCCAAAATCTGACCATTTGATGCAGCATGCATCTGGGGCGAGAGCCTGCAGTGCAGGGCCCTCATCAGAGTGTGGGGCAGTGCTCCCAGGCGTGCAGGGCCCCAGCCTGACTTTCAAAAGTCTCACTGGCACTTGGCCCATACATAGTGGTCAAAAGGTCAAATTTCAGCACTCTGCCACAGAAAGGTTACTGACCCCTGATATTGACAGATCTATTTATTACATGTGGCTTCGAATGGTGTTGAAAAAGACCCCTGAAAGCCTTATCTGAAACAAGGCAAAAAAGGTGTGACAATTCAGAAGCTACGTCTACACGGGTATGCTACGTCGAAATAGCTTATTTCGATGTAGCGAAATCGAAATAAGCTATTTCGATGAATAGCGTCTACACATCCTCCAGGGCTGGTGCTGTCAACATTCAGCGTCGACGTTGGGCAGCACTACATCAAAATAGTCGCTGCAGGGGAGCGTCTACACACCAAAGCAGCCCACATCGAAGTAAGGGTGCCAGGAACAGCTGCAGACAGGGTCACAGGGCGGACGAGCACTTCCCGGGCAACAGCAAGCCGCTCCCTTAAAGGGCCCCTCCCAGACACACTCAGCCTGCACAGCATGCCGTCTGCAGAGCCACAAGCCTGCACACCCCGTGGAAGCATCATGGACCCCAGCAGCAGCATCAGCAGCCAGAAGCCCTGGGCTAAGGACTGCTGCACACGGCAACCACAGAGCCCTGCAGGGGCTGGGCAGAGCGTCTCTCAACCCCTCAGCTGATGGCTGCCATGGCGGACCCCGCCTTTTCGATGTTGCGGGACACGGATCGTCTACACGTGCCCTACTTCGACATTCAACATCGAAGTAGGGCGCTATTCCCATCTCCTGTTGGGGATAGCGACTTCGACGTCTCGCTGCCTTACTTTGATTTCAACTTCGAAATAGCACTCGCCACGTGTAGACGTGGCGGGCGCTATTTCGAAGTTGGCACGGCTACTTCGAAGTAGCCAGCTTGTGTAGACGTGGCTAGAGAGACAGAAACGCTGAAAATACCTCAGTGCCCTGAAGCTGGCACCTATTCATCATATTTAAGCAGCAGTGTCCTACTGTCATTGGTATTGATTGCAAATGGGGATAAGTAACATCTCCCAACTTGTTGGCATGGGTGGTTCCCTGTGAGGTAAGAGAGTGCATATTGAGGTGGAAGCTTCAGTTTCTGTTGATTGTTGTAGTAAACAGAAAACAAAATCACCTGGCAAGTTCGCCATATCTCTTGCAGCCAGATAGGTCTAACAATTTTTCTGCCCACTGCTGGAAAAAGGCAACATTTCTGGTAACACTATATTACAAGTCCTGGGACCTTCCCAGGCAGTTCAAATGAGTCACCCAGTAGGGGTCAAGCCCTAAAATTTTGATTTCCATGACCAATTGCATGAAGTGAAACAGGCTGTGTGCTGACACTGTCCCTTTTTGGTGTCTTTCTTTGCAACCGTCCTGAACTATGCTGGGACAAAGTGGGGTGTGTGTGGATTTTATTCCCCTGCTTAGGTTGCATGTATTTCCCATGGTAACCCAAGGTGAGTGCCTCAGTCTGCGTACACACAGAATTCGTGCATAGTGGTGAGAGGAGTTTCTGTGTGATGACTTCTAACACACACACAATGGCTCTCCATGGCCTTTGTACCCTAGGCAACCAGGTAACGCTTTTCTATCCTAGGAAACAGGACAAAGGAGGGCCTGGCTGGTTGGAGCTGATACCGGACTATTGAACGGGGCAATCTCGTCTGGCTGGAGCGGGAGGAAGGAGGGCCAGGACCCTGGCTCAGGGACCCCCTCTGGGCCCCTCTCCCCAAAATGGATTATATTGGCTACTTCTGGTTTCTGTGCTGACAAGTCAGTTCTACATTATGTACCTGTCAACTAATAAACCTTCTGTTCTCCCTGTCAAATAATGCTGTGCCTACACTAGGAAAAGTACGTTGAATGCAGCTGCACAATTCGAGCTAGGGCAATTGCATAGCTGTAATCCACATATCTAAACTCAGTTTACTTGGCCGTCCTTACTGAAGAAGGCCAATGGGAGAGTATCTCCCATTGACCTCCCTCACTCCTCGCACCTTGCAAGGAGTACCAGGGCTGACTGCAACCCCTGAGAGGCCGATTTGCCAATCCCTACCAGATGCGCAAAATTGAACCCCGGAAGATAAACCCTGAGAGGATCAATCTTCCAGGCTAGTGTAGACATAGCCTGAGAATCACATCTGACTGCAGATGGAGTGCAGGGCCTGGTAACCCCCATACTCCATGACATACACAATGGACAACATGAAAAGGTGACATAGATGAGGTACGGAATCCATCATCATCATCATCATCATCATCAATACACTGAGGCTCAATGTCCATTGGGGTCCAATGCCTCCCTCACTATTTCCTTTCATCTTTCACTGTCCAGTGTGGAGTGGCTTAGTTTCTGCATAAGAACATAAGAACATAAGAATGGCCATACTGGGTCAGACCAAAGGTCCATCCAGCCCAGCATCCCATCTGCCGACGGTGGCCAATGCCAGGTGCCCCAGAGAAGGAGAACAGAAGACAATGATCAAGTGATTTATCTCCTGCCATCCATCTCTTGCCCTTGTTCTGAAGGCTAGGGGCACCATACTTTATCCCTGGCTAATAGCCATTTATGGACCTAACCTGCAAAAATGTATCAAGCTCTTTTTTAAACCCTAATAGAGTCCTGGCCTTCACAGCCTCCTCGGGCAAGGAGTTCCATAGGTTGACTGTGCGCTGTGTGAAGAAAAATTTCCTTTTATTAGTTTTGAACCTACTACCCATCAATTTCATTTGGTGTCCCCTAGTTCTTGTATTATGGGAAAAGGTAAATAATTTTTCTATATTCACTTTCTCCACACCATTCATGATTTTATATACCTCTATCATATCGCCCCTCAATCACCTCTTTTCCAAACTGAAAAGTCCCAGTCTCTCTAGCCTCTCCCCATATGGGACCCGTTCCAAGCCCCTAATCATCTTAGTCGCCCTTTTCTGAACCTTTTCTAATGCCAATATATCTTTTTTGAGGTGAGGAGACCACATCTGCACGCAGTACTCAAGATGTGGGCGTACCATAGTTTTATATAGGGGAAGTATGATATCTTTTGTCTTATTATCGATCCCTTTTTTAATAATTCCTAACATCCTATTTGCCTTACTAACTGCCGCTGCACACTGTGTGGATGTCTTCAGAGAACTATCCACTATAACTCCAAGATCCCTTTCCTGATCTGTCGTAGCTAAATTTGACCCCATCATGTAGTACGTGTAATTTGGGTTATTTTTTCCAACATGCATTACCTTACACTTACCCACATTAAATTTCATTTGCCATTTTGCTGCCCAATCACTCAGTTTGCTGAGATCTTTTTGTAGTTCTTCACAATCCCTTTTGGTTTTGACTGTCCTGAACAACTTGGTGTCATCTGCAAACTTGGCCACCTCACTGCTTACCTCATTTTCTAGATCATTGATGAACAAGTCGAACAGGATCGGTCCCAGGACTGACCCCTGGGGAACACCACTAGTTACCCTCCTCCATTGTGAAAATTTACCATTTATTCCCACCCTTTGTTTTCTGTCTTTTAACCAATTCCCGATCCATGAAAGGATCTTTCCTCCTATCCCATGACCACCTAATTTACATAAAAGCCTTTGGTGTGGGACCGTGTCAAAGGCTTTCTGGAACTCTAGGTATATTATGTCCACTGGGTGCCCCTTGTCCGCATGTTTATTAACCCCTTCAAAGAATTCTAATAGATTAGTTAGACACGACTTCCCTCTGCAGAAACCATGCTGACTTTTGCCCAACAATTCGTGCTCTTCTACGTGCCTTGCAATTTTATTCTTTACTAGTGTTTCTACTAATTTGCCTGGTACTGATGTTAAACTTATCGGTCTATAATTGCCAGGGTCTCCTCTAGAGCCTTTTTTAAATATTGGTGTTATATTGGCCGTCTTCCAGTCATTTGGTACCAGAGTGGATTTAAAGGATAGGTTACAAACCACTGTTAATAACTCCGCAATTTCACATTTGAGTTCTTTCAGAACCCTTGGGTGAATGCTGTCTGGTCCTGGAGACTTGTTACTATTCAGCTTATCAATTAACTCCAAAACCTCCTCTAATGTCACTTCAATCTGAGTGAGTTCCTCAGATTTGTCACCTAAAAAGGCTGGCTCAAATTTAGGAACCTCTGTAACATCCTCAGCCGTGAAGACTGAAGCAAAGAAATCATTTAATCACTCCGCAATGGCACTGTCTTCCTTGATCGCTCCTTTTATATCTTTATCGTGCAGACTTTACTATAGACTCTACTGTAGACTCTACTCCGCTCCATTCTACTATATCATCTACCCATTCTCTGTGGGGTCTGCCTCTCCTTGTTGAACCGCCCATTATGCCAGATATCAGGGTCTAGATTTTTTGTTTGTCCTTCATTCATGACTAAGTAGACCACAAATATCCACAAACAGAGCTCTGCATAGGAGTTGCTCAAGGACTTTGATCTTTGCACTAAGGCTTTGGAGACTGAATTATCTAGCAAGAGTGAGTTTGAAAGAGATGGATAATATCTGGAAAAGCAAAGTAATTAACTTAGGAATGAAGTGGAGCATCTTGAAAATGTGCATCTTCAGCAGCATGGTGTACAGATGTGAGACATGAGTGCTAATGAAAGATTCAAAGAGAAGGATATTGGCATTCAAGAGTTGTTATGGAAAGATGGATCCTGAGACCAGGATGGATGCAGAAGGTCACCAAAGAGGAATTAGATAGGAAGATACAGCCAAAAGAGAACCTGCTGCAGAAGGCCATACATGATAAACTAGAATTTGAAAAATAGAGGAGAGATGATCAATGAAAATACTTCAGATTACTTTAAGCAGAATGTCCCTTCTTGACGCATAAATATTAATCCCTGTGAAGCCATTGCCAGGAAGTGAAAATAAAGGTTGTGATAACTGTGAAGGTGTGTGACAAGCTGGAACAGGCCCTGTTGCCCCCCGGCATGAAGAACTTCTCTATTGTCTCTCTGGGGCAATGTGTGGCAGGACCTCAAGGCCTCCAGCAGGTGGGAACCTCAGAGCCCGGTCCATCCTATCACAGGAAGACAGACAAAAAAAAAAATGGAAAAATGAGCCAAGCATCACTCCAGATCTTCAGTGAGATCCCTCACTTTCCAGTGTGACATCTGTTCATGCACTTGCTCCTCACAAATCAGACTATAAAACCACATGAGAACATGTTGATGCCATTGTCAGATGCAACATACTTCACTTTTCTTTCAAAAGCTTCTGAGAATTGCCACTTCTTCTTAGCTCAGAAGTCTCATCTAGAAGGGAAGATCAACATTATATCTTTGTTCAGATAGCTACTCTTCCATTTACCATGTCATATCTTTTTCTACATTTTCTCAATCATTCTTCTATTCTTCTCTGCCTCCTCCTCTTCCTCTCCCCTGTCTTGTGGTTATTATTAGCGTGACTTCTTTCCATGGTATCATCAATGTACCCACGGCTCTGCAGAAAAATAAAAGTGCAGGTCCTACCCCAGTAAAAGTAACAATCTAGGTTAAAATAAGGAAGACTGTGGTAATCTTTGGATGGGGGTAAAGGAAAAACAGGTAGGACAAGGAGACTGAGGCACTGTAGCTTAGGAGACAGATCCTCAGATGGTATAAATTACCATGGCTCCCTAGGAGGGAGCTCCAGCTGAGGATCTGGCCCCAGGCAAATAGAGTGTGGGTGTGTCCTGTGAGTCACAAAATTCTGTATAACCTTCTAGAATCCAACCAAGTCATAATAACAATCACATGAACATGCTTCTTCATCAAAGCATTGTTTCTTTAGTTTTCACTGCAATTGTGCTGGCTCTTTTCTCCTACAATAAATTTGTTCTTTCTTTTTAAAAATAAATATAAAAAGCAAAGGCTCCTTGAGTACCTGAGGCTGTGGAGTGGACCTGTTTTAGGAGAGGGGAGCCTTCTTGCTGCTGAAGCAACCAATCAGGACGGACAGTCTCTGTGGCATCTAGTCAGATCCTCGAGATATGTGCTACCAGCCACTTCAGCAACTAAGTGCTCATCAAGAAAAGGCAAGAAACCCAGAAATCAAGTTTTGAAAGACAGAGCACCTACAATATGTGACTGTTTAACTGAGGGAAAGTGGGACTTGTCATAATGGTGCGCGTGCACACACACACGCACCACCTAAATTCAGGTCACTAGAGTAGGGACACTGAGACATTGAATTAACAGACCTTATATGGTATTTTAGTGCTGGGGTTAAGCTGCCTTGTCCTTCTCTTTCCCCTTTCAGAAGCTTCTTTAATGGGGCAATAGGTGTTTGTCACAACTATGCAAATACTGTCTGGATGGAGAACTTGACTGCCTAACTATGATTTTTCCATTACGAATCAATCTTGAAGAAGACTTCATTGTTGAATCAATGTCACTACCTATAGATCTGTATTCAAAGAGGTGGAAGTGTACTAGACATCTCTTTCAATTTTCCTTTCCAAAGATCTTGAATGCTGATTGTTCAAAGAAAAGCCGAAAGTCCTCTTAGATATTTACTTCTAACCAAGTGCAAATTTCTGAGATGTAGTTTCTGTTATTGGCTGATCTCTATTAGTAGACTCACAGTTTTTTTTACAAGCACAGTTTGAAAGACTTTATGCACTGAATGGAGAGATTAGAAAAAGGTTGGAGGGGCAGGACTGTAAGAATTAAGGCTGACACATGCAAGGATGCCCTGGAGATTTGAACATGGGCTTCTAAACCCCTTAGACAACTTTAAAAACATTTAGCTTAAAAGACTGAATGGTAAGTTCAACGCTAGTCTTTCTGAGGTGATTTTACAGCATTCTGGCTAGCTCACTCTGCCTGTTTTGAAATCAGAGGGATTCATTCCAGGTAAGGCAGCAACTCTGAATACAGAGCAGGCTGGCTAGACAAGGATTATTTGCTATTCCAGTCTGAAGGACTGTAACAAGTGACTTTGGGGTCTTTTTTTAAATTAAAACAGCAAGGTTAGTTGGGTAACTTACCTATAGGAAACTTCCTATTTCCTTGTACCCACACTATGCTACATTGTTAGTTTTCCAAAAACACTGCTCTAAAAATAGCAGTAGCGCTAAATGAGTCTGAAATGTCATCCTGCAAACTATGTGCTTCATTTTAGCGGCCAGGTTGTATTTTTTTTGAGGTTGCAAGGACAGGCTTTGTTCTGCCTAAAGGAACAGTCAGTTTGGACAGTGCTGTGAGTAGGGCTCTAGAGACTTAGGTTCTAGTCCCAGTTTTGCCATGGACCATTTGACCTTGGGCAAGCAATTTCCCATCTCAACAACTTTGTTACTTACCAGTTCCTTTTCTCTCTTGTCTATCCAAGTTGTAACCACTTTGGGGTAGGCACTGTCTCTTCCTATGTGTATGCAAACCCCCAATAACAATAAAGGCTTGTTCTTGGTTGAGCGTTACAATAAAAACCTAATAAATAATAATAGTCCCCCACTTTAGACTTACCAAATCAAATTACAACTTAAAACAAGGACTTTTGACAGTGTGATTATTTATATGCCTGCTGCACGGCTCTCAAGAGCAGTGGGAGGAGTAGCTTGGGATACGGGTTATTACTTGGGAAAACATTAGGAGAACTTAACAAAAACAAAGTCCTGGTCTCTTAGTACAAATGCTTGTGACACATGGAAAAAATGACACTTCTCTCTTTCCTTCCTTAAGCATTTCATCTTTACATTTACCCTCTAAAAATCAGCCATCACCCCTCCCTTCAAAGCTCTGCCGGAGCTTAGACAGAAGTGACCACTGCCTGCCATATGAAATCATCTAAATGATCTATCTAGTTAATTCAAGGGCAGGGACGGATTAAAGTATTGTACTTTAGGAAACTCTTGCAAAGACTTGTATTGATTTCATACCCAGTCAGGCTTTGAGATATTCCCTGCCTCTCCTCTGTCTTCCCACCTGACTTTGGGCCCACTTGGGCCTTCTTTAAAGACACAAAGACATATACCATAGAATTGTTTCCTTGATAGTTTGGCAACTCACAGGGGGCAATGAAGCTTATTCTAACCAAGCATTAAATTTCAATAGGCAAAGTTTGTGTTTGTTAAAAGAGAACTGTCACAGCCTTTGACATTGACTTTTAGGATTTATTTTATTCAATAAAGAACACTAATCCAAGTAGATCAGTAGAAAAGCCTTGTTGTAATCATGTGAACTGAGATAAACCCCAGTTTCATTCCATTTTAGCATTGCTCCCCAGACTCAATCATTTTCACACAAGCATCCCAGTTTGGCGCATCTCAGTTGTTTTCAGTGGGAGGGTAGGAAAGAGATGGGCAGACCCTGACAGTTTCCGAGCATGAGACTTTTTTAAAAGTGTATTTGTTTCTACTTGGCCCTTGGGCTTGTCAGGCATTTGCATTTTCATAGCACAGTGTGTCGACCATAATCTGTTCTAAGCTTCCAAGGAGCCCAGATAGAATGACAGTGCAGCACGTGAACAAATACCATGGTACTGAAGAGTGGCGCATTTTTATCTTGATTACAAGTGACCCAGTTCCTGTGCTAGGCTGCCTAATCTTCCATCAGAAAAATTATCAGTTTGGCTCACATGGGATGTGAGCTGAACTCAGCCAATACTGGGGAGGAAAGAAGCATCACAAAGCAAATCCCTTTGTCACTGTAAGGTTTGTATAATGGGGTAGAGGAGTAGAGGTGGGCAGAAGATCCCATTCCAGAGAGTGGTACTGAACAAAAGCCCAGGAAACAGCCTGGTGGTGGAAAAGAGGAAACAAAATGGGGAATTAGAAGTTGGCAGGGGGTGAGGGGGAACCTCAGGACACTGTTCCCGTTAGAGCTATGGATCAGGAGCTCCGCTTTCCTCCTGCCGGCTGGGAAATTGACAAGATGGATGGGAGAATGATGACGTCCTCTAGTTTCCATGTCATCATATCATCTCTGGTTATTGTACATAATCTGACTTCCATGTTTGCGATTTTCTTCTGGCCTTCTAGCATGACGGCTGAACAGTATTCGCTATTTCCTTCTGGCTTCATGCACAGCATCACTGGTTTGAAGCATTGTAACAAAACCTTTCATTGGAGGAGCTCAGGTCACCATCCTGTAAATTCCATCAAAGGGAAGGTGACACTGTGAAGCAGCAAAAAGAGCTGCAACTGACATTTGATTTTTGTGGCTGGGCCTCAGCTCGATGCACAATTTCCATATTCAGCTGCAGATTGTATTCTTTGTTCTTACCAAAACATAGAAGGCCAGGTACATTTCACTTCTCACAAATGAATCCCCAACATGCTACAGTGGAAGGTCAAAAACTTGAGCTCTGTTTCTTCCAGAAATAGTAACAGAGAGGAAGCCATGCTAGTCTATACACTATCAAAACAAAAAGCAGTCAAGTAGCACTTTAAAGACTAGTAATGTAATTAAACTCCACTGAGGAGACCAAAACAATAGACTTGTCCTCAACTGGCGAGAGTTCTGTCTGCACTGCCAAAGCCGGGCACACCACTTACAGAGAACCTGGCTTTACGTACATGGAATACAGAGGGGTCTGGGAACTAAGAGCGCACCCACAACACCCAAGACAAGGGCATAGGGATACTGCAATAAAAAAATGAACAATACTTTATTTTCATGACCTCTAGTGAACGAAGAGCAGAACTGGGTCTGCAAAATAAGAGCTGACCATTCTATATTAGAACAAACTGGTCTGAGAGAAGTTGTTTCCATCTTCAGTAAGGCTGTGAGGAGGCAAGTGTGCAAGGACATAATGGAACACAATGGTCAGGGAATAACTTGAACAGGTCCCCTTTCTCCACCATTGTTTGCTGATTAGGTATTTGGACCCTAATCCTGCCATTAGGTCTATGCAGAAGCAGGGATCTACCTCTGCCAGGACAGTGGCATGTTTGGGGCCATATCTTAAGCTCTCTGGAAAAGCCCAGCTTTTGGTTCTTGGGCAGTGCAATAGATTTTTTAATTCCAGTAAAGGACTGCTGATTGGATTTTATTTCCATGGTCAGGTTTGTATGGGGGTATGACTTTGGAGGAAAGAGAAGGCTTCAAAGTGGTGACCTGCAACAAGAAACTGACCCAAAATCCAGAGATGTCCAGATGACCTAGGAGCTGTTTGGAGTACTAAAATGTGATGAGGGTGAAACAGAGCCTTACTACTGTGGTTCTCAAAGTGTGGGCCATGGGAGCCACTAGTGGTTTGTGACCACCTTTCAGGTGGGCTCAGGGCTCAACCCCCTGCCATGATGGGGAGCTTGTTCTGGTGTTCCAGTCTTATGTCCCCATGCTGTAAGGTTGCAGCACCAGTAATGGTTTCCTGATGCAGGGGTGGGGGGACCCCTGGGCCTTGCAGGTTGGATCTGGCTTAATGGGGGAGAGGGGGAAGAAGGAGCTCCATGCTGGGGGAATGGTAGTGCCAGAAACCACTTGCAGGTGACTTTCCTTGCTGCTTTCATGGGCTGGAATTGCAGCCAATGGGCGTAAAGGGAGGCAGGTAAGTGCCCCCCATCTCACTCATGCCTAGACCCTACAGTCCTATTCCCCTCACGCACATCCCCTCCCACCCAGCCCTGTAACCCCAGCCCCCTCCTGCACCCTCATCCCTCTCCTGCATCCAATCTTCCAGCATAACCCCCAATCCCAGCCTTTCCCGCACCCCTCCATCCTGTCAAGACCCACCACCCTCAGCCCCCTCCTGCACTCCACCTCCCACCCAGATCCTGCACCCCTACCCCATCCCACTCCCCAGGAAACTTCCACACACTGAACCCCTCATTTTTGCCCCATCCCAGAGCCTAGGGATACACAAAATTTACTAACTGCAGCATCCCAGAAAGGTCAGCCTGACCTGTGGGAAACCATGAATCTGGATCCTCCCTCTCCCACCCTCCTGGTGGGGCTGGAGCACAATGGGATTGAGGTTTCTCAGATGAGGGACACAAATATTGGCAGGATTTTATTTTTATTCATTTTTCTTCTTTTGCTTCTCACCTTTGTGTGGCCCCTGGCCCAAAAAAATTTCCCCAACACTGCCATAAATAGACAATGTTGAAACTTTTGTTTTGAACATCAATTAATATTTTACTTAAAAGGAGGTTTGGTAATCTAACATGACATATGCAATAAGATCTAAAAATATGTCCCTCGGCTACATCTACACTAGGGGAGAACTTCGAAATGGCCATGCTAATGGCCAAATTGGAGAATACTAACGATGTACTGAAATGAATATTCAGAACGTCATTAGCATGCTGACGGCCGTGCAGCATTTCGCTCACACACGGCTTGTCTACACGGGGGTCCTTTTCGAAAGAACGCTGCCAACGTAGCAATCCCCTTATTCCTAACAGGGATTTCTACGTTGGCAGCATTCTTTCAAAAAGGACCCTGGGTAGATAAGCCACGTGCAAGCGAAACATGGCACTTTCGAACTGCTGTGGCTGGCAGCATGCTAATGAGGCACTGAATATTCATTTCAGCGCCTGATTAGTATTCTTCAATTTGGCCATTAGCACGGCCATTTTGAAGTTTTCCCCTAGTGTAGATGTAGCCCTTATGTTATAGCTGTATATTAACATTTTTATGCTCCAGCAGCCCAAGATGAATAATTTATTATTTAAGGTATTTAGAGATAAGCAAATGCATTTGCAGTCATGGGTGGTTGGCTGGTGGTCTGCAGAAAGGTTTGCATTGAGCAGGGTGAGCCATGGACCAGAAAGTATGAGAACCATTGTCTCATTAAATTTTTACAGTACTCCAGTGACCTGTTGGCTAATCAGTAATGATGTTAGCAGGGTCACAGATGTTCAGTTCACTCCTTTGTGGGGAAGAGGGGGCTTTTCTCATTCATAACATTCCTTTCTCGCTTTGTATGTTGTGAGGGCCAGATCTGAAGTTGGCATAAAAGTTTCCATTTACTTCAGTGGAGCTATACTAATTTACACCAAGGGAGTCCTGAGTTTATTGCATTTTGTATGTGAGGTTTAACAGAAGAATAGTAGTGATCGTGGTGCTTAACATCTATAGCTGCATTCTTGCACACTTGGTATCACATGTATGAGTCATAGAATCATAAAGTCACCACTATCCAACTAATGATAATATAAAACAATTCCTCTGCTTGGTGTGCATGAATAACCATGAGAGCTAAAATCTGTTTTCATTTTTATACCTGAATAACACCATTGACTTCACCGGGGTGCAATAAGAATAGACAACTTGATGCATTGGAATTAGATTTGATTCTAAAATGAGTGTTCATTTCCAGAGTATTTACAAACTGACAAACTTCATTTTCATCAAGATTTCTTAGATGATTTAGTAATTTGGAAAAGAACCCACTTGTGCGCCACATATTGATCTACATATAGCATGGGAGAAATTCTGCTGTCAAAAACAGTGTAACTCCACTAATTCAGCATGCAGGCTGCTTTTCCTGCTTCTAAATATATTGCAGAGCAGCTAGTATTTTTGTTTTAATTAACTCAGACTTTGTCACAATCATATCTCTCTGTAAAGGAGGATATTCTGTATAGGACAGAACTTAGTCCTGTGTGTGGACCTGCAAGACTACATGTTGTGCCACAACCACTATAAAAGAATTTTTGCAGAAGCGAAAAATGTGCATGTTAAAAGAATGCATATGGAAACACAAGCCAATTAACAGAACTGCAGTTTTCCATCAAACATACTGTAGTTTTGTAACCCAAATTCTCTGGCAGAAAATGCCATGTACATTGTTGTGTAATTTTAGTAACAATGCATTATTCAGCAAGAGATTTGGTGATGATAAAGGGCATACATTTACCTGAAAAGACCAAGGAAAAGTGAATTCTTGGATTCCTTCTAATATCGAAAAGGAACACCTGGAACTATTGTATTGTGTGTTGTTGTAGCCATGTTGGGTCCCATGATACTAGAGAGACAAGGTGAGTGAGGGGCCAAGAAAAGATATCACCTCATCCCACTGTGTCTCTTTAATGAAAACATTAGCATTGCTAAACAGCAATAAGCCAGAGACAAATTCTAAGGGCAGCTTAAACTGAATGTACAAGCTTCCTTGCTATGTATTTACTCTTAGAAGCTGTAACCTAAATGGACATAAATCAGACATCAATGGTAATGTACAGAAGCCTGTGGGAGAGCACTTCAATCTCCCTGGACCCTCAGTAGCAGATTTAAGGGTGGCAGTCCTGAAACAAAGAAATTTCAAAAATCAAATTGAGAAAGAAATCTCTGAGCTGCAATTTATTTGCAAACTTGACTCCATTAACCAAGGATTAAACAGAGACTGGGAGTGGCTTGCACCTTACAAAAGGAGCTTTTCTGCCCTAGGTGTTAACATCTCCACATTAGACTGACAATGGGCCGTATCTCCCCTGTCCTATCTGACCTGTTTTTTCCTTTCTTCATACACACTACCGATAATGGGCTTTTTCCACCCTGGCTGAATAGACCTTGTCAGCTCTGGCCCTCCCTTTTATTCGGACCCCACTCTTCAAATATCCTCTGAAACCACACCCCCGACTCATGCATCTGATGAAGCAGGTCTTTGCCCACGGAAGCTTATGCTCCAAAATATCTGTTAGTGTATAAGGTACCACACGACTTCTTGTTGTTCTCCTAAATTAAATGCTTTGCTCGGTAATTTAGTTGCTGTATAATGAAGCTGAAGTCTGCTGGAAGGTGCCACCTAGTGGATTACACAGAAATTAAACGTAAATCCTTTCATGAGGGGTAGTGTGGGTGAAGAACACTGGTTTTTAAATATATCTTTTGTTTTACAGCAGGAAATAAAAATGTAGCATCCAAGCTTTAGTTGCAAGAGTCCTAATACTTGCTTTTGCTGTAACCCCAGCAGGACACATTGCCACAGCTCTAATATTTGCATTAGCTTAGCTTTACTGCTGTTATGCTTGCAGTGCATCTATATAATTATGTGGGTTGTTTGTTCTTAATTTAAGAAATGAATCAACTCACTGTTTTTGGAAAGTTGAGTGTGTTTTAGAATACTGTTTTATGATTATAAGTCATTTAGTCTATAGTACAGTTGAATCCATTAAATTGGTACCCTGATGAAAAGCATTCTTTCTTAATTTGGACTATTGTCAGAGAACTGATTTATATCAATTATTTATGCCAGAAATATCAGCCAATGGGTTAACACCAGGGTCAGGTGTGGATGTCTATTTAAACGTCACATGCAGTGTTTCCTCAAAACCTGTTTACAGTAAGTTTCCCCCTCTGCAGTATTACTGCTGTCAGAGAAGTACATCCTACATATTATAATGTGCTCCAGGCTTTGGAAATTACTTATATTTAAGGACATGTATTACCATTAAGTGAATGTCTATTTACGCTGCATTCCTATGAGGTTCCATTAGTTGAGACTATCACTTCATTGGTAGGCTTATTTCCGTCAATGTACTAATTGAAAGCATTTTATCCTGCCTGTCATAAGCAATGAACATATCAGCTTTCCCCACAAGTTTATGATGGCTATAGCTGATTTTGGCCATCATGATAATTAAGTCACATAACCAAATAAATGTATTAGTCTTTAAGGTGCCTACAGGACTGCTCGTTACCTGTCTCTCAGTTCAGTTTGATCAGCCACACTCACTCTGTGATCAAATTTGGTATGGGATGTGGCATCCCACTGACTTTTTTGGACTAACAGATCTTTTGGAGCAAAAGTTTTCATGGACAAAGACCCACTTCGCCAGATGCTTGCGCTTATGCTCCAAATATGTTAGTCTATCAGGTGCCACACAACTTCTTGTTGTTCTTGAAGATACAGACTAACTCAGTTACCCCCTCTGATACTAATTTGTTATAATTAGTCTTTCAATCTTCTTTGGAGTCCAAACAAATGCTGCAAGATGGTCAGCTGTAACGTCCTTGAATATTAAAAATTATGTAAATGTAGGGCCATCTAAGAATCTCATGCTTGACACTTAAACTTTGACCTGCCTGTATCAAAAAGCACAGATCTGTACACTTTGAGCTAAAGAAGAATGTCCTTTAGCTGTCTGAAGTAGTCGTATGACATGCAGTTAAGCAATTCTTAGTCCATTCAGTGATAGACGGCAGTATGCATTGATGCTAGTTAGGTTGTTGCAATTGTATGGGTCATATTTTTAATGTAATAAGAAAACAGTATTTGATCTTACAGTCAGTCCATATATGTATATCCTCTTTCCACGGGCAGAATCAGTTGAAGGAGCAGCGGTATAATATGCAGGGATAGTAATTTTTGAGTCCCATTTGTCTGCATTGAGCTACACCCGTGCAACTCTCAGTGATTTCAAGACGTGATCTGCCATATGCAGCAGGGGAAGAGGGCAAGGAGTGCAGAATTTGGCATTTATATGCTTAGTGATCTGCAGGTACATAGGATATATTATGTGCAATTGTGTAAGGGATGAATTGCCACAACTGCTGAAGCAAAAACAAAACATGCACACCAATAACAAAAGAAGCTACATTCAGAAAAGCAAACGTTAAGGTTTTTAGCCCTACCTTAAATTCACCTTTGCTCTGTTTAGATACTACAGCATATCTGAATAAAGTGTAAACTTTGAATTTCTATGCTTTAGGGATTGAACCCAGCATCCTAATTACGATGTTGAAGTACTTTGTCTTCAGAGTCACAGAGAAAAATTAAAGCTGCCTCCCAAACTAGTTTTACACTATAACTTTAATGGTAATGAAGGTTATTTACATTTCCCAGCGGGTGTGAGAAAGAAGCATTAAAGCCCTCAATATGACTATAATTACTGACTAGTCTATAAAGGCAAAATAATATTCAGTTATTACAAATAAGAATGTTCTTGCAGCAAATCATGAATTTAAAAAAAAACATGCTGTTTGTTGGCCAAAAAATTAATATCTGCACCACAGGTCCAAAATCCAAGGAGCTAAAGGTGAAAAGACAGCATATCTAACTCTTAATTGCATATCTGTCCTTTTTTGTCTATTTAACTGTACTCTTCTACATTCAACTTTTTAGCCATGTCTACACGTGCACGCTACTTCGAAGTAGCAGCACTAACTTCGAAATAGCGCCCGTCATGGCTACACGTGTCGGGCACTATTTCGAAGTTAACATCGACGTTAGGCGGAGAGACGTCGAAGCCGCTAACCACATGAGGGGATGGGAATAGCGCCCTACTTCGACGTTCAACGTCAAAGTAGGGACCGTGTAGTCGTTGCGCGTTCCACAACATCGAAATTGCGGGGTCCTCCATGGCGGCCATCAGCTGGGGGGTTGAGAGACGCTCTCTCCAGCCCCTCAGCTCAATGGTGGCCGCGTGGAGCGGCCCCTTAAAGGTCCCCTCCCCCTCCCTTTCTGTGCAGGAAGCTGAGAGAGTGTGCAGGCGGCAGCCCAGACATGCAGCCAGCCTGCACGCTCTTGAGCAGCCCCAACAACCCCCAACCAATCTCATGGCCGCATGGCAGCCCCCCAGGGGACCCCCCCAAGGGGAGCCAGTGCAGCCAGGGCAGCAAGCGGCAGCGGGGCCCCTCCTGGACGGAGGCCGAGCTTCGGGACCTGCTGGGGCTCTGGAGTGAGGAGGAGGTGCTCCAGGTAATGGGGAGCAAGAGGCGGAACGTGGATGCGTTCGCTCGGCTGGCTGAGGGCCTGGCCGCCCGGGGTCACCCGGCCCACACTCTGGACCATGTCCGGAGTAAAGTGAAAGAGCTGCGGCAGGGTTACGCCCGGGCCCGGGATGCGGCCGGCCGATCTGGGGCTGCCCCCGTCACTTGCCCCTTTTACAGGGAGCTCAGGGACATCCTGGGCCCCCGGCACACCTCCTCCCCTCCGGCCACTCTTGACACCTCGGCTGAGGAGCCCCAGCAGGCCCTGCAGCTGGAGTCCGTCCCGGAGGTAAGCCCCGCACCCTGGGGGCACCCCCTGGAGCCCACCCCCGGGCCATCGCAGCAGCAGGAGGAGGAGGAGGAGGAGGGGGACTCCTCCTCCGCTGAGACGGGGCTGCACATCGTCCTCCCCTCCCGGAGCAGCAGCCGGGCGTCCGCCCCCCGGGTGTTCCCAGACCGTGGTAGTGGACCTACAGGTATGTACCCCCCCGGTGTACACCCCCAGGGTTGGGGTAATAGATATGTGGCCAGGGCCCTCCACATGCCCAGATGGCCATGGCCCCAAGGACAGCAGTGCAATGTCCCTCACAGGAGGGCATCAGCCCCTTCCCCCCGCCCCAGCACGAGAGTGCCATGCCCCATCCCCGGGGCAGGGAGGAGCGGAACCTCTAGGGTCCCCCAGGAGGAGGGGGTGGGATACCCCGCAGCAGCAGCAGCCGCAGCAGCATGTGATGGAGTGGGGGGAGTGCAAATGCGAGACTCAGGCTAGATATGAGCAGCAAGCTGAATATTTCCCAGGGGCAAAGGATGATCCTGGGGCTACAACTGGCAGGTGACACCCCTGCCCTGAACAAAGAGGGGGGAGGAGCCGAGCTGGCTTTGAATCGGGGGGGGGGGTGCTGCAGGTAGAGGCTAGGGGAAGGGAGAGCTGGAAGGCAGCCAGCCTGAGGAGGGGGAAAGCTACACCCCAGAGGGGCACCCCTTGGGGTCTTCTCCCCAGGATGGGTTGGAAGGACTGTCTCTGACTGCTGTACTGTCACTCCTGGGAGAAACTGGGCATCTGTGGCCTAAGAAACCTCTCCTGTCAGACCCTGCTGAGTGAAGTGAGAGTCACTCCCGCCAGGGGATGGGGTGCAGTGCAGGGGGACCCCCGAACCCCATCACAGCAGCATCTCCCGGGGACGGGGATGGGGAACCTGCAGCAGAGGGTTGGGGGGACAAGGGCCATGGCTCGGGGCCCACACTAACGCCTGTCTCCACTCTTCTTCCCCCCCCGTGTTCCGCAGCTGCACCATCGGAAGGACCGGAGAGCGCCGGCGAGGCTTCAGTGGTCCCGGAATCCCCTCCGGGGCCATCGCTCCAGGCCAGCCCCTCGGCGGAGGACCGACCGGCCCCATGGCGGGCAAGACGGCGGACCCCGCAACACCACACGGCGGCGACGGACCCCCAGCTGCTGGCCATCCATCGTCGGCAGCTGGAGGTCGCGGAGCAGTGTCTGTGGGTGGAGCAACGCCGCCTCCACCTGCAGGAGCGGGCGCTGGCCTGGCACCAAGAGGCATGGGGGGCCTACATGGAGACATTCAACCATCTCGTGGACTACCTGGCCCCCCGTGCCGCGCTGGCCGCCGCAGCGCCCGCCCTGCCCGCTCCACCCGCAGCGCCACCCGCTGCTCCGCTCGTCGCCGCGCCGTCCGCCGTCGCCCTACCACCCGCCACCGAGGGCCGGACCGCCGAGGGACACCTGGGGCCAGCTGAGACTCGCTGGACGTATCTTCCGGTCCGCCCGGCCCCCAGCCAGCCCCGGACAGGGCTGCGGCCGAGGTGAGGCTCCCGGCCACCCACCCCCAGTGCTGGACTTTAGGGGCGTGGGGCATGGGATGTGCCCCCCCGCCTTGTATATAGTTAATTTCCACAAAAGGGCTATGATGGACAGTTTCATTTATATTTGTGCCCCCCTTTGTCCCGTCCCCCCCATGTAAATAGTTCTCCCCTTCCTTATCATCCCTGGTTTTCTTTTTATTGAACGACAGACCCATATTATTATATGCAAACTTTTTTATTATTACTGTTTTATTTGTACAGATTACTTTTGTTAAAGACGTCTTGTATATAGTTTGTTCTTGTTTTAATTATAGTTACAAAAAAACAGTTCTAAAAGAAAAACCAGTTTAATTTTAGCCACAAGTGCGTGCTGTCATTTGTACAGGAGAAGTGCGGGGGGGTGTGCTGTTGGGAGCTCCGTGGTGTGGGCGTAGGGGCAGGGAGTGTTGTGGAGGAAGGGTGGGGGGCGGAGTGGGGGGCCTGGCAGAGTTCACCCCGCGGCCTCCTCGAAGTGGGCCCGCAGGGCCTCCCGGACCTGGGTCCCTTCGGGGTCCACCTGCCCAGCCCTGAAAAAAGGCCTCCCCCTTGCTCTCCACCAAATTGTGCAGGGCGCAGCAGGCACCCACAATCTGGGGGATGTTGTTGGGGCCCGCATCCAGGCGGGTGAGGAGACATCTCCAGCGCCCTTTGAGGCGGCCAAATGAGCGCTCCACCACCTGGCACGCGTGGTTCAGGCGCTGGTTGAAGCGCTCCTGGCTAGCGGAGAGATGGCCCGTGTACGGGTGCATGAGCCAGGGCCGGAGGGGGTAGGCCGCATCTGCGATGACGCAGAGGGGCATGGTGGTGTCCCCCACAGGGATCTCCCGCTGGGGGATGTAGGTCCCCACCTCCAGCCGGCGGCACAGGCCCGAGTTCCGGAAAACCCGGGCGTCGTGGGTGCTGCCAGGCCAGCCCACATAAACGTCCTGGAAATGGCCCCGGCTGTCCACCAAGGCCTAGAGGACCACTGAGTGGTAGCCCTTGCGGTTGATGTACCGTCCTCCACTGTGTTGCGGGGTGCGGATGGGGATGTGAGTCCCATCCAGAGCCGCGAAGCAATTCGGGAAGCCCAGCGTGGCAAAGCCCACGATGGTGGCATCTGGGTCCCCCAGCCTCACGAGCCTGTGGAGGAGCATGGCGTTGATGGCACGCACGACCTGCAGGGAAAGCACATGGGAGAGCACCAATGAGGGGTGAGCAGGGTGTGCGTGGCCCAGCCCTGCCCAGCCCTGCCAGGGCTCCCCTGCCCTCCCCCCACCCCCGTGGGTCCTCTTACCTCCATAAGGACAGCCCCGACGGTGGCCTTGCCGACACCAAACTGCTGTCCCACGGATCGGTAGCTGTCTGGAGTGGCCAGCTTCCAGACAGCGATGCCGACCCGTTTCTCCACTGGGAGGGCACGCCGCATGGCAGTGTCCTGGTGCCTGAGTGCGGGGGTGAGCCACTGGCACAGCTCCATAAATGTCTGCCGGCTCATCCTGAAGTTCCTGAGCCAGCAGTCGTCGTCCCACTCCTCAAGCACCAGCCGCTCCCACCAGTTGGTGCTGGTGGGGTAGCTCCACAGGCGGCGGCGTGTGAGGTGGTGGGGGTCGGGGTGCTGCAGGGTTGGGGGTTGAGCCCTGCTCCCCTGGGGGCCGCTCCTCCTCCGGTGTGGCAAGGAGGTGCTCAGCTGCCTCCCGCATGGCATGGATCTGGGCGAGACCTGCTCCTGCCGGGAGGGCTGGGTGGACCTCTGGCTGCTGCTGCTGCTGCTGCTGCTGCTGGGGGTCCGTGACTGCGTCGCCCGAGGTCTGTGTGCCTATGGCTCTTCAGACTGCGTGCTGTGCAGGCTGAGTGTGTCTGGGAGGGGCCCTTTAAGGGAGCGGCTAGCTGTTGTCCCAGAAGTGCTAGTCCGCCCTGTGACCCTGTCTGCAGCTGTGCCTGGCATCCCTATTTTGATGTGTGCTACTTTGGCGAGTAGACGTTCCCTCGCTGCGCCTATTTCGATGTGGTGCTGCGCAACGTTGAAGTTGAACATCGACATTGCCAGCCCTGGAGGACGTGTAGACGTTATTCATCAAAATAGCCTATTTCGATGTCGCTACATCAAAATAAGCTACTTCGAAGTAGGCTTCACGTGTAGACGTAGCCTTTGTCTCCACTTCCCACCCATGCACAATGTAGGTCATGGTAACATTACATCTCACTCTGTTTTATTGTACCTTTGTCCCGTTAGGGCCTGATCTTTGGGGGTGTTGAACAACACCTATGGCCCCACTAACCTCAAGTCAAGCTGGGTTGGGGGCTCAGCACTGTTAAAGATCAGGCTATTGACTCTTGTATTGGACCTCTGTACCAGTGCAGGTTTATCTCCATTCTGCCCCTCACTTTTTGAACCATTTGCAGCCCTGGATTACTCACACCTCAACCTTTTTGCACTAGGTCACATCTTGAAACTCAAACTCTTTGCATTATTGAAACCCGTGAACCTCTAATGCTGTGCGACGTTGCACCCCCGGCCTTTGAATTACTGCAAGTCCTACACCCCTCGCCCTTTGCACTCTTGCAACCCAGGCATTCCTGACTGTACTCTCTGGCATTCTGGCCCTTCCCGTTACACACCTCCCACACTCCTTGCTTTATTGCATCCCTTGCAACCTCAGCAGCTCGCCCAACACCGGCTTGTATGCGCAGCCGGGCGGGAGGGCAGTACCGATCTCACCTCTTACCTCTGTCCCTTCCCTACCCGCGCCCCCGTCTAATTCTTTGCCCCTAGTTCACTAACAGCGATGCAGCTCTAAACTCGGACGGGCAGGCTGGAGCCGGTCGGTACCATTCACCCTCGCGGGGTGGGGGCGGAGAATGTTGAAGCTGCCAGCTGGGCCCGGGACTCGGAGGCCGGCCCGGTGGGTGTGGCCAGTAGCGGGGCGGGCTGCTCCGTGAGCAACCCCCCTCCCGCGGTGGGAGTGGTAGCGCCCGCCCCCCGGAGCGGAAGTGCTGGAGTTGCCGCTGGCTCCGGCTCGCCTCAGCGCTGGCGCGCGGGGAAAGTTGGGTGGCGGGTCGGGCTCGGCGGCGGCTCCGATGCGGCGGAAGCAGAAGCGGCTGCTGCAGGCAGTGGGGCTGGCGCTGGCCGTCCTCGTCTTCCTGCCCAACGTGGGGCTCTGGTCGCTCTACCGGGAGCGGCAGCTGGAGGGCGGCGCGCGGCCGGCCGGAGGGGAGGCGCAGGTGAGCGGCGGCCGGAGGTCAGCGGCGCCAAGTGGGGGTGGGGCAGTGGGAGCTGAGGCGAGAGTCTCCTATAGCGGGCGGCGACAGTAGCTGGCTCCATAGGGCTGGGGTGAGAGTCCCCTGTAGGGTCTGGGAGTAGTAGTGGCTCTGTAGGGCTGGGGTGAGTCACCTTGGGGGTGGGGCAGTGGCTTCCTTTATAGGGCTGGGGTGAGAATAGCCAATGGGGGTGGGGCAGCGGCACTCCCTGTAGGGACCCGAGTGAGAGTCACTTATAGGGGCATGGGGCAGCAGCACCTTCTGTAGAGCTTGGGTCAGGAATCACCGACAGCTGGGTGGGGGCAGTGACGCTTCTGTGTTGGGACAAGTCATCTTTGGGGTGGGCAGGGGGGACAGTGGTGCCATCTACATGGGCTGAGGCAACACACCCATGGGGGGGGGACAGTGGCACCTTCTGTAGCGGCTGGTGTTAGAGTCACCTGTAGGGCCATTTGGGACAGCGGTGCCTTGCCATACGGGCTCTGAAGCAGCAAGCTTTGAGGGAGGGGAATTCTGAGCCAGAGCAGCTTGTTCCTATGTGGAGCAGAAGGAGGCACCTGACCCCTGGTGTGGGGTGAGAGTGGGGAGGAGGGGAAGCTGCTGCCCCATAAGGGAGGTTCCTTTATAGGATATATGGATGGAGGAGGCAGACTGGTGGCTGCTGGTGTGAATCTGGAAAGGGGCTGATGGGATGCTCTGCTTTCTTGACTCTCCCTATGGGTGCTGTGGATGATGGAGCTGTCCCTATCTTTCTCTGCTCCCTTGAAAGGAGGCAGTGTCTCCCTTATGGAGCAAGGGTGACATAATTGGGTTTCGTACCCTTACCATACCCCTCTGTAGCCTTCCTAGAAAGGTGGAGACTGGGGGAAGAATACACATTACCTGCCTTTCCTAGCTCTCCTTGTAGAGGAAAATGGGGACGATGAGGGCTAGCAGTGGACTTCTGGTGCCTCTATCCCCATATCTCTGGAAGAGTTGGAGAATGGGGTAGGGTCATTTGAATAGTCACTTCCATCTTTGGGAAGGAGGGGAGATGGGGTGACATTCACCCTTCAGAGGAAGTGGCAGTATTGAGGGGGAGAGCAGGTACTCCTTTGTTCTTAGTGATGTTTTGATTAATGGTTTAGGGTGTCTTAAGTACCTGAAATCTCAGTATCAGAGAGGTAGCCATGTTAGTCTGTAGCTTCCAGAACAACACGAAGTCTTGTGGCACCTTATAGACTAATAGATATTTTGGAGCATAAGCTTTTGTGGGCAAAGATGCATGAGTAGGGGGAGGTGGTTTCAGAGGGGTATTTAAAGAGTGGGGTCCCAGTAAGAGGGAGGGCCAGAGCTGACAAGTTGTACTAGAGGGGATGATGGAGTTGTCAGCTCTGGCCCTTCCTCTTACTGGGACCGCACTCTTTAAATACCCCTCTGAAACCACACCCCCACTCATGCATCTTTGCCCACAAAAGCTTATGCTCCAAAATATCTGTTAGTCTATAAGGTGCCACAAGACTTCGTGTTGTTCTTGAAATGTCCATGTCAGAGTAGCTTCATCTGGCTTGAGTGATGCTCCCTCTCTTCTTCATTGTATTAGTCTGAGTTCCCTTTTGTGTCCCATTCTTGGTTTGTCTTTGTGTCATTAAGAATGGCTGGGACTTAAGGAGCATGAAATATCTCTCTCTCTCTATCAGTTCAGCATCTCTATTAGAAGGTATTCTTTGTTCAGAATCACTTATGCTTTTAGTTGTCTAAATCTTTATCTCCTTGCAGATTTGCCATTGCAAGTGTGCCATTGAGGTGTAGGAACTTAGACTTTTAGGTGCTCCTTAGGGAGGGAGAGATATCTCTCTCTAAGGAAGACTCAAACTGGAGATTATCTGTTGCCTCCCAAAAACAAATAATTTTTTTTTCAGAATTAAGTATCTGTTAGAAACCTTTCCAATACAATATATTCACACAGGCATGTTTATAAAGATATCCTTATGTATTCTTAGGATAACAGAGGGGACCTCTCTATGTCAGCTAGTATAAAACACACTGTGGTGCATGTATGTGCTATGACTTCTGAAATCTGCAGTTTTAAAGAAATATTCACAGTGAATATTACATGCTTGGAGTTCTTACTGCTTCTGCCTTATATCTGCCCTTCAGTGATATGCAATGACTTTTTGTAGCGCTCTTTTGATGATAAAAAATAGGTTAAACTGGATATTGCTCTATGCCTTCACATAATTTAGTATTCTGATAAGAGGGGAGAGATGTAAAATCATGTGACCTGTCAGAGAATGTGTGGGAGAAAAAGGGAAATGGCTTTTGTCCAAAAGAGTGTTTATAATTTCTGACTTGGACATGAGTTATTTCTAGCTAGGATTTTTAAAGGCTGAAAATGTGGTGAGAATTATCCTAAATTGTGTTTTTATTTGAATTTATACGAATCATCGCTGTGGAACTGCCTTAATTTTGAACTAGTAATGAGAATGAATCTCCTGTGAGGTGGCCTGCTGTTACAGTCGAGTTTATATTCTGTATCTTATTGTTAACATTGTTAACATTTTAACACCTGTTTGATATATGGCAAAAGTTTCACCATAATTTGACCTGCCTTTAATTTTGATTGTAAACTGTACAGGCCAGAAACTATAGCCTACTGTGTATTTGGAAAGTTTCTAGGATAGTTTGGTTGCTCTTGGGCTATTACTATTTAACTCTCAATAGTACCTACAATGTTCTTGTTGCTTTAATGGGAAAAAATATTATCTTTGTCTTAAGGTGCTCAGTAGTAGTAGGCATCCTTCAGTCTGCATAGACTGTGGATCGCGCCCTTTAAAGTTTCAATTGAGGACTTCATTTACAACATGTATTGTGACTATAAAGACCCACACGAGAGTGACAGTCCTTGCTGCATCTCTTGCAGATGTGGTGGGTGTCTGGCAAGTCCTTAGTGTGCTTTCTGTGCTCACAATCTTACTGTGTTGTTCCAGGCACTAAAAATATAGCTCACCTAAAATCTATTTTCAGTATAGGAAAATAAAAGGAAAGATACTGAATATATTGAGTAAAAGGCTGCATAAACTACTTACAGTACAAAATAATCTTTTACGTAGATAATCTCTGCAGCTGTTTAAATCAAATCACAAAATTATAGGGTTTTACATCAAGAATGAGTAAAATTAGGCACATGTGTAAACTGTGTAGTGTCATGCCTTGAGATGATAATTTCTTGCAGTGAAAACAGGCTTTATCCTGGAAGCGAAAGTTGGTTATATTGGCACAAATAACTGCAGATGCAATGAAATGAAGACAAACAACAATGTTGTGTTACTGTCGTAGATTTATCCCCTAACTGATTAAGAAGCCTTATTGGAACAAGGGTGTCTCGTCTGATTTTTCTTTTGGCCTCTTCCCCTCAGAGCTGATAAGTATTCGTCATTTGGTCCTCTTTATTAATCTGCTTCCAGTTTGTAAGTCAGGTAATCTATATGGAATTCTTCAACGCTGTCATCTGTACAGGAGCCACACCAGATAAATGAATTGTTAACAGCAAAACTTGACTTTTTAGAAGACTGTACTCCCCCAAAAGCTGCAGGCAGAAGTGGGGAAATATGTACCTGTTTTTATCTTTAATTTTGGCTTTTCATGTAGTCTCATTTTATAAAAAGACTTAATGGAATATGAAATGCCTTTAATGTTACATGAAATTGAGCTGTTCAGTAAAACCTGCCTATCTCATTCCCTTTTAGGTAGCATATAATGTTTACTGCTGTCATTTGATTTTTTTTTTTCCCCCAGAATAACTGCACAGAAAAAAAATGCAAAGAAACAGTTGGATTAACATATAAAAAGCAGTTCCTGGAATGCAAAGATGCAATATCAGTAACTTAAACTTTGAAATGTGCTAGGGATCTGTCTGGTTGTTTTCCTTGTTCGGCCTTTTATCTTTAGCAGAGCAACAAATTAATAGAAAGGATTTTACTCTGTTTAATCTTTCTAGTGGCTGATAACTGTATCAGAATTAAGTATTCAGGAACCATGTAAATATGTTCTAGGAAAGATTATGCTAAACGGTTTCCACATAAATGAGTAGGCAGCTAATCATTTATATATTTGCATGCTCAGGTGGAACACGATTCTGGTTGAAAAGAATATTGATGTAATAAAACAGATTAGTTCTGCTGGCATTCATTTTTTTTCCCCATTTTACTTGTTTTGGAGCTTTTAATATAAGCTTCTAGTCTGCTGTAAGAAGACAGGTCCATAAGAAGTCACTGGCTTTGCAGATGTTGGTGATATTGATATAATGAGTCATACTTTACAACTGCCTGTGCAGAAGCATTTTTATATCATTTCTGTTTAGTAATTATGCCAATATAATAAACTAAGATGTTTAGGGCTTCTCTGTCCCTTGTTATATGTACCAGTGCCAATGGGTGGGTGGGGAAGATTTAACATAAGAACATCAAGTGGAAACTATATAACTTACAGGTGTGTTTTACCTCTTCTGTTGACAATGTATAAACCTACTGGTTCATTAGGTTTTATCTTCTATCCTCAAAATTTATATCCAGACTAGTATGCAATGTTAGGATACGTTGTAGATTGTATGTATTGGTCTGTTTTTCCTCACTTAAGCAAATGTATGGTAGGTCAAACAATGTGTGCTGCAGACTGAAATGTTTCCCAGCCATGAGCATAACTGCTGCTTAGATTAGAAGCAGATATACAAGTAGAAAAATATAGTAATATGCACCTACTAAAAACAAAGTACAGCTGAACCCTAATAATCCACATACAAAATAGTCTCTAGCACATGAAAATGAGGTTGCTATTTTCTCAGTAATAACTTGAAGTCTTTCCCCATCACTGTCTCCTCCTCTTCCTCATCAATAATCACGGGCTCAGCGCCTGTTGGTGTCTGATGCCTCCCTTACTATTTCCTTCCCTTTTTCCCTGTCCAGTGTGGAGTGGCTTAGTTTCTGTAGACTAGCCCTGCACCACCCTACTGTATCATCTACCCATTCTCTATGGGTTCTGCCTCTCCTAGTCAAAATGTCCATTATGCCGAATAGCAGGGTCTTAATGTTTCATTTGTTGTTCATTCTGCAGATATGCCCAAATAGCTGTAACTTGAGTTGTATAACCTTCTGCAGTAGGTTCTCTTTCAGCTGTATCTTCCCATATAATTCCTCATTGGGGACCTTCTGCATCCATTCTATTCTCAGGATCTTTCTATTATGACTCCTCTCGAATGTTAATATCCTTGTCTTCGAATCTTTCGTTGTCACCCGGTTGTCGCATCCATACAACATGCTGCTGAATATGCATTTTCAGGATGCTCAGCTTCATTCCTAAGCTAATCACTTTGCTTTTTCTAGATCTTATTCATCACCTTCAAACTCGCTCTTGCTTTTGCTATTCTACTCACTATTTCCTTCTTATCATCTAGGTCATATATTATGTTGCTTCCCATATGTTATGTTAGTACTCCTGCGTTCCCTGGTTTAATCCCATCTATGCAGATCTTCCTTCCTATTGCCTTATGTCCAAATACCATTGTTTTTGTTTTACCAATGTTCATACTCAGTTCGTACCACTTTTCTTCCTTGTTTAGCACCTGCACCATTCTCACTAGCTTCTCTTCACCTTTTTCAGTTGTAACTATATCATCCACAAACCTCAAGTTGTTGATTCTCATATCATGCACAGATATCCCTTCTACCTTTTCCTTGATCTTGTCCATCGCACTCTCTAGATGTGTGATGAAGATACTCAGCAATATTGGATCTCCTTGTCTCATAGCTCTGCTCATTCTAAACCAACTTCCCAACTCACTGCACATTCTCACTGCTGTCTCCTCCTCATCACTGATATCCTTCAACAACCATGTCAGTCTATCCACTTCATGTGACTCCAAGACCGCCCAAGTCGCTATCTTGTCTGTACCGTCAAATGCCTTCTGAAAATTGGCGAAGCAATAGTAGATGTTCTTGTTCTTTCATCGAGTTTTCTCCACTATCAATCATCCTGCCAATATCTACTGTATGATACTTCTATCTTTCATGAATCCCGCTTGCTCGTCCACTAGATGTTCTTCTGTCTGCAGTCTCAGTCTCTGTCAGTATCATCATTAGCACCTTGCCTAGATGACTCATTAGGGCTGTAGTTCTTGCACTCCAATGCACTTCCTTTCTTGTATATTGTTACTAGCACAGATCCTCTCCATTCTTTAGGTGCCTTCACTTCTTTCCATGCTTTATCACATAGTCAGTGTATTTCCTGAATCATACTTTCTTGTCTGTATTTGATCATCTCTCCCATAATCTTATAATTTCCAGGGCTTTTGTTGTTCTTTAGTCATTTCACTGCTTTTTCTTCCTACTCCTTCAAAATTTCAGTCTCACTCTTGATGCTTGGCAGAGGTATTTATCTCTATCAGTTCTTCTTTCAATCGCTCTGAGACACTTGGGTCCAGCTGTGCTTTGTACAGATTGGTGCAATATCTTGTCCATCACTACACAACCTTCTCCTTGTTCATGAGCACTTCATCTTTCTTGTCTTTGATCTCCATCTGCTTTGGCTGCCACTTCCTATTAGTATTCTTGATCATCTTATGCACCTCCCTAGTCTTACGCTTACTGTAATACCTCTCTATCTTCCCACTACTTCTCTAATTATTTCACCTTATCATTTCTGGCTGCTTTCCTTGCCTTGATGCATTTCACTCTTTGTTGCTGTTCACCCTTTTGGAAACATCCCTTCTGATCTTCAGCGCTCTCTTCTTTTGGACCAACTTCAGTGTCTCTTGCATAATCCACTTTTTACTGATCTTGTGTTCTTCTGGACCAGTCTGCTCAGTTGCCTTTTTCTATCTCCATGGCTATCCCTTCAACTCTCTCATCTAGGTCTTTCACTGTGGCTGCATTCCTAAATCTTCTCTTCAACTCCCGCTCTGTACGCATTCCCTGTTTCTTCCTCGCCTAGCCTTGCCATGTCTCGTCTTTTCTTAAAATGTGTCTTATACTTTCTCTTGAACTTCATCTTGATGTTTGCGATCACTAGACTGTGTTCTGAGTCTATATCCACTCTATGGGAAGTTTGGCCCTGCTGTATTGATGTTACCCATCTTCTTCTTATCAAGATCCTAGCTATCATGTTCCTGTCATTCGGTCACCATGTCCGTTTCCTACAATCCTTTTGTTGGAATTTCATGTTGCAGATCACCATCTTGTGCTCCATAGCAAATACTAGTAGTTTCTTGCCTCGTTTGTTTCTTTCTCCGTATCCAAACCTTCCCATGACTCCCTCCCAACCTTCGTTATCTGTTCTTTCCTTTGCGTTCCAATCTCCTATGAGCAATACATCTCTTCAGTATATTCTCTAGGATCTTTGTCTTATCTTTATAGAATAGCTCGGTCTCTTGCTTTGTACTGTCCAGTGAGGGTGCATAGGCCTGAATGACTGAGATATTCAACGGTTTTGCTTCGAATCTTGCTGCCATCATTCTTACACTCACTGGTTTGTATCCTAACAGTGCTCCTCTAGCTCTTTTGCGAAGAAGGAATCCGATTCCCGCCTCATGCTTTGTGTTCCCCAACCAAATAACTTCACAATCACACACCTCTCCTGATGCCATCCAGCTCATCTCCACCAGTCCAAGTATATTGCATCAGTATCTCTCCATCTCCTTTTGAAGCAGCTCTAACTTTCAGTTGCCCAGAGTTTTTCAGACACTCCGTATTTCAATTGATAGTATATGTGTGTTGTAATCTTCTTTTGGTAGCCAACTTATCAACCCAACCCTAATTGCTCAATTGGTGCCTCGGACCTTTGTTTATCCAGACAATGTAAGAGCCGGCATCTTTTATCAGTTAGTCATACTGGCATCAGATTTAATTTATATTGTTGTTTCATAATCAGTGCATCGACACTCATCTGGCCAATCCTCCTCCTTTACCTAGGCTGGGACTGGCGTGGAACCCCGAGAAGCTTCATGGTAGAGTTCATCACTTTCTGGTTTGCAGAAATTACCGCTCCATGTTGGTGGTCCTCCTGCTGGTGCAGGTTATTGAGGTGGTTCTTCTGTGTATTTGTTAGATGATGTACTATTGCATCTGACATGTTTGCCAAAACTTAAAATCTGACAATTTTAAAATGGGTTTCTCCTTCACTCTTAGGGATGGGATGTTCTGCTTGTGGTGTGTGAGGAAGGGTAGGATAGCTGAAATGCTTCTGTTGCATGCAGTGCTGGAGAACTGTGGGTGTTATCCACATGGATTTGTGGGTTGTTGATTCATGCTAGGTAAATGCTTGCACAGAACTAGTCTTCTAATGGTCTAAATTGTAATCCATCATCCTTTGGTAATAGTCACCAGATTTCTGCTCTCTGCATCGTGTATCGTAAGGGGAATATAGGGGTTTTAAAATGCTCTTTTTCCCCCTTATAATTTGTATAGCTTATAAATTCTCTCTGGGAATTTTTAGACAAAAACTTACTGTTTGGCAATTTCTGAGTAACACATAAAAACCGTGAGTATTATTATGAAGTAGCTACTGAGGAGAATAGCCAGCCATTATCAAATAGTATGGTTTCTTTACAGAGCAACCCTTTAGCTGGATGTAACAGTGATATTTACATTAATTTATATGTACTGGTTAGGGTGACCATCCATCCTATATTTGGGACACCAAAAAGGCATTCTGACCTATTTTTAAAAAGGGACTCATTGTCCCATATGTGGACTGTCTCCCACGCCCTTTTCCGCCAGCAGCTGCCACTTCACTGAGCCTCAGAAAAGTGCGGGGGAGCGTGGGCAGCTGCTGCGTCTTTGCCACTTCTCTGGGGCAGGGCTGGCGGCTACCACTTCCCTGGGCTCGTGTTGGAGAACTGGTGGCTGCCACTTCCTTCCCAGGTTCCTGGGGCTTGACAGAGCTCGGAGGAGCCACTCTTCCCCTGCATATCTCCTTATCCTATATTTGGGACAGGGAGATATGGTCACCCTAATACTGGGGAATTATTGAAATCCCATTTATTATTCAGTTTGTTACTCTCTTCTGTTAGCACAAATCAGTAAAACACATTTACCTTCTGATTAAAAAAATAAAGCAGTCATGTAGCACTTTAAAGACTTAAAAAGAAATGTATTAGGTGATGAGTTTTCATGGGGTAGACCCACTTCTTCAAATGTGAAGATACAGACTAACATGACTACCTCTTTGTGACTATTTACCATCTGATAGTTTGACTATTTTTATAAATTATTTATGAAATAAACTTATTTATAATTGAAAAATCTATCTGTAAGTAAAAAACCTTCTCTGGTGAGTTGGGGAGACTAAATCATGCATTTTAGCAAAACTTAGGCTTTGACTTTGAGGTTTGCTACAGTTGCAAAAAAGGGCTTCCAGTTGTGAACTGAAAATGAAGTGGAATGTTGTCTTTCTGTGTTTATAGCCCCAAAACAGTGCTACTGTTGTTGTTGGTGTCTGTCAAGAAGCCACAAAGTAAAATTTAAGTGGCCCTGCTATTGCAAATCCTGAGCAGCGGTGAAACTGTCAAGAATTGTCAATTTCATGCTGCTGGGGCAGGCTATAAGCAGAGCCCTCTGCAGATACAAAATTGTTATCTGCATCTGCAAGAATGATCTGGGGATATACATATCTAAATCTGTGGATGCGGATGTCAACAAAACGGGGTTCTAGATACAAAATTTGTATCCACAAATATGAGCCATTGATATCCGCCTCCACAACAGTGGATGTATATGCCCTGGATAAAAATCAGATGTCCACAGATTTACAGGACTCTGTAAGCATTAGCAGTGGAGCTGTTCACAGGGGGAGATGACCTAAGACACAGTAGTTGGGTGATGGGAGGGAATAGCTGACACATTGTTGTATTACAGCAGCTGCATGTGTGTAGAGGGGGGGAAAAGAACTTTCTCAGCTAATGGGGAATAGAACTTTGAATTGATCAGATACTTACTAGCTGAAGTCTGACATGGAAGACCTTGAGTAGGGTCTGAAGTAATGTCCAGCATGCATCCTAACTACTCGGAGCTGTCCTAAATCTTGTGGAGATTCCGTCACTGCATATTGTACCTCTGTACTTTGGTAGAGCAGGATCTGAGACATTTCACTTGTAGCCAAGTATTTTTACATCATGCTCATGGGGACTGAAGTCAAAGTACTACAGCAAAGCAAACCTGTTCTTAAGAATGACTGTTATTTTCATGTATGAGCTGATAAGCAAAGATACCTTATTTTAGCGTGATTGTGTAACACGGGGATTGTTGTGGGGCTGGACATTTTAAGTAGTGCAGATGCTTTATGATAGGGTGAGTAAAGTTTTGGCTATGTCTATGCAACAGTGATCCTTCAAAACAAGTTCTTCTGAAAGAGATTTTCTGAAAAAACTTCTTTCAAAAGATCGCGTCCACACACAAAGCAGATTGAAAGATCAGTCCGCTCCTTCAGTGAAGAGTGGCGCTACAGCCCCTGCTCTTTTGAAGGAATGAGCCAGAGATCAAAAAGTCTGGCACCATGAGGGTGCTCTTTCCAAAGAAGGGTCCTCAGAGCATCTACACATGCTCCCCTCCCTCCCCCCCGCCGCCCGAAAGAATCTTTTAAAAGAAGGCTCTCTTCCTGATCCGGGAGCAGAAGATGGCTTCTGGAAGAAGAGCTACATTCTTTCGATTTTTTTTTGTATGTGGACACTCCGCATGTTCTTTTGAAAAAGGACCAGATTTTGCGAAAACTTGCTAGTGTAGACCCAGCCCTTATGTTGGGCCCCACTTTTTGTCCTTAAATTGTCCTGAAGGGGGCCTGACGCCCACTCTGCTCACCCTTTCTCTATGACGTAATAAAAATGAGTTTTAATAGCTACAAGACTAATTTTTCACAGTTGGAAAAACTGTAGCTATCTCTGAAGTTACAAGGGGGTTTGGAACATCCAGTGGAGCTGAATCATCTGTGATAGCTGGAACCAAAACAGAATTTTTGACTGAGACAAGGGAGTGGAAAAATCTCACTTTTTGGGATTTCACCTTTCTAGTTTTGACATGCCGGATAACTTGTCTTATCTGGAAAAGGCATGTGGAAATAAGAGAACAGGTGGGCTGAATTCCAATGCACTTTATGTTGCAGGATCTTCAAGTGCTTACTTTTCTCTTACTCGGCTACCTCTCTGATACTTCTCTTTTTTTTTTTTTTTTTTTTTTTTTTTTTTAAGGTCCCTTCCTGTTATTAGAGACTCTACCTTGGTCTTTAGTCACTTTAAATTGACTCAGTGTGCCCCTTAAAAACTGCAGGGTCTTTCTGTCTTCTCTTTGCAGATGACTTTTTTTTTTTATTATGAAGACTGTGTGAAACTATTCTGATTTGAAACATCTGGGCAGCTTTCTTCATCATGTCACTGAATGCTGTATAATGTAGTAGTCTTGTTTTCTGTTTTTGCTATGAATATGGATTAGATACTGACAGGATTTATGTGCAACCAAACTTAGCTACAAATTCAAGTCCTAGATCATGATTGCCTCAACTGGGAGGCATGCCCCTCTAGATGGGCATGAAGCAATTCCAAGGGGGGCATGAGGTGACCCAAACCTCCCCCCACAGCCTGAAGAAAAAGCTGGCCTTTGCCATTTTACATGGGTGACCTTGTGCAGCCGCTATAAAAGCAGGCAGCCAACGAAGACCAACATGGAGCTAGCTACCTTCTGCAAAGGTGAGTGTGTGTGGGTTGTGGGAGGAGGAGGAGGATGGGCTTAGATGGGGGCCTGTGGATGCCTGGCTCGGGTGAGGGAGATGGGGTAAGAGTGCGGGGCCGGTGGTGCCTGGCTTTGTGGTATGGGAGGGGCTTGGGTGGGTGGCTCACGGGACTTGCAGGGCTCAGCCAGCTGGCTGGCTTGTGGAATTCACAATGCTTGGGCAGCTGGCCCTGGCATCTCAGGGTTCAGGCAGCTTAGGTTGGCAGTTGGCCCTGGCAGTGCAGGGTTGGGTGGTTCAGGCTGGCAGTTGGGTGGCTCGCCCCAGTAGTGCAGGGCTTGGGAGGCTTGGGCTGGCAGGCAGGTGGCTGGCTCCAGCAATGTGGGGCTTGGGGGGCTCATGATGGCAGGCAGGTGGCTGGCCCTGGCAGCGTGGGGCTTCAGTGGGCAGCTTGGGCAGCTAGCTTACAGCTGGAGCAGGTGGTTGGTGGGTGAGCCAGGCGCAGCTGTCCAGGTGGGTGGCCCAGGTGGCTAGTGGGTGGGTGGGTGGCTGGCCCAGTGGTGCAGAGCTCAGGCGGGCGGCTCTGGCAGCACGGGGCTCAGGCAGGCAGGTGGTTATTGCAGTCAACTGTGGTGGCTGGCATGGGGCTCAGGCAGCTGGCCAGCTGGGGCTGCACCAGACCAAGAAAACTATTTGTGCTTATTTTTAATTTTAAGTAGCATTTTTATATTAAGGTTTTGTTTTTGTTTTTAAATTATGAATTGAACTTTTTGTTAAGGGGGATTGGATGATGGTAAAGAAGAGACAGGGCAGGTGTCTTAAAAATCAAAAGCGTGGACGTGATGCTGAAAATTTTGGGAACCACTGTCTTAGATAGTTTATCAACACTTGTGGGTGAATGAACCATTGGAGACAGCTTACCATCAATGGCATTTCTTCAAATTATTATATCTACTGAACCTACATAGAATATAATGAATTGACCCCAAATGGTTCCTTTGAGACTTGTAATTACAAATTCTTATTGGAAGGAGGGTGGTAGTGTAGGCACAGCCTCTCTGTTACACAGCAACAAGCTACTTCAATAAAATGTTAAGACTACTCCCCACATTTGTTGACAAAACCGTACACTGGATAGGTTTGAAAACAATTTTATATGTAAGCTGTGTGTTAAAAATAAAGCTAATATATTTAAATGAACAAGTGTCATGAAAAAAGTTATTAAATCAACCATAGTACAGTAGGTAACAGTGAAGCCCTACAGAGTTTTCATGCAGGTACAGGTAGAACAATAACTTAACCAGAATGATTTTCACCGGCTGCCTGCTTTTTATAGTTTTTACATTCTATATACTTGTTTTCTTACATGCGCTGAAAGTTTTTTTTTTTTTTTTTCTTTTCATATGAGCATAATCAAAAATTCCATTGGTTTGGGTTACGTTAGACAGCTTGGGGAGGGGCCCTGCTAATTGCAGGGACAAAATTGCTGGGCCTGATGTAAAAGTTTGCTCACCCCTGCTCTAATTTATTCATGTTTCAAATCTGTGTTCCCTGTGGCTGGGAGGTAAGACAGATGTCACAGCAATCACTTATGCCAGTCAACTTTTTTTACATTTGTGGGGCTGAGTCTTTGAATGCATAGTATCTGTGTACTTCAAGGCACAGTAATGTCCCCCATTCAGTGCCCTTACCTTCCCATCTCTTAAAATTTTCTCAGTTGGCTTGTTGAAATTCATATTGACTTCAGAATTCATAGAATCATGGAACACGGGAACTGGAAGGGACCTTGAGAGTTCACCGAATCCTGTTCCCTGTCCTCTTGGCATCACCAAGCACCATCTGGACCATCCCTGATAGGTATCTATCTAACCTGCTCTTAAAAATGTCCAGCGACAGAGATTCCACAACCTCCCTAGGTAATGTATTCCGCTGTTTAAACACCCTGACAGGATTTTAAAACAAAACTGTAAGTCTGATGCTTAGGTATAACTACACCTTATAGGCCAGGAGAATATTGAGATGCTGTGTTGTTGGGGGCTGCTTCGCCACAGCTATTTGCTGATAACCCCCTTACTTAGGAACGGTGGAAGGAGATTGCCCACCCAGGAGTAAGTTATTGTCCAGCATTTTGCATATTTTCCCTCTCCACTGAGAAATAAAGAAAATGTGGTCAAATAGTTTAAATTGTTCTTGCTGAAAGCTAGCTTTTACTAGTACATTTATCTATAGCTAGCTAAGAGAATGTAATGTGGTGTTTAAAATGAAAGTATGTTGTGTACAATATTTTTTATTGGTGAGGTACTAGTTAGAGAAATTGATCTTCACGGAATCTGCATTATTTGTTGGTCTGGTGCCTATGTGGATGGAGCTGTTAATTTATGGGTTATGTGTGGAAAATGCAAAGGTGATTGTTCTTTGCTCAGCTGTATGTACATTCATGCTCTGCAGTTCAAAACACTAAGGCTGTGTCTACACTAGCATGTTCTTTCGAATAGTTTTCAAAAGGTGTGCCGCTTTCAAAAGATCCTGTGAAGCATCTAAACACAAAACACATTCTTTTTAAAGTAATTTTGAAAGAACACTGTGCTCCATTCATAATCACTCATTTCAGGAGGAGTGACTTCTTTTGAAACCTTCTTTTGAAAGAAGGCATGTGTAGACACTCCGCAGGCCGCTCTTTTGAAAGAGCAGTCCTCCATGGCACTGGCCAGCTGGCAGGTGGAGATGCCCCTGCCAGCACAAGCTGGGCTCTGTTGTCAGAGTGTCTGGTCACGTTTAAAGATGCAGGGACCCAGAAACCCTGTGACAGGAAGCTGAGAGTGTTCCAAGTGCAGGAACGCCACAAGCCTTCAGCAGCATGCTTGGCTGGTGATGCCAGAGCCCAGTGAGGCACCCCACTGGCCACGTGGCCAGGGTGCATGTCAAGGATCCTTCCCCACTCCATACTTGGAGTGCAGAAAGTGAGGCCCTGCAAAGACGTAAAAACACCTTGCCTGTACACAGGCTTTACTTTATGACTTTCCAGGGTCACAGATTTCTTAGAACCTGAAAGGTAGCCTCCTGTTCTTGGAGACCCCTTTCCCAGGCAGGCACACCGAGGAATACTCCCTGAGGGTAAAACTCCAACCCCACTCTCTCCTCCACAGAGGGTGTGAGAACAGCAAACCATAACTTAATAGCTGTGTGGTGGAAAGGCATGTACACAGACCCGTCTCAGGCACAGGTATCAGATTGTTTGATTAAAAAATGTGATTTATTCACAAAACAAGAAAAAATAAATCATGGGGTTGCACACAGAGAAAACTATTTTTCCGGGATTCAGCTTAAAGGTTACAGGGGGAAAAACACCAACTCAAACAACAACACAAAAGAGGGAAACCAGAGCAGCCAGTCCAACCACATTCAAAATAACCATAGCCTAATTGCATCTAACTATACATTTCCCTTTTACTTACACCTCTATGGCTGATTTTGCAACAGTCCATATATTTTTGAATGCCTCAGAGGCGTCTCCCCCCACCCACCCACAAGTCTTCCTCTGTTAGTCCAGGGAAAAGAAAGTCCGGAAAGCTGCAATTGTTCTCAGTGTAAACAAAGCTACTTCACTCCCATTGGCTCATCTGGGATTCAGGTTACCTCAGGAAGATTAACCCCTTACCTGCACTCATTGGTGACAGTACAGGACCCCCATGTTCCCCAGTGTCCTGCAATTGACCCACCATAGGGACCCAGGATGCCAGCCCAGGGGCTGAAAAAGAGGGCCCCCTCTTGGAGTGAGGGGGAGATTAAACACCTTCTAGGACTGGAGTGGGATGAGGAGGTGCTCTTCCCCACTAGTGGCCAGTGCTGGAAAGCCAAGACCTTTGTCTGTCGGCGGGACTCACCACCAGGTGTCCCACCCCAGCTGCCCTTCATGGCCGACCCAGGTAAGGTTTAATGGTGGTTCCCAAACTTTTTGGCATCACACCCCTCTTTTGATTTTTTGAGAAACCTTCATGCCCCCTGCCTCTTCTTTACCATCATCCAACCCCCCTTTTAACAAAAAAATTCAATTATATCAAGATTTTGTGTTTATTTTAAATTATTAAACATGTTATTTAAAATTAAAAATAAGCTCAAATAGTTTTTCTTGGCCCAAAAATTTAATAAACACATAATTTAACATCTCAAACAGCAGAAATGAATTTAATGTGAGAGATGATGCTGCACTTTCTTCATAAGTTGGGAAATCCTGGGAGACTGACTGTGGATCATCCAGGCTAATGGCACAGGCCCCACCTTGTAGGTGCCTGGTGCAGCCCCAGCTGCCTGAGCCCCGTGCTGCTGGGGTCACCTGTCCATGTGAGTCCTGGCTGTCCACCTGCCCAGGCCACCTGCCCGAGTCCCTTGTTGCTGTGGCCGGCCACTCAAGCCTCTGTACTCCCAGAGCCAGCTGCCCAAGCCCCGATGCTGCTGGGGCCAGCTGCCTGCCTGAACTGTGATCCAGGCACTACCAGCCCCCGATTTATCCTCTTGCCCCCTGTCCCCGAACCCACACTCACTCACCCTTTGCAGGATGTAGCTAGCTTCATGTGGGCCTTTGCCAGCTGCCTGTTTTTTATAGCAGCTGCACTGGGTTGCCCACGTGAAATAGCAGGGGCTGAGAGCTGGAAGCAAGGGCCACATCATTCATGGGGAGGGGTCACCTCACATCCCCTGTGGAATTTCTTCATGCTCCCCAGTTTGGGAAACCATGGTCCAGATCGACTGTCTGTCCACACTGTCGAAAGCTTTCATGAAGTCCATGTAGAGTGGTGCTTGTCATTCGATTCATTGTTCTATGATGCCCAAAGCAGGGGTTCCCAAACTTTTCAGCATTATGCCTCCCTTTTGATTTTTGAGAAACCCTTATGCCCCACCCACCTTTTTTTTTTTTTTTTTTTACCATGGGCCAACCACCCTAGCTGCGTGTGAGCCACCTGCCTGAGCCCCTCCCCTCCCCCAAAGCCAGGCACTGCCAGCCCCTTATCTAATCCTATCCTCTTCCTCTCTCCCCACCCCCGACTCTCTCACCTTTGTAGGAGGCAGCTAGCTCCATATGGGCCTTCACCAGCTGCCTGCTTTTTATAGTGACTGTACCAGTTCGCCCATGTGAAATGGCAGGAGCTGAGAGCTGGAAGCAAGGGCCGGCTCTTTCTTTGGGTGGAGGGTATGACTGTCTTGCGACTCTCCCCCCCCCCCCGAATTTCTTCATGCTCCCCAAACACCCCAGTTTGGGAAACCACGATCCAAAATGTTGCTATCTGGTCTGTGCAGGATTGTCCTCTCCTAAAACCTGCTTGTTCGTCTCATAGTTTGTGGTCTCTGGCATCTCTTGTTCATTCCAGGGTGAGACTGTTTAGTCCTTTGCTTGGAATGAACAGTTGAGTGTTCCCCTTCACTTTTCACACAGTGACAGATCTCTGGATTTAGGGTGTTTCACTAGCAGACCTTTTCTGTAATCCTTCGGAATCTCTTCTGTTGTCCATATAATTTTTAGCAAACTGTCTAGCTGGTCCACTATAACAGCTCTTTCTCCTTTTAGTACTTCAGGTGGAATATTATCAGGTCTTGCTGCCTTGCAACTTTAGATTCCTTATTGCCTTGTGGCCTTCCTCTTTTATAATTGCCCCAGTGTTGATACCTAGGGGTTCTTCTGGTTCTAGCTGTGGTGGGTTTGGTGGTGGTGGTCTGTTTAACACTTCTTCAAAATGCTCCTTCCATCTGGCTAGCTGTTCATCCACTGAGGAAAGCAGCTGACCATCTTTGTTTTTGACCGGTCTGTTTGGATTTCCTTTCCTTCTGCTCAAGACCCTAGTTGTATTGTACAGTTTTCAAGTCTCCTTGTTTAGATGCTGCCCCTGCTTTTTCTGCAGTCTTGTTTATTATGTTTCCCTTATCCCTGCAAAGACTTTTCTTTATTTCCCTGGCAATTTCATGGTATCTGGATGATGCAGATTGTTTCTGACCTCTAGTTTTTGCTTGGTTGGCTTGTTGTTTGACTGAAAAATAGAAGGCACTCATTCTCCGTGTCTGATCTGTGATCCATTACTTCCAGTTAGTGGGAGGTCACTCTAATACCACATCACGTTTCCACAATAGCTTCCTACATTGAGCTCCAGATTCCCTCCACAGTTTGTTCTGCTCCTTCTTCACTTTGGAGTGCCTCAACATGGTTGTTTTCGGTAATCTGGAAGGCTTCTTTCATTTCTTGTATCTTCACCTTCCTCACATCAAATCTGTTTCTTATGCTGGGCTGTCATTTGCTTGCTGCAAGTTTCATTTTGAGTTTAGCAGCAGCTAAGCGATGTCTGCTCCACACCTAACATGCACATCTTCCAGGGATTTTTGCCATCTCCTTCAAACTGCGAAGTGGTCGATTTGGTTTTGTGTACGATAGTCGGGTAACAGCCAAGTTGCTTTATGGCAATTTTTGTGTGGAAAAAGTGTGCCGCCAATTACAGGTTCATTAAAGGCACATGTGTCCGTGGAGTTCACCATTTTCATTCATCTGACCTAGATTATGTGCTCCAGTTTTTCCCTGCCGGTGTTATAACTGCCTACCTGGGCATTCATGTCTCCTATCAGGATCAGCATGTCACATGTGGGTGTCTTGTCAAGCACTGATTGCAGTTGTGTATAAAACTGGTCTTTCTCTTCTTCTGCTGTATTAGCTGGGGCATAACACATTGTGATGGTGACCTGCTGGAACTGGGATTCAAATCTGCCTCTGATCAGATGCTCTGATACTGGCTCCCACTCTATCAGACTTCTGGCAGCTTCTTTAGACAACAGAAGAGCCAACCCGGCTTCATGGATGTCATCTTCCTTCTGTCTTCCTGAATAGAAGGTCTCTCCTGACTGCAGCCTAGCCTCCCCAAAGGTGTTTCATCTGGCCTCTCAGATGCCTAGGATGGAGTGTTTGTATGCTTGCATACATCTCCCTAGTCCTCTGTGTTCTTATTTTATGTGCCAGTTGTCATGTGTTTATGTCAAAGCAGCTTGCTCTCTAGGGCCGTCCAGGGTCGACTAAGGGTCATCGGTATGACAGCGTCCTTTTGGGTTTGACTGTTGTGTGTCATATAAAGCCCTTGGTCTTCCCTGGACTGAGGTGATTTTGATTTTGAATGATGTAGAGGTTTCTGTAACGTTGTTTTTTTACAGGGATCAGTTATTAGCTTATCGCCCAACCTGAAGGACCAGGGAATTACTTTTTGTCTGGTCTCTACCTGTTGACTTGGGTGATCCTACCAGGAGCACCAGGCTCCTGCCGGCATAGCTCTGAGGGTCTGTGACACACACAAGCCCCGCCCCCCCACGTCAATGCAGTGATCCCGTCGAGCACCATAAAGGTGGTGAAAAGACATGAGAAATTGTTGATAGTCGTATATAAAAGATCAATAAATTATAATTTAAGTGGAAGATACTAATTGCATAAAAATCCAAGCTTTTCACCATACACTTAAAACAAAATGAAACAATCTGGAAGCTTAAATGATAGTTTCTTATTTATAAAAAAAAAAAAAAAATAGCAGCATCATGCTTAATGCAATGAAGTCATAGAACTGCAGGACTAGAATGGACTTCAGGCATCTAATCCAGACTCCAAAAGAATGGAACAGGGAACTAGCAGAGGCTGATTACGATACATCAACCTGCAAGTTATGAGTCCAGCACACTTCTGGACTGTTTTGTCTGCTTTTATAATTCAGAGAAAAACTAACGGTCCCCAATGTTTATTACTTTGTGACACCACTTCTTTTTAAAACATACCAGAGAAAATACTGCATGCTGAAACATGTGTTAATAATTAGTGGGACCAGCACTGCAGAACAAAATAGAAGGTGAAACGTTGTTCTGTGTGGAAAAGCTGAATGCGCAAAATATAGAACAAGGAATGTAGTAGTTTTTGAATTGGCTTTAAATGTGAAAGGAATAATGTAAAATGTAAGGTTTTTTTCTTGGAAATGGTATGTCTCTTGCAAGTCATTTAAGGTTTAACTTCCTGAGACACAATTTCCCCGAAGTTTCTTTTTGTAGATTTCTCTGCCTATTATATATTTGTTCCTTTTTATTTTAAAAAAAAATCTTTTCTGCAAATTTTGACTTTTTTTAACCTTTTCAATTAGTCATGATTTATACATGTGCTGTTTTTTCTTTTCCTTTTCTGTTGACATTGGAGTGCATATCAAGCCCTGGAAAAAGAGACTCCGGACTTCAGATTTGATAAAGGGAGCCATGAAAAATTCTCCTCTTTATTACACCATTCCCCATCCCCTCCTCTTAATGGTACTCAGTTAACATTCTTGCTTATACCTGCTTTGGATTTCTATTAACCCACAGGTGCCAATCATACTGAAGTATATCTAGCTGGTGTTCCTTCTTGTATGTACAAAAGCGGACTAAATTGAAATTCAAAGTTGAACTCTTGCCATCAAAGGTGAAAGACTTGTTCACTAACATGTGCTGGTACTTGTTGCCTGTACATCTCTCAAATACTGAATGGCTCAAAGCAGGTTTGTTTTTTTTCCTGGTAAATCATAATAGCCCCATATTTGTGTTAAAATGTTGTTTCTGTATTATTTCTTCCTTGAAACTTTTTTAATGGCAAATGTAGTTTTTCAATATAGCCTAAGTGAAAGGAAAGAAACTTGTGGTTGGAGAAGCCCAAGATTCAGATAAACTAGTGCATTTAAAAAAGCTTTTTACAAAAATCCTCAGACCTGCAGCAGTGTTGGAAGAAGGACTTTATGTGTCTTGCTCTTCTATGGATGCTAAAATGGGCATAATTATGTCCTCTACTGCAAGAGTAAGCAACTCAGTTATTTCTAGCTAAATTCAAGTTATGAATTCATTAGTTATGATACCTCTCTTGTACTAATTATCAGTGTGACTTGTCTACCTACAATTTTTTTATTCAGATCTTTTGCACATAGCAGCTTTTGAAGCTTTTTCAGATCTGTTTATAGTACATCATGTAGCTGTTGTCCATTCTGGCCAACATATGATCACTTATAAATAACTACAGCAATATTTAGGAATACAGAAATACATTTTCTGGGGTTGGATGGGAGGAATAACTACTTCATGAGAACTGTGGGAAAATAAGTAAGGGGAAGATGTACAATGTTCAAATAGAAAACATTTCTCACAAAGTAACTCCAGTTGGGAAACTTGCATAAGTTTAGACTGCTTTCTAACAGTTTTTCTGGGGCAAATGCTTGAAGAGTCCAATTTCTTGCAGACATGTGTACCCAAGAAAAACCCGAAACTTTCCGAGTATTACAGTAATCTGGTTTTTATATTGTTAGGCATACTCTGCCAGTAACAGAGAGGTAGCTGTGCTAGTCTGTACTCCAACAAAACAAAGCAGCAGAAATGTAACACTTTTTAAAGACTAACAAAATGATTTATTGAGTGATGAGCTTTCATGGGACAGACCCACTTCTTCAGATACTCCTGAAGTGCGTTACCATGGCCATGTGAGAGTTCGGTGCTGGCAGAAGGGGGTGCTGGCATTACAGAGGCCTTGTGGATGTGCCTCTGCTGGGTAGGGGAGTTTAGCCGGCAGAGGCATGTCCACACAGCCTCTGCAGTGCCAGCACCCCTTTCTGCTGGCACCAAACTCTCTTGTGGCTATGGTAACAAGCTTCACGAGTATGTAAACAAGCAATCAGCCATTTGCAATCCAAGAAGCTCACTTTGCATCACTCTGCTGGCAGGAGTGCTGAGCAGGGCTCCATGCAGACCCAGCCTCAAGGTTTTGTAATTCTTTTTTCCTTAAATAGTCTTAGTTCCAAAATGAGATTCCTGTGTCTGGTTTCCTCCTTAGCCTGTCAGAGGTGTAAAGGGTGTTGACCTCTAAATCTTTCCTTGTAGCTCCTTGTTTTGGACCAACAATAGTAGCAGAGTAACTATCTTCTTTCAGTGGAGCCAATAGCCTTGATGAGCCTCTGGGTGAGGCTGGAGCAGTGGGGGGAGGGAGGGAGGGCACAGGAGGGGAGTCTGTCTCTGCACCCCTGGAAGAGGCAGGGTCTGACCTCAGCACTACCCTGAGCATGTCACATGAGGTGCTAGGGGTGAGTTAAAGGGCTTGGGGATCTGACTTCTACCACTGCAACAATAGTGGCTGGGGCCCGGAGTCCTGGGCCCTTTTGAGTTGCCAGACCCAGGAGCAGCTGCCCCCTTCCTCTTCCTCCCCTCCCCCCCATCAGTGGCCCTGTCTGTTTTTCTTATTTGTGTGTCACACCTTAACAGTAATAGCTTGGCTTCTGTTGAATGTTATTGAATTCATTGACATTAGGTTCGTTATGAATTGGTTCATTGTTCTGGTTTTCCCTGCTGGTAATCTGTTTTTGAACAGCATTAACACTAAAGTGGTCTCTACAAAGGGTGGCCATTCCTGGACATAAAAAAGTAAAGGCTGTGGTCTGAAGAGTAGCAATAAAGCATTGATTCATCCCTTCCTCCCTCTCATATTGATAATTAAATGAAGCATAGATGTTTTTGTGTGCTTGCTCATTAGCAGTCTTTCTTGATGCATTATTAGGAAAAAAATGTGTGTAGATTCTAGCAATCTCATCGTCAGTAGACTAATGAAAATTTTGCTTCTGTCCTTGTCTTTTTTATATAAATGTATAAATTATATAAATCACAAATTTAGAGTGAATGAGTTCAGTGTGTGTTTTGCACATATACTCAATTCTGCTGAATTTATTCCCTTAGGATTGATTCCGTTTTCTGAATGAAGACAATCTATAATGTATTGCTTTGTTCAGTGGCTATGTAAACTATGTAATGAATCCTTGTGGTTTAGGTAGTCAATTTAAAAGGATGGGAATCACAAAAGGGCAGGGCATATTTTTTAAAAAAAGTCTAGATAAATTTGCTTCTAAAGCTTCAACTTAGTCTTTGAGCCACCCCTTAGGTATCCTGTGGCTAATGCAAGACACATCTGAAAGCTGATCAGCAATAGGGTGCTCTTATGCATAATAAAATATATTGCAACTTCGTAGTTGGAATTTATACTGGCTCTTAATAGTTATGCATATTCCCTAAATTGTATTAAACTCCTTACACAAGAAGGTCTCTTCTCCAAAGACCTTAAACTTTAAAGATGCAACCCAACAAGACAATAGAGGTTGAACATCTCTCGTTCGACACCCTCGGGACCTGACCTGTGCTGGAGGAGAGAATGTGCTGGACGATGGGAGGTCAATATTTTCTAGGACATTACCAACGTTTCCACTGCTTACTGGGCTCTTAGAAGACATTTACGGGTAAATTAAAGCTAAATAACAGCACAGAACACTAAGAGCCAGGACTGGTGGCTGGAATTAAACTTTATGGGACCATGGGACACTTGGCTACACCCATGGTAAGTGGTTGTCTGGGTACCTAAAATCATGCTGGATTATGGAGTTTGCCCAACAAGGGAGCTCTGGATTAGAGAGGTTCAACCTGCACAAGAAAAACAAAGTAGGTAAATGTGGTGGACAACAGTTGTAAGAAAATCTTTTTGCTTAGAGTTATCCATCTGTTTTGACAAGTTATTTCAAGACTTTTTTTTAAAGTTAAGTTTTCTTCCCCTTTGTCTGTAAAGCAGTGGAGAAAGCCTGCAGTGAGTATGCAAGAGATTACTCTGATCTATAGCCAAAATGGTGGAAACACTTAAACAATACTCTTCAGCAAAATATAAACTCTGTTACAGCTTTCCAGAAGACACTATTGCAGCTGAAATAGCAGTCACAAATGCTGGTTTGCAGTCCTAGAACACTGAACTTGGGAGGTAAGTGGTTTAGCTTGCAGCAGGAGTTAGTCAAAAGACAGAGGCTTAGCTAAATCCTCTCTATGTAGAGCTGCACTGTCATTTGGATCAGACTTCTCCAGCACAAGTTTTTGGTTCTTTGCCATCAGATTCTATTCACTAGCTCTGGCTTTCCCTTAGCGGTGATGGATTGCCTGTGGGAGATCACAAAGCAGGTTGTGAAGCCTTATTAGGGTGCAAGTAATCATATTGGATAGGTCAGAGGTTAATCAGTGTAGGTAGGGAAGGTTTGTACCATTTCTTGATCTAGCAAAATCCCACCTTCATGTTTACATGAAATAAATATATTGACTAAATATCATGCTAAGGCACTAAACTAATATATCAAATCAATACACTGTTCATTTTTAGATCCACTCGTGCAGCGCAAATTCAGCTCTCAACTCTGCTATGGAGGTATTCCAGGCACTCAGATACTATGGTTCTGCAGCCAATATTAATATAAAATAAATATGTGGTAGATTCAGTGTACTTCCATGGTCTGAGGCTTTGGAATAAGGTGGAGTTGGCTAGTTTATATGGGCAGAAGCAACTATGTTCATCAACTCTGGTAATTGCTTATGTGGAAGAAATTAACACTAGGAAAGGATGTAAATGTTTTATTCTCCTTTAATGCAGTTTAGCAGCTAGAAATATGGAGAGAGGGAATGTGGAGAGGTGATCACCGACTGTTCTGAGATTTTGCTGTGAACTATAGGTAGAGAACCATTGTTGCTGTAGTATCCCAGTGGCGGTGAATAAGATATGTTCCACATCATCTAACTGCTTTCTTTACTCTAAATTGTTGAATATCTGCTTTAATTCACAAAAGGTTATAGTTGGGGAAAGGAACAGCACTTCAGCAAGGCATAATTTACAGCTTGGTCTAAACCAGGGATGGCCTACACAAGGCCCATGGACCAGAATCCAGCCCACAGAACCTTTTCATCTAGCCCGTGGAGCTGGTAGTGGTGCCATTTTGAAAGCTGGCTGTGGGGAGAGTGGTCGGCAATCTGTGGCTCTGGAGTCATGTGGCTTTTTAAGGAGCCATTTGCAGTTCCGGACACTGGTACTGCTGACTCCTCCTCTGGCGTCTGCCCTGCCAAGCTGAAATATTGGAACTCAATTTAATAGGTTTAACGGTTGGCAGGAGGGAGCTGTATGAGGGGGACGGGAGTAGGAGGATTGAGGAGGGTGGCACAGCTGTGCTGCGGAGGTGGCAACCTGGAGAAAGGGCAGCAGGGGCCAGCGTGCGCAGAGCTCCTGTATGAGGTAGGTGGGTGTGGTGGGCGGTTTGGAGTTGAGAGGGGTTAAACCTGGGGGTGGGGAGGGGAGGTTTGGGGCTATTTTATGTTCGGCGCCCTGAAATATGTAAAAAGATTGCCGCGTGGTCTTCGATGGGAAAAAAAGTTGGCTACCCGGTCCAAACAGTCTCTCAATCTATTTATCAAATACTTGCAATTCCCATTTCAAGGGAAGCATAAGCCATCTTTAAACAGTAAAAGTTCATCTGTATCCATTGTCTTTTTTCCCCCAAAGGTAGAAGACAATGAGAGCTTGACTTAAGTATTGTAGACTGCTGCCTGCTTGTAAACAACTTTCTGTATTTCATACAAGTGCTGTATAATAGTGTATGTATAGTGCTTAACTTGGCTTGGCATGTGGAGTAGTACCTTTCCAGTGTACAAATAAGTGGCTTTTAATATTTGTAATTAAGTCCTTTTTGGCCATGGCTTGGGTAATACACACATCATGAAAAAATGTACAGCACAAAACCTTTATGCACATCTTGGTGTAAGTAAGCATGGTGACCATGGCAAAAGTATATGGCATGTATTTTTACCACTCTACCCTTGTCACAGAAAAATGAACAAAGCACCTTCTGTGCATGCTTTTTACTAACTGCTGAACATCCTTGTGAATTTTTGGCCTTTCCTCGGCCTTTTGTGATTGCAGAGTATTTACACGTGGCAAGCTTCACTGGATGCTGTATAACCCATTTCACTGGACTCCCAACTAGTCTCTAAATGACTTTATATTGTCTTAATTAAAAATAGATTGAAGTTTTTAAGTTAGTCACGTACATTTCAGTCATTTTTCAAAGTCATTGAAAGTCAGTAGTAAATCCCTTTCAAACTAGATCAGTTCTTTGCAGTTCACAGAACAGTTGGCTGTAGAAGTTAAGTTGAAATGAAATATATAACATTCTCTTCTTGCAGAGTTTTGGCATTTTGCAAACTGAGACAGTCATTAACAACCACTTTAGGGTATTTATTATGTTGCAATTGTAGCTCTTGCTGATGGTAATGGAATGCATTTCTAAAATATAATTTATATCCATGTGGAACTTTGAGATTAATCCCATGAGTTGTAAGGTTTGATCTTAAATGGTGCTACTCAAGAAAAAAAATGGAGCACTGTCCATGTCAGAGTCACTTTAAACGCCTTTTCCTCTGTAGCCAAAGAGTAAAATATTTTGTTATTTTGCATGAAAATTTCTATACTCCTAATAAGAAAATTGCCTTGTGTAGAATATTGTCAGAAGTCCCTGGCATCCCACACAGTTGCTGTGGTCAAGTACTTAATGCACTTTAGGTGATTTAGAACAACAAGCTCTCAAAAGGTTTTGTACCATAAGTACAAATTATGCTGGCCTGTGCTTCACTCTTCACCTGTATATCTGAAAAGAGCTTGCTTTCTCATTCATATGTTGTAAATAATGGAATAAGCCAGCATCTCAATTTTGATAATACTTTGCTTTTTAAATAAGCAAGCCATATATATGGTTTACGAGTGTATTTCCATTGGCAGCTTTGCATTTTTGAGCTCTGTACATTTTAACACAGATTCCAAACATGGTTTTGGGTTATAGGAGTAGGAATTTCCCTAACTATTGTGAATAGAGTGAAGTGGCATTTGTCGAAAAGCTGAAGCTCATTCTTCTTGGATCACCTCTAAACTAGTGAAGAAAACACCTTGCGTTGAAAGGGCTGATTTTGGATTAAGTCTGGGCAGAATCCCTATCCTAAAAATATGACTACATTTGAGAGATGAACATGTTTTTTGTAGATCGGAACACAGTCTTGAGTCTGATTCAGGCCAGAGGGTGTCAACTTTCCCCACTGCAAGCTGTTACTAGCCCCTTCTCTGATTTGGTGCGGGTCAATCCCAGAGTTGCTGAGTTCAGCCTGGCTGCAAGCAGAGCAGCTAAATGGTTTAGCCCATGTGCTGGTTCAGAGTGGGCCAAGCAAAGAGTCAGTGGGTCAGCCAGGCTGCAGGCAGAACAGCAAACAGCATATAAGTAGCTCACTTCTAGCTAGGTGGACAGGAAGGCTGCCACCCACAACAGGTGGATGGCACAGAGGAACAGGCCCACCTACCACACTGTACCCTGGTTCAGGGCTTTAAGGGCAGCAGCCTAATCTGCTGCCGAGTCAGCAGAGTCTCCAAAGCGCTGACTCACTCCAGCTATTCCTGGCCAAACTGTACCCCTTCTCCACGTTTACCTGTAGTCTCAAAGATTGATCACCTCAAACTGCTTCGTGGGTTTCTGTGTCTGCCAGAAGACCTGGTAATCCTGGCTGGTTCCTGGCTTCCTGTGGCTTGGTGTTGAGCAGTATTCTCGGTGGTCCAGGCCAGTTGTCCTCTGCCTCTGGGCTCACCTCAGTCTCTCAGTCTGAGGAGCCAAGAGGAAAATCCATCTCCCCTGTTGCCTGGACCCCAGCTGAGCTCCCAGTCCCAGACTTTATACTTCCATCCCCACTCTCTTCCTCCCCACCCCCCACTTGCAGGGGTGTGGGTCACGGGGACAGCCCACCTCTCAACAGTCATCCGTCCTCCCAAACTGTTTGCTAGAATAGACACCAAGCTTGTCTTGGAAAAGCCACTTTTATAGCCACTATAAGCATCACTGTCCCTGGTGAGTACCATTAATTTCTACAGAATCTGCACTTCCATCTCTTGTTTGTTTTAGCCTGTGTGATTATCAGGATAACTTTCCAAATATGAGCCAAAATATAAGTCAATGAAATGCTGAATTCCTTAGTCTGTGAATAGACTTCCTCTGAGACAAAAATAAAACTTGTCAGTTGGCACCGTTGCCATTCAGAATCTTTTGTGAAGCTGAGAAGCTGACAAGAATAGAGTCTGCTTTTTTTGGTGGAAGAGCCAAGTAATCACAGGGGAAATCTAAAATAGCGCCCAGCTCTCTTGGTCGTAGACCAGGAATTGTTATATGGACATGGCAGGACTTTGTGGTGCTGGTAGACCACTTATGTAAGCCAAATCTGTACAGTTGATTAAATGTAAGTCATCAATAGTTATCAGATGCATTAATTTATAATTTCTGCTTAGTATTTTGTACCAATGGCATAATGTTTTGCCCTTTTAATAATCTGCCCTTAACAAGAGGACAGTATCTCATCTGCTTGGTCAACAATTACTGTCAAGAATAAGAAGGTTAAGTGGGCAGGCAATGAACGAAAGCATTCCTGGGAAAGTTAGAACTAGTTAGTTATCCCATTTTTAAAATTAATAATGAACCTTCAAATATATAGTAAGTTATAGAATTAGTATGGGAAGTTGCTATATTATACATTTACGCTGTGAAATAAAAATGTGTTAATAAATTAGATTATCGTCAATCTTATGAATTCAAATTTGATTGTCCTCAAATGTTCTGGAAGTTCGACTTATCATTTCTCTGACAACTTACTGCATCTGCAAGCACTTGGAAGGTGGTAAGGTGATAGGGAACACCCAGCATGGATTTGTAAAGAACAAGTCATGTCAAACCAATCTGATAGTTTTCTCTGATAGGATAACAAGCCTTGTGGATAGGGGAGAAGTGGTAGATGTGGTATACCTAGATCTTAGTAAAGCATTTCATATGGTCTCGCGTGATAGTCTTAAAAAAAAAAAAAGAAAACTAGGCAAATACAATTTAGATGAGGCTACTATAAGGTGGGTGCATAACTGGCTGGATAACCATACTCAGAGAGTAGTTCTTAATGGTTCTCAATCCTGCTGGAAAAATATAACAAGTGGGGTTCCGCAGGGGTCTGTTTTAGGACCGGTTCTGTTCAATATCTTCAACAATTTAGATATTGGCATAGAAAGTACACTTATTATGTTTGCAGATGATACCAAGCTGAGAGGGCTCGCAACTGCTTTGGAAGATAGGGTCATAATTCAAAATGATCTGGATAAATTGGAGAAATGGTCTGAGGTAAACATGATGAAGTTTAATAAGGACAAATTCAGAGTGCTCCACTTGGGAAGGAACAATCAGTTTCACACATACAGAATGGGGAGAGACTGCCTAGGAATGACTACAGCAGAAAGGGATCTAGGGGTTATAGTGGACCACGAGCTAAATAAGAGTCAACAGTGTGATGCTGTTGCAAAAAAAAGCGAACATGATCCTGGGATGCATTAACAGGTGTGTTGTGAACAAGACACGAGAAGTCATTCTTCCACTCTACTCTGCGCTGGTTAGGCCTCAGCTGGAGTATTGTGTCCAGTTCTGGGCACCGCAGTTCAAGAAAGATGTGGAGAAATTAGACAGGGTCCAGAAAAGAGTGACACGAATGATTAAAGGTCTAGAGAATGTGACCTATGAAGAAAGGCTGAAAGATTTGGGCTTGTTTAGTTTGGAAAAGAGAAGATTGAGGGGAGACATGATAGTGGTTTTCAGGTATCTAAAAGGGTGTGATGAGGAGGAGGGAGAAAACTTGTTCTTTTTGGCCTCTGAGGATAGAACAAGAGGTAGTGGACTTAAACTGCAGCAAGGGAGTAACAGAGAGGAAGCCGTGCTGGCCTATATACTATCAAAACAAAAAGCAGTCAAGTAGCGCTTTAAAGACTAGCAAAATAGTTTATTAGGTGAGCTTTCGTGGGACAGACCCACTTCTTCAGACCATAGCCAGACCAGAACAGACTCAATATTTAAGGCACAGAGAACCAAAAACAGTAAGCAAGGAGGACAAATCAGAAAAAGATAATCAAGGTGAGCAAATCAGAGAGTGGAGGGGTCGGGGGGGGGGGGGGTGAGGCCAAAAATTAGATTAAGCCAAGTATGCAGACGAGCCCTTATAGTGACTCAGAAAGTTCCCGTCCCAGTTTAAACCATGTGTTAATGTGCCGAATTTGAATATAAAAGCCAGCTCGGCTCTTTGTCTTTGAAGAACAGTAAAGAACTTTCGCACCGTTTTTCAAAGAGAAACAGCCGAGCTGGCTTTTATATTCAAATTCGGCACATTAACACGTGGTTTAAACCGGGATGGGAACTTTGAGTCACTATAGGGGCTTGTCTGCATACTTGGCTTAATCTAATTCTTGACACCCCCCCCCCCCCCGCCACCTCTCCACTCTCTGATTTGCTCACCTTGATTATCTTTTTCTGATTTGTCCTCCTTGCTTACTGTTTTTGGTTCTCTGTGCCTTAAATATTGAGTCTGTTCTGGTCTGGCTATGGTCTGAAGAAGTGAGTCTGTCCCACGAAAGCTCACGTAATAAACTATTTTGCTAGTCTTTAAAGTGCTACTTGCCTGCTTTTTGCAGCAAGGGAGGTTTAGGTTGGACATTAGGAAAAAGTTCCTAACTGTCAGGGTGGTCAAACAGTGGAATAAATTGCCAAGGGAGGTTGTGGAATTTCCATTGCTGGAGATATTTAAGAACAGGTTAGATAGATGTCTGTCGGGTGATTTAGACAGTACTTAGTCCTGCCATTGGGGCAAGAGGCTGGACTCAATGGCCTCTCGAGGTCCCTTCCAGTCCTAGTATTCTATGATTCTATGATCTCCATTGCTTTATCGAAGTTCGACTGCATGATCATTTTATTGTAGGTACCTATCTCACAATGTCTTAGCTCTGTTGCATTCTGGGGGGTCATACCACTGAGTTGTGGGTGGAAGAAATTGCTCCAGTTGCTTCTGGGTGTTTGATGTCACTATCCCAGAATGCAAAACACTATCTCAGAATTTAGAGCACCCTTTAACCACGTGAAAATGAACGGTATATCGTGCCATTTTCTCTGATACAGCGCTAGCTCAAGCGTGGATCCTCAAATGCTTCAAGTCATTGCACAGACTGTTACGGCAACTTCCTGGAATGTCGTGCACTTTTTCTTTTGACTACCAAGGCACTGGGCTGAGATGATGGTTGAGGGTGGTGATGAAGATTTTGAAGAGGAAATCGGTCCACTGCGATTCAAGAACTTGGAAATGCTCACTGCCCTGGATGCATTGCTGGCAGTGGAGTGACGGTTTTGGACTTGTGAAACCAGCACACACGGGTGACACCACATCATTTTGAAGTCCTGGGATGGCCAGCAGTGGGTGCAGAACTTTCACATGTGCAGCCGACATACATAGGTTGGTAACCATGTAGCTTTGTGGGATACATCCGAGAGACTTTTGGAGGCTAATAGATTGATTTTAATGTGGAAGTGCCATGTCTTAGTCTTTATTCAAAGTTGATGCTACACCCAGCCACTTTTGACAATGTTATATTGATATTAATGCTCCTGAAATCAATTTAATGATATTTACAGTGAAGACAGAAACATTGTAAAATCCAGCTAACTGCCTTAAATTTGACTTTATCGTGTAGTGTAGACATAAGAGTGCTAACTAGAATTTTTAATTGAGATTAAAGAACCACATCGTGTCATTGGTTTTTAAAGGTAATGAAGTGACTGCTGTGGTCTACATGAAACTGCTTAAAAGTTGGTCTTTTTAGAAAGCTGGTGTAATAAACTTGATTTATTTAAGCCTTCCTAAATTTCACGGGGACTACCAGCATGTGTGTTTGACCTCTTCTGCCACTTTCTTTGATAATGTCTCATTATAAAACTTTTCACCTGGAGGTGAAGTTAGTTTTCCGGTTTTAGTGAGTTGCTCCTATTGATTCACTTTACTTCTGTGTTCAGTACAAGTCTGAGAAGGCTTTTAATATATTGCTTTAATTCCTGGAAGATTCTGTTTCCAAAGCCACAGGGTGTTCAGAAACTGGGTAGAAGAGGACTGGCCTAAGTCTACTTTGTACAGCTTTGCTTGTTGCACAGTGATTTCAGTTGTCAGTACCTTCTGATCTATAAGTGAGCAATTTGCCCTGATTTGACCCTCACAGCAGTGTCCCAGAAACCCCTGCATTACTCTATCACCTTGACATCCAGTCTGTTTCCAAAAGACTAGTTTAAGATACCATGATGGCCTCTGAATCCACCTGCTAACCTTTTTGCTTACTCTCTTCCTTACTAGCTTAAAATAAGTAAGCTATCTTAGTTGCTACATTTTAGAAAACCAATCCAGCCTCTTCAAATACCTTGAGTTGACCGGTATAGTGTGTCAATAGTTTCCTTCCAGATTTCGATGTTTCCACTGGGAAGACTCAACGAGCCTGTGAAGAAAGAGGAAGAGGGTACAAGTACAAGTAAAAAAAGTACCTTGTACATGGGAAAGACACTTATCCATATTGATACTGAGATGCCCTGGAAAGCAATATTGGCATTATGGGGAATTGAGTTTTGGAATGTAAACTATGCTTTGTATACTGTATGCGTTTTCTTTTAAAGTTGCTAGAAGAGGCTTGAATATTGTCATAATACAGACTTAAAGTAGTAAGGCTTGTAGAAATTGGGAGTTTTAAAAAAACACGCACACTAAAAAGCCCCAAAAGTCCCATTAGTAGAATCTAATTCATGGGACTTAAACATTAAAGAAAAAATTACCTTATTTTTGAGACTAAGCTAAGATCAGGCATATGGTTTTGATTTTTCTCTTCAATGCTGGTCATATTAGGGCCAGACAGTTTTATTTTCCTGATGTACTATAACTAACTGCAGATGTTTATACATTATCACTTTTAAATGGGCTTTGACAAATGTCTCCTGGAAGGCAATCGCTCTTTAAATTTTGTAGATACTGTATTATGAGTAAATGGTAAAATAAAACTTTGAATCAAGCTTATGTCTGAACTCAGGAAATTTACCCCATATCCTACTTTAGGATTTTTTTTTCTGCTGAAAGATCTTTTGTGATCCTGTGAGATTGACTTCACTTTATGGGGACAGCAGGGTTTTGGGGACAAATGCTGCCACATATCTTTTGACAGATTGTGTTAAAATGACATTGCCTTTTTACATACCTTTCTGGTAGAGTACTCTGATTGGTTCAAGACACAGGATCATCCAGCTCCAAATTAAAACATTCATAATACACAGAGGGTGCATCTACACTTGCATTCCTCTTTTGAAAAAAGTATGCAAATGAAGTAAATCGAAAATGCAAATGAGGTATAAATTTGCCTGTTTAGCACCTCATTTGCATATTCTAATTTCAAAAGAGCTTCTTTCGAAAGAAGAAAGCCACTGTAGACGCTGCTTTTTCGAAAATAAACCCCATCTTGGAAAGAATCCTTCTTCCCTTTATTTGATGGGGAAGGAGGATTCTTTCCAAGATGGGGTTTACTTTCGAAAAAGCAGCATCTACAGTGGCTTTCTTCTTTCGAAAGAAGCTCTTTTGAAATTAGAATATGCAAATGAGGTGCCAAATAGGCAAATTTATACCTCATTTGCATTTTCGATTTACTTCATTTGCATACTACTTTCGAAAGAGGAATGCAAGTGTAGATGCACCTTCAGGGCTGCAAAGTGAAAATGTTAAAAATTTCAGTCTAAATTTTTATGCTGTTCTTTGAGTATGTTGTGGATCACTTTGTAAAGTGTGTAGAGACACAGTTTGTAAGCTCAGAATCTTCGGATAACCATATCCAGCAGGACAACATATGTACCTCTGTGGGACAGCGTACTTTCCTAAGTTCCATGTCCTTGTCAGTGGGACCAAGATTGAACCTGCACTGTCAGACCACCTCTCTTTTTTCATTCAAAGTTTATTTTAGTAAACTTTTCATGTCTCTCCCACACCCCACCCATCCTGTCCCCCCAATGCGTACACACTTAGGAAAGACCCAACTTGAACCAATTGTGGTCTGTAAAACTGTTTAACCCCTTTCCTTTTTGTATTGGCCTAATAATCTTAGTCAGTGGATGCAGGAGATGCCCTTTCTGACTCAGAAAAACACATTCTCAATATGTGCATCTGTTGCTGTTCCTTGCCCCATAACTAGAAATGCCAAGAAACAATGTCATCTCTGCCTGTCTAAGTGCAATCTATAAGGGTAACATCTGATCCTGCAGTAGAAACATTCTCCATACTAGGACCAGCACAGACATCCTCAGCACCACCCGTGTCACTGTCTGCACTGACTACATTGGTGCTGCTCTATGCAAAGGGTGGTGCCACCTTCTGACACTGAACAGTGCTCCTGAACAAGAGTCCCAATGTAGCTCAGTGTTCAACATAACCATCGCACAAGATGGGCTGGATGCCACAAGTAAGTTTTTGAACTCCGTGACAGTGAGGGATGGTGCCACGCCAGCACTAGCAGCAAAGAAGAGTTGAGAGAGAATATGTAACAGTGTTGACATTTATTGCTGCCCTGGAACCAGCTGTTTGCCTTTCCCAGTCCAGTAGTATGCCTTTGAGTCTCTCACTTTGTCATATAAACCAGTGATGGTATCAGATAAGCAGTGGAACAGTGCTTCTGTTGCAGAGATCTACTTATTACTAGGCCATTCCTCCTCCCCTGTCTTGAGCAAGGAACCCTGGCCTGAGTGAGAGACCGTACACCTAGGGTATTTCATGTACCCCTTGATGGGACTGGCAATAGAAATGACTGATTGTGGGTTGTTAGTACCAGTGTGATCTTCTCTCCTGACCATACAGGCCTTATTAGGGCTGACTTTGTTAGAGATTCTGGAGGGGAATTATTCCTCCACAGGAATTGTCCTTCCAATCAATGAGGACATTTTAGACCCAGCACAAGTCTGTGGTAACACATGCTGGCCTCACTCCTCCCAACTGTGCAGCAGGTGGAAAAGTGCTACCACATTTCTACATGCATCTGACACTGGTCTTGTTCATCTCTGCAGTGCAAGACCATGCTAGATCCACCTAGGGAACTCCAAAAGACAAGGCCCTCCTTGGACAAAAGATTTATTTGGTATTCCTCTAACTGCACATCACTTATTATCAAGCCCTGTTTGTGTGGTGTAATTCTTTGGCATGGAAAGAACCCCATCTTCCTTCCTGTTGCTGCTTGTTTTCTGTGCCCCTGTCAGATTCTTGCATTTGTACTCCAGTATCATACCATAACGCTTTCTTGTACCAACATCTTAGAACACAGTTGGCTTCTCCTGGTCTTCAGCTGAGTGTCTGCTCAGAAACCAACTGTGTTACTCTTGGAAACACCCATCCTCCTCAGTCATGCAACAGCTGCTTTTCCAGAGGCAGCAGATTTGGTGAGACAGAGCCATACCAAGTTGAGCTTGAGAAACTGCCCCCGCCCTTCGATTTGATGTGACTGCTGACAAAGGAGTCACTGTCCGCAGCAATCTAATTAAATGTACATGGAAAAAAACCCAATTAACAGTGCTCATGCTCTTTGAAATGTACTTCTTCCTTTGCCAGACAGGTTCCAAGGTGGTCTGACTAGGAGGAAAGAGGAGAGAGATGAGATATTTACAGCTTTCCAGCTCTATAACTTTTGTGCAAGGGTACTCTTTTGGTGAGTAGGTATGTCCATGTTTCAGAGTTAGATGTCTTTATTTGTACAAGTTAAGGCTGCAGCTAATTTGTACACAAGATGACTAAAGGAAATCTTCACTCCCTTCCACGATAAACTCAAGACCTTTCCTGAAGATACACTGCCTTCCACTGTAAACTCAAGGTCCTCCTTGAAGCAATCTGTGTCTAGCTGTTTAACTACCTTAAACATCAACTGGCTTGCTCTCATCCAGATCCCAGTATCTGCAAGGAATTGGGGAACTACAGTACCAAGAATAGTTGGAGAGGTAGCCATGTTAGTCTGGATTCCAACAAAACAAAGCAGCAGAAATGTAGCACTTTAAACACTAACAAAATGATTTATCAAGTGAGGAGCTTTTGTGGGACAGACCCCAGACCCACTGCATCAGATCAATTTCATTTCCAATACAGACTGACATTTGTAAGTACAGAGAGAAATTGCAATCAAATAGGATTGAAGGGAGGGGGTGAGAGGACAATTGGACAATTACCGTCTTTTTTTGGTCCTCTGTACGTATAAATGTCAGTCTGTATTGGAAATGAAATTGATCTTATGAAGTGGGTCTATCCCACGAAAGCTCATCACCAGATAAATCATTTTGTTAGTCTTTAAAATGCTATATTTCTGCTGCTTTGTTTTGTTACAGTACGAAGAGACGATTAGAGATAGAATCATCAGCTTTAGCACGGACGGAACTTTTTGCTTGAAGGAGCATGGCACCCAGTGTTTTAGCAGGGAGACTTATCAAACGAAGTGTGAGTCTAATGATTTGGACTTTGTAACTTCATATCAGTGTTTAAAACTGCTTAGAAATAATCCTCCTAGCAAATCTCTTTGTGCTTTGAGGCAGCAAGCATTCATTGCTGTATGCTGATTTTGAACATAGACTGGTTTGACTGACTTGTTACAGCTGAATAAAGGCATTCATTGGTGGTTGGAAAAGAGGATCGAAAAAAGCAAATTCATCGTATTTGTACAGGAGCTGAAAATGCTTCCTTGCATTAATGGAAGGTAAGCCTATGGCTGAATGTTTGTTTGATTCAGTTTTGACCCTTTCTGTCAGTGGTATCAATGGTTAATATTGTCTAAGACCAGGAGGGTTCTTTTAAAGAAAGCTTGTGCTACCTCAGAGCCAAGAGCTGCACCTAGGGTAACCATATCTCCCATAGCCACATATGGGATAGGGGAGGCACTCCCCCACCCCACCCACCGAGCCTCAGGGAAGCAGTAGGGAGGGAACAGCCAGTGCACTCCCCCTACACCTTCCCTGAGCCTCGGAGAAGTGGCTGGGACAGAGCAGCCATGGCGCTCCCCTTCCCCGAGCCTCGGAGAAGCGGCTTGGACAAAGCAGCCATGGTGCTCCCTCTCCCCTTCCCCGAGGCTTGGAAGTGGCAATGATGAAGCAGCCATGGTGCTTCCCATCCTCTAGCTAACCTGGCATCTCTTCCTGTTGGAGAGCACGTATTGCTGGACAGAGCTGTTGAATGATAGATGCTATAGACTGTTCTATCATGTAATAAGAGTAAAGACTGGCCCAGTTGATGAAATAGAGCAGTGTTTCCCAAATGTTGTTGTTCAGGAACCCAGGTTCCGCAAAATGAAAATAAGGGCTCTGTGAGAAAATTCCATTACAAAAGCTGACTCCTCTGCAGCTCCTTGCCCTGCTTCTGCTGAAGCAGTAGAACTAAATTTAATTGGTTTAACAGATGGTGGGAGGGATCCTGCCATTAAACCAACTGAATTTATTTATTTCCATTATTTCAGCGGCAGCAGGGCAGGGAACCACAGAGAACCCCTCACTTCCTCTGATACCTGAGTGGCCACATCCCTTTGGTGTGCATAGCTTTGCTCACCCCCACCAGCGGAACACCTCCATAACAGCCTTCCTTCCAGTGGGTGCATGTAGCCACCTGGCATAGACTCCCAGCCAGTGCCACGAATTGGTGAGTCCTGGGGGCTGGTTTGGGGCTGAGGCAGGTTAATGATGGTAACACTGGGTGGGTTTGGAGCTGTGTGTGTTTGTTTAAGCCTGGGAAGAGGGGGCAGGTTTGTGGGATGTGGTGTGGATATGACGGCTGAGGCTGGTAAAGCCTGGGGATGAGGGTGGTAAAGCCTGGGAATGGGGTTCCACAGAATTCTTTCAAGTTCAAAAGGGTTCCATGGCCAAATAAAATTGTGAAGCACTGAAATAGAGTATCACCTATGATTGCAGAAAAGGTGTTGGGGTAAGGTGACAGTTTTAGGCTGTTTCTGCACTCACCACCTCCCATTGGAGGGGGCATGGTAATGAGACAGTTCGAAGCAGAGTAATGAGGCTCTACGGTTTATATTCAGCACCTCATTAGCATATTGGCAGCTGTGTGAATTTCCAAGTGCGAACTTTGAGTTGAAGATTGACAGCATAGATGGGGGCAGCTTCAAAATAAGTGCCCCACTTCGACATTCCCTTACTCCGATCTAATTTTGTGGGAGTAAGGGAATGTCAGAGTGGGGCGCTTATTTCAAAGCTGCCCACATCTACACTGCCAGTCTGCACTTTGAAATTTGCACCACTGACATTATGCTAATGAGGTGCTGAATATGCACATTAGCACCTCATTAGCCTGCTTCAAATTGCTTCATTACCGTGCCCCCTCCAATGGGAGGGGGCGAGTGTAGAAGCAGCCTCCAAGAGGTACAAGACTTGTATACGTGATTTTTGTGTTGTAGAGAATCTTCTTAAAACACTGAATGTAACAGATATCGTGTGAAGATACTTAAAAATGTATCATATGTTCAGGTTAGCTCCATTACGTCATCTAACTTGATAAACATGCATGAATATTTTAACCGTACCTTTGCCTTATCTTGACCTGTTTCTACAGTATTTTCAACATACACCTAGCAAAAGGGATTGTACAAGACAATATGCATCAGTCTCTGCAGTAAACACAGAGTGGCATAAAAAGCAAATGGCAAGCACGGCTCTTATGTTTGCAGCCAAGCTCAGCGCCTGCCTGAACTCTTTGACAGGATAATAGAGAAACAATAGGTTTCATTGATCTGGATTTCTCGGGAGGCAATTGGTTTTTGAGTTCAGAAGCTTAGCGTAAAGGGCCAGTCTTGCTAGAGAACCAGACTGACTTTTCGTAATTGCAAGGGGTAATAGCGGAATGCAGTTTACAAACTAAGTTGTCTTCTAAAGCTACCTAATCTTGTGACTTTAGAAAAGTTATTGTTGAACGTAGTGAGATCATTTCTGTTCTTGTGAGGGCCCTGAGGACTCTGTTCGTTCAATATAAGTTCTTCACTTCCAAACTTTTAGCTCTCTGTTTATGGTCTTCCAACATATCTGTGAAAATTCAACAGGAATTCCTCATGCTGTGCCTTAGTTGGCCTGGATGAAACATTCTTCTGAAACACAAAGCACCCCTTTCTTTCCTTTTGCCATCCCCACAGAGCTCAACAATACATCTGCAGAAAGCCCCCCCCCCCGGGTTGCTGATTTGGGGGTGTATGGAGGGAAGTTGCTAAAGAAATATTTGTACATGGCTTCTAAATTTAAAAAAAAAATAGAAATTGGAGAACACATTTCTACAGAATGCATGCTATGTTCATCTGTAACTTACTGTTTTGGTGTAACAATTCAAAAATATTTTGCTCACCTGTTAAAGCTTTGCAGACATCCTATGGGAAAACTGAAAAAAAAATTATTCCACAAATCTGGTATCTCAGACACTTATTTATATAGCTCCTGTTGCAGTACTGAACTCTTATTAGAAAGTCTTCATATTCTGTGCTTCTTTCTCATACTTTATTGGGAAATTCATTTGTTTGCTTTTTTGCAGGAAAAATGTCATAAACAGTATTATGACCTAAGATAGGTAATGAAACAAAAAAAAGGACAGAGAATCTCAAATCTACAACTTTTCATATGTGTTCTTAGTAAGATTAAGAGGCAAGAGGCCGTGAACAACATCTATACCAGGGATTCCCAATCTGTGGATTGTGACCCAAACATGGGTCACCACTGGATTGTCTAAGGGTAGCTGACTGGGCATCTCCAAGCTGCATGTGGCTCTTTAAGGAGCCATTTGCAGCTCCTGATGCTGCTTACCTCTCCAACTCCCTAGTCCCTGCCCTGCTGCACTGAAATGGAACTCAGTTTAATTAATTTAATGGCTGGCAGGAGGGAACCAGCCATTAACCCAATTAAGTAGATTCCTACTTCAGTGCAGCAGGGCAAGGAACAAGTTTCTGCCTAGAACTTTCTTCCAGCCAACTTCCACTTGCAAGTGGAGCTTCAACAGGGACTCTAGTTATTAGTGAAATTTCTAATTTCCACTGTCACTGGTGCCTCCTCCTGGGTAAAACATCAACTTGCTTCAGTAAGTGTTTCTTGTGGTGGCTGGAGCCTTCAGAGTGTAAGCCTTAATATTACACAAGTATGCATGTCACTGGAGTTTCTGATCGTCATTTCTAAAAAGTATTTTGTGACATTTCCACAACGCATCAGATATCCTTAAGGATATCTGTAGGAGAAAAACAAGGTGGAGACATAATGTAGTAATGTTATGTCATTTTTACAATAGAACTGAAAAGTTGAAAATATATGTGTTGCTTAAAAACAAATATTGAAAGGGCACAGCATTAGAAAAAAAAAATGCTCTTGTATTTCCTTTCCTGAGGTTATAGGTCTTATTTATAGGAAGCACCCTAACAACAGAAGCTAAAAGTTTAGCTCATTCCATTTCCTTTGAAGAACACAAATGTGACTTTTTTGATCCTATGTCTCTAGCTGAAATGATCAGCAAAAAGTTGGATTTATTTGGGTGTAGGTTTTGGATAACTTTATATCCCACTTAAGACTAAAGTGAGATGCTTTGGTTTGTCTAAAGCAATTTTACTGCTGAAACATTTTTAATATTTTATGTCTACAGCTCTTATGAGTTATTGCCTTTCCTATGTTTGAAAGAACATTTGTACTTGTCCTTCATGGTTGAGTTGCTTTAGCTTCCTATAATTAGAGCCACTCTATAAATTACTGTGAAAATTATTATTTCTGACACTATTAGAATACTCCTCACTGAGGACGGAGGATTAAGCAATGAAAGCTTTAACTACATGTGCACTGCCGCTTTGCATTCAATGATCTTTCTGAAACTCACAAAGAGGATTATTGAAATAGAACATGATGTTGCCGTGGAGGCCGCCTTGTTTAATTTGGATTTTTCTTTAGTTGTTCCTCAGCTGAAAACATTAGCATGGAATTGAGGTGCTTTGAAAACTAAGGGGAGTGAATGCCTTTTTAAAAAGTTATGCATAGGAATATTTATCTCATGATAATCAACTGAGAGTCAGTTGGCTAGTGACATTTTAAATCTGAACTTAATAAAGTAGCTAATTTGCTAAATTTTCCACCTTAATACGAAACACAGATCCTGAAGCTGGTATGGAATTTTAAGTATTTTTCTTCTTTAAGTGTTTGTAACCTCTTGAACCAATAAATACAAGTTAATAAAAACTGGAAGTTGATAAGTATTGCTGTAACAGAGAATATGCAAGTGTGAATATGAATTTATAAATTAGTCTTCTATAGCAGCGGGAAACTGTAGCTAGTAAGGTAACTGTTTGATGATGGGATACTGGTCATAAAGAGTCTTGAAGCCTAGTAATAGGAGTGACTTCATAATTGCACTCATCCCATTGACTGTGATATGTTTAGTATCTAAGCTCAGTAATTGTCTCCCATAATCACATTGTTATGGGTGAATTTTTAAGTGCGTTGACAGTCCATTTTCCAGTGTCTAATAAAACTAGATAATGATTACAGACACTGAAGGCTACAGTAGTATAAACTAACACTGGTGCCAAGCACAGACCAAGAGACCATAAGAAAGTTGAAAATTAAGGCATCTTATTGTTCCCACTATGTAGAATTCTTGGTAAAACTGACCCCTTGTTTCAAATGGACCATGAGACACCTGTGCTGAGACCTTTTACATCACTGAGCTCTTTCTCTGTGCTATGATTGTTTACCAAGTCCTCCAGCATCCCCAGTAAAGGAGGTATACCAATATGAGCAGTTGTACTGTAAGGTGTACTTTGTTCCATGGTACGAAAATGGTCTCAGCAAAAAAGTAGCCTTGCAAAACTGAACTTTTTCAGAGCAGAGGTTATCGGTCAAGGAGGCTGTTTGCCAGAGTGTCCAGAGTTGCTGATGTGTTATACCTACCACCTGCCTTTACTGATGGAGGTCACAAAGTAGCCTTCAAACACCCTTGTAAATAGTCTTACGAAATTTAGTAGGCACTGGCATTGCTTTATTCAGTTGTGGTAATATTAAGAGCAGGTGATATTGTAATCCACTGTCCAGAGGAGGCTGTTGGTGATGCATGTTCCTACAAAGAGTTACTCATTGGCCATGGAAGAATATAGAGTGATAGGCAGCCTGAAGTTGTGTGTAATATATCTGCAAATCTAATTTCTCACTTAAACACTTGGAAAAATGGTCTCGGAGAAGTAGCTATGTTAGTCCATATCTTCACCCAACAAAAAAGCAGTCCTGTAGAACTTTAAAGACTAACAATATAACTTTATTAGGTGATGAGCTTTCATGGGACAGACCCACTTCTTCAGATGTGGAAAATTCTGATGAATGATAACTGAACAGATGAAGAGGATTTATCAGAGAGCAAGAGAGGGGAAAAAATGAATAAAAGCTGACCAATTGACTAGATAGGACAAAAGGGGCAGCAGGAGGGGAAGTGTTTGTTAAGTGAGCTGTCTGGGATTACTGCAAATATCAAATGTGGGGAAACTATCCTTGTAATGCGTGAGGTAATAAATAGCTTTGTTGAGACCAAGGTGAAAAGTGTCATACCTGAGAATGAACTCCAGTTCAGATGTCTCCCTTTGCATCTAGTGTTAGTCTCTTTGTTTTAGAAATAAACACTTGAATTTTGGATGCTATGACCTGTTAGATTGAAATGCTGACTCACAAGTTTATGTGCATTTAGATTCCTAATGTCTGATTTGTGTCCATGCATTCTTTGAAGGAGCGATTGTCAAGTTTATGAAGTGTTCATTCTCAGGTTTGACACTTTTTTCACCTTGGTCTCAAAAAGATATCAATTGCCTTATGCAGTACATAAGAACCTAAGAACATAAGAACATAAGAATGGCCATACTGGGTCAGACCAAAGGTCCATCAAGCCCAGCATCCCATCTGCCGACGGTGGCCAATGCCAGGTGCCCCAGAGAAGGAGAACAGAAGACAATGATCAAGTGATTTATCTCCTGCCATCCATCTCCTGCCCTTGTTATGAAAGCTAGGGCACCATACTTTATCCCTGGCTAATAGCCATTTATGGACCTAACCTGCAAAAATTTATCAAGCTCTTTTTTAAACCCTAATAGAGTCCTGGCCTTCACAGCCTCCTCGGGCAAGGAGTTCCACAGGTTGACTGTGCGCTGTGTGAAGAAAAATTTCCTTTTTTTAGTTTTGAACCTACTACCCATCAATTTCATTTGGTGTCCCCTAGTTCTTGTATTATGGGAAAAGGTAAATAATTTTTCTATATTCACTTTCTCCACACCATTCATGATTTTATATACCTCTATCATATCGCCCCTCAATCGCCTTTTTTCCAAACTGAAAAGTCCCAGTCTCTCTAGCCTCTCCCCATATGGGACCCTTTCCAAGCCCCTAATCATCTTAGTCGCCCTTTTCTGAACCTTTTCTAATGCCAATATATCTTTTTTGAGGTGAGGAGACCACATCTGCACGCAGTACTCGAGATGTGGGCGTACCATAGTTTTATATAGGGGAAGTATGATATCTTTTGTCTTATTATCGATCCCTTTTTTAATAATTCCTAACATCCTATTTGCCTTACTAACTGCCGCTGCACACTGCGTGGATGTCTTCAGAGAACTATCCACTATAACTCCAAGATCCCTTTCCTGATCTGTCGTAGCTAATTGACCCCATCATGTAGTACGTGTAATTTGGGTTATTTTTTCCAACATGCATTACCTTACACTTACCCACATTAAATTTCATTTGCCATTTTGCTGCCCAATCACTCAGTTTGCTGAGATCTTTTTGTAGTTCTTCACAATCCCTTTTGCTTTTGACTGTCCTGAACAACTTGGTGTCATCTGCAAACTTTGCCACCTCACTGCTTACCTCATTTTCTAGATCATTGATGAACAAGTTGAACAGGATCGGTCCCAGGACTGAGCCCTGGGGAACACCAGTAGTTACCCTCCTCCATTGTGAAAATTTACCATTTATTCCAACCCTTTGTTTTTCTGTCTTTTAACCAATTCCCGATCCATGAAAGGACCTTTCCTCCTATCCCATGACCACCTAATTTACATAAAAGCCTTTGGTGTGGGACCGTGTCAAAGGCTTTCTGGAACTCTAGGTATATTATGTCCACTGGGTGCCCCTTGTCCGCATGTTTATTAACCCCTTCAAAGAATTCTAATAGATTAGACAGACACGACTTCCCTCTGCAGAAACCATGCTGACTTTTGCCCAACAATTCATGCTCTTCTATGTGTCTTGCAATTTTACTCTTTACTAGTGTTTCTACTAATTTGCCTGGTACTGATGTTAAACTTATCGGTCTATAATTGCCAGGATCTCCTCTAGAGCCTTTTTTAAATATTGGTGTTATATTGGCCGTCTTCCAGTCATTTGGTACCAAAGTGGATTTAAAGGATAGGTTACAAACCACTGTTAATAACTCCGCAATTTCACATTTGAGTTCTTTCAGAACCCTTGGGTGAATGCCGTCTGGTCCTGGAGACTTGTTACTATTCAGCTTTTCAATTAATTCCAAAACCTCCTCTAATGTCACTTCAATCTGAGTGAGTTCCTCAGATTTGTTGCCTAAAAAGGCTGGCTCAGATTTAGGAACCTCTGTAACATCTTCAGCCGTGAAGACTGAAGCAAAGAAATCATTTAATCGCTCCGCAATGGCACTGTCTTCCTTGATCGCTCCTTTTATATCTTTATCATCCAAGGGCCCCACTGCTTTTTTAGCAGGCTTCCTGCTTCTAATGTATTTAAAAAACATTTTACTATTGTTTTTTGAATTTTTGGCTAGCTGTTCCTCAAACTCTTTTGTGGCTTTTCTTACTACATTATGACAGTTAATTTGGGAGTGTTTATGTTCCTTTCTATTTTCCTCACTAGGATTTGACTTCCACTTTTTAAAAGCTGCCCTTTTCTCTCTCACTGCCTTTTTAACATGGCTGTTTAGCCATGGTGGTTCTTTGTTAGGTCTCTTACTGTGTTTTTTTATTTGGGGTATACATTTAAGTTGGGCCTCTAGTATGGTGTCTTTAAACAGTTTCCATGCAGCTTCCAGGGATTTTAGTTTAATTACTCTACCTTTTAGTTTCTGTTTAACTAGCTTCCTCATTTTAGTGTAATTCCCCTTTTTGAAATTAAATGCCAGAGTGTTTGACCGCTGCGGTGTTCTTCCCAACACAGGAATATTAAAAGTTATTATATTGTGGTCACTATTTCCAAGCGGTCCAGTAACAGTTACCTCTTGGACCAGATCCTGCGTTCCAGTCAAGACTAGATCGAGAATCGACTCTCCCCTTGTGGGTTCCTGTACTAGCTGCTCCAAGAAGCAGTCATTTAAGGCATCAAGAAATTTAATCTCTGAATCCCGTCCTGAGGTGACATGCACCCAATCAATATGGGGATAATTGAAATCTCCTATTATTACTGTGTTTTTTATTTTGATAGCCTCTCTAATCTCCCTCATCATTTCAGCATCACTATCACTGTCCTGGTTAGGTGGTCGGTAATATATTCCTAATGCCATATTCATATTAGAGGAATGAATTGTTATCCATAATGATTCTATGGAACATTTTGATTCCTTTAGGATTTTTACTTCATTTGATTCTATATTATCCTTCACATATAGTACCACTCCGCCACCCGCACGACCTGTTCTGTCTTTCCGATATAATTTATATCCCGGTATGATAGTGTCCCACTGATTTTCCTCATTCCACCATGTTTCTGAGATGCCTATTATGTCAACTTCATCCTTTGATATGAGGTACTCCAGTTCACCCATCTTATTAGACAGACTCCTAGCATTAGTGTAAAAGCATGTTAGAAAACTACCACTATTTATATGTCCGCCTTTCACAGACGCGTTGGATTTTTTTATGCACGATTGTTTCACATCTGATCTTGCCCATATATTATTTCCCACGTTCCCTATCTGACTAACTTCTAGGGAATCCCTGTCTATGGAGCCTCGTGTAAGAGAAGTCTCCGTCTGATCCAGGTGCTCCCCCGCACCAATCGGCTTTCCCCCACCTCTTAGTTTAGTACAAGGACAGGACTGGTAAAACTTAACATCAACTGGCAGGACTGTAAAAATGAGAAGTCCTGTAGAGCCTTATAGACTGACAGATTTCTTTTGGAGCATAAGCTTTCATGAGCATCTGATGAAGTGGGTCTTTGCCCATGAAAGCTTATGCTCCAAAAATCTGTTAGTCTATAAAGTGCCACAGGACTTCTCATTGTTTTTGCAGGTAGACTAACATGGCTACCCCTCTGATACTTGGTAGGACTGTGTGTATATTAGTTTGATTCCTTTTCCTTTGACGCAATATAAGCATTTAATAAATGCTGAGTGGGCTCTAGTGAAATTAAAGTACCACTGACAACTTAAGTTTAAGCAGTAATGAAGTGTATTATAAATGCTACAGAAGCTTCACCTACATTGCTCCATTGCACTTCAATCTTGATAATCCAGTTGCCCTGTGTAGTCATCTCCCGAACAGAAAATATGCCATTTATTCTGAATGGCATTATTGAGGTGTCATCAGCTGTCTGAAGGCTTTTCACTTATATAATTAATAATGTACTGAATACTGTGGCCTAAGCTCTTTTGGGTCATGGAACTTGGCTTATCTGTGTGCACAGTATAAATTTATGGTGCTATATAGATATTTTATTCTCTGGAAGCATTATAGAGAGACTTAAATCTTCAAGTTGCTTTGCTTGTCACTTAAGCCAAATTTGAAGCAAGGTTCTCAGAAGTAAGGCTCACGCACTTAACACAGTAACCTTCAAGGAATTTATTATAGGATGAGTTATGCGAAAGCATGTCTGGTTAAAGGTATTGGGGAAGCATACCAGGAGAGAAATAAAAGCTTTGAAGTGGAGGGATGGGGGAAGGCATCACATTGCTTTATTCAAACTTCAAAAAGTAAATTTAAATGTGTATACAAGATTTCATAGGCCAACAATTTAATGTGCAGTACTGAGACTAACTTTCAGCTCTCAAAGTAGCTATGAATTATGGAGTGACTTGAATCTCAATTCACATTGTACATCTCTAATAATTCTACATTCAAATAATTGCTTGCTATTGCCTAGCAAAAGAAGTCCATTCATATTTGGGATTTTAGTGCCCTCCAAGCAGAAGAAATATCAACTTTTTTTTTATCGTTACATATTTTGGCATGTTGACTTGACTTGTCTGATTTCTCCACAAGACTGGGAGTGACCAGCTATCATGTGGTATGAGTCAGTGTGCATACAGTGTCCTGAGTTTGTTCTAAAATAGTGATTTTTTTTTTTTTCCACCTGTGGTCTGTGGACCCCTGGGAGTCTGCAGATTCTAAGATTTCCAGAGGGGTCCACATCTCTATTCTAAACTTTATGGGTCAGCAAATGAAGAAAAAATGAAAACCACTGCTATGAAACTGATGTATGTACTTGTCTAGATCCTGGAGAGGGAAATAAGCTGATGTTCTTCAGGAAGGTTTGAGAGTTTTATATGCATAACTGTTGTATGATTTGCTTCCTAGCATCTTTGCCAGCAAGTGCAAGATGTGTGTACTGGTAGTTTATACAGAACTGCAGATGACAGAAAATGTTATGCCTGTTTCCCATCCATGGGTACAGTTTGTTTGCACCTAAGCTTTGTCTCAATTTCTTCTTGAAATTCTCGTGGCAGTTTTAAAAACTTCCCTAACTGTAGTCCTTTTGTTCATCTTCTATATTTCTTGCTGTATGAAATACTTTAAAGATGGTGATTTACCCAGAAAATTTGTAGTGCTGAAATGTTGCCACAAAAAGTTGTTAATGAAATGTTATTGGTGTTAGCTTTTTAATTTTACTGTGTATGAATCTGCTTTTAGATTACAGTATCTTGTAGTGAGCTGTGCAGGTGCCTCAAATCTATTCCACAGCCTCTTAATTTAAAAATTCTTCAAGTGAACCATAAACATGAATAGACAGATGTTATGTCCTTCTTTTCTCTTTTCCCTGGGGTGGAAAACAACAGATGTTACCAACTGAAAGACATTTGCCACAAAAGAGTGTCATTAGGCTGTCAGAAGCTATCTTTATAGGCAGGTTGGTCTTTTACAAGAAGATGTGTTTACAGAGCATGAAATTAACATTTTTGTACAGAGGCAAATAATTGCTTATCATAGTGACTTTAGCAGCAGATTTGAAGCTTGAGTGATTATTAGTAAGGTCAGATGGAACACACAGCGATGCATAGTCACAGTGATGCGGTTAGCAAAGTCCACTCCAAGAGCAAAGTCAGTCAAACTTCGTAGTACTTCTTGCACTGAGATGTTGCAAAATGTTCATTTTGCTAACCTGTTGGTACCGACAACAACTTGAATAGTTTGACATTTCTACCTGCATTGTGGGTGAAAGTGATTTTTGTTTCTTCAGAAGGTGGGAGAGGGGGGATGCAAAAGTGGGAAGATACATGTGCTAATTTTTTTGTCTGCTGTAACAGTTTTAAGAGCCTCTCAAAGAAATCATGAATCCTATGTCCATGAGATATATCACTAGGTATGCTTGTAAAACAAAAGCGGTCACTTTGAGGGCACACACTTTTCTGTGGTAAGGGAAAGATTTGTAAATGTTAGCTATTACCATGATTAGAGCTGGCTGTCATTCTGTGGGATGGTCCTTTACTTGAATAATTGTAATCAAAGCAGTCGTGAATGGTTGTTCTCTGTGACAGACAGTGGATGAGTCCATCAGATTGATTCTTCACATATGGCAGAGACCGCAGTTTAAACTACGGTCTTCTGACATAAGTTCAGTTCATTATCATTAACATTAACTGCATCTCTTAGTTCCAGTTTTCTCACACTGTAGCCTTCCTGAAAGTGATACTCAGTGAAATATTTCTAATGTGTGATAAATAAAAACTTGCTCTTAAAATTGGACAGATCCCAAATCCAGAAAGATCCATCTTTTCCGATACAGTTCACTGCTGCACAGAAGCTGCTAAGTTGAAGTGTTCTAAGAATGATAAGCATAAGCATGTAAGTAATGACTTTTGCCTGTTGCTGTTTTAAACATATGGGTTTGTATTAGGGCTGTTAAATGATTAATTAATTAATCACAAAATTTTAAAGATTGTGTTGAATCACAGCTTTAAGTGGACAGTTAATGGTAGAATACCACTTACTTAAATACGTTGGATTTTTTTACAATTTCTAATATATTGATTTCCGTTATAACACAGAATATGAAGTGTACAGTGCTCATATTACAAATATTTACACTTTAAAATAGTTTTTTACAGTTTACTTCCTACAGGTGCTCTAGAGTAATCTCTGTCGTGAAAGTTCATGTTGGTGTGGGGAATTATATGTGGGACTCTGCAAATATAAACAAACTTGATGGTCTTAGCAATTTGCTGAATAAAAAATAGAACTCAGTGGATTTATAAGATCTGAAGTTTTACACTGTTTTATTTTTGAGCGTAGTAATGTAACAACTGCATTTTAGTAGAGATTGTACTACAGTGCTTGTATGAGATGAACTGAAAAAAAAACTATTGTTTCTAGTCCAAATGTTTGTAATAATAATATAAACAGAGCACTGTGCACTTTTTATTCTGTGTTGTAACTGAAATCAATATATTTGAAAAGTAGAAAAAACTGTAATAAATTTAAATTGCTATTCTATTATTATTAAGCATTGCATTTAAAACTGATTGATTTTAATCAAGTTTATTTGTTTTGGACCGCTTTACTTAACTGATTGACAGCTCTGATTTTTATACGGTACTTTCTGCCATGGTATGAGTGCTGTGTTATCAGAAACGCCAACTTTTTGCACACCAAAAAATAAATATGGAGTGATATGGTTCAGACGCTTCAGAAAACTTGGTCCTTTACATATTATTTATTAAGGATTTGGCATTAACATAAGTGAAGTTTGATACTATAACATTGATAAAGGCAACACAAAAGTCTCAGCAGTGCTAATAACTTCTCCCATCTGTGGATTGTGGAGGCACAGGTGTAAGAGTGCCAAAGTATAAGAGTTTAGCTCTCATTTCTGTTTGATTATTTGACCCGTATGAAGCATAAGTGCGCCAGTCTCCACAGATGTGGTGTATACTTGCCAGAAGTGTGACCAACATAGCTCATTTCTTGTTATGATCAAAGGTTCATCTTAACCCTCAGTACACTCTTCAGAATGATGTGGCATGCTCTAACATTGCCACTTCTGTAGGTAATGGGTTCTCCTAGTAAAATTGCCGTGCAGTGCTTGGAGACGCATGCTTTAGTAAACTCTTACTAAATTTTGCTCTAGTTTTATACATTGCACAGCAATTATAAAAACAGCATTTTGACCTTCAGAGCCAAAAGGGGGTGGGTGGGAGGGTGTGTGTGTGTGTGTGTGTGTGTGTGTGAAGATATGTTTGCATATGTGTACCACAGTCAATACCATGAGTGTACAGTTGCTTTTGTTACCATGGTTTCCATTCTCTTGGTATTCCTGACGCAACAAGAGTCATGTAGCACTTTAAAGATAAACAAAACAATTTATTAAGTGATGAGCTTTCATGAGGCAGACCCACTTCTTCAAATCTGGACACAGTGCTTTACTTGAAATGTACCAGTACAGCACTATCTCCAGATGTGAAGAACCTGGGTCTGCTCCACGAAAGCTCATCACCTAATAAATTATTTAATTTGTCTTTAAAGTACTACCTGACTGCTTTTTTTGTTTTGTTAGGATACAGACCAACACGATTACCTTTCTGTTACTATCTGTATTCCTGGACATTTTTAGCCAGAAAAATCCCTTATTTCTTCTTCGAGTGGTCCCCGTGGGTGCTCCACAATAGGTGTTGGGCTCGCCCGGCGCTGCAGATGGGAAATCTTCCAGCAGTTTCTCCTGGATCGCGCATGTGCTGGTGCGCGCCGCCCCCCTGCGCGCCCCCGGCCGTGTGCACGATCCGGTCCCCGCCAGTTCCTTCTCAACCGCCATCGGCTGCAGACGGAATCCGCTCAGGCTAAGGCCAGAGCCAGATTACTTAGTGGTTTTTTTCCATGTGTAATTTGTTGTTTCGGTTATTAAACAAAAAAAAAAAAAAAAAAGAGAAAGCAAAGACAAAGAGAATATCAGCAAAAAAGAAGAAAAAGAGGAGCGGAGAAGAGAAGAGCGGACGTGAAGGCCATTTAGGCTGCCCGCTGCCCCGCAGGCCGGTGATCACTATTTGGGGTGGAAAGGCACAGATTAAGTGCTAAGTACCCTATTAACAATAAAGGACCCACCGCAATGGCCTCTTCAGGTTTTAGAAAGCGGGAGTCATGCCGTGAAGCTATGCCGGCCTCCGTGGGGCATAGCGAAGGCATCTGATGCCTGGGGGAATTACAGCTTACCCAGACGTGTTCTCACTGTGCTAAGCTCACAGCCAGGGCCAGGAAGGACAGAGCGATGAGGCGTAAAATGCTCTTGTTGATAAGGCTCTCCAGCCGGAGTTGCCGGAGAAGCCTCACCCAGAAGGGCCCTCTGGGTTGCGTAAGAGGAGGGCAGCTTTTCTCTCTGACCCCCTCAGCGCAGAAAGAGGAAACTCTCCCTGGCTCGATCCTTGCTGTGCGTTTGCAGCGAGCAGGACGAGCGGAGCACACAGCCACCAGCCGCGTACTCAGGCAACCGGCAGCACGGCAGCGCACGTGGCAGAGGCTGAGCCTCCGATTATTCAACAGCCGGCACGTGCGGCAGCTAGAGCGTGAGCCAGGCAAGCGCCGGAACCGGCGGCACTGCCACAGGCGGTGCAGGGCTGCCAGGCATGGAGCCTGCAAGCACCGGAGGGGGATACCCGCGCAGCACCGCAGCTGATGGTGACGAGCGCGGCGCTGACAGCAGGGCCGAGATCCCCAGCACGGAAGGGGGCAGTGCCGGCCCTGCAAAGGAGGGGCAAGGCAACATCAAAAACCCGGCACCGCAGTCCATCTCTGGACAGGGCTGCGCTGCTGTTAGCACCAAGCCCTCCCCCTGTGATACACACGCCGCACTGAAGGCCTGTCTCCCCACCGGCCCATCCGGAAAAAAGAAACAAAAAAAAAAAAACTCCCTTCTCTGTTCCTCCAACCAATGTCACCATGGCTTGGGCCACCTTCACCATATCAGGGATTGGATCCCCTGGCGTACTATCACAAGCCAGTTTCACCTCTATCTGTGTCGTCGCGGAGGTCTCGCTCTCCCAGACATCGGGGGTACACACCCCGCGAGTGGTCTAGGTCTCCATCCCCGGACCCTTGCCTGTGCTGCCATGGTCGTCCTTATCAGGCTGGACACAGACAAACCACAGGCCTACACCCAGGGGCAGCTCCCCCCCCTCCCCCCGGCTGCTCAGTACCCCCGTGGGCACTCCCGATCGGGGACGGAAACACAGTTGTCTAAAGGGGAGTTAATTTTAGAACCCCGAGACTTTCCTTCACGATCCTCTGGCGAGCAAGTGTATCATCGACCGCAGGAACCTGAGGGTTCGAGGGAGGTTTACCTTAGTGGTTCCTCCTCATCCTCCCCAGATGAGGCCATGGCCCCCGGAGACCTCTCTCCCCCGGGTGACTTTAAACAGGTTCAGGAGCCGTTTAGAAGGGTGGCTTACACGCAAGACATTCAAATGGCAGAGGGGCAGGAGAAACATCACAAACTCCTGAAAAATTTGAGACCCCTGGCTTCATCCAAAATTGCTATTCCGCTGGATGAAGCCATTCTGGAGTCAGCCACTACTATATGGCAGACTCCGGCCTCTGTTCCATCTACAAACAAGAGAGCGCATAAGAAATACTTCGTCCCGGCAAAGGGCATGGAGTTCCTCTTCAGTCACCCACAACCAAATTCTTTGGTGGTTGGGTCGTCCCAGCAGAGGTCAAAGGCTTCTCAGTACAAATCGGGGGATCGGACAAAGATGCTAAGAAGCTAGAGCTGTTTGGCAGGAAGGTATATTCCTCTCCTATCCTGCTATTGAGTGGCAAATTATGGGCACACCTAGCAAACCATAATTTTGGTAATTACTCCGGGCTTACTCCCCTCATGGATTCACTTCCGGAAGATAAAAAGCCAGTGTTAAAGGTGATGGTTCAAGAGGGCTACACAGCATTGCGAACGGGAATCCAGATTGCCCTGGACGTGGCGGACACGGCGGCACGTTCAACAGCTACAGCAGTGGTCATGCGTAGAGAATCCTGGCCCCAGACGTCGGGTATCTCGAGGGACCTACAGGCGAAGATCGTGGACCTTTCCTTTGATACACAAAAGCTGTTTGCGGACTCAACCGACTCGGTCCCTCACCCCAGTAAGGACTCGAGAGCTACACTTAGAACCTCAGGCATTTATACTCCCCCATACAGGAGGGAAAACTTTTACCCTCAGCAAAGACGCTACGCTTACAACCACAGCGTGCTCAATATCAATGGGGCTACGGCCAAGGGCGCTATCAATAGTGGCAACAGTACAGAACTCCTAGGTGACATTCTTAACAAAGCCGTACGCCCTCGAGTCAGGCCCAAAGGCAACAAGTTTGATGGGTATGTCGGGGGCTGCACTATCAATACCCTCGCTCAATGCCACTCTCATTTCATGTTCCATCATCGCCTCAGACTGTTCCACTCCCAGTGGCAAAAGATCACCACAGACACATGGGTGCTGGAGATCATAGCCACGGGTTACGCGATCCCCTCCCAGTTGCTTCCACCGATGAAGCCTCCCACCAGGCCTCACCACAGGGATGCTGCCACGAGGCGAGGCTCAAGCAGAAGGTGACTCACTTTATGTTAATAAGGGCGGTGGAAAGAGTGCTGGAATAATTCCAGGGGAAGGTTTTTATTCACACTACTTCCTACCAGGGAAGAAAACAGGAGACTGGAGGCTATCTTAGATCTTCGGGGCCTCAACAGTTACTTGCGTAAGCAACGGTTTCGGATGATCACAGTTGCCTTGATACTCACGGCACTGGACGATGGAGACTGGGTTGCAGCACTCGATTTACGAGATGCTCACTTTCATATAACAATCCACCCGGCACACAGACGCTTCCTCCGCTTCATGGTCGGCCAGGAGCACTTCCAGCACAGGGTTCTTCCGTTTGGCCTCTCCTCGGCCCCCAGAGTCTTTACCAAAACCCTGGCAGTGGTATCAGCCTACCTGCACAGACAGGGGGTGTTTATTTTTCCCATATCTGGGCGACTGCCTGCTAAAAGGGACCTCGAAGGCAGAGGTCTCACGCATGATACACATCACAGCGGACACGTTTCTTTGCTGGGCCTAGCCATCAACCTCGCAAAGTCAAAGTCCGAACCCACACAACATGTAGAGTTTATAGGGGTACGCATAAACTCTATCACAGCAAGGGTGTACCTACCCAATGCCCGCTTCCGCGCAATCAGTTCGCCGGTGCAAGTTATTACATACAGCCCCACGGTGCCGGTCTTAACGTGCCTACAGCTGCTGCGCCATACGGCGGCAGCGACGTTTGTGGTACAGAATGCCAGGTTGCACATGTCAAGCCTGTAGCATTGGCTGGTGAGCGTTTACAAACCGGCATCCCACACTCTCCACAGGGTGGCGTCGCCCACGACAGAGGTGCGCAGATCCCTGGCGTGGTGGGAAAACCCCGAGAATCTGCTAGTGGGTGTGCCTTTTCACCAACCACAAATATCTATTTTTTTCTTACTACCGACGCCTCCCACATAGGAGGGGGAGCACACATCGGCGACAAGGTAACACAAGGGCTATGGTCCCCTGCGGAACAGACCCTGCACATAACCATGCCAGAGCTCAGAGCAGTGTTCAACGCCTGCAAACATTTTTGAGATAACCTACGTGGCAAAGTAGTCGGGATTCAATACCGACAATACCTCCACTATGTTTTACATCAGTCGACAAGGAGGAGCATGATCCCGTGCCCTATGTGCGGAAGCAGTCCAATTGTAGAATTGGTGCATCGCCAACAACATAATGTTGAAAGCCTCGTACTTGCCGGGCGCTCACACCGTGAAAGCAGATCAGCTGAGCAGGCACTTTGCAATCACACATGAATGACAGATCCGCTCCGATCTGCTACGGCGCATTTTTCGTACATGGGGGTTTCCCCAGATCGATCTGTTTGCCACAAGGTCTTGCACAAAGCCAGAAGGGAGAGAGCTCGCATGATACTCATAGTCCCGCTTGGGATCGGCAGCAATGGCTTCCCTTGCTTTTGCGCATGTCGGACTGCCCACTGCTCCCTCTACTGGTGGCACCGGACTTACTCACGCAGGCTCAGGGGTCCTTAGTGCACCCACACCCTCAGGGTCTGCATCTACAAGCATGGCTAATCCATGGCTCAGCTCTTTAAAGAGCACGTGTACGGAGGGAGTACAACAAGTCCTGGAATGTAGCCGAAGGACCTCCACCAGGAGGACTTACAAGCAGAAATGGACTCGATTCACAGCCTGGTGTTCCGCCAAGCAGTTAGCTCCCCTTGACGTTCCTATGCCTGTAATACTAAAATACTTATTGGACCTCAAGAGGCGGGTTTTCTCTATCCTCGCTAAAGGTCCACCTTGCCACTATATCAGCCTTTCAGCATACAGAGGAAGGGCCCATGGTATTCGCCCATCCTATTGTTACCAGGTTCTAGAAGGGGCTGGTAAACCTGTACCCCCCTCGGAAACCGCTTCCACCATCGTGGAATTTGGACTTGGTGCTCAGCACGCTATCGGGTCCACCTTTTGAACCATTAGCCACAGTTCCCATACGTCTCCTTATGATAAAAAAAAACAAAAAACAAAAACAACCTTCCTCCTTTCTACTATGTCAGCCCGCAGGGTGAGTGAGCTCGCGGTAGTGATGGCAATGCCGCACTGCACAGTATTCTCAAAGGAGGCGGTAACCTTAAGGCTGCACCCAGCCTTTGTTCCAAAAGTCTCTTCGGAGTCCAATCTTAACGAGCCAATAGTTTTACCCTTGTTTTACCCAAAGCCTCACAGCTCCGGCACGGAGGCACGCCTACATCTCCTAGATGTGAGGAGGGCGTTGGCCTTCTACATAAACAGAACTAAGTCCTTCCAGAAAACGGACAGGCTCCTAGTCTCTCTCTCTCCCAGGTGAAAAGGAGAAGGTCTCTCTTCACAGAGAATCTCAAAGCACATTGTGTCCTGTATAAAAATGTGTTAAGAGCTTCAAACTGCTCCTTTGCTGGCCCCGCCCAAGGCTCACTCCACCAGGGCGGTGGCGGCGTCAACAGCCTTCTTCAAGGACATCGCATTAAAAGACATCTGTAGAGCAGCGACCTAGTCTTCCTACGACACCTTCGCCAAGCATTATGCCCTGCCTCGGGTATTCAAAGAGGATACCAGTCTGTCGACAGCAGTCCTCTCGGGGGCAAGCTGCACATCAACCGATTACCCACCTCCTTACTTGGGTTACTGCTGGGTAGTCACCTATTGTGGAGCACCCACGGGGACCAATCGAAGAAGAAAGAAGTTACTCACCTGTAGTAACGATGGTTCTTCGAGATGTGTCCCCGTGGGTGCTCCACCACCTGCCCATCCTCCCCGCTTCGGATCTCTGCCTAGTGTTTTTCAGGAGCATCCGAGGCGGTTTGTCAAGGAACTGGCGGGGACTGGATCACGTACGCGGCTGGCGGCGCGCAGGGGGGCAGCGCGCGCCGGCGTATGCGTGATCCAGGAGAAACTGCTGGAAGATTTCCGATCTGCGGCGCCGGGCGAGCCCGACACCTATTGTGGAGCACCCACGGGGACACATCTCGAAGAACCATCGTTACTACAGGTGAGTAACTTCTCTTTCAGCCACGCTAGGTATCGACCACTTCCCTTTGCAATATGCAGAATAATGTATTGTCACTGCAGAATGCACCCAGGTTCATTTGTTAAACTCCATCAAAGTAGCATTTGGAAAGCCAAACAGAATATGAACATATCTGATGGATTAAGAAAGTAAATAAAGGAAATATAGACAATGTGGTAAGCTACATAGTTGAGTAACCTAGGCAACAGGAGGAAGTCTGTCTACGAGAAGAGTATGAAAAACCCTTCACAGATTTACATGCTTGCAGTCACTGGGTACTGTATATTAGTTTGAACAACAGTTAGATGTCTCTTCTGGTGGGGAGGATGATAAGAGAAAGGAATGTTTAACATACCTCTCTAGATTTTTACATTGAGTGTGACAATTAGCATTGTCAAGCAGTGAAGCCCAGAATTAGCTTTCGTTATTCTAATGGAGAATTTTGTTATATTCTTGAATAATTAAGAGCAAAAACCTTAGTATTTTCAGTGCAGAAAACACAGAAAACAATCAAAAAATCATTAGATGTTGCTTCTACTCCAGATATTCCGAAGCAGGAAGTCACTCAGTCAACACATGGGGACATGAGCCAGGAGCACAAACAAGGAAATAAACAAAAGAAGCCAACCTGCTCGCACTGAAAATTGACTATTCAGATTTGTGCACTTCCAAAGGTCCTCTCATTCATATTTACTATTGTTCCAAGGGTCTTCACAATATTTTCTCTATTATAGTGCATCTCTTGCATCATGGGGTCCTTATTTCCCTCTCTTGATGAGTGGTGGCAAGCAGCATGATCCAGGAACAAGGCACAATCCTTGACCCCCATGTTATTGCAATTATTTTCCCCTCTGAGGGTAAGCATAAGTGTCTAAAAACCAACTTCAGTTCCTCCACGCTCCCTGGATTTCATAGAGTCCGCCATTGACATGCTTTTAGCACAAGCCTGCTCATCAAGGTTCCAGACCTTGCAGGAAATAGTCATTTAAGTAGTACACTCATCCCTCATTAAACGAGTACTTTACTTACAAGTACTCGCTTAAACAAGAGACACGCATACTTACCTTTGCTCACTAGATGAGTGAACTCCCCCCATTAATATGAGCCTTACCCCCGCTCCCTGGGGCCCACCCTGCTGCAGCCTGACCCCCTGCTGTCCCCAGAGCCTCAAACCGCCACAGCCTGACCTCCCCCCACATGGCCCCAAACCGCAGCAGCCCGACCCCCCCAACCCGCTCCATGAACCCAACCCGCTGCAGCTTGACCCCCCCCCCCGCCAGCCCTGCAGCCCCAAACTGCAGCAGCCTGACACACACACACACCCCCCACCGGCCCTGACACACACACACACACACACACACACACACCAAACCACAGCAGCCTGACCTCCCCCCTGCCCACCCACGCACCCAACCTGCAGCAGTCTTAAAGCCCCCCGCCCCACCCCGTCCACACCATGGACCCCACCCACCACCAGGTTTTAACCCTCCCTCTTGCTCATGACCCCAAACTGCCCCCAGCCTTTAACTGCCCCCCAAACCCAAGGTTCACTTACCTTTCAAAAGCGGTGCCACACGCTTACACTCCTTCACCGAGTTAGGAGCACTAAGAACCAATCAGACTTTTACATGTATTTTAATGGTAATTTAGTGTCCCTCTTATGAGTTTTCGCCTACGAGCAGAAAGTTGGGAACCAATTGTGCTCGTATAGTGAGGGATGAGTGTAAGTAGTGCTTCTATTATGGTTTATACTTGCATATCCCTCCTTGACCACATGGCATCCTTCATGCATGTCGTAGACTTTGCTGTGGCTCCAAAGACTCTCTTCAACCATGTGAAATACCATGGGCTTTCTGCTTTCAGTTTCCCTCAAGGTGCTCTCTTCTCCTCCTTCCCTACAAAGTCATACAGGCAAATCTATTTGCCTGCATGCCTGCCAGTGCATGTGTAAACTACTATTCATATTAATTCTTGTTCTTGTCGTGATCACAGAACTTAGCATTGTCTTCCATGCTGTCTGGCAGCAGTTCAAAAATGGCAGTGCCAGATGTGATGGAGTGGGGGATACGTGTGTACGTGAGTGGCTCACAGAGGGTGTGGGGCTCCTGCTGAGGGTAACCAAGGCAACCAGGTAACACCTCTGGACTGCAGACGAAGGAGGAGGTGGAGCCTGAGGGGTTTGAATTGGAACTGGAAGTTGGGAAGCAGTTAGTCTGGACTGGGTGGGAGAGAGAGACACAACAGAGGGGGCAAGGCCCTGGCTCCAGGGGCCCCTTGGAGCCTCGTCTCCCCAGCGTCGATTGGACTGGCTGTATCTAATTGCTGTATTGACTCTTCTGTAAGATGCTGTGCCCTGTTGGCTAATAAACCCACTGTTCTCCTGCTGAGTGAGAGTCACTCCTGCCTGTGGATGGGGTGCAGAGCCTGGGGGACCCCTGAGCCCCATCACACCAAAATAAATGGGTGCAAGGAGAAGAACTGCATTTTAATTCATCGCTCCCCCAACCCAAGCATTCTGGTGGGCAGATATATCCCACAATGGTCCACAAGGCTAACCAAAGCATTATGGAACGTTACATCATTTGATATCTGCTCCAGATGTGTAGCTGTTCATTTGAACCAGAGTGGAGTTGTGTGGATACAGTGATTAACAAACTAACTTAAAGCAACATAACAAAGAAATGTGAACATGCTTCAGTTTGATGCTGTTCAATCTCTGCAGGTAAGCCATGTCTCCCCATGCCAATGAGGAAGAGCTCTTCCGTTGACATAATAAAATCACCTCCACAAGCAGCAAAAGCTATATTGATAGAAGCTCTCCCACTGACGTAGTGCTGTGCACACAAGTGCTTATGGTGCTGTTGCTTATTTTGTTCATGGGGCTGATTTTCCATAAATTTATGCCAATATAGGCTGCAGTGTAGACGTTGCATTAGCATGAACAAGTTAATCCAAAATAATCTCTCTCATTTTAGACAGACCCTGAGATTAACCCTACCCTCTTGACCTTGTATTTTAGTCTGCAAGGTCTTGGAAAGTTGAAGTCCCCTTCCTCCCCACTTTGGGGGCTGAATCTGCCTGCATCTTAGGAGAGAATCCAACCAGTGTGAGATCATCATTTCCTTGAACTGCATGGCATAAACAAAGATTTAAAATAGTGGACGGTTGTCCAGAGTAGTTCAGTTTAAGAGCTCAGCCTTGATAGGACTCTCAGAGCTTTCCAGTGCTCTGTGATTCACCACTATTTGTTTTGGTTGTGAACCTGTTGGCTGGCTTATCACCATGGCTTTGCATCAAGTCTCAACTTTTTTGCAGTGGTTGACAATAGTATTCCTCCTTCCCCTTATTTTGCTTTGGTCAGCATTTTCTGTAGAGTACAGACTGTAATTAGTAGTGGAACTTGTGTTTGCACCGAAATACATGAATTTTGAGATTAAAACAGATAACCTCACTGCTTATAGATGTTTGTATACTGCTGCTCTTCTGTTGTTTCTCACAGATTCAGGCCCAACAAGTGTTTGTTGAACAGGTCTTGAAAAATGCATCACTCTGATTAGACTGTATGCTTAATCTTTTTCCTCATACAGAAAATAGTTGGCTTCCATCTCCATCCTCTCCATTTATTCTTGCTGGAGCCAGGCACACTAAATAGTGATTAAACAAAAGATTAAAATTCCATTTTTGTATGTTTGGCTGTTTGAATGCTAATCAATTCCTTTGGTGGAATGTTAAGTAAAAGCATAGTAGACAACAGAAGGGGCTATTTACAGCAGTCTGCCTAAATCCATATTCAATATATTGCTTAATATGCTTTTCTACTTTAATTTTTACTGAAAATGAAGGATGGAAACAAAGAGGAAGGAGATTAGCTTAAGACACTGCTATAAAAAAATCAGTTCTTAGTAGCAAACAGTTTTGTTTTTAAGGAAAGGAAAATATGCTTTGTAATAACCAGAATTTATAAGCTTGCTGCAGGAATTACTGGGTGAAATTCTAGTCTGTTATGTGGGAGCTTTGATAGTGATCTTTTCCAGCCCTGAGCTCTACAAAATGTTTAAATTTGTCTATAGTTAACTTTAAAAAAAAATACATAATTGTGCTCTGTCTGTTTCTTGCTTTGCAAAACGTAAATTTCTAAAATTTCAATGAACCTTATCCAAGCAATTTAAATTTGCAGGTATACTTTGTGTATAGACAAAACCCCTTGTCTATAAAAATGCTTATCTAACTATCTTGAATATGCAAATTCTGTAAATACATCTATCAAAGGATGTCCTCTGTGTTTCTAAACTAAAATATATTTTTAAACAAGAACAAGGAACGGTCATATTTATTCTCTTGGACAAAATATGGTAATACCTTTTGATGTGTAATTGAAGGACATGATGAGGATTGGTGATCAAACACAAGAAAACTTATGATGAAGTAACATTAGTGAAAAAATGTATATGCACAAATGCATTTGTTTAAAATTTAAAGGTAAATTCACTCCCTAAGATTTGTGTGTGTATTGCAGAATGCTCAGACTTAGAGTTTCTGCTTATGAGGATGTTATCACGCTACTTAATTTCCATATCTTACTGCTTAAATTGCATACAGCATGCCTGAAGGATGCAATTTAAAAAGTTAACACAATCTGACTACCAGTTGTTTTAGGTTCCTGAAGCTCAAATGCTTTTTATAAAAAGCATTAAAGATGAATAAAAATATATTTGACAAAGTAATGTCAGTGTGGATAGCACTTAAATGGTACCAGTAGCCTGATTAAGAGGAACAATATGTTAGTAGTTTACCCCCACCCCTGCTGCCCCAGTCAATGACTGTGGTCTTGGTCCTGCTACTAATTAAATTTCATAACAATGGAATTTGTAGTGTGGGTACGAGGGAGGTCATATATTAAAGAGAGTTTTGATTGTTTTGGTAGCATTTACTGAAAAATTCAAAACCCCAGTCAAGCAAAAAATGTAACTGGGAAGAAATGTTTGTTGGTGGCTTCATTCAATTTGTGTTCTAATAGGTCTGAAATGTATATCTGAAAATATGATAGCAATCTCTGCATTTGGACAGAAATGAGTGATTATAAAGGATATTTATTGGTGGCAAGGAGAAAAGGCCATTTTCTCCAAGAAGCAATATTGAAAGTAAAAAGTAAATCATTGTTTCAGTTATGGTGATAGGAAGAAAGTCTGCAATAATTAGTCATAAGGTAAATGGAAAAGATCTGTTAGTTCACCTAGTCCATCTCCCTGCCAATTCAGAATTTAGTCCACAGGACTTTTTTCTGCTATAGTGTTGAACTTGAACTTTAAATGTCCTAAGCAATAACTCTTCTGCTTCCAGTTGGTGGCCTAACCAGCACTCATTTTTTACAGGTGTTTACTTTTTAAAAAAGCATTCCAAGAGGTGTGCCATTCTAAATAATTCTGTTCTTTTCATACTGTTTGCACATTTTAAATGTTTTCAGAAACTGTCTCACTTATCTGCATCCTTCTGTAACTTTTACCTAAGTTGTCCATACTTAATCTTTACTCATAAATCAACCCCAGGCTTTTCACTCTGTTGCTTTTCTTTTAATTCCTATCAGTTTGCTTTCTATGATATTGTGAACCATGAGAGTAAAGCTAAAAGTGCCAACAGAAAGATGTAGGAAGCAGATATACTAACCTGCAAACATTTTTATTCAAGTGGGCTAAATAGGGTTTAGTATTTAGGACACACAACTGGGACCATTCTGTCTATGACAGGCAAGCCACGTGTATGCTATGCTGTGTCCTTTTGTAAAATAGGTACAATACTGATCTTACCAGGCTGTTGTGAAGATTAATTACGTCATTTTGTAGAAAGCTGTATTGTCATATTATAATGCATGGAAACAAATAGATAATTATAGGTATGACCAAGTGCAGTAGAACAATTGGAATTAGATAATGGTTAGTGTTCGGATGGCAGCTATTAGTGAGATTAAGTTGGAAATTAGTCAGATTAACATCATTTGAAAATGCAAGTGACATGGCTGTCTCCGAAAACTGTTAGGATTTGTTTGTTTCTATCTATGGATAGACTATGAAAGGAGGGCTTGGTTCACAGTATTAGGATACATGCTCAGATAGTAGTACCGTACCTTGGTGCCTATTTAATTATGAATATATAGTTGGGTAAAAAAAGAAGGAAATGTTCTGAACAGAATTTTCCCAAGATAAATAAGACAAAAACGATAGTTCATAAATTTTAATTGTTCAAATAGATGAAGAGCCTTAGTTATAGGACTCCAGTACAAGCTAGTTTTCAAATTGCGAAAAAGGCTGAGCCAAAGACCTTTTTATTTATTTATTTTGTTGGGGGTGGGTGGGAAGGCAGCAAAAGGTCTTTTGAGAAATGACCTGGTAGATTGCTGAATATACTTGTTGTGTTAGAGGAAGTAACAAAGCTGTTAATGTTACTAATATTATGACATCCAAAGTACTTGCTCCAGTTATGCTTTTATTTTGTGATTCCTTAAATCTCCAAAACTGTGTGTCTGTGAAATGTATAAGGAGGACTAAAGTGTTAGCTTGTGTTGGTAAGCTACTTATTGTAACATGTAATGTGGAATAGGTTTAGGGGCAAAAAATCCAGCAGACTCATTCATAAGGGAAAAATAAAATAAGAAGAGGTTTTAACACTTCAGGCAAAGGGGCATTACTGTACTTGAGAAAGAAAGCAGCTCTGTGCTTCTGATTTGGAAGTGCTCGTACTTCATGTTCACTGTGCTTCAGCTGCAAGCATTTTATTCTAAAGGCATCTTTGTGTCACTTTACAGACTGTAATCTTTGTCATTTCTCTGCATTATAAGAAAGGAAATACATTTGCTTTCTGTTGAAAAGAGTTTCCTGCATAAAAGTGTGCCTTTTATTGCCAATGAAATGTGTAATACTTTATTATGGAATTCACCTTTTAGTACAAGAGGAATTTTAAAAAGCCGGAGTTTTATAGATACCGTTTGGTGTTTCTTAAAGAACTGTTTCTGTGGTGCAGTTTCTACAAATAATGCACCTATTTATACATATTGGTGTATTTATCCCATTTTGGAGCATGATTGGCAGACAAACTTTTTCTCTAACTTTACATTGTCTCTGACCCAGAATTTCTATCTTGAATGGGTATCATCCTGACGTTTATTCACACCACCCCAGAAAAATGCCTTGATTGTTCCTGAACCTTGAAAGCTACTGTGAAAAGGAAAGATAATGGGAGTCAGGCTTCTTGTGAAAACTGGCTATAAATGGGAGTATTGAGAGACTGAAGCCTTTTTCAGATTTGTTTCCTCCATTCTATTTAGATATGGCAGTACAGTAGAACCACAGAGTTATGAACACTTTGGGAAAAGAGGTTGTCTGTAATTCTGAACAAAAAGTTACGGTGGTTCTTTCAAAAATTTGCAACTGAACATTGACTTCACACAGCTTTGAAACTTAAATACTGTTTTTTCTCTTTATGTTAGTAGCTTATATTTAACACAGTACTGTACTGTATTTGCTTTTTTTGTTTCTGCTGCAGTCTAATTTGTTTAGTTCCTGTTTGAAACAAGGGTGTGTGGTTGAGCAGTCAGTTGATAACACTGGTGTGTGTAACTCCGGGATGCTACTGGATGTTGATTACAGATTGCACCTCCTAAATCTGGTGCTCTGTCTGGTCCGGCAACATCCCTCATCTGGCAGGAGCAGGGATGCTTCTGGGTCAGAGAGCCTGGGCAGGTGGGCAAGTGGGAGTTAGCGGCATCCCTGGCGGTTGTGCTGCATCAGGGTTGTGTCCGGACGGAGTCTGACCAGCCCCACAGCAGGTGGGCCAGCAGCCCACTGTGAAATGAGAGTGAGGCAGGGTGCGTGCTGTGGGCCCATGCAGAGGAACTGCCCTGGTTCAGCAGTTCTCTTGTTTGGAACCAGTCAGGTACTGAACCTGCTAGATCAGGGAGGTGCAACCTGTAGTAATCATTCTGAGTGAGGTTGCCCTTTATAAAGTTTTAAAAATTAGATGGGAAATAAGGACTATTTAACTTTAATGCGAGCATCAGTTTTTAATGGACTTTGTGATTAAAGGTGTCATCAGGGATGAAAGTGGCAGCCAGGATTTACCAGTGCACCCTGAACTGGGCCCAGCATCTGTAGAAGTGGGGTGGTTCTGGGCCTTGGTTAGAGTGGGACTGGAGTTAGGATCCCTCCTCCCCTTGCAGACCCTTCTGAGATGACGTCTGAGGCCCCAGGGCTGCAGTGGTGAAAAGTTGAGAGCCCCAAGGCTTAGGCAGCATTTTGATGGACCTGGGTTCCTGGCCACTGCAACAGCAGCCAGGATCCACAGGCCCTTTCAAATTGCCAATCTTTGTGGCATCTGTCCCTTTTGTGCACCCTGCCCCACGCCAGTCCAGGATCCTGGTTCTTCCTGGAGCACCGCATAAGCCCACTTTCATCCCTTGGTGTCTTTACTAATAGATATAGGACACATTTTTAAGAATGGTCCTACACTGGGATGTGTGATAACACAAACTTAAAAAAATTTTGCAGATAATTATTTAACATTGTTTTCGGGCAAGCAAAATCTTCAGCTTCAGTTTTTTAAAGAGCTGCAAATAAAAGTTGCCTCTTCTGCAAGTTCTGGTTTGGGCAAGGAGAAGTAGATACTAGCTTTTTTCCTTGGTGTGAATGCGTAAATATGGTTCAAAGGTGTAATGGCTCTAATCTTGTGTGTATTAAAAGGGCTCGCATGTGAGGCAGAAGAAAGAAATTTACTTTGATGGACAAAGAAAAAAGGACTGGCATGATAGAGAAGCTATAAGGAGGGACTTGGAACGCATAGGTATGTAAGATCACTTATAAATGTGTATAATATGAGTCATAAAATGGTATGGTCCCTTATTCAGCAGACTGAATATAGTGGAGCAGTATGCTCAAATATTCTTAGCACTGCTCATCATCAGCTCCCTCTGTACCACTCATGAACGACAGTGAATGTTGAGTATTTTTATCAGTCTCCTGAGTAGGAAAATGGTGGCGGCCTACTGGCACTTGGAGGGTTGATGCTGTTTAAAAAAGTTAAAGGTACTTTTACAGCTTTGACAAATATTGCAGACCCATGAAAGGAGACACACTGTTTGCTTAAATCTTCAAGCACTGTCATTCTAGGAGTCTATTCGATTCCATAGTTTATCACACAACTCAAAATGCTTAATTTCTCAAACCAAAAAGGTTCTGATGGTGAAGAACAATTATGAATATGTAGAAATGGAAAGTTGAAGTTATCTCATTCACCTTAACAAAACTTTGCCAAGTTGTCCCTTTTAAAATCCAAAGCCTGTTTTGGGGTGAAAGGTGAAGCTGAGATGAGAAATGTTTATACCATGTACATGTACTCACATCTGTAAACCAAAAGAAACTTAATGGATCCAGCTTTGGTCCTACCAGTCTCTAGTCCTTTTAAATCTGGCTTCAGAGTGAAGAGCTTAATATTTCATATTTGCACAGCTAAGTGGAGTGTACTGTACAAATTAAAATAAGTTGATGAAGTGAACCCAGTGCTAAGATTTTCTTAGAACTCAGAAAATCTGATTGTGTACAGTGTTGTTGGGGGGAAGAATTTTTAAAGAAAAGATGACTGCTCTGAGTCAGCCTCTGGTCACTTTGTCCATGATTAGCCATAATGATTCAGGTTTGTTTTGTATCTATTAATAGGAAATGGAGAGCAGGGGAAACCTTACCCGATGACTGATGCAGAGCAAGTGGACCAAGCGTACAGGGAAAATGGCTTTAATATCTTTGTGAGCGATAAAATTTCTCTGAATCGCTCCCTTCCTGATATCAGGCATCCAAAGTGAGTATACGCTTCGTATTCTGTTAGTGAAAGTGTAGGTGCCTTATTTTGCCCTTCCCACTAGAATTTATTCCATTTCCGTATTTTATTATGTACCGTTTGTAGTCTAGCCTTCAAATGTGAGGCATCTCAGGTTGGAGATGTTTTGGCTCAAGTGTCCTTACAGCACTGTGTATAATAACTAGAATGAAAAATAAACACATTTTTAGTGTGCACCTGAAGAGCACTACTTGAAAACATACATCTAGCTGGAAAATAAATGCCATGTGAGCAGAAGTAATGAAAACTTCTCTAAACTGGCACTTGCCAGGGAGCCTCAGTCCTTTCAGCAAAGTGGGTGTCTCCTGCCACATAGATCATTTTTCATTCTGATTAAATTCTTGTGTACTGAAATTGTCACAACCAAAGAGCCATTGAAGTGAAATTTTTATAGTTCTCTCTCTAATGAAACTTGTAATTAGGTGTCCTTCTCACTTGACAGGTGCACCAAAGAGCCATCAGGTGGCAGTGACTGTAAGTCGCAAATTACCTGAGCTGGTTTTGCATAAATGACAAGTTGGAAGTGAGACTGTACAGTTCTTTGAGCCATTAATTTCTTTTAGAAGTCTGCCACAAACTAAGTTTCACAATCATGAAATCTCTAGGAGGGAAAACCAATTTTGGAACATTCCAAAAAGATATGACTAACAACATTGTGAATGATCTGTGAAGTGAATTTTCACAGATACTCAAGGCTTTATAATAAACTTCTCTTTCTAGAGATTATAAGCACAGCCATAAAGTAGCTCCAGTAAGAAGTTACCATGACTCCTGAATTCATTTTATTAGGGTGTCTTTCTCCTGTAGCAGCATCAAATTTTCCTTTGTTTTTCTTTAATTGTGAAGGAGACAAGCCTGAGTGTTCATGCAATCATGAAAGGTTTGAATATTTAAGCCTTTCCTAAACAATACCACAGAGTGCTCTTGATTGTGGGGAATATTTTGTTTTTAGTCATTTTATGAACCTATCTTTTTACGTATTTGAATGCAATTTCTTCCAAAGATAGCTTTTTCAAACCTGAAGGGAATAATTTCAACAAGCCTGGCAAACAAATTAGAAGCTAGGACTGTTTGTTTAAAAAAAAAAAAAAAAACCAAAACTTTTTTTTGCTCTTTGTCTCAACTTTGCTACCTCATTGGGAGCATAACTAAGCAAAGTTGAAGTTGCCTGAAGCTAATGTGTATTTATTTGGATTGTTTTGGTCTTTGAGAATTTAGAGTTTAGATGATGCCAATCTCCCTTAACCTGAAGAATTAATATATTGGCTCCCTACCTAATATTTCATTAAGTTGCTGGTTTCTGATTTCGAATTATTCTACTTCAGACTTGGATCTCTAGTTAAAATTAATAAGTGAAGTGTGTGTGTTGCCAGTAACTTAAGCTGTGACTTAACAATGCCAATGCAGTTAATGTTTCTTGAGTTAAACTTCCTTTACCATAGAAAGTTATAATTATTGTGAGTCTGAAGAAGAGGATAAGCCATACTGGATATAATTGACGCTATCAAAACAAAAAAGCAGTCAAGTAGCACTTTAAAGACTAACCAAATAATTTATTAGGTCTGTCACATGAGATCTCATCACCTAATAAATTATTTGGTTAGTCTTTAAAGTGTTACATGACTGCTTTTTTGTTTTGAAAGAAAATACAGACAAACACGGCTATCTCTCTGTCATAACTGATGATACGATTTGTTAGAGGACATAAGAACGGCCATACTGGGTCAGACTAAAGGTCCAACTAGCCCAGTATCCCGTCTGCCGACAGTAGCCAATGCCAGGTGCCCCAGAGGAGGTGAACCGAAGACAATGATCAAGCAATTTGTCTCCTGCCATCCATCTCCCACCTTCGACAAAAGGCTAGGGCCTTATCTCTTGCTAATAGCTATCTATGGACCTAACCTCCAGACATTTATCGAGCTCTTTTTTTAAATTCTGTTAGTGTCCTGGCCTTCACAGCGTCCTCTGGCAAGGAGTTCCACAGATTGACTGTGCACTGGGTGAAGAAAAACTTTCTTTTATTAATTGTGAACCTGCTACCCATTAATCTCGTTTGGCGTCCTCTAGTTCTTATATTATGGGAACAAGTAAATAACTTTTCTGTATTCACTTTCTCCACACCATTCATGATTTTATATACCTCTATCATATTGCCCCTCAGTCTCCTCTTTTCTAGACTGAAAAGTCCCAGTCTCTCCAGCCTCTCCTCATATGGGACCTGTTCCAAACCCTTAATCATTTTAGTTGCCCTTTTCTAAACCTTTTCTAACGCCAACGTATCTTTTTTGAGGTGAGGAGACCACATCTGCACGCAGTACTCAAGATGTGGGCATACCATAGTTTTATACAGGGGAAGTAAGATATTCTTTCTTATTTTCTATACTTTTTTAATTATTCCTAACATCCTATTTGCTTTACTGACTGCTGCTGCACACTGCATGGATGTTTTCAGAGAACTATCCACTACAATTCCAAGATCCCTTTCCTGATCTGTTGTAGCTAAATTTGCCCCATCATATTGTATGTATAATTGGGGTTATTTTTCCCAATGTGCATTACCTTACACTTACCCACATTAAATTCCATTTGCCATTTTGCTGCCCAGTCACTCAGTTTGCTGACATATTTTTGAAGTTCTTCACAGTCTGCTTTTGGTTTTGACTATCCTGAACAGTTTGGTGTCATCTGCAAACTTAGCCACCTCACTGCTTACCTCTTTCTCTAGATCATTGATGAATAAGTTGAACAAGATCGGTCCCAGGACTGACCCTTGGGGAACGCCACTAGTTACACCCTTCCATTGTGAAAATTTACCATTTATTCCTACCCTTTGTTTCCTGTCTTTTAACCAGTTCCCAATCCATGAAAGGATCTTTCCTCCTATCCCATGACCACCTAATTTACATAAGAGCCTTTGGTGAGGGACTATGTCAAAGGCTTCCTGGAAATCTAAGTATACTATGTCTACTGGATCCCCCCTGTCAGCATGCTTGTTAACCCCTTCAAATAACTTTAATAGATTAGTAAGACACGACTTCCCTTTACAGAAACCATGTTGACTTTTGCTCAACAAATCATGTTCTTCTATGTGACTGACAATTTTATTCTTTACTATTGTTCCTACTAATTTGCCTGGTACTGATGTTAGACTTACTGGTCTGTAATTGCCAGGGTCTCCTTTGGAGCCCTTTTTAAATATTGGTGTTATATTAGCTATCTTCCAATCATTGGGGACTGAAGCTGATTGAAGGGATAGGTTACAAACCACCGTTAATGGTTCCGCAATTTCACATTTGAGTTCTTTCAGAACCCTTGGGTGAATACCATCTGGTCCCGGAGACTTGTGACTGTTTAGCTTATCAATTAGTTCCAAAACCTCCTCTAATGACACTTCAATCTGGGACAGTTCCTCAGGTTTGTCACCTATAAAGGACGGCTCAGATTTGGGTATCTCTCTAGCATCCTCAGCCGTGAAGACTGAAGCAAAGAAATCATTTAGTTTTTCCGCAATGGCATTATCTTCCTTGATTGCTCCTTTTATGTCTCTATTGTCCAGGGCCCCCCCTCTGCTTTTTTAGCAGGCTTCCTGCTTCTAATGTACTTAAACATTTTACTATTGTTTTTTGAATTTATGGCTAACTGTTCCTCAATCTTTTTTGGCTTTTCTTATTACATTTTTACATTTAATTTGGCAGTGTCTATGTCCCTTTCTATTTTCATCACTAGGATTTGACTTCCACTTTTTAAAAGATGCCTTTTTATCTCTCACTGCCTCTTTTACATGGTTGTTAAGCCATGGTGGCTCTTTTTTAGGTCTCTTACTGTGTTTTTTAATTTGGGGTATACATTTAAGTTGGGTCTCTAATATGGTGTCTTTGAAAAGTTTCCATGCAGCTTGCAGGGATTTTACTCTAGTTACTCTACCTTTTAATTTCTGTTTAACTAACCTCCTCATTTTTGTGTAATTCCCCTTTCTGAAATTAAATACCAGAGTGTTGGACTGTTGCAGTGTTCTTCCCAGCACAGGAATATTAAATGTTCTTCTTCGAGTGGTCCCCATGGGTGCTCCACAATAGGTGTCGGGCTCGCCCGGTGCCGCAGATCGGAATTCTTCCAGCAGTTTCTCCTGAATCGCACATGCGCCGGCGCACGCCGCTCCCCGCGCGCACCCGGCCACGTGCGCAATCCGGTCCCCGCCAGTTCCTTCTGAACCGCCATCGGCTGCAGACAGAATCCGCTCAGGCTAAGGCCAGAGTCAGATAAGAGAGCTGTTTTTCGTGTAATATGTTGTTTTTGTCACTTAAAAAAACCAAGGACAAAGAGAATATCAGCAAAAAAAAAAAAAAGAGAGAGGAGCGAAGGAGAGAGGAGCAGACGAGAAGGCCACTTAGGCCGCCTGCTGCCCCGCAGGCTGGTGATCGCTATTTGGGACAAAAAGGCACTGATTACGCGCTAAGTACCCTATTAACGGTAAAGGACTCACCGTGATGGCCGCCTCAGGTTTTAAAAAGTGTGAATCATGCCGCGAAGCTATGCCGGCCTCTGATGGGCATAGCGAATGCATCCGCTGCTTGGGGGAGTCACACGTTACCCAGAAGTGTTCTCACTGTGCTAAGCTCACAGTCAGGGCCAGGAAAGACAGAGAGATGAGGCTTAAAATGCTCTTGTTTGATAAGGCTCTCCAGCCGGAGTTGCCGGAGAAGCCTCACCCAGAAGGGCCCTCTGGGTTACATAAGAGGAAGGCAGCCTCTCTGATCCCCTCGGTGCAGAAAAGGAGGAAACTCTCCCCGGCTCGATCCTTGCCGGCAAGTTCAGCGAGCAGGACGAGCGGCACGCAGAGCCCCCAGCCGTGAGCTCAGGGAAGTGGCGGCGCGGCAGCGCACGTGGCAGAGGCTGAGCCTCCGATTACACAACAGCCGGCACGCAGGGCGCCGAGAGCGCCAGCGAGGCAAGCACCGGAATTGGCGGCACCAGCCCCCGTGGCACCAATGGCGCAGGGACACCAGGCACGGAGCCTGCAGGCGCCGGAGGAAACTACCCGCGTGGCACCGCAGCTGAGCGTGCTGAGCGCGGCGCCGACAGCGGAGCCGAGATCCCTGGCACGGGAGGGGGCAGTGCCAGCCCCGCAGGGGAGGGGCAAGGCTAAAGCAAAAACCCGGCACCACAGCCCATCTCCGGACAGGGCTGCGCTGCCTTTAGCGCCAAGCCCTCCCCCTGTGATACACACACCGCACCAAAGGCCTGTGACTCCACCGGCTTATCCAGAACCTCCCTTTCTGTTCCTCCAACCAAGGTCACCATGCCTTGGGCCACCTTCACCATTTCTGGGAATGGATCCCCTGGAGTACTATCACAAGCCAGTTTCACCTCTATCTGTCGTCGCGGAGGTCTCGCTCTCCCAGACATCGGAGCTACACTCTCCGTGCGTGGTCCAGGTTTCCATCCCTGGGCCCTTCCCATGCTGCTATGGTTGTCCTCATCATGCTGAACACAGACACCGCAGGCCTACATCCAGGAGCAGGCCCCCCCCCCACCCCCCGCTGCTCAATACCCCTGTGTACACTCTCGATCTGGGACAGAAACACAGTTGTCTCAAGGGGAGTTAGTTTTAGAACCCCGGGACTTTCCTTCACAATCCTCCGGGGAGCAAGTGCATCATCGACCACAGGAGCCTGAGAGTTTGAGGGAGGTTTACCCCAGTGGTTCCTCCTCATCCTCCCCAGATGGGGCCATGGTCCCCGGCGATGTCTCCCCCCCGAATGACCTTAAACAATTTCAAGAACTATTCAAAAGAGTGGCTTTCACGCAAGATATTCAAACGGCAGAGGTGCAGGAGAAACATCACAAACTCCTGAAAAATTTGAGACCCCCGGCTTCATCCAAAATTGCTATTCCACTGGATGAAGCCATTATGGAGTCAGCCACTACCGTATGGCAGACTCTGGCCTCTATCCCGCCTACGAACACGAGAGCAGATAAGGAGTATTTCGTCCCGGCAAAGAGCATGGAGTTCCTTTTTAGTCACCCACAACGGAATTCTTTGGTGGTCGAATCGTCCCAGCAGAGGTCGAAGGCCTCTCAGTACAAATCGGGGGGATCGGGCAAAGATGCTAAGAAGCTAGAGCTGTTTGGCAGGAAGGTGTATTTCCTCCTCTACCCTGCTATTGAGAATGGCAAATTACGCGGCACACCTAGCAAACCACAACTTTGATAATTACTCCAGGCTTACTCCCCTCATGGATTCACTCCTGGAAGACAAGAAGCCAGTGTTAAACGCGATGGTTCAAGAGGGCTATGCAGCATCGCGGACGGGAGTACAGATTGCCCTGGATGCGCCGGACATGGCGGCACGTTCAGCAGCTCCAGCAGTGGTCATGCGTAGAGAATCCTGGCTCCAGACGTCTGGTATCCCCAGAGACCTGCAGGCGAAGATCGTGGATCTTCCCTTTGACACACAAAAGCTGTTTGCAGACTCCACTGACTCGGTCCTCCATTCCAGTAAGGACTCGAGAGCCACACTTAGAACCTTGGGCATTTATACTCCCCCATACAGGAAGAAAAAATTTTACCCTCAGTAAAGATGCTACGCTTATCAACCACAGCGTGCTCAATATCAATGAGGCTACGACCAGGGGCGCCATCAACAGCAGCAGCAGTACAGAACTCCCAGGCGATGTTCTCAACAAAGCCATACGCCTTCGGGGCAGGCCCAAAGGCAACAAGTTTGACGGGTATGTTGGGGGCTGCACTATCAATACCATCACTCAATGCCACTCTCATCTCATGTTCCATCATCGCCTCAGACCGTTCCACTCCCAGTGGCAAAAGATCACCACAGACAAATGGGTGCTGGAGGTCATAGCCATGGGTTACACGATCCCCTTCCAGTCACTCCCACTGACGAAGCCTCCTGCCAGGCCTCACCTCAGAGACGCAGCCCACGAGGCGAGGCTCAAGCAGGAGGTGGATCACCTTATGTTCATAGGGGCGTTGGAAAAAGTGCCGGAAGAATTCCAGGGGAAAGGATTTTATTCACGCTACTTCCTAACAGAGAAGAAAACAGGAGGCTGGAGGCCCATCTTAGATCTTCGGGGCCTCAACCGTTACTTGCGCAAGCAACGTTTTCGGATGATCACAGTTGCCTCTGTACTCACTGCACTGGACAATGGAGACTGGTTTGCAGCCCTCGACCTACAAGATGCTTACTTTCATATAACAATCCACCCGGCACACAGATGCTTCCTCCGCTTCAGGGTCGGCAAGGCACTTCCAGTACAGGGTTCTTCCGTTCGGCCTTTCTTCAGCTCCCAGAGTCTTTACCAAAACCCTGGCAGTGGTGTCAGCCTACCTGAACAGACAGAAGGTGTTTGTTTTCCCAGATCTGGGCGACTGCCTGCTGAAAGGGGCCTCGAAGGCAGAGGTCTCACGCATGATACGCGTCACAGCGGACATGTTTTCTTTGCTGGGCCTAGTTATCAACCTCGCAAAGTCAAAGACCGAACCCACACAAGGTATAGGGTTCATAGGGGCACGCATAAACTCTTTCACAGCAAGGGTGTACCTACCCGACGCCTGCTTCTGCGCCATCAGTGTGCTGGTGCAGGTCATCACATACAGCCCCACGGTGCCAGTCTTAACTTGCCTATGGCTGTTGGGCCACATGGCAGCAGCGACGTTTGTGGTACAGAATGCCAGGTTACACATGCGAAGCCTGCAGCATTGGCTGGCGAGCGTTTACAAACCGGCATCCCATACTGTCCATAGGGTGGTGTCGCCCATGACAGAGGTGCGCAGATCCCTGGCGTGGTGGGAAAATCCCAAGAATCTGCTAGTGGGGGTGCCCTTTCACCAACCACAAATTTCTATTTTTCTTACTACTGACGCCTCCCGCATAGGATGGGGAGCGCACATCGGCGACAAGGTGACGCAAGGGCTGTGGTCCCCTGCAGAACAGACACTGCACATAAACATACTGGAGCTCAGAGCAGTGTTCAATGCCTGCAAACATTTTCGAGATTACCTGCACGGCAAAGTAGTCGGGATCAATACCGAGAATACCTCCACTATGTTTTACATCAATCGACAAGAAGGAGCACGATCCCATGCTCTATGTGCGGAAGCAGTCCGATTGTGGAACTGGCGCATCGCCAACAACATAACGTTGAAAGCCTCGTACTTGCTGGGTGCTCACAATGCGAAAGCAGTTCAGCTGAGCAGGCGCTTCGCACTCACGCACAAATGGCAGATCCGCTCCGATCTGCTACAGTGCATTTTTCGTACATGGGGGTTTCCCCAGATCGATCTGTTTGCCACCCAGTACAACAAGAAGTGTCCCCAATACTGCTCCAGGGCAGGAGTGGGACGGGGGTCTCTGGGGGACGCATTCATGATTTCATGGAGGGGCCCTCTACTTTACGCGTTTTCCCCCCCACAGTGCTTATCCACAAGGTTCTGCAGAAAGCCAGAAGGGACACAGCTCTCATGATACTCATAGTCCCAACTTGGGATCGGCAGCAATGGTTTCCCTTGCTTCTGCGCATGTCGGACCGCCCACCGCTTCCTCTACCAGTGGCGCTGGACTTACTCACGCAGGCTCAGGGGTCCATAGTGCACCCGCACCCTCAGGGTCTGCGTCTGCAAGCATGGCTAATCCATGGCTCAGCTCCTTAGAGAGCATGTGTGTGGAGGGAGTACAACAAGTCCTGGAATGTAGCCGAAGGACCTCCACCAGGAGGACTTACAAGCAGAAATGGACTCGATTTACAGCCTGGTGTTCCGCCAAGCAGTTAGCTCCCCTTGACGTTACTATACCTGTAATACTAGAATACTTATTGGACCTCAAAAGAGGCGGGCTTTCTCTATCCTCGCTAAAGGTCCGCCTCGCTGCTATATCAGCCTTTCGGCATACAGAGGAAGGGCCCACTGTATTCGCCAATCCTATCGTCACAAGGTTCTTGAAGGGGCTGGTAAACCTGTACCCCCCTCGGAAACTGCTTCCACCATCGTCGAGTCTGGACTTGCTGCTCAGCACGCTATCGGGTCCACCTTTTGAACCATTAGCCACAGTTCCCCTCTGTCTCCTTACGATGAAAACAACCTTCTTCCTTGCGATTACGTCAGCCCACAGCGTGAGCGAGCTCGCAGCAGTGATGGCAACGCCGCCCTGCACAGTATTCTCAAAGGAGGCGGTAACCTTAAGGCTGCACCCAGCCTTTGTTCCAAAAGTTTCTTCGGAGTTCCATCTTAACGAACCAATAGTTTTACCCTCGTTTTACCCAAAGCCTCACAGCTCCGGCACGGAGGCACGCCTACATCTCCTGGATGTGAGGAGGGCGTTGGCCTTCTACATAAACAGTACTAAGTCCTTCCAGAAAACGGACAGGCTTCTAGTCTCTCTCGCTCCCAGGTCAAAAGAAGAAGGTCTCTCTTCACAGAGAATCTCAAAGCACATTGTGTCCTGTATAAAAATGTGCTACGAGCTTCGAAAGACTCCTTTGCTGGCCCCGCCCAGGGCTCACTCCACCAGGGCGGTGGCGGCGTCAACAGCCTTCTTCAAGGACATCGCGTTAAAAGACCTCTGTAGAGCAGCGACCTGGTCATCCTACGACACCTTCGCCAAGCATTATGCCCTACATCGGGTATTCGAAGAGGATACCCGTCTGTCGACAGCAGTCCTCTCGGGGGCAAGCTGCACATCAACCGATTTACCCACCTCCTTACTTGGGTTACTACCTATTGTGGAGCACCCATGGGGACCACTTGAAGAAGAAAGAGAAGTTACTCACCTGTAGTAACAATGGCTCTTCGAGATGTGTCCCCGTGGGTGCTCCACCATCCGCCCATCCTCCCCACTTCGGATCTCTGTCTGGTGTTTTTCAGGAGCATTCGAGGCAGTTGGTCAAGGAACTGGCGGGGACCGGATTGCGCACGAGGCCGGGGGCACGTGGGGAGCGGTGCGCGCTGGCGCATGCGTGATCCAGGAGAAACTGCTGGAAGAATTCCGATCTGCGGCGCTGGGCGAGCCTGACACGTATTGTGGAGCACCCATGGGGACGCATCTCGAAGAACCATCGTTACTACAGGTGAGTAACTTCTCTTTATTATGTTATGGTCATTATTTCCAAGTGGTCCTGTAATATTTACCTCTTTGACCAGATCCTGTGTTCCACTCAGTACTAAATCAAGAATTGCCGCTCCCCTTGTGGGTTCCTGTACCACCTGCTCCAAGAAGCAGTCATTTAAGGCATCAAGAAATTTTCTCTCTGAATCCTGTCCTGAGGTGACATGTACCCAGTACATATGGGGATAATTGAAATCCCCTATTATTACTGAGTTTTTTATTTTGATAGCCTCTCTAATCTCCCTTAGCATTTCAGCCTCACTTTCACTGTCCTGGTCAGGTGGTCGATAATATATTCCTGGTGCTATATTCCCATCAGAGGAAGGAATTGCTATCCATAGTGATTCTATGGAACATTTTGATTCATTTAGGATTTTTATTTCATTTGATTTTATATTATCTTTCACATACAGTACCACTCCGCCACCTGCTCGACCCATTCTGTCCTTCCGATACACTTTATATTCCGTAGGATCATGTCCCACTGATTGTCCTTATTCCACCAGGTTTCCATGATGCCTATTTTGTCAATCTCCTCCTTTGATATGAGGTACTCTAATTCACCCATCTTATTAGACAGACTTCTAGCATTTGTGTAAAAGCACTTTAAAAAACTACCACTATTCATATGCCTGCCCTTCCCTGACGTATTGGATTCTTTTTTATGTGATTGTTTCTCATCTGATCTGGCCCATACTCTATCATCTCCCATCTTCTCTTTCTGACTGAATTCTAGAGAATCTCTATCAATGGAGTCTTGCCTAAGAGAAGTCTCTGTACGATCTACGTGCTTTTCCGCACCAATTGGCTTTCCCCCATTTCTTAGTTTAAACACTGCTCTATGACCTTTTTAATGTTTAATGCCAGCAGTCTGGATCCACCTTGGTTTAGGTGGAGCCCATCCTTCCTGTATAGGCTTCCCCTACCACAAAAGCGTCCCCAGTTCCTAATAAATCTAAACCCTTCTTCCCTACACCATCGTCTCATCCATACATTGAGACTCTGAAGTTCTGCCTGCCTACCTGGCCCTGCGTGTGGAACTGGAAGCATTTCTGAGAATGCCACCATAGAGGTCCTGGATTTGTCTTCTTCCGAGCAACCTAAATTTGGCCTCCAAGACATCTCTCCTACCGTTCCCTATGTCATTGGTACCTACATGTACCACAACTACTGGCTCCTCCCCACCACTGCATATAAGTCTGTCTAGATGCTTCGAAAGATGCACAACCTTCGCACCAGGCAGGCAAGTCACCCTACGGTTCTCCTGGTCATCATAAACCCAACTATCTGTATTTCTAATGATTGAATCACCCGCTACTAACACCTGCCTCTTCCTAACAACTGGCGTTTCCTCCCCTGGAGGGGTATCCTTGGTGTGAGAGGATACCATAGCACCCTCTGGAAGGAGGGTCTCAACTATGGAATGGTTTCCCTCTGCCCCCATTGACGGCTCTCCTTCCCAGGAGTGAAAGGGGTTATATGTAAAAGAGGTTTGAAGTGAATGTATTAATGACCACAAGTTTCTTTTATGCCTTTTCCCCCCTCATTAAAAAGATGTATTTGCAAATGGACTGTTTTTTAGTATTTCATAGTAGTGTGATGATGGCAATGTATAATAAAGTTTGGGCAAGGTGAAGTCTATATAGAGCCCTTTACAATGAACTAAGCATGTTGTAGAATACTCTGAATGCATCCACCCCATGAATTCCTGGAAGAGGATCTGAAATTGGTTTTATATTCAGGACTATGATCCATGCAAAGGGGTGTAGATTAAAGATTCTTACCAGATAGTATTTGTGTTGGCCAGTTAAACATAGAAGCTCTGGTACAGAGTGCTGGATCACCTATAGCACCAGTAAGGTATAGCATTCTGTTTCTGTAGTTTTTCTGTGTTCTGTAAACAGCATGGCTATGTCTACACTAGCATGTTCTTTCAAAATAGTTTTTGAAAGGAGGCGCTCTTTCAAAAGATCCCATGGAGCATTTATACACAGAACGTATTCTTTCGAAAGTACTTTCTAAACAACGCGATGTTCCTTTCTAAATTGCTCTTCCCTTCCTGTTTCAGGAGGAGCACGTTCTTTCGAAAGGTTCTTTCGAAAGAAAACGTGTAGACGCTCCACAGGCCGCTGTTTCGAAGGCGGGGGGGGGGGGGGGGGGGTCTGTCATGGCACCAGCCAGCTGCAGTGTGGAGACACTCTGGCCAGCGCTCCTGGAGCTCCATGCTACCTGCGTCTCACCGCGTATAAAAATGCAGGGACCCAAAACCCCATGGCAGGAATCTGAGAACATGCAAGCGGCAACAGGGGCACAAGCCTACAGCAGAACACCCTCCAACCAACCCATGAGGTATCCAAGGCAGCTGAAGAACCCATGGTCAGCAGCCAGGAGTCCCACACCCCCCAGGTACCCAACACCAAGCCAGGAGCCCAGCCAGGACAGCAAGAAAAGGGCCCTATTGTGGTCGGAGCCAGAGGTGCGGGACCTCCTTGGCCTGTCAGGGGATGATGAGGTCCTGCTCCAGGCTGCAGGCTGGCACTGGAACGCTGCAGCTTTCACCCACCTCTCAGCTGGCCTCACTGCTCAGGGATACCCCTGCCCCTGCACTCCTGACTGTGACATCAAAAGTTAAGGAACTGAGGCAGGCCTACCGCAAGGCCAGGGATGCGGTGGGATGCTCAGGGGCAGCACCCACAAGCTGCCCCCACTACGAGGAGCTGAACTGCTTCCTCAGGGTGAAGAAGGCAGCCACCCCAGTGGAGGTGCTAGACACCATGGTGCCAGAGCAGAACGACATAGACCCTCAGGCATGTCCCCTCTCCACTACCAGCTGGAGTAGGAGCCAGAGCCCCTCAGTATGGTTGACAGATCAAGCGACAGGATGCTCGTGATTGTGATCCCATCAACGACATCCAGCCAGGCACCCTCCACCCGGGCCTCGCCCGAGCTCCTCAAGGGAGCTCCAGGTAGGTACTGGGCATTTCAGACACCCTGGGAGGTTTGCGGGGGGAGGTGCCCTCCTCTTCCACATCTGGCAGCGGGCTGGACGCATCTCGGATGGCCATGTACTCCAGCCCCAGAAGAGGGCCTCATGCGGCCCTCACCTGCTCCTGTGGACAACACCACAGACTGCATACCCGGAGAGGGAAGGTTGGAGGGTGGGTACTAACTGAAGCCTGCATGTGCTCCACCCATGTGGGGACCCCCAGGGCCCCTAGGCCATTGGATGGGGGGTGTGGGGGTGATATGGGAAGGCAGGGGGCACAACCCCCAGGGTCAGGTCACAGTACTAATGGCCTGTCCCTTTGTTCCGTTCTGTCTTCACAGCTCCACGATTTGGAGGCTGTCCAAGCCTCATATACAGCCAGAGGAGCCCTGCAGTGGAGGGCGGGGAGGCTTGGATCACACTATCTCTAGCGCCCACACAGGGCCACCACTGGGGGGAGGAGAAGGCCACCATCACCTACCAGGTGCCCTGTGGGTAACATGACCACCATCCTGCAGGAGTGGCTAGCGATGGAGCAGGAGGCCTGGGATTGGGAGGCAGGCACACTGGACACACTCACCCAGGCTGTGATGACCCGGCTAACCCAGCGTCCTGCTTCCGCAGCCTCCCTCACCCCCCGCAACCCCCAACTTTGCTGCTGTGATTCCACATAACCTCCCTACAGCTGCCCAGCTGACACTTGGATGGTAGCTGGTGGCCAATGTTGGCCAGGGTGAACTGCCTCCACCCTTTCCCCCGACCCTCCTTCCCTCCCTGTGCACCTTGCTGAACCCACGCCTGGCATGCGACCCGACTGTCCACCCCAGTGGAGGAGTAATGCCGCCACCCCAAGACCCCCTCCAAGTTTCATTGCCCCTACCTATGCCCCAACACTCTATTGTATATAGTTTCACCCCCATTCTCGCTTGTAAATGGTTCATCATTTTCTATACTTAGTTTCGATTAATTTGATATGGTTCTAGTAAATATTTTGTTTTTCAACTCATATGTCCGTCGTATATGGTGGGGGGACAGTGGAGCTTGGGGGGAAGGGATGAGGGGTGGAAATGGGGGACGGGTCATGGTTGAGGGTGAGTGAAGAGTGGTTACTGGGGCTCCCAAGTGAAGGCCTTCCTGAGGGTCTCCCTGACCCATACCCTGTCCTGCTGCGCCTGGTGGCATGGGGCTGCAGCCGGCTGCTCTTAGCCACAGCCAGCCTTGGCGGCTCACACCTGCATGAAGGTCTTGTGCTTTGCCTCCACAATATTGTGGAGGGCACCACATACTCCCCCCATGGTCAGTAAGCTGGCGAGGCTGACCTCCAGCTGTGTGAGGAGGCAGCAAAAGTGCACCTTCAGATGCCCAAATGCCTGCTTGACAGTGTTGCGAGACCAGTTCAGATGCTCATTAAAAATGTCCAGGGTGGGCTAGGTATGTCCTGTGTAGGGTCTCATCAGCCAGGAATGCAGAGGGTATGCGGCATTGGCCACAATGGAAGGAGGGCATGGTTGTGTCCCCAACCAGAAGCTCCCACGAGGGAGATGTAGGTCATCTCCTGCAGCCGAGCCAAGAGTTCTGGAATACCTGGGCGTTGTGGGCTTGCCCAGACCAGCCCACACACATGTCCATAAACTGCTCTTTGGCATCCACAAGGGCCTGGAGCATCATGGAGTGGTATCCCTTCCACCAGTGCTGTGCTCCAGAGTCCGGGTGACAATATGGGTCCCAACCAGAGCCCCAGAGCAGCTGGAGAAGCTCAGCTCCTTGAACCCCATGAGGGCAAAATGGAGGTTCCCAGCGCGGACAGCCTGGCAAAGGAGGATATCGTTGATTGCCCAGATGACCTACATGGGGTGGAAGAAGAACGCACCCGTGAGTGCGTGGTGAGGTGCTCCACGCCTCCTTTCCCTCCCCTCCCCTGTCCTGTCCTGTCCCTTGTTGCCTCCAGGGCCCTCTTCCCTCCAGGGCCCCTGCCCCCAGTCTCCAAGGGTCCCTGTTGCCTGGGAACTCCCTTCCCCCATCTCTGTGGTGGGTGTGTGACCCGATCGTGGCTTACTTCCATGAGGACAGCCCTGATGGTGGCCTTGCCCACCCCAAACTGGTGGCCAGCCAAGCAGTGGCTGTCCTTTCTTTTGAAAGAGTACCCTGGGCTGTGTGGATGTTCCCTTTTGAAAGAGCAGATCACAACCTCTATCTGCTTTTTGTATGTACACACACGTTTTCCAAAGGCAATCTTTCAAAAGTTTGCCTTTCGAAATCGTGTTGTGGTGTAGATGTAGCTAATATTGCATGCTAATCTGAAAGCTTTTAAAGGAGTTGTGGAAGTGATACCAGAAGAGAATAACTTTGTTTGCAAACCTAACAGTGGTAGCAGTTAAATATGGTACAGATTATCCATAAACCTTCAAACTAGTCTTTTTTTCTGCCTCATTGTACCTTCCCACAATATATTTTCATCTTGTTTGCTAGTTGTTAGTGGCTGTTAATAGTAAACAGAATAGTACTTCTACATTGACTCTGTTCTAATATAGCTAGAGGCAATAAGTAAGAGTTCTTAATGAGGCTGTACCATTTATGCTTTCAAATAAACTTTTTAGGCTTGTGTGTGCATTTTCAGCATAGGTCTCTTAAAAAAAAAATGGTAGCTGATACAGTTTTCACTTTTTCCCCCTGCCAAAAACTAGCAGATTTAAAAGTGAACAGATGAGCAACAGATGCTTTCATAATGCCGTGGAATTTATTTTTGATCATTAAATTGCAATCACTATTAAATTTTCTACAGTAGTGTAATTAGTGGTTTATTTTGATGAGACTGTCGCAGTAGAAGATTTTTGCTAAACTCAAGCATGAGTTTCAAAAGTAAACTCCTGTAATGAAGACTTCTAAAGGTAATTTTGGCAGGTGATGGAATGCACTAACTGACTTTCTGTATTTCTAAAATTTTCTGCATTTCTGGTTGATGCCACTTTTGATGGTTGTAACATGACAATAATATTTTTTATGTTATATTAATCTGAATGTAAAAAACTCATTGCTGGCTGGTTAACATGTAGCTTATGGATATACATCAGAAAGCTATTTTTAATGGGTAAGTAGCTGCTTCACCAGTTGTTGGGCATTGAGCATTATTTGGAAGGCAACATACATTTGTCTAATTACTTGATATGTTCATAACTTGCTTTATTCCTGTCTAGCTGCAATAACAAGCTGTACCTGGAAAAGCTCCCAAACACCAGCGTGATAATCCCGTTCCACAATGAAGGGTGGTCATCTCTTCTCCGGACAGTGCACAGCATCCTAAATCGTTCCCCTCCTGCGCTGATAGCAGAAATTGTGCTGGTGGATGATTTTAGTGACAGAGGTATGGTAACTTCCTATGTAGGATCTATACCTATATCTACGTAAACTCTTTGACAAAATGTACATAAATGTAGTAAAGATTAACAGATGATTATCTGACAAGAACCAAGCTTAGGATTTAGGTGTCTCCATAAGACGTTCATCAGGCAAGAAGCTATATTTCCTGCAACACTTGCATTGGAGACGTCAGCAATGCTTCAAAACACTGAGTTGAGCCTTGGTGGCAAATAAGAAAGTGCTAGTAAAGTATGTATCAGCAAAACTGTCTCTGAATATTGAGTTTATTTTTTAAAAATAGTTTGTTTTTTTCATACAGAATATAGTTTTGTATTACAGAAAATATTAAAATTAATCTTGGTGAATTGTTTTTCTCCAGAGACTTCATATTTTAACATTTTTTGCTTTCCAGGAGTAAAAATAATAGCCAGTTCTCATATAGCACTTTTCACAAGAAGATCTTTTTTTTTTCAAAACAGAGGGCCTTAATTATTTTCATACATATCACACATCTCCTGGGGACAGTCAGATATAGACTTTGCATGCTTTTTGGTTGTCGTCATAGTGCTGTTGACTGATAAATGAGTATATTTGCCCTAACAGATTATGGAGAGAGAAATTGTGGTGCAGGTCAACTAGAAACAACTTATTTTCTGCTTGTCTTTGATACTTTTGCTTAGAGATAATGGATAGTTAGAGGGCACCCCATTTAAATGTGGGAGCCACTTGCCTCTAGATCAGGGTGAGCAAATTTTTTACATCAGGTCCCCCCCACTTTTCGTCCCCGCAATTAGCAGGGCTCCCACAACCTATCTAATGTAATCCAAAAACCAAAAGAAATTTTTTATGTTCATCTGAAAAAAAGCCTCTTTCAGCAAGTGTAAGAAAATGAGTATGTACAATGTAAAAGCAATATTAATTGGCATATAAATTTGAATACACATACATAAAAATAGTAACATTTCAACATTTTTAGTGAGCCTGAGATCCAGCAGCCAATTGTGCGGCACCCCCTCTTATGAAATTTCAGGCCCGTCCCTACTTTGCGTGTCCCTGCTCCAGATGACTAATTTGTATCTGACTTCAGCTTCGAGAAACCAAAAGGTCATGATCCATCTTATTTTAGTCTGTGTGAATTGAAGTGGTGGTCATACTCTGGCATTCATGTTGCATGAATCGCCCTCAGGATTGCATCTGTCATGACAGAATCTTTCATGAGTATTAAGGACTTTGAACTAACGAGCTTAGTTTCTGTTCTGCGTTGTTGTTTTGCTGCTTATAGTGCACATAGGCAAAACCATGTGTCCTCTTTTCCAGTGAGTGGCTTCTCTGACTCTCTGCCTCAGATCAGAACACTGAATGTCATCCTCCACACATGTCTAGACTTGAACATTAGGCTCAGCAAAGCACCACTTAGCATAAGACTGAAGGCAGTGAAAGGGCAATACAAACTTCTACATTTCCTTAAGTCCTGGGGTGGGCTGAATTGGCCCCCATCTCAAGTGGGAGCAGCCTCACCACAACACCCAAGAAGGCTAAGAGATGAGAGGCTGTGGGGCCCAGTCTGACCATATCTCCCTCTCTCGCTCATTCTTTCAACCATCATGCATAGCTGGTGTGTTACAACCTTTGACAACTGGGGAACATGAAATAATCTTGTGTTGACATTCAAATTCTACTGTTCCATTAGTTGTTCTCCTTGTTCCTGGTGGATTATGAGAAAAACCTCCTCCAGCTAGAGACTAGAGGTGAACAGCAGCAAAATACCATTTATAGGTAGGGAATTTAAGAAAGTTTGAGAGTTGGAATATCTTGGAAGATAACAGCTGGTCAAACAGTACACATGGCAGTAAATAATTCTCATTGTATGATCATCTTGGATCAGAAGTTGTCAGTAATCAAGTCAGTCATCAAAAGGAAGGTCAACCAATGAAAGCACAACATTGGCAGTTATTGCCAATGTTTGTATTTTTCTATCTGTAATGAAATAGCATTAGCTTTATCAGCCTTTTCTTTGATGGAAAAACATGTTGGGTTTTTTTCCTTTCACCTTTCATGCTATTGGAAATTTTTAACTTATTCAAGACACTGAATCTTTGTCTGCCACAAGGCTGTAATGTAATTGCTGAACATAATTTAAAGAGCTGACTTGCTGTGCAAAAAGCTTTAAAAAAAATACTGTGTGTAGAAGAAAACGTGTATATATGACAAAGGTGGTTCAAAACAGCCTCTGATAATTCTACTTATTTCACGACATAGCTCCATAGAAATAAAACCAGTTGCTGCTGCTCAATGTTGAAATAATTTGATACATCAGTCACTTACTTTGATACTCAGTCATCTGCATGTTGACAGCCAGCCCATACTTATCCATTTTTAATACTGCTTTTTTTATGAATGTCTGGGTGCTTTAAATAAGGTATCGTCCCTTCTTGAACCATGACAGTCACAGATTCCCTAAAAAGTCGTGCAGTGGCATACATTTAAAGCTTTTATATGTTAACAAAGACACCATGTTAATTCACTAAAAGTTCAGATCAAGCATTCAAAACACTGGAATCTCCAAAAGTTAAGGTTCCTCTGGAAACTCTGTAATGTTGCCAATGTTGCTATTTTATTGGGTACATTAATTATTGTATTTCATTAAGATTTAACCTTCTGCTACAAATAATTGCTGAGATATAATTCCAGGGATGACATAATAGCTGTAACCACTACTGACCTCAACTGAATGCCATTTCCACTTTTTCACTCTAATATTGCAGTGAGACACTGCATATTGAGTACAAGTGTATATAAAGTGTACTTGTTCTGGGACTCAGTTATCCAGGAGATCAAATTGTTTGTTTTGTGTGAATAATCTTACCTTTTGGTAAGTATGGTGAATTGGAAATCAGAACACCTGGCTTCTGTTCCTTTGGGACAGCTAGGCTTGTGCTTGAGCATCCTGTTGACCCTTGCACCTTAAAGAAGCTAGACCGAATACCTCCTTCTCTCTGCATCTAAAAAAATGTGCATTGTTTCCTTGGGGTTTTTCAATACAGCTAGATACAGCAGAGTATTTCTCCTCTTCTTACCTCTAAGAATGTTGTTCACTTTGTAAATTGAACTGTTCTAGATATATTTATTGGTGTGGTATTCTGTTTTTGTTTTTTCTTCCATCTCCAAGCCACGTCCTTCGCGTTTTATTTGACCATTAAAAAGTCTTCATGGAGGATTACAGCTATTGCTCTAAAACAGAGGCCCTAATGTCAGTAAGGTAGCTTAACTCCTGTGACATATCTCTGGGAGGCATCCTTAAAAGTGTTGTGGGCTGAGGACCCTTGACCATTCATATGCGACCTCTACACTATGAAATAAATTCAAGTTCATTAAAATCGATTTTATGCCAGTTTTTCCTACATTTGATTTTGAGTATCCTCACTTCCCACAGGCTCCCAACACATTGCTTCCACACTGAAATCACCAAACATCAACTGTTGCAGCAATGCATTGAGGGAATCAATCCCACATTTCCCTCAGCCCTGCATTCTGAGCCAATTTCCTGGCTCCCGCTAGTACAGTAAGCCCTCCATTTAATGGACTAATAGGGCTGTCTGTTCTTTACCATAGTCCTTTAAATGTGAGTGTTTACTCCCCCTCCCCACAGGCTCCCTTTCATCCCCACCCCCCCGCCCCAAAAATAAAGAAGAAAACCCAAACCACTGCTACTCACCAGCTTCAGTGGAAGAGCTGCTGGAGCCTGCTGCCTGGGGGTGCCTGGTCACAGGTGGCCAAGGGCAACTGTGGGGTGGGTGCCTGTCCTTGGTCATCTGGCCCCACACGCATTTTGAGGTGCCCAATGCCAGGGTGCCTCGCCCCAGCTACAGGAATGCAGCAGCCTTGTCAGTTTCCCAGCTCCTGCTAGCAGCAGGGAGCTCGGAGCCAGTTGTAGCGCGCATAGCTTTATGGGATAGATGGCACCTCTGGAGGCTATCTAATAAATTTGATTTAGGACATGGTGCTTTCACCCTGGCCTTTAACTGAACTTCTGAATTCAAGCTTGATGCTATACTCATCAGGTAACTGCAACTTTGTAACCTTGAGACTAGTGCTCCCTAAATCAAGCTAATGGTATTTTCAGTGAAGACAGTCATCTGGTAATATTGAGCTAACTGCTTTAAATTCGAATTTATTCTTAGTGTAGATGCAGCCCTTGATAGTAGTTGTTCCTCCTTTAGGCATCCTCTTCAGCAGCTCTTTGTGTTGTCAGTATCTTTCTCTCTTTCCCTGTATTTGGCCAGCAGTCTTTTCTGTATCCCATCATCTTTCTTTGTGAAGCCCTGCTGATTGTGCAAAAGCGTATTTACAGAGGAGACTCCAGTCATCTTAAGTATTAAAGCTGCATCTGTTAAATATGGGTTTTGCACATTCACTTCTATGCCAGACGCACAACTAGCCACTATTACTCTGTTTTGCAGAAAGGCTCCTCTCGCTTTTGGTTTCAGTCTCTCTTCTAAAATCCCATATTTAAAAGTGATCTTGAGAAGATGCCTATGTGAGTTCTTTTATCCACACATGAATTGGGAAAAGGAATACTTACAAGAAGGTGCCTTTTTCATTCTATTAATAGTCTAAATCTTGAAATACTGATCATATTGTGGTACAGATTGCACCTCCCAAAACCAGAACTCTCTGGTCCAGCCAGAACCATGGATGTACTTGAACCAGAGAGCCCCAGGGGAAGCAGCTAATAACCCTTCGGGGCTGGGAGCCCAGTCACAGGGGAGCCAGTGGCCCTGCTGTGCCTGGAGCCTGGTGAGGCCTGCCTCTGCAGGGTTAGCTCCTGACAGCCTGAACAGGGGCTGGAGGTAGAGGGACTAGTGGTGAGCTTGGAGGGTCCTGAAGCTGGGGACGTCCTGTAGTCTGGCAAATTCCCTCATTCAGGAACAGTCAGGTTCAGAGGGTGCCAGGGAGGTCCAATCTGTATTTCCATCCTCAGATGTGTGTGTCTAGACAGAAAGACATTCAGATGAAAACGGCAATATTCAGTATTTCATAACTAGCTGGAAAATATTTTAAAAACTGTTCTCCATTTCCCATGCATTTGTAAAGGGGCTGGTGTGTAGAGCCCCAGTAGCTTTGTTTCATAGCAAGCCTGGGGCAAAACAAGTTCTATACAATTCATTGTTCAGTTCTGGCAATTATTGTAAAATCAAAGTTACTCACAGCTGGAAGAATGATTGGGAAAGGGTGACCTGGGTGGTGGGGGGCTAGCTTATTACAAGCAAACTGTTTCTAAGCTAATTACTGTGCAGTTGGAAAGATGTCTAGCTAACTAAGCAAGATTGTGAAACAGATTTTTCATCCCTGTTTCATCTTATGCAGTGGATCCCAGCTACATGGTTTGCTACTTTAAACACCACTGCTAATATAAGTGACATATATAATGGACTGTGACAAAAACCTCTCTCTACCCTCCTGCCTCCTTAAAGCAAATGCCTTCATCTGCTAGGAGTAAAATATCTAGATAACTGCCAGGTGCACTACAAATCAGCATTTTAATGCTTTACAGGTGTTTCTCTGTATAATTAAAAGTGTGATTTGAGCATTGTCATCCCTTGTTGTTTATGATGTGTCTATTATTTATCATTTTCTTGTTTTAATAGGCATTACAAGGCAGCACTGGTAAAGCAAGAATTCTAATACAGGCATTTTAATAACATGAATTCTGTCTCGTAAGGGTTAAATTTCTGCATAGTTAACAGGAATATAACACATTCACCAACTCTTTTGTTTAAAAGGACACAATATTCCTTTCTTATATAGCCAGTGAAATTCTTGATTTGCCCTTCAGGAGAAACCAAGCAAAGCTTGTACCAATTGAAATAAGTGATTTGATGCTGAATCTGAAAACCCCATGCTACCCCCTAACCCAGATCTGATTCAGAAAAGTGTCTCTATTAAGGACAGTGCTTAGGTGCTTTCCTGAATTAAGGCCCTAGTAAAGTTATCAGGCTCTTTGGTGGGTATTTGTTGTCCCTGCTTCAAGTCTTTAAGACATTGCTCTTTCCACTTACTGTAGATGCATGTATGCTTTCCTTGTTTGGGATTCTGTCTAGGGTAAAAACTTCAGCTATGCACTGGTTTTGATTGTAGAGGTGGAGAGTAAGATTGGGTGACATTCTCACAAAAATTTTCGTGTGCATTTGAAGCAGTGCTAAGCAGTGCCCCACATAGAACTGTGTGGAGTATGTATAATCTAAACTTTGCTGCCTATCCATTATCATACAGATAAAAAATTGCAGTTTATTTTGAGTAGAGAAGGTTACGACTGTCCTGATCGCTCATTTCTTCAGTCGAGATGAATTCGTGACATTAGGTCAGGACACAGTTCTTGCATGTCCATCAAGAACAGTGTTTGGTAAATTATACTTAGGAAGATGTCAATGTAACAGGACCCTCCTTACACACTTAATGCATTTTAACAAATAATTTCCAGAAGTTGAACATATGTTGCCAAGATGCTACTGTTCCCCACCTTTTTTTCGGTGCCTCGGGATATTAAGTAGTTGTATTTGTATTTTTCTAAATCCAGGTTGCCAAACTGTGCATTTTTATTAATGAAAGCTCAGAGTGTCAAACTAAACATAGTCTTATTGCCAGTCATATGACATAAAATGTAGATGCTGACATGTGAGCATGAATTGAATTATTTGCTTATCTGACATCTGCTTGTAGGACCAAACTGCCCCTTCAAGTTTTGCTAATTCTGTGCTGCTTACCAGAATAAAAATTATGACCTCCAGGGTAAAGATCAGATTTAGATTGCAACAAGTTCCTGAGTAATGAGAATAAAACTAGTTAGCCATTGTAACGCTTACTCATAACAAGAGCAGGGTGAGGAACAGTTTTTCGATCCCATAATTTCTTTGAAACTTTTGATAATTTTCCTATTCTGAACTGAGACAAAATGTCAACTTCAAATTTTCACGAATCAAACATTTGAATTCTTGAGGCAGGTTAATCAAAACCTGTGTTTTATCTCTACCTTTATTCAACTATAGGTTGTTTTGAAAAAAAATGTTTTCATTTACGAAATGTCAAAGCATCTGGTTTTTGACAGCTATTTTAACATTTTTAGAAATAGTCAAAATGGGAAATCCATCAAAACCAACCTTTTCTTAGCTATAAACTGGCTATAATTTAGATCCAGTGGTCTTCCCAAGGGTGCCAGGGTAGAGGGGACAAAAAGCTAACTTGTTTGAAGACAGAGCTTCAAAAGTGATGAGTGGAAAGATGAGGATTCATACAATGGCCCATCTACCTCTATTATTAGGAAATCTTCCTAAGGACCAGGGATTGAATGCTACATGGGGAGGGCTCTGAATTTCTGCATATTTCTTTCCCAAGTGTCTCTGGCTGATGGGTCTCATGAACATGCTCCAGGTTTAATCATCATTCATGGCATCAGGAAGATATTTTCCTTTCAGGTCAGATTGGCGGGGATCCCAGTAGGTTACTTTGTTTGGGGCTGTGCTTTGCCTTCCTCTTCAGCATGGGGTATGGATCAGCTGGTGGTTTGAAATAGAGTGAAATGTAGATTCTGTACAACTTGAAGTCAGAGGACATGGGCCTACTGCAGGGGTGAAGTTCTGTGGCCAGCAATGATCAGGAAGTAAAACTGGATGAACATAGATGATAGTCCCTTCTGACCTTAAAGTGAGAGTCTATGATCAGTTTTTGATGTTTTCCAGTATAAAATAATTTTGTATAAATTTCCACCAGCTTTAATCCAACTCAAGATTGACTTCAGGACCACTGAAGTATAATACATGTGACTCTGATGTCTCCTGCAAGGAACACAGTGGGTCAGTGAACTGGAGAGGGCAATCCCCAGAGCAGGGTATAAAAAAGAAATCACTGGAATAATCAAAATTTAGCTACCCATCATACCTCCTGGATTATGTTTTCTATCTTCTCTCTTAGCCTCCCACCCATACATGATGCAGTTAAAAGAAGCACTGCAGTCGGCTGGGCAATTTTAATCTCTTTCAACTTTGGGCTTTTAGTTCCTGTATAACATGTCTGTTAACAGTCTTAGATTTATACTTCAGGGCTTACTAAATGGAGATCTGTCTGAGCAGATACCCACGACTTGATAAGTTTCCCTTGTACTAGTGGTGTCTTTCCATTTTCCTAACATTAATCCAGGAACTGGTTAAAAATCAAAATTGGTTTGAAGAACATTGTCAGTTGCTTTTGAAAGCTATAAAATCATGCTTTTGGCACTCTGGTGTTGGCAGTCATATTTCAAATGTTTGGTTTTTTTTTTTTTTTCTGGCACCAAATTGGTTATCTTTCCATTTGCCAATTTTTTTCTACTCTGACACATGAAACACAAGCCAATATGGCTTTACTTTATTTGTGGATATTATTCTGTTAGCACAGTTAGAGGAACAGGAATGATTAGTTTATGTTCTCCCTAATTTCAGGCTTTGGTGAAATGGTAGAGCAAAACCATTGCAGGTCTAATGGCTATCTAATAGCTTGTTGGTTTCATTCCTGTTTAATCACACTACTCTGTCACTTAGAAATTTAAATTAATACATTTAGACTCCATGGTGCATTCTCTACCAACTCATAACAGCTTTGAGATATATTAAAATTTGAATTTAAATTATATTACACTTGCATTAAGATTTTTAAAAAATGTGGTCTACCCTAGTTGATGGCCTGAAACAGATTTCTTCCTTTCACAAATATTTGCACTAGGGATGTAAAAAAACATACAAAAACATTATTTTATGATAGCAACCAATCAAAATTCTGTTAAATAGTTACCTGGGGACCTATGGGTAGAGGAGGAGGGGTGCTGCAGGGGTGTCCCCGTGCCCTGGGTTCTGGCTGGTGGCCCTATGCCCCATACTCTGCTGTCAGCAGGTATCCCAGCACACACAGGGCCCTGGCTACTGGCATGATGCTGTGCTGCCATCAGGCGTCCAGGCATGCTTGAAGTCCCAGCTGTTTGCCCTGCAACTCAAGCACTGCCTCTGACAGAAAGACATTGGTCACCAACCAGGTGGTAGCCTGGACAGATCCAAGCCATGGGGCTAGCAGCGAAATACTAGCACAGCGGAACCCCAACTGTGAGGCAGGCAAACAGGACCTAGGAAGAATGTAACTGTTACCAGAAACTGATAAACATCAGCTTATCAGGTAACCACTTAATCTTGTATGTCTTCTTTGAATAGTGTCCCTGTGGTTGCTCCACTCTGGGTGTTGGTGCATCCTTGCACCAGCGCTTGGAGAGTCTTCTGTAGCTGTGGTTTCCAACGCATGTGCAGAAGCACCTCCTCGTGCTCTATGGCGTGTGCAGTGTGGGCTCCCCTGTTCTTTCTCTACTGTCCTGGGCTGCAGACAGATCCTCACAAGTCTCTGCAAAAGAGTTTGAAAAGTTAATTAGTCTTTAGCCGTTCCCTAGGCCAAGTTATCTACCCTTCCTCTTTGTTGTTGGAAATTTAAAAAAAAAAAAAAAATCTTTGTGGTTAGTTAGCCAAATGGGTGTACTGCGTCACCCCCATGATGGGCTTCCTAGGATTCAAGCTGTGCATCATATGCAAGGGCACCATACTTACTTACATCAGACAGCCATCCATCCTGCATAAAATGCCTCGGAGAAGGCCACCAGACACAGTCGTGCATCATTGTTCCAGCCTGACAGTGAGAGCCTGTAAAGGTCTCCTGTTGTTGTTCCAGGTCCCTTGCCTGCCCATTTCTAGCTTCTGGTGCCATCTCTGTGGGCCATGCCAGAAGGGAAAACCATCATGGGCTCTCCAGCACCATCTCTACTGACATCAACTAGACAGGCACACTCTGTGCCAAAGCTCAAACACCTTGTTGGCACTGGCAAGCCCACTGTCAGCTAAAACATGGCAGACCTCTCCAGCATCTGCATTTCCTGCTACGCCAGCACCGTTTGTGCTCACTGCAACAAGGTGCTTTGCATCATACCAGGGTGCATACCCCTTCCCGCTTTCGGGCACCAGGCAAGACCCCACAGCACTGCCACAAGCACAGCTCATCATTCGCTGTCCACTGTGCCACAGCAATTGGCACCAGGAGATTGGGTACCAGCACAGATTTGGACAACAGACAGAAATGGCACCATTTTATTGGCACCGATTGTCAGCAGGGTCACCAGCATCACAATGCCTCTCTCATCGTTCAGCGTCAACATCCGTCTCTGACATCAGACTTCCAGTGCCAGGTGCCAGATCTGGTGGCGCCAGCATATTTTCTTCTCAACACTCCAGCCCGGTACATCATTGGCAGGATGTCCCACCAGTACAGGTCACCATGTAATACTACCCATCTCCTCCACCATGGTTCACCCACCACTGCTCCCAACTGGAACAACAGTGGTCTTCGTGGCACAAACTGCTGCAGCACCACCCTACACAGTCGGTATCATCATCTCTGTTTCAACCATACCCACCTTCACCACCGCCGTCCATGGCTCAGTTTCCTCCAGCAGTGTACCCCAGCACTGAGGGGTTTTTCTCCAAAGGGGAAGGAGCCTCTCCCTTGCACCCATCTTCCTCGTCACCAGACGACGTTATGGTCATCTGATCGCCCCCTTGACTGACAATGCCCGGTCATTCCAGGGCCCTTATTACCAGGTGGCACAATTCCTATATAAGGACATTCAGGAAGTCTCAGTTAAGCAATGCTGGGTCCTCTACACAGTACCATCTCTGTCATCTTCCAGGGTGTCACTGCCCATGGATGAGGCCATCATGAACCTGGAGACAGTACTATGGCAAACCCCAGCTTCCATCGCCCCCACTAGCAAATGGGCCGATTTAAAAAAAATACTTTGGCATCCAAGAGAGCTGAGTTTTTGTTTACTCCCCCACCTCCTAACTCATCAGTAGACACAGTCTGTAATATAATAAAACAGTCTTTTCGCTCCATGTCTCAGGACAAGCATAGCAAAAAGTTGGACATTATAGGATGGTAAGTGTACTTTTCTGGCACCACTCTCCTTCGTGCCATTAATTATACCATGCTGCTGGCAGACTACAACTTCGAAAATTACTGTAAGCTTCAAGAACGGGTCCCGGCGCTACCTGAACATCAGCACCAGATGCTCTCTAATATCATTAAAAAGGGCCATACTATTGCCAGTATGGCCATACAGTTGATTATGGACATAGCTGACACAGCATTATGTGTCATTTCCTCAGTAGTAGTCATGTGCTGCACCTCATGGCTCATCCCCTTGGGATACCAAAAAAGCTTTAGCACAATGTTACGATCTCCCATCCAACCACCAATGTCTCTCCGCTGAAAAGGCCAACAACATCCTTCATTCAATGAAAGACTCTAGGACAATGTTATGCACCTAGGCCATCTATACACCCCTGGATAAGTATTCCCCATTCCAAAGCCCTCAGGACTCATACCAACAATCCCAGCAACAACCACAAGTCCAACAGTGACAGAGGTGCAGACCACAACACTGATGGTTTGGCAGACAGCATCAAAGCGAACAGCCCTCTATGTCCCATTCTCAACTCTCCAAGCAACATTTTTGAGGGTGTGGTTGAGAGTCTGATCCAGTATTCTCAACAGGGCACCACACAACCATTCCACCACTATCTCCACCCTTTCTTGCATCAGTGGGAAGCCAGCATCACAGACAAATGAGTTCTGGAGCTGGTGGCACAAGGATATTTCATCCGCTTCGTCTCTACACCCCGCTTCCCCCACCCTATCCCTCTTCAGGGATCCTTCTCATGAAATTCTCCTTGACCAGGAGGTCCATCACCTCCTTAGTATGGGGCTGCTTGAGCACGTTCCTGAGGAATTCTGCAGCAGGGGTGTTCTACTCCACTTACTTCCTCACTCAGAAGAAAAGCAGGGGATGGAGACCTATTTTGGACCTCAGATGACTCAACAAATATGTCCTCTGCAGGTGCTTCTGGATGGTGACCCTCACTACCATTATTCCAGCCCTAGACAAGAACTATTGGTGCTCAGCTCTCAACCTACAGGATGCATATTTCCTTATCACCATCCATCTGACTCACAGGTACTTCTTCCGTTTCATGGTAGGGCCTTCCCATTTTCAATACTGGGTCCTCCCATTCAGCCTTTCCACAGCACCATCAGTGCTTTTCGAAAACCTTGGTGGTGGTGGCCACTCATCTTTGCCAGCAAGGGGTCATTATCTTCCCCTACCTGGACAATTGTCTCATAAAGGGACTGTTGCTCCCTGAAGCCTCATCACGTGCCTCTTACTTGGTCTGGGCTTCCACATGAAGTCCATGATCTATCCTACTCAGACTTTGGAGTTTATAGGAGCACACATCGACACCATCATGTCCATGGCTATACTGCCTGTTCAAAGATTTTGCACTTTATGCAACCTCATTCAGGCAGCACATCGGTTCCTACCATCACAGTATGTACCTGCCTGGCACTACTGGATCATATGGCTGCCACCACCCATGATCAAGCTAGCTTGGTTTCACATGCATTGTCTTCAGTCATGACTGGCCTCATGCTATGCTCTGGCCCGGGACCCACTTTCCAAGTTAGTAGCTATCCCTCCATGGATTCTCGTTTCTCTTCAATGGTGGACTTGTCCAGGCAGTGTTCTCTTTGGCATGCCGTTTCACCAACCGCCACCATCGGTCACATTTACCACAGATGCCTCTCTCCTCAGCTGGGAGTGCAACTTGGTCATCATATGGTACAGGGCAGATGGTTGTTCACTGAACAAATGCTCCACATCAACCTGTTGGAACTCCAAGCAGTCCGCTATGCCTGCAAACACTTCCAACAGTTTCTGGTGAGCAAGTCCATCAATATCCTTACTGACAGTATCATAGATTCACTATGTACCATTTGCATGTATTACATCAACTGTCAAGGGGGAGTTTGCTTACTGTTTCTCAACATGGAAGCCATAAGAATGTGGACATGGTGCATTTGACAGATCAGTCCAGTGGCTATGTATCACCCCGGCATTCTCAGTGTGACAGCCAATTCCCTTAGTCATCCATTCACTGACCATCATGAATGGGAAATTGACACAGGTGTCTTCAACTGAGCGCTTCAGTTGTGGGGCTACCCTCACATAGATCTGTTCACCACCAGAACCAACAGAAAATAACATCAGTACTGTTCCAAAGTGGGGCTTTGGAGACAGTCCCTCGGAGATGCCTTTGCCATCGTGTGGGACGTGCTTCTCCTGTATGTGCTTCCCCCCATTCTGCTTATCCACAGGGTGCTACTCAAGGTCAAATGAGACCAGGCCTTCAGTATCTTAGTAGCCCCAGCCTGGCCCAGACAAACTTGGTACCCTTACCTCTTTTGCATGTCTTGTAGCAGCTCCTTATGTTTCCTCCTCGCCACGATCTTCTGTCTTGGGACTTCGGCCACACTCTACATCCTGATCTCCTCAAGCTATACCTCCACTAATGGCTCCTTCATGGCTCCACAATGCTGAAACCGTATGCTCCAAGGGAGTAAGGAGAATCCTAGTCAACAGTGGATGGGAATCTACATGCAAATCTTACTTTTATAAGTGGCAGCGTTTTTCCCACTGGATGGACTCCTCATACCATGCTTTTGCCCATTCTTCTGGACTATCTTGTGCACCAATGCAAGTCAGGCCTTAGCCATAGCACAGTTTGAATGCATGCCACAACCTTAAGGGCTTTTCACCAGTCCAAAGAGGGACCCTTCGTTCCTGGCTCATCCTATCACCAGACACTTCGTAACGGGCCTCCAGAACACCTTCCTGTCAGTCCACCCCCCTAGTCCCCATATGGCAACTTAATCATGTGCTTTGCTACCTTATGAAACCACCCTTTGAGCCCCAGGCAATGTGCTCCTGGCTTCACCCATCTATGAAGATCTCTCTCCTTGTGGCAATCATGTAGGCTAGGTGCATCGGGGAGTTAGCCGCCCTAATGGCGGAGCCTCCCTACACTGTCTTTACCAAAGATAGTTACCTGGTGGCCTCGCCCTAAGTTCTTATCCAAAGTTCCCTCACTGTTTCACATCAACCAGCTGATTCATTTACTTCCTTCTTCTCAAACCCACACTCAATCATCACACATGGCATGGATGTCCGCTGGGCATTAGCCTTCTATATTGACCATATGAAACCATGGTGCAAATCTCTGTGGCTTTTCCTATCCTTCCCGGAACAGTCCAAAGGGCAGCCCATCTCATCCCAAAGACTTTCAAAGTGGGTTTCCTCCTGTATCCACACTTGATTTACACTTCTTCGGAGAGCTGCCAGGTGTTGTCACAGCCCACTCAACCCAGTCCATGTCTTCCACTACCGCTTTGCTCAAGAATGTACCTCTGGCAGACATTTGTAAGGCGGCCATGTGGCCTTCCAGTAACACGTTTGCCCAACATTATGCTCTCTCATCTAAAATCACTTCTTCTATCCAAGTTGGCCACACTGTATTGTCTACTGTGGTAATGACTGAGCTCCAAACCCACCTCCGTTTTGTAATTACTGCCCTATAGTCACCCACAGGGACACTACTCGAAGAAGAAGAGGAAGTTACTTGTGCAGTAATGATGGTTCTTCAAGGTATGTCCCCCTGTGCGTGCTCCACTTCTCTCCCTCCTTCCCCCACTTTAGAGCACCCTGCTCTAATTGTCATGTAGAAAAGAAATGGAGGAGCCTGAACTGCTCTGTGCATGCCAGAGAGCGTGAGGAGGCACTTCTGCATGTGTGGGGTGCAGGAAACCATGGCTATGGAAGAATCTGAGTGCCAGTGCAAGGATACACCAACATCCAGAGTGGAGCACCATGGAGAGACACATCTTGGTGAACAATTGTAACTTCAAAGTCCTTACTGTGCAATTTCAAAGTCCTTACTCCATTCCCATGGCTACAGAAGCTTAACTTCGAAGTAGGGTGCATGTAGACACTCAAATTTGAAGTTGTTTACTTTGGCGTTTGTACTTTGAAGTAAGTAACTTCGGAGTTATTTTTGTAGTGTAGACATAGCTTTATTTAGGAACGTAACCTGAACGTATAACGAGGACCCCCTGTACATTATACTCTGCAATTGAAGCATAAACTGTGTGGGGTAGCATGAAATTAGGATGTGTTTTTATGGAATCTGAGAAAACTGTGGAAGATGTTAAAAGCAATTAACAAGGACATGAGACTGCAAGTTATCCAAGATCACATCTTTAAAATAAGCATAGTCAGAGGAAGAGGAGAAAATTTAAGTATGTGATTTAATCTTGATACATATTTAACAAAAAAAAAAAAAAAAAAAGGGGAAATGAGAAGTGCCCAGACTGCTAAGAATCTCTTTTGTGAATTTAGTTTTCGGGTACGCTAGTTATGTAAAAGGAGGAAATGCATGGGGTTAGTGTGCATTGACTAAAGAGCAAAGACCTCTTTCGATGTACTGAACTTGTGTCATCTAGGAATGCAAATCCTGTGGAGGACTTGGTTTTTCATAAATGCATTTTCTGTAGTGGAATTCCATTCATGGAGCAATGGTAATTTCCTTTCTCAGGGCCTTTCTGGTTTTCAGACAGATTTGGCATGGAAGATTTAAAGAAATGAGGAAAATAAGAGAGACTGTGATTAGCTTAGTGGCATAGCTGCTACTATTGAAAGTGTTATGTGGTTATTAAATCAATGTATTACCCTCCCATCCACTTGAACAGAGGATGGAAAACATTGAAATAAAATTAAAACTGGTGTAAGTGCTGCTTGTTTGGATAAAAGCACATTTTCTTGTTTAAAAGGATTACTCATCTTTACCAAAACAAGGTATAGGAGTTAATTTCAATGATAAAGTGCTTTCTATCTCAGAGAGCCCTGACTTGCAGAGGTGATTGATTCAGGAAGGAAAGTAATTCATTCTTAAATTGCTAAATAGCACGTTAGGACTAAGTATCTAGGTAAAAGATGAATGGAGTCGTTTATAATCTTAAACAAGAGAGTGGGTGGGAAAGCAGGAAAGCCATGCTATGGGTGTACTTTGAAAACCAATACAAGGCAAACAGTTACCTATGGGTATAGGCACTTGGAAAAATGACCAAAGTAGCCTCTGCAAAAAAGACAACTAAGCTTGCTTTCAGTATCGGTTGATTAGAAGGTAATTCTATCTCTGGTAAAAGGTAGTGGAGTTTTTAACCACAAATTGGGACCTTTTTCTGTTCATTTGCCACAGTTGTGCCCTTGATACTCTTCAGGTGTGATTCAGTAAACAGTTCTCTCAATTTTCAGAGTGCAAGGGATAGCTGTCTCTCCTGATGATGCCTGTAACTCAACTGCTCCCCCTTATCCTGGTCCACGTTGCATCTAAAATGCCATCTCACCAGGAGGCAGGACACTGGCTGGTGTATTGACAAAGATATTTTGGGATTTAGTTGTTAGCTTGGTGGGTTTCAATTGGTTTATGAGCATGGGCTGCAGTCTCTGTATATGTGTGTGTGCACATGGTAAAAATCATGCACTCCATGCTTTCTGTTGTGTGAACTTTGAAGGTTAAAGTTGATAGCAACTAAAATTGGTTTCAAACTGAGATCTTTAATTTTTTGTTATCAGAAGAAAAAGTGGCTTCTCCCCCTTATTTCCATTCCTAAGCAGAGTGCTGCAAAATAGCTAATATTTTAACTAACACCTACAAGGTTTCAGATCAGATTTTACTGAAGATTCTTGTAAATGTTGATCGCGTGTTGCTTGTCAGATAGAGAAGATGTGCAGTGCAAAGGAATGTAAGTGTTGCACACGTGCATGTGGTTGGACTTTATGCCAAACGAGGTGTGGAGGAGGCCTTGTCTCTCAGCTGTACACACTCTCGAAGAGGGCGTTTTCCTGACTAATTTTAAGTATCTGTGGCCTCTTGTAAGTGTGTTTTTGACGGTGTTCTAAACTTGATAGGTTGAGCACAAATGAATAAATTCATCACCTTTCAGTGGTGGTAGCCTTCAGTGTTTTCAAAAGCTTGAGCAATGACATATCATTCAGAATGTGTAACTCTCCCTCTTTAAAGGAGAAAACACAAGTTATGGTGATTGCTTGTCTGTGGTAGTCTTAGAATTCAAACCATTCAGGAATCACTGTAGTTGCAGCAAAAGTTTCTGGCCTAGTCTCCCTTTTCTGTAGGGGGAGTCTTTTTAGCTGTCTTCTGAGACGAGTCCTGCTTTTAGTCTCCCTGAAAGGGCCTGCTGTCTTCCTACTCAGTACAAACCTGATGGCTGACTGAAGAGACCCACAGAGTAACCCGCTCCACTTTCTAAAGTTTCTGCCTCTTCCTTGAATATCTCAAGCGCTAGGTAGTCCTGACATTAGTTTGAGTACTTTAAATAATTGCACCTTAAGATAGTGTTACTGCCGGTCATTCTAAAAACATTGTGTTTGTGTTCTGTGTGGTGGGAGGAAGTGTGTCTTAATGTTCATCAGGCAGGTAGCTATTTATTGTTGTTTGCCTCCAATTCTTGGTCTGTGGTGGGATAATGTATAGGGAATGGGATAGGCATTTTCTATTGTTATGAACTATATTGTTACACTGGTCTGCTCCTGTCTATAAAGTTGATTTAACCCAATCTGTATGAGTTAAACTGAATAGAGTCCTTTTCTTGTTGCCCCAAAGCAGCCCTTGGGAGGGGGAATGGTAAAGTATATCTGACATAATTGTATTTAAATGCACATCATATCTTGTGTAGGAAATCAACTTGTTCCAAAAACACCGTCACACTAAAACAAACTGTAAAATCAATTGGTGGATTTACACAGGCGACACTGAGGGCATAACTTGGCTTGGAAGGTGTTGATGCATGAGCTGGAAAGGATCCAGTTCACTTGTCAGAGACCAGAGAGAGCTGGAGCAATTACTAGTTTTAAAATCTATAGTTTTACTGGAAGACTGAGCAAATTGTATATCAGTTATAAAATGGAGATGCAGTGAATCGAAACCTATAATGCCCTTTGTAGGAGTCACTTGTTAGAACAGAAATCATTCATGTTTCCATGGATTCCTGTATATTTTGCTTTTTAAAAGACATTAAAAACCATAATCCCAGAAGTTAACAGCTTTCCTCTGTGCTCTGTGTATGTTAAGTTTGTTTATTCTTTTAATTATTCTGAAGCATGGTGGCATTGCTAAGCACTGCAACTTTTCCTTCTCCCTCCTTTCAGTTATGGGCCACCTACTTGACTAAACTGAGAAACAGTAGCAGACGAGTAAATGGATTCTTTTTATCTTAAAAAGCTTTTCAGTATTACAAGCAATCAGCAACTTCATGTTTTTGGGAGGCAGCTCTTATACTTCAATACTTTGTATACAGAGAAGGGATGGGGAGTCCATAAAAATTTGACCCAGAAGATATCTTTTAATCAGGCAGCATTTTATTAGTGATAAGTTAAAAGCAATGATTTTTTGGAGCTGCTCCTCCTCTTTATCATAAATCTTTATTTACAACTCAAAACAAAATATTATAAGTAGTTCTGACTAGTAATTTTAATTATATATCAAATGTATTAGTCTGCCAGCAAGCTACCATTAAGTTTTTAATCTATATATAATCATATGATTTATACAGTTAAATTACTTTGCACAAAATATGTGCAAGCCCTGGAATTCATCCAGCTTACCGTTCACTAAATTGCCCTCTAATAAAAATCAATCCATGTGAAGATGCCGTTGCAAGTTGTGGGTTTTTTTAAATCTCCATGACATTTGTAGCAATTGATGCCTGATTATCAAACTCCTTTGTTTGGGATTTTCTTTTAAAAACATAAATGTAAAATATGATAATTTTGATAGAAGATGGCTTTATCATTCCAAATTTTGGTGTCTGATCATGGGGTCCAACAATTAGAGCAAAGGAGAACCTGCCCCTTTTCTTTACTTATTCCTATCTCTCTTTTTGCCCTCTTTTTTCCTTTGGAAAAACACATTTTTTTTATTGCAGTGTTGCACATGAGCATAGTCTTTACCCCAACAACACTTTTTTCGTAGGGGAAAACATATCTGCAGGTGTAGGGTGCGAGAAGAGTTTGTAACAGTCTCATGAGAGCAGATCGACCCCTCTGTGAATCCTCAGGAGAATCGAAACAGACCAGTCTGTGCAAGGTGAAAGCTGCAAACTGCCACGGGAACAGCTGCAGAACAAGCCGCGCTTGCCAAGGTTTCAAGGCTACGCTGGCAGTAGGCCACAAGAGATAGTGATAAGAAATGCATAGGCAATTTTAGGCAATCTTATGTTAATGAGCTCAGCTTTATCAGCTAGTGTTAGGAGGCTGTTACTGAGCCTCTCGCCGAGCAAAGCTCCGACGCGTCGGGTTTTCCCCCACTGGTGACTGCGGCATCTCCGGGGCTCCTGTCGCGGGTGTCACGCGCTTTCAATAAACCAAATATAGCACTCGCCTTCTGGGTGCAGCCTCGTCTCTGGGGAACCCAAGCCTGGTTGGCTACAATTGGCGCAGCGAGCAGGGTTCTCCAGGTACGATGCCCTTTTGGTCGAAAGCGGGGGAAACAGGGAAGCCAGCGCTGTCCCTGCAGCGCATACCAGGATGGCCCTCGACAGAGCGATGGGGGACAGTAGTGCGGATGGTGGCCTGTTGGGCAGCCCCGGCAGACTGGCCAGAGTTGCAGGAGGCGGCGGGCGTGACGCCGGTATAGGTAGAAGGGGCGTTGCGTCGGCTGCAGTTGAGCCGCCAGCCAGGGACGGAAAAAAGGGTGGCGAGAGAGGTAGCATGGCTTTTCCTAACCGCCCTCCGGGCCCTGGGTGATAAGCTTCTCCGCCTGCAGAAGGCGCTGGCAGGGAAGGAGCAGGAATGTTGCAATTTGGCGGATGCGCGGGCAATAGCACAGGAGGTGGTTACCTCGCAGTCCAAAAGGACGCAAGAGTTAACCCATCGTTGTGAGGTGTTGGCAGCGAGAGTTGCGAATCGGCAGCGCGCGAAAGTAGGGAAAGCACCGGTGTCGAAGGCCCAAGTGCGTGCGGTCCTAGCGCTAGCCTCTTGGGACCCTGAGACCTGGGATGGTAACATTTGGAGCTCTTCCTCGTCTGAGGAGGAGGAGGAGGTGGTGATCGGGGAGGCTGTGCCTACCGACCCGAGACAGGCGCGTCCCGTTCGGGAGATGAGGTCGGAAGGGGGGCAACTGCGCTCCGATGTCTAGCGAACGTTTAAGACAAGTGAGTTGCAGGAGTTGGTGAAGAGTTTTAAGCAGGAGCCGGGGGAAGGCCTTTTGGCCTGGCTGGTGCATTTGTGGGACAACGCGGGCAATTCTGTGTTGCTGCTGCCTGCGGAACTCCACCAGACGGTTGTGTTGTCCCAGGATTCTCAAGTCAGGCAGGGAGTGCAGACTATGCAAGGTCTGAATGATGGACAGGGAAATGCTGTGGAAGCGCCGTCCCTGTACCGCTGGTTGGCTGTGGCGGTGGACCAAGTCTACCCCTCCCCGGGGGAGCTGGAAGCACAGGTGAGGCCCTGGCGCACGATCCCAGAAGGGGTGAGTGCACTGAGGCGGCTAGGCATGGCATGGGCTGTGGCCCTTGACATGGGACTGGATGATGTAGCGGTCCAGAAATCCATCAAGGCCACTCTGTTACGCCTTGCCCCTCTCGAGCTGAAGGCTTCCCTTATGGCCGTGGTCATGGCAGCGGGCGGGACTGTAGGTGACTTGGTGGGAACATTGATGCAGTTAGAGGCTGTCATAGGCGGCGCGAAAGCGGTCTGTGCCACAAAAGGAAAGGGTGGTCGGGCGGGAGCCTCTGGACAGGAAAAAGGACACGCTAAGGTGACTCGGAGAACTATGTGGAAGGATTTACTGAAGGCAGGAGTGCCCCGTGAGGAGATCAATGGTGTGCCAACACCAGACTTGTACAAGCGTTGGTTACAATTGCCACCTACCCAGCGGAGCGAGGATGTGGGCGCCTCCAAGAGGGCGGGCGAGACTCAGGCACCACAGAAAGGCACAGGAGCTAGGGGGAGGACCAAGCCTAGTGCCCCGGTCGACTGGACCCTTCCCCCTAGGAAGTGATGGGGAGGCGGGTCCCCTGCGGTACGGGCTGTGGCTGTGCAACAGGTAGCAGGGGACCGGCGCCCATTCGTCCCGTTAACCATCAAGTGGCCCCAGGGAGGGGAAGCAGCATGTGCTTGCTCTGTTAGACACTGGAGCTGAAGTGACCATTCTGCATTCTACCCAGACTGCGGGTCATGTGGTGGTTGTGCAGGGCCTCGGAGGAGCAGAGACCACCGCTTATTCGGTGGAGGTCACCCTCACGCTGGGGAAAGCCCCTCCCTTTCGGGCAACTGTGCTGGCTGCGCCGTTAGGTGAATACATCATTGGCATGGATGTTTTGCGTGGCCGGTGTGTGGACACACAGTATGGGCTGTTTGCCTTTGGGCACCCCCGATACATTCGGGCAATCAGAACTGTGGAGCCCCTACTTCGGGGACATCCCAAATGGGAGCCTGTACGCGTGCCGGTCCCCCAGAGCCCGGTGTCAGTCAAGCAGTACCGCATTCCCGGTGGAGAGCAGGAGATCAGTGACACTATTGCTGCATTGCTACAGGTGGAGATTATTCGGCCCACGCTGAGCGCCCTCAACAGCCCCATCTGGCCACTGAAGAAGCCGGATGGCTCGTGGCGCATGACAATGGACTATCGAGAACTCAATAAGGTAACCCTGGAGCTAACGGCCGTAGTTCCGGACATGGTTACCATTCTGGAGCGCATCACCGTGGCGGCCTTGCCGTGGCATGCTGTCATAGACCTGGCTAATGCGTTTTTCTCTGTTGACATTCATCCCGAGAGTCAGGAGCAGTTTGCCTTCACGTGGCTAACAAAGCAGTACACGTTTACCGTGTTACCACAGGGCTTTAAGCACTCCCCGACGATCTGCCATCAGCTAGTGCAGGCTGATCTGGAGCGTCTGGACCTCCCTACATCGATGACGTTATGATCTCGGGACCAGATGAACCGACTGTTCAAGCTGCCCTGGACACCATTGTAACAGGTTTGCAAGAACTGGGGTGGGATATTAACCCCAAGAAAGTGCACGGTCCAGCTACCAGCGTGCTCTACTTGGGTGTGCTGTGCATGGGTACAGACAAATGCATTCCGCCGAAAGTGCGGCATACCATCCAGGCATTCCCCACACCCTCATCTAAACAGCAGCTGCAAACCTTTCTGGGCCTTCTCGGTTTCTGGCGTGCTTTTATTCCGCACCTTGCTTTTCTTATGCGTCCTTTACAGGAGCTTGTGCGCAAGGCCACCCAGTGGCACTGAACAGAGAAGCACCAACGCGCCTTTGACCTCTGCAAAGAGGCGGTGGTAGCACATGCCCGCCTCACTGCACCGCTGCAGGGCGAACCGTTTGAACTGGAGGTAACAACCGTCGGCGATGTGGCGTCCTGAGGTCTGTGGCAGCAGGTAGGAACCCAACGAAAAGAACCTATCGGTTTCTGGTCACGAACCCTCCGTGAAGCCGAAGGTGGGTACACCCCCCTGGAAAAGCAGATCCTAGCAGTGGTGTGGGCTTTGCAGGACACTGAGCGGGTCACGGGCGTCGCCCCTGTTACCGTGCGGACCCCGATCCCCTTAATGGGGTGGGTCACGGATACCTCTGAGTGTGCACGTACGGGCGTAGCCCAAGCAGCTACCCACTTCAAGTGGAAACACTACTTACAGCAGCGCATGCGCTTGGGAGCCCCCACACTTACTGTTCCACATGCCCTGCTGCTGCGAACCATTACTTTTCAGCATGATCCCCAGCTAGCAGATGAGCTACCCACTGTCGACCCACCAGTAGCCCCCTCGCTGGTGGCAGAGGCACCTCTGTTGGATACCGTGCCTGAGGAGAGGAGAGGAAGCATCTGGGTAACCGACGGGTCTGCTACATACACCGCAACAGGACAGAGACAGTGGCGAGCAGTTGCATACGCCCCCTACAGGGATGAAATCGCCTTTGCCTGGGGAACAGGTAACTTGAGCCAATGGGCGGAATTGCGGGCAGCGACACTGGCAGTGGAAACTGGACAAGCGGAGACCTTTATCTGTACTGACAGCTGGGTAGTCTACAAGGGTCTGCGCACCTGGGTAACAACGTGGGAAGCCAAGGAGTGGAAAATAGCGGATCGTCCCCTCTGGGGCGCCGACTTGTGGTAACAACTATTAGCTTTTGCTTGGCAGAAGCCTCTGCCGGTGCGGCACGTTGATGCCCATATCAAACAGACGACTTTGGAGGCGCAGTTCAATGCAGCCGTGGATCAGATGGCAGGACACACAATCACAGAGCGCGCCATGGCCCTCCATGTGGAGTCAGGGCACTGAGGTGCTCACGCAGCCCACCAATACGGCTTAACCAAGGGTGAGAACCTCCCCCTGGTGGCGTATCGGGCAGCCCGACTGAAATGCACCATCTGCACCAAATTGGCCCCAGTAGCGCTAGCCACAGGAAGCATACGCCGCGGGCACCTGCCCTGTAGTGAGTGGCAAATCGATTACATCAGACAGCTACCTCCATCGCGCTCGTGGCTCTATGCGCTGACCGCCGTGGACACCTATACGGGCCTGCTGTTTGTACATCCCTGCAAGCATGCAGACACTGCTGCTACGATCACAGCACTCACTCAGCTCAGCGAACGGTATGGTGTCCCACTAGCAATTCAGAGTGATCAGGGCACACATTGCACCGCCCAACGCGTTCGTGACTGGGCGGCTGACCTACGGGTAACCTGGACATTCCACATGCCCTATACCCCCACTGCAAGTGGGCTAATTGAGTGGATGAATGGACTTCTGAAAGAGCAAATCCACAAACTAACACCCACGAACACCCTGAAAAGGTGGGGGGAGGTGGTGCACCGTGCTGTTTTCCTTCTTAACAACCGGGCGGTTGGACCCACTACGCCCTATGAGCGCCTGCGCCTTGCCCCTGAGCAAGGAGTTGTAATCCGTGTCAGGCAGGCCTCCCTCCCAGGCCAGGTGCAAGTGGAAGGACACCGGGTGGTGCTCCTTGCTGGGACTCCAGAAACGGTAGCACCACTGACCACTGCTAAACCCTGGGCGGGGGCGGACATGCTTGAGTGTACCCCTGAGATCCTCTTTGCTGTTAATACCCGAGTATCTATCTGGGTTGAGTTGGGTCCCAACTCACTGGTCTGTTCCTGGCCCACCACTGGCTGAATTACGGTGTTACAATCACACCGACCAGCCAGTTGTCTGGGAAGCAGGGCAACCCCTAGTCGAGCTGGTCCCTGTGACGCCCACAACGGCACACATAGAGTGTGCCCCCGCACCAGCAACCAGCGCACCTTTGATCAGCTCCTGGTGCCATGGTGCGCCTTCGGGGGCTATACAAGCAGTTACGATCTTAGCAGAAGGCTCGGGCACGGCCGTGGTCCTCCGTGAAGGTGAGGACTCTCCTCAATGTGTTTCTTCCCGGAGGCTGATGCTACGGACCTTGTAACCATGGCCTGGCTGTGGCGCTGGTACCTCTGGACTGCTGTAGCACTGGCCTCGGAGTGGGGCCCACGTATCAGTGACCGCTCCAACGTATGGGTAAAGTTGGCACAGACTGCCATCAACGTGTCTGCCTTTTGTCTACCCCACAGTATGGCCATGGGACAGCTCATGGACACCTGTTTCATAGGTGTCAGTGCTACTCCTGCTCTCTTGCAAAACTATGCCCTTTTGTATAACTTTGCTTTCACTGCTCTCATATGCTGTTGTCAAGTCTGTTCCACAGGTGCACACTGTGTTGCCAGAAGAGCATCAACCACCTCACTTGATTCCTACTAGCCTCGGCGTTCACAAAGGGGTCGCGGGGAGGAGTGTAGGGTGCGAGAAGAGTTTGTAATGGTCTCATGAGAGCAGATCGACCCCTCTGTGAATCCTCAGGAGAATCGAAACAGACCAGTCTGTGCAAGGTGAAAGCTGCAAACTGCCATGGGAACAGCTGCAGAACAAGCCGCGCTTGCCAAGGTTTCAAGGCTACGCTGGCAGTAGGCCACCAGAGGTAGTGATAAGAAATGCATAGGCAATTTTAGGCAATCTTATGTTAATGAGCTCAGCTTTATCAGCTAGTGTTAGGAGGCCTGTTACTGAGCCTCTCCCCGAGCGAAGCTCCGATGCGTCGGGTTTTCCCCCACTGGTGACTGCGGCGTCTCCGGGGCTCCCATTGCGGGTGTCACGCGCTTTCAATAAACCAAATATAGCACTCGCCTTCTGGGTGCAGCCTCGTCTCTGGGGAACCCGAGCCTGGTTGGCTACAGCAGACATAGTAGAACCTTACTCGTTTGCACTCCAATAAACCACATTACTTAATTTGCGACAAAATCTTATGCTTGATGTGTGACGTTTTCTGCGACTGTTGGAGATGAGGCAGCTGTAACACATCTTTGATTTGGTAAAGGGGAAAGCATTTCATCTTGTTCATGCTCAACAATACTGCATGTGCTATTGTGCACGGCTAATGTTCAGTACCTCTCCCATCCATTAATTCATTTTAGGGAGGTTCCTAGCATCACTGCTCAGAGCAACTGCACCTGTATTCCCTCTCACTGGTCCACAAGTTGTCAGCTCCGCAGCTGTCATCTCTCTTGGGAAGAGATGTGCTGCACTTCTTGTCTGGGGTGTTTCCAAGCTGCACGATTCCCTGCCTATACTGTGTATTCTCTAGCAAGTCAAATTGGCTAAGCAGGCCTTTTCCTCTTTCTTGGAGGCTATAATCAGCATTATTGCCCAGTTACGCTTAAAGTGAAAACATTATAAAGCAAAATATTAAAAATACAGAAAAACACATACACATGCTGAAAAACTTCCCAGAGATCACCTCCAATTCAAACAGGAAAACTGACAGGTGATCAGTTCTTCCATCCCCACCAAGGATTTTTTCCTAAGATCAGAAGTTCATAATTGTGGTTAGTACAGATCAGCCCTCCCCATGAGTCTGTGGATTGCTCCTTTATACAGTTTGGACCACTGATCTTGTCCTTGTGTAATAGGTGATCAGCAGACAAAGATCCTCTTCAGGGCAAAGCTTCAAAAGGCTGCATTCTTGTATAAATGGACATATACCTCCCTCGAGAGAGTTCCTGGGAAACTTAACTTCCAAAGCTCATTCTTATCTGGCACATGGTTTAAAAGAATCCTTTGAAGCTCATAGTGCGTCTTTCCTACCCTTGCTGCTTCCTTAGACGTTTCATATAATCCTTCAATAATACATAAGCATTTTGCATGTTAACACAATGCTCTCTTACCATATTTAAACTTCATTTAATATGTTTTGTCCAGGAAATTACCATCTCTGTCCCTGCCTGGTTTACAGGGCTTTGCATAACAAAAAGTAAATCAGGTTCTGGTGCCAGCAGAAAAACAGTTCTAGGACCGTAGAATACTAGATCTGGAAGGAATCTTGAAAAGTCATCAAGACCAGTTATCTGCACTTACGACAGAACCAAGCACCCTCTAGATCATCTTTGGCAGATGTTTATGTAACCTGGTCTTAAATATCTCTAATGATGGAGATTCCACAACCTCCCTAGACAATTTCTTCCAGTACTTAACCACCCTGACACACACAGTTTTCCCTAATGTCCAACCTAAGCCTTCTTTGCTGCATTTTAAGCCTGTTGCTTCTTGTCGTATCATCGGAGGTAAGGAGAATAATTTTTCTCCCTCCTTGTAACACTTTTTTTTTTTAGGTACTTGAAAGCTGTTTTCATGTCCCTTCTCAGTCGTCTTTTTTCCAAACTAAACAAAACAGAAGTAATCGGTAGCTTTAAAAATGTACAGCAGGTAGAGAGAGAGTACCTTCCCAAGCGGTAGGTTTCCAAGGGACTGTTAGAGCCAATGAAGAAAAGCATGTTTGTAATGATCTGATAGCTCGAAGCTACTTTTCTTTGTTTTGGTTTGTATTTTCATTTTATTATTTGGTGGTCAGGAATGAGACACTATCTGCCCCGTCACTTGTAAGGAGGAATATAAACACAACAGGAAGGCATCCATATATTGTTTCCTGTAAGCCAAACAGCAGGACTCTGTAGTTTTTCAAGTCCCACTTACCTCATTAATATAATGCTTCCTGTAATGTCACCTCTTGGGTTGCATCCTGGTTGCATTTATGGAAAGATAAATTTCACTGCTTCTATGATCTGACATAAAAGTAGTAGAGAGCTTGATGCGCTTTACCCTGAAAACTACGTGGAAGATAGAGAACTTGACTCTCTTTGATGCTACAGAGATGGGTGCGGTGAGAATCTAAATGGATTAGAACAACTGATATCTTCTGAAAAGCATTCTTAAGAGAATTTGGCTACTCATATGTTCTTTCTCTCTCCTGTCCTAGTAGAGTAACTTCACATTGACTGTTGATTTATTAACTGCTGCTAATTATTTGTCTATCTTTGACATCATAGTTGCTAAGCAAACAACCATCATGTCACATGGAGAGAAATATGCCTATGTTGTGTTCTTAAATTGTTCTCTGGTTGTGATAATTCCTAGTTCAACTCCAGTGAAGAACAGATGGACTTCCTTTGGATCCATATCAGCAGTGTAGGGTGACATGGTGTGAAAAAGCTGGAAAGTGGGTCTTCAGTAAACATTAAGAAAATGTAAGTGTGCACAAGGCATTGGAATGCAAGTCAGACAAACAAACGCACAAAGTCTTTGATATTTAAAAGATGTTTGTTTTATTCATCTGCACTGCCTCATGAACAGCAAGAAGCTGTATAATTACCTCTGAACATTTAAGATTCTAGGAAATTTCAGCAGTCTTTCAAGACCCATTAAAATGTTTTGTGGAGAAAACTAATTTAGATACAGTAATCACCATAGGACCTGATCATGAAAATGCTACAGTCTTATGAAGCCAGGATTGGGAGGATCAGGTGCCTACTCCTGCTTTTCTCTTCCTTCCTTTTCTTACTGGGTAACTGTGTCAGCTGTTTTGATGACGATTAACTTATTCTCATTTTAGATTATTGTAACAGAGATACAAGTTATACCTTGAAATTGGCTTTGGATGACTTTTTTGTGGGGGAGGAGCATAGAGTAAGGATTTTTTTTCTTTCCATTTGTAGCGAGGAATGATGCAGCTGCACTGAATGAGTGGTGGTTATGGTTTATTACTATTTTTTTTAATTAACAGTCATTATGTACACACTGTAAGGAATGGGTGTTAATTCCTTGTCTGGTCTGTCAGAGAGTTACTTTTTTGAAAGATTTATCTATTCAATTAGAGAGAATTGATTTCTTGTTGCTGCAGATAATCTGTTCAAAAGTGACTTGAAAAGGTAATTAGTCTTTGCTAGAAAGCAGTAAGTATAATAAGGTTTTTACTAAGCACACTAACCTGGTTTTAATTTTTGTAATTATTTTAATTACTTCGCTTTGCACAGATGAACACCAAAATGAGTTTCTTATTAAAGCTACTGGAGATTTAAAATCAGACTCTGAAGAAACAATAAATGTCAAGTTTGTGTAAGGAGTACTCTAAAAAATATTTAAAGGGAATTCAAGAGCAGATTTTGACTAGTTCTGAATGACTGCAGCTACTGGCAGTATCAAAGAAAGGATACATAGTCTATTGTAACTGCCAAGATTTTCTCCACCTTTGACCCACTATCCCCAAAATAAAATCCAAGATACACTGAGAATAAGTTTTAATTCTGGGCACTATGACTAGATTTATATTAGGAGTGGGAAATCCTTTGCTAAATGAGTTGATTCATCTTTGTAGGAACGTGTGCCATTCCCCAAGATACAGTCTGAACTGTTGAACAGCTGTGCCCCAAAATCAGGTCCGCAGACAGGAGGGACAAAGTGGGGGAAGCTGCCCCAGAGCACCGCACTGCATATGGTGCACAGCTCTGAGGGCTGTAGGTCAGGGCAGTGTCTTGCGCTGTGGTCAGGGAGGCCTTGACGGCAGGCTGCCTCAGACCTGCCCCTTCTGCCCCTTCCAGGGGTGCAGAGCTGTCCCCTTGTACACCTTGCCCCCCCCCGCCCTCAACCCTGCAGTTGAGGTGCCTTTCACACTGCTTCACAGAGAGAAGCCACTCCTGTTCTGTTTACATACACTAGCATGCAAAATCGTTCCTACTGAATTCTGTTGCAGAGTAACACCAGCAAATTCCCTGTCCTGGACGTGACCCAAGAGTTATCAATACTGCCCTGCTCTTCCTTCAGTGCCGTACAAGCTCCTAGAAAGTCCATTTCATGAATAAAAATAAGTACTACCCCTGTTATCTCAAATGAAGGTGCCAGACATTTCAGTCAAAGTGCACACTTGTTTAGATAGGGTAATGAAACAAGTTAATTACACAAAAGGTAGATTTTACGTGATTACAAGTCAGAGTTGGCTACAAAGAAATAAAGGGTAAAGTTCAAGCTGAGTGAACTTAAAGTGAAAAGATTTTCTCACCAGCCAGACTGCTCTGGTCATGTGGATTCTTCAGCCAGAATCCCCCATCACCAGTTCAGTGATTCCTCTTTTGTCTTTCAAATATTGTTAATGCTGTGAGTAGAGGTGATGTGGGAGAGGTGATTTTGTGTCCTTGGTTCTTCCTTGTTACAGCATTCCCCTTTGAGAATCTTCTCCAGTGGGTGTTCAGGTGAAAGCAATTGTTTGCCAAGATGTAAAGTTCTTGTCCACCCCTCTTTCCTGCCAAAAAATGGCTCCTTGGTTATACTGACACCTGGTTCAGGTACTGGCAAATCTGTTGTCTCTGAAGAACTGATTTGGGCTGCTTTTCTAAACTTCAGGCATGTCTCAGCAAGGTCATACAGTAGAATCTTACCTTTTTTGTATAATGTTGCTACACATATTTTATCAAGATCATGATGATCAGCAGATTGAGTTTTCAAATGATACCTCACAAGGCACACTTTGTACAAAATTACCCTACTTTTGTGAAAGTGGTGAACGTAGGAGTTACATACAGTCTGTCACAATTATATGGCCCCATTAGTATAGTATCTGAATTTCAAATGTGTATTCAGTAATGATGGCTATACCTTCCCAACTTGTAGATTCAACTTAGCTAGGATTTTTTTTTTTTTTGTGGGGGGGAGCTATTTACATGTGTGTGAGTGGATGTGTTTTGTGTGCCTGAAGAAGTTCAGAGAAAACTAATTCAGTAAGGTTTGTATACAATTCTGAAATGATCTTTCTGTGCATTTTTGGCATTGTGAGTTACTTAATCCAGATCCAAATCCTGAAAAAGCTTGGTCTCCTACTCTCATGGGCATCCCTGCTATTGGTCCATTATTCTGTTTTTATCCTGAGGTTCTGTTAATTAGCTTTTGCTCGCTAATGTGTTCTCTTATCTCCCATTTCTTTCCAGTTTTAAGTTCCTCCATCCATTTTTTTGTGCTGAGTTCATGGAAACCTCACAAGCCCAGCTCCATGAGTAAATTTTGAACCCACACTTTAAAGATTACTTGTACTTCTCCTTCCATCTTGCCTGAGCATGCTTTCCTCTTAGCTGATTAATTACAGTCTGTTCAATACAATGTTCCAAAGAGAGCTAACAAGTACAGAGGGAGCTACATCTTATGGAATGATTGTTACCTTCTTTAACTTTCCTGTTTTATCCAGAACACCTGAAGAAACGCTTGGAAGACTATATGGCCCAGTTCCCAAATGTCCGAATCTTGCGCACCAAGAAGAGAGAAGGACTAATAAGAACTCGAATGCTGGGGGCCTCTGTGGCAATAGGAGATGTTATCACATTCTTAGACTCTCATTGCGAAGCCAATGTAAACTGGCTGCCACCTCTGCTAGGTAAGGAGTTTTGAAGTGTTGCCCAAAAGTGATCTTCAGCCTGGTAATCAGGTGAGAGATGTCAGCATGTGCTTTATTGTATGGTCATTCTGCTGTCTTCTCATTCAGAAATGTCCAAAGTAACAATAGATGACCATCTGAAAAACTGACTTTCTTAAGAAAATCCTGGGAGAGCTGTCAGCAACAATAGCCTTCAGTGCAATGCATTTCTCTGTGGAAGGGTGATTTCTCCCAAATATTTTTTGTTTAATTAAAAACAGAGATCATGGTCTGTTACGTCCCCACTAAAAATAATCTCATGTAACTTACATTTTGTTGGGAGAACAAACCATTCATGTCGTCAATCAGCAGCTTGTAAGGAGGAATTAGTTATAGGATCTAAAGCTAAGCTTGTAGATTTTAAATAGCTCTTGATTCTGTTTCTATGGAAATGTGTTTTAAGGTAACTTCATAATCTGCATGCATGTAGAAAACCATGTTTTATGGATATGAACTACTATGTACACCTAAAAAGTGTTTTATCCTTTACAAAATTGTGCTTAAAATAGTGTTTAATGGGATTTTAGTTTCATAAAGTAAATTCCTTTTGAATGTATCGGATTAAATGAGCAATGTTCTCTCTTTTCAAGGGAACTGCCTCTTTTCAATATATCTTAATTCTGCAGCACCATAGTCCCCAACTAATCAAATTCTGGAGATTTTCTTTAGATGACAGTTCTGCTTGTGCTGAAATGCAAGTGAGTTTTGTGTGATGCCCAAATGGAAAGTAGAATGAGACCTGGCTTTTTTGCATGTGACCAATGCCAAGGTTTGAACTCAGGAAACTTGACCAGAAACATTGTGCATGCTAAACCAGCCACATGACTTACACTGGGCATCTGGGAGTATCCAGTTTACTTATGGTTACACTGCAATTTGCTTTTATAGCATCTTTAATCATGAAGAATATCAGGTTATTCTACATGTCTGTTTCAAGTGCCATGTATGCCATTGGAATGCAGCCACCTCTGGAGTGAAACATGGCATCTGTCTAGCAAATAATGACAGAACGCATCAGGAGGTGAAGAAAAATGCAGTCACAAATTAAAATGAAAAATTGTCTGCTGAGTTCTCAAACAGCAATGCTGTTACTTTCACAGCCTGTCAGTTTGTGCGTCTGGTATTAATTCTGTGTGGTATAAACATTTGCGAGTTGTTGAGCCCCAGGGAAAGGAAACAAAAGTAGTCCAAATGTCATTTAAATCACATATATAGTATGCTTTAATTTAACAAGTACAAAACATTTTGTTTATAGGAAACTAAAATATATTATCTGTCCTATGGTGCTTAAAGTTAACTTCTAGTTCGGAAAACTTGTTAATAAAATGTATATTTTGAAGAAATTCCAGATGTCCGAGTTGGAACTAATCCGGTCTCAGTATTTTTCAGCTGGAATTAAAGATTGAGGGGAGGCACAGATGTCCATTTCCAGAGCCTGTCAAGATTATTTATGGCATTAGTCTGAATCATTTCCTGCCAGATTCTGGCAGGAGTTTCAAAGCTTATTGGGGTTAGGTGGCATACTGCACTAGCTTTTACCCGGTGCAGAAGGAGCTTGTATTTAGGATACTTGTAAAAATTAGTTTTGTGGACTCGACAAAGTCCATAGAACATGCAAGATAGTCTGTTTAGTCTGTCATGTTAAGTGGCAGGGGACCTATGGAAAGAGGAGGGAGATATCCAGGTATTTATTTCCATTTGTGGTGTGTTCAGTTTTTTTCTCAGACGTAGGGGTGAGTATTACTATCCTGAGTGCCTAATTTTCTATATCATGTAGATATAATATTTATTGAAAATAATTTGTTGTTGTAAATACATATAACACCAAATAATTCTGTCTAATACAGAGCCTCTGTACAAAAGCGCTTAGGATATGTCTGCAATGCAGTCAAGGGATGTAACTGCAGTTCGTATATATATATACCCAGCATTAGCTTTAATCTGACTAGCTCAGGTAATGATGGTAGTAAAGCTGCTGTAATGTGGGTTCCAACACAGCTGTATAAGCTCACCCAGCACTTAAGGTAGTCACTTGGTTTGTTAGCCCTTGCTAATGTCCATGCTGCTGTATCTTCATAGCCACAAGCACTCAACCTAGCTAGATTAAAGCCAACACAGGTATGTCACAGCAGCTGCAGTTTCCTCTTGTGTTTGCAGTTCAGACTTGCCCTTTTAGTTTGAGGGGAATTGACAGCACAGGTCAGAACTGAGGTTCACGTTACCTTGAAAATACAATTCTAATCTAATTCTGGCCAATATAATTGTTTCCTTCTGCTCAGAGATACTGAAGCACCATGTAATTTTTAAGGCAAAAATAGAAGTGCAACAAAGCAGAAAATTTAGCCCTTTTTCAGGAGACTGCTTTTCTAGATGTGAAGGTATTTAGTGATACACTGAAGTTGGACTTTGGTGTTAGAATAAGTAGCTTTGTGATGGTTGTTCTGTGATGATGATAAAGTAGGCTCTTGTTTTAATATTGCTTCATGTCTGTAGATGCTTTTCTTGTAACTATTGATGAAAGGGGCTATTGGTGCATGCTCACTAACTTATTTCTCTGTGATCCTCAGACCGTATTGCTCGGAACCGCAAGACTATCGTGTGCCCAATGATTGATGTAATTGACCATGACCACTTTGGATATGAGACCCAAGCTGGAGATGCGATGCGAGGAGCATTTGACTGGGAGATGTATTACAAGCGGATCCCAATCCCTCCTGAGTTACAGAAACCTGATCCTAGTGACCCCTTTGAGTAAGTTTTAGAAATGTAAAACAATGATAGATGGCTAGCAAAAGGTGCCCTGTTACAGGGCTGCTTACATCTTATTATACTGAGAGTCACAAGCTGGTGGTAGAGTATCCTTTTGTTTTTAGTAGCTATTTGTTTACTGGGTAATACATTTCATTTAGCCCAAGAACTGTGGACACAGTCTCTTTTGTGGCTACTTTTCGGAAATCTAACCTCTGCAGAAGTTGATGAAAAATTTAATGTGTAATATAGTCATCTGTTACCAAGATCTTTGGAATGTAAGTTTCTGGCATGGCATTAACAAATAGCTCTTTTCTCAGTCTCCAGTAAAAACCTGTAGAATAATCAGACATTTTGATTGTTGTAGATTACAGAAATAATAATTTGGGACCAAGCTTTTGTTGTTGCTGTTCCTGCCAGCCTTTGAGAGCAATACTGTCAAATTTTTGCGTTTAAAAAAAAAAACAAAAAACAAAAACCTGAAGATCCACCTTGTGATTGCAAGCCAGATAACTTCACAATTATGCCAGGAAACTGAATTTCTGGCCTCTTACCTCCTGTACTGGTGGGGCAAAAATGTAACATGTTGGGATCCCTTCAGAGGAGGTGAATTTCTTGTGTCACTCAACAGTGAACCCTTTAGCCAATAGAGGAGTGGCATTGACTAGCTCCAAAGGGACCCCTGTTCAATCATCCTAGGTAGCAAGGAGTGGGAGAGGGTTGTAAAGCAAGGACAACTGGGAGATGCTCTGATAGAAGTGTGGAGGTACCAGGAGGAGTGGGTGCTAAAGAAACATTAATGCTATCTTGTTTTGTTTAATGCTCAGCTGGAAAGCCGTATCTTGAATATGTTTGTAATACAGAGTCTGGTTTTTTCTTAAGGTCTCCTGTAATGGCTGGAGGACTGTTTGCAGTCGATAGAAAGTGGTTCTGGGAGCTGGGAGGGTATGATGCAGGTCTGGAGATATGGGGAGGAGAACAGTATGAAATATCCTTTAAGGTGAGCTATGTTCTCTGAAAATTACTTTTTTCTTTGAAAAGATCTTGAATGCTAAAGAAGCTCTATTAGCACTGATCCCAAGTTTTCTCGTGTGTGTGTGTGTGTGTGCGCGCACACACGCATGCATATCTTACATGTCTGAAAGATATGGGTGGCTGTAAGATAATGGCTTAAAGAATAGCACTGTCACAAATTAAAAACTGGAAAAGACCCAGAAAACAAAGCATTAATAATAGTTTGCAATGTGACAAAATATTAACTGTGTAGTGCCATGCAGTCTACTTTAGGACCAGTATTCAATGTAAGTGAGGCTAGTAGTTCCCCCACTCCCACCATTAGTAATGACATTTCTCATTACAAGATCCTGCTTTCAGTTGCTTATAACTTTCTCAAGCTTAAGCTATTTGGCTGGAATTTTCCATACCAGAGTATCTTGGGATGATGTTTCTGGAAAATTCCAGCCCAAATAGTTCAGTTGTGTTCAAGAATGAAGTTTGGGAAAAAGACAGTTTACCCATGTTGTTTAAAACACATGTCTGGAAACATTTTTCTTACAAAAGCTCTAGTGTCCCCATGCTTTGGAACAGGGCTTGATGGATGTACCTCTTGCTGTCCTTGTGAAAATGCATCCAGATTTGGCCTTTGGAAAATCACACATCATCTCAGACTTGTGTGATTTTCTTTTTTTTTTTTAAAGCAGCCAAAATGTCCAAAGATTCCATCCTGAATGAGCATGCGCCATCTCTTCGCAGCTGTAGAGCAGACCACACTGTGCATGTTCCATCCCCAGAGAACACCTGTGTGTGCTCCCTCAGGCAAGGGCCACTGTAGCAATGCTGGGCTTCTCCTGTAATGATTGCTACCAGCCACTGCAGGCCAAAATGGGGCTGTGTCTGGAACTGAGGCCAGGGAGCCTGTTTCCTGTGTACTTGGTGGTGCTTCCTGATGGAGCATACAACCCTTTGAGTTGAATGCTGAGGAGACCAAAGCTGGACTGGGGGGTGGTGTAAGTAGATTGGGACAGGAGGAAATGGTGGAGAAAGGACTGGGACTGGTAGCTGGTGAAAGAAATGTGGACACGCTGAGATTGGGCAAGGAGAAGTGTAGAAACTGGGATTGACTGGACAAGATGAGGCAGATTGGGTCCTGTGGAAAAAGTAGTATGTGATCATGTAATTAGAATATCATAACACACAAACACAGGGGAGCCAAACTGAAATTGCACAGGCAACCTGTATAACTTTTTGGTGCCTTGTCCAAAGTGGGGATCTGAACCCAGCCAGGCATGCAGGACTGGAGCTGTAGGAACTGCTCGTGCAGGGGGGCCACTTAGGTGGAGGGAGCAGATACCAACCCCCTGTGCTTCGTGCCACTTGTTGATTTTAGGAAGGATTCCCTCCTTCCCCTGAGAGCATGAGATGTGGGAAAGACAGGCATGGAAGGGAACAGTGGCAGCAGCACCTGTTGTGCTCTGCTATCTGGAGCTGAGAGAGCAGGGTGGGCAGGCTGCTCCATCTCTGGACTCCCTCCTGACAGCATGGAGCCCGGAGAAGGGGCTCTCTGGTGTCTGCAGCAGGAGGAGGGGCTCTGTGATAATTCTCAAGCTCCCTCTGTAGCATGAATTCTGCCTCCCATTGAAAAGATGACCTGCTCTGCAGGAGATGCTGGGGAAGCTGCCACTGACGGAGTCCTATCAGCTGCAGCATTCTCCTGACCTCTGTCCCTGGCACAGCCCATTCCCCCTGGTCACGGAATCTGAGGAGCTATTCACTCCCTGGGGGGAGGGAGAAGAGACTGGTAGGGAGCCAGAGGAGGCAAGTTTCTCTGGGGTTCCTACACCCTGGTATGCACACAGGTCTAGGGCCAGTGGCGAACTCTCGCCTCTAGCTCTTTCTCAGAGGCTGTTGAGCAGCTGAATCAGTGCTGGTGGCAGCTGTGCAGGGAGAGCCCAGCATGGAGCAATGTGGCACTCTGAGAGCGGCAGAACCTTGAGGATCTTGACTTTCTTCTGTCCCCCATCCTCTTCTCCATTCTCCTCCTCCTCCTCTCCCTTTTCTGTCCTATCCTTTGGGTTCTGACCCCCTTTTTCTGTCTCTCCTTTACCTCCATCATTCTTCTGACCTCACATCTGTATTGAGGAAGCAGCTGCATCTTAGTTAAAATGGTGGCCACAAGATGGGATCCACATGAATTTCTGGTTTCCCGTCTATATACAGATAGCTAGAAAACTTCAGGGGATAGGAGTGGGTATGGGTGTAAAGCAAGACACAAACATAAAAATCACACCAGAATCAGAGAAGATTGTCTAAATAACTTGTGGCTTAATAATGTGTGCTTCCATTTCAAAAAAACTTAAGAGCTTCCACAGACTTAAGTGGCCCCTGAGCTCTGGCTGAAAGTCCCCTTCCTCACATGTTAAAATCTGAAATTGTCTCTGCATGGGTGAGTGCAGGATGGGCACTGCAAACCAAACCCTGCCTCTTTTCCTCCACCCCCTCCAAGGCTTGTATATGAGGAAGGGACTGAAAAGCTTGAGAATTGGTTTAAAGGGCAGAACAAAGAGCATATGTGAAGTATAAAAAAGTGGGTGGCATAAGAAAAGGTAGATGGGAGCATGCTGTTTTTCCAGGGTACAAGTAGAAAAGAATATCAGTGAGCCTGCCATTTGAAACTGATAAAAAGGGGATTGTGTTTATGCACAATACATAATTAATAGGTGGACTTCAGTGCAACTGGATAGCAGTAAGAACATGAGCTTGGCAGGATTCTAAGAGAATTAGATATTTATGTGGACAGTAAGAACATAGTTATATTGGAATATTTTTATATCTTAATAAATATAAACTATTATGCCTTAGGGCACAAACTGAGATTTAATGTGAATGAGGGAGATGTTTCTCCTTGCCATGGTGTGTCTTGCTCTTCCTCTGAAGTGCCCAGCTGCTGCCAGAGGCCAGATACTGGTCTAGAGGGAATACTGGTCTGATCCATGATGGCAGTGCATATGTGTTTGAGGCTCTGACAGTTCTCATTTCATATCAATGACAATTTTCTAAATGACTGTTAAACACTTAAGACATTTGAGGATAACATAAGTAAACCCTTTATTGGCCGGGCATTAATGCTGCAAATGCCTGTATTTTTATAAACTTCCATTCTTCTGAAATTATGAAAATGTGTAAAAGTTCTCCCTTCCAGCTTCAATATGTTTTTTTCCTTTCTGACATCTGCAGAACTCTAGCTGTGCTTTGTTGTCTGGGTGAACATAGAACTTATTGAGAGTATGGCTCAATAGCTTCTGATGAATGAAGTCCTTTCCACAGAACAGACGCAGAATGGGTAATGGCTATACAGACATCTCTACACTTACCAGTTGACTGTTTCAGTCCTGATTTAGAGAAGCCAGAGATGAGAATGCTTTAGTTTCTAACCAAGTGCTAGATTGACTGCTTTCATTTCTTATAAGCCCCAAACAGTTGGTATAGTAAGTGGCTGGTAGTGATGATTTCAGGTCATTACTCTCCTGGCTTGCAGAAGGATTTTGTTAACCACTGCTGATTGCCTGAGCCCAAGGCACTGGTCTATGTGGTGCATGACTTCGTTGAGCCAAAATTGCAATCTGTGTGACTTCACATGCCTGTGTTGCCATGAAATGAATCCTGAGACATCTTCAGTGAATCTGCAAGTGGCAGTAAATTTCATAGAGGGAATGAGTTTTGCTTAAAGTTAAAGTGCATTTCTGTACAGAATGCCCCCTTACACTCTAGAGGAAATTCAACCTATATCTAGGCTTAAGTCAAATTTGGTTTAATTTTCCTTTAACGAATTGCATTAGCATTTTGAGTCTTATGGTCAGCCCTAAGTTCTGTTGAAAGAAAGTAGATAGAGTCATTATGGATCCAACAGGTAGTAGCAATGAGCATGCAAACAATGCACTGTTCAGCTTAGGCAACAAACTCCCTGCTCCAATTCAAATCTGAATGACTTTATGCTGTTTTAAAGACCTATCAAAGTATGTTCATCAGGCAGTTACCGCACAGTAAATGATACTGTCCTCCCACTGTTTATATACAAAAGGCTAAGTAATAAAGCCATATAGGCGGTCTCTTGTCCTCCTACTAGAGGAAAGGGGGAAAAAAACCTTCCCTTGGAGATTCTATTATAGTTGGATCCATTTATCCCTGTCAGTGTTGTGTAATGAAATTGTGTAATAATGTAATTCTCTGCAGGAGAGGGCAGAGGCAGCATTCATCTTCTTTCTCTCGGTCCCCTTTTGAAAATGCTGGTTTCCAAGAGCGATGACAGTGGCTATGCAAGCTCTTTGTCTCTCTCATGCCACTGCAGTCAGTCACACTGCTTGATCAACAGGAAACCAGACTATTTCATTCATCTGTTGCTTATCCTCTCTGAAACTCTGTGTTTTATTTCAGTCCAGAAATGGTAATTTATGAAGGGCTAAATTTACTCTAATTAGTCTCAGCAAAGACCCCTTTTTCTTTAATTGTGGCAGAAAATGACATTTCAACTGAAAGAGGCTCACTGTATTTCAGAAGTTAAGATTAATTGATACATTCATCTATGGCTCATAGATTTAATAATTCTGCAGGGATTGCAAGAATAGAAGGTTTGTTCATAATAAATAGATGTGTAGACTGAATTGTGAAGCTGTGAAATTTCTTTGCAAAAGAATCATTGTCAAATTATTAAGATGCTTGTTTTAAAGTTAAGGTGCTTATCTTACATTGACATTGAAATATTCACTCAATAAAACTCTTTAATCTGTTCTTAACAATTGAATATCTGATATGGCCATTCCACAAGCGCTGCTGCCAGAAAGATTTCCCTCAGTGGTATCTGCCATGTTGGCTCTGTTGCCCCCTTGAGTCACACACCCATAGCACTGGTATAAAGGGACCGATCAACCCTCAGCCCTCTCAGTTCCTTCTTGCTGGCTAACTTAGACCAGTGTGGGTGGTTGGAATGGACATGAGCAACATATATCAAAGGACAGCAGTTACAGAAGGTTAGTAGCCATTTTTTTCTTTGAGTGCTTGCTCATGTCCTTCCCAGTGTAGGTGACTCCCAAGCAGTAGTGCAGCTGGGGAGTTCAGCATTTGACGTGCTGATTTGTAACATTGGTCAAATCCAGAGTCCTCTCTGTAGTGAGATTTGAAAGCGTGAACTGACAACCATGTTGCTGCTCTACAAATATCCTGGATAGTATTCTGTGCCATCAGTGCTGCTGGAGAAGTGTGGGTCCTTGTGGCATGTGCTGTGTGCTCATAGCATGAGAGGATACAGGATGTGACCCATAATGAAATTTGCTGGGCTGAGACTGGTGGCATAACTTTCATCCTAGCTGCAGCGGCTACAAAAAGCTGCATGGATTTGCAAAATGATCTGGTCCTTTCTTTATAGAAGGCTGGTGCACGCTAACATGCTGCAGTTGGAACCTCTGTTCCTACCTAGTGACATGTGGGTTTTGGATAGAATGCCAGAAGGAAGATACTCTGGTTATTATGGAATTGTGAAACCACCTGTGGAAGGAAGGTTGGATGTGGAGGCAATGGACTTTGTGCTTGGAGAATACCATGTAAGATGGTTCTGAAGAGAAGACCCAGATCTCTGAGGCCCTTCTGGTAGAAGTAATTGCCACTAGGAGGCCCACATTTCAAGTCAGGTGGAACAGAGAGACCTGTCTGGCAGCTGCCCCGCCAACATCATCCCCTCCTCTCCTGCCATCCATGGAATGAGCCAGGACATGTCTTGAAATCTGCGATCCTAGGCAGCTTCCTAGCTTGCTTATTCCCAAAGAACCTCTGTGCCTAGGTCTGAGCAGGTCTTCCTTTGACGATGGGGTCAAGCAGGCTGGTCCAGGTATCCAAACACAGAGAAGGCGAGATTTTTGCCTGTGCGCCCCCCACCCTGATGGGCCCAGGCATCATAGAGGAGAAGGGTATCTGAGGTAAGCAGAGAAGACAACTATACCAGGGTTAGGTGCTGGAGGGTGTAGGCTGGGATGAAGGGCTGGGAGGGCAGACTAGGACTGCAGATAGAGCTACTCCAGCTTTATGACTAGAATGAATTCCTTTAAATCAGGACCATTAGAAGACCCTAATTACTTTTGCAAAGTCCTATCAAGATAAATGTTTAAACACGCATGAAAGGCAGGCAGCTGCTTACAAATACTTGAATGCCATGCTTGTTACTTCTTAATTTTGAACACTTCACATTCTCAATTGAGTTTTTTCCAGTGTTTGGCAAACTGTAGGTGTTAAATTTGCACATGAAAGCCAGTCTTGAGAAAAGTTACATAGTACATGCACTAATGTTTACTCCTACTGAATAAGTCAATGAGACATTTTTCCACGTAGACCAGGAATACTTTTCCCATTATAGTAATGTCGCTTTGGGGGCTGGAGGCCCATGCAGTATTTCTGTGCCACAGAGTTGTATCGTGGTTTATTTCAGTCAGAAAACTGGTATAAGCTATACTTGCAAAAGCACTCTTTTATGTTAATATAAGATCTCTTTATGCTGTTAGGATTCCCTGATATAGTTATGGCGGCAAACTTCTTCTAACATAGATTTCTCACAAACCTTATTTATGTGTTGTTAAGGCATTTAGATATCCATGATGTGCACAGCATAGAAGACAGATGATCTCTGAGACAGATGGAAGAGACATGAAAGATGGCCTTTACACTTAGCCTCACTCTCAAGCTGTGACTACCATATTCGTAGCCAGTTCTGTGCTAGATAGCAGAGACCACCTGTGGACACAATGATGACTGAGTAAGGGAAAAGGGAGTGAAAACAAGCCTTTTCTGTGCTCATGTTTGGTGGAAAACACTATTGATGATGGATTTCTATTCTTAAATAGTGAAAAACACACAAATCTTAAATGTAAGGAGTTCGTTGCCCCTGTGTCATTCCAGTCAGATCCCTGGTTGCAGTCAGAGCATCACAAACTGACATACTATTTGGTGTCCTTGTCCTGCAATTCCCTCCATCCCTAAAACAAAAAGGCATTGGCACATACAAGCCAATGAGTCATCTGTCCATCCCAATGTACATCTGTGGTAGCCAAAAGGAACGTATTTTAAAATATCTCCCTTCTTTATTTTAATTGGAGATGCACATCTGCTAGAACTGGAAGGGACCTCAGGAGGTCATCTAGTCCAGTCCCCTGACGTCTTGGCAGGACCAAGCACTATCCCTGACATTTATTTGCCCCAATCCCTAAATGGCCTCCTCAAGGATTGAGCTCACAACCCTAGGTTTAGCAGGCCAATGCTCAAACCACTGAGTTATCCCTCCCCAACGTCTTCTGTTCTTCTTTTTTCCCCTCACTGAGGGGAATGTGTATACTTGCACCAACTAGCATAAAACAGTATCACCAGTGTCAGCTATTCACATGCAAGAGTACCTAGACAATACAAGTGCCATAGAAATACCTCTTCTGCTTTCCCTCTTAGTAAGTCTGTCTACACTACCACTTTTTTATCGGTATAACTTACATCACTTAAGGATGTGAAGAAAACACATACCCGAGCAACAGATGTTACATGGACAGCAGCGCCGGTGTGGACCTCACTATGTAGGGAGGAAAACTCTCACTCACTAGCGTAGAGGAGCGACACAAGCAGCGTTACAATGGTGCAGCTGCTGCAGTACAACTGTGCCATTCCTGCCTTGGTAGTGGAGATATGGCCTTACAATACTGTCCTTGCCATCCTTTCTCCTTACCTTGTGACTGATAATACCTCTTGCATTTATTCTTGTGATTGCAAATTGCTGTGCTTCTCCAAGTCCTCCTCCAGAAGCACCACATGTCAATGCTTTCCCAGTTACCAAACGTGAAGATTGCATCTTTTAAAACAAGTCCAAATACTACACAATTGCCACCTGCATGGTTAATGTCTCTGCCATCCCTCCTGCTATCCCACCTATCTTAGTGTCATGTTTCTGATTTAAAGTTTTACGGTTGGCCCAACTGCAGGTGTTTAGCACAGGGCTCAGCTGCCAGACGGTTGCATCTGACAGTATCGCTAGTCTCAGTGCCCAAATTAGCACTCATTGTGAGCCTTGACTGCATATTCTGAGCATGTATTCAGGCAACTCGCCAGCAGCTCACGTGTCTGCCCATAGTGGAACAAGCCAGGCATTCTACTGCCTTCTCTTGAGTCAGTGCAGAATACTGAATATTGGAGGGGCCCTGATTTGGATAAAGGGCAGTCTCATCTCTTTCCCTTCTCCCACTCCTTTAAAAAGGCAGACGTGATCTCCGTCTGCTAGCTAGCACTGCGGTTTCAGTCACCCCAAATACCAAATGAAGCATAGGTCTGGCTGCAAACTAGTTTCCTACCAAACACTAGAAGGAAGGAGAAAAACGCCCCAAAAGGAGATTACTGGACGTTGCCATTGTTGCTATGTCTAATACTCCAGATGGTGGGAAGGGGCGCACCAAGAATGTGGACTGCAGTAGGGGTGTGCCCTATGTAGAGTCACACACCAATTCCAAATTTCTCTTTGCTGCCTTAATCCCCTCTAGAGAAATAAGTTGCAGTGTTGATGGTGGCTGATGCTCGCAGCACGTGGAGCTTGTTTGCAGTTTCCTACCACTTCCTTTGTTCTTATCTTCTTCCTCCTTTACAGAGAGTGCCCTGATCTACCCACTGCCCACTTTCGCTCCTATATGCCTCATATACCAGCAACCCACTCTTCTTTCCACCCACTCTTCCCTTACTTTTATATTCCCCAGTAAACTAGGAAATGTTGGTTTTCATCTCAAGATCTGGCTGTCCCCTTTGCTGTTCCCCAGTTCTCCGTGAGGCAGCATGTGATCATTCTGGCACTTTCTTTGGGAATTTTGGACTTTGTACATCCAAATAGTTTGGAATTATGACAATACTGTTTCTTAAGACTTATATGACATTGCAACTTACAGCGGTGAAAAAGAATGTAGTGGCTTAATGTTAACAACAGTAGAGAAGGGGTGAAATACTACTGTTTCCCTATTGTAATGTATCATAAGTTCTAAATTGTCTCGCAGATTGGGAATGAAGCATCACAGTCCCCTGACATAGGTTTGGATAATATGATCTGTCTTGTAGTTAACCCGCCTAACATCACATAGCCAGGGCTAGAAATATGGGGTGAGAAATCCTAGCCCCATTGTAGTTAATTGCAAAACTCCCATTGAATTCAGCGGGGCCAGTATTTCACCCCAGTTTTCTTCCTTCGCTCCCAGTTGTCCCAATTCCAGACCATCTTCCCTCATGACCCAGCACTGCAGTAGTTAGAAATGCTTATTTCCAGTATTCCCAAAAGAGATCAGATTAGATCACCAGATGAGTTACTGGTTCTCCTGACTGGCTTTACTGGAAGTCCTCAGGGAGGTTTCATGATGGAAACTCATCTCATCAAAATGATACTTTGATATCTACTGTCACGGTAGTCGGGGGAGTAGGGAGCTCCACATTTATGTTGATTATACTCAGAATAAAAACAGACACACCACAGTGATGGTTTTAATATGGAGAAACGCAACAAATCATGACATGCATTCTTGTGAAGGCATGTGGTCCTGCTCTCAGAAAAAGAAAGCTGTCTCAGCACTTCATTTTTACAGTGGTGTACTTTTAGTGTACTATTGTCATGACTCATACAGATTAACTGTATTCCTTCATTAAAACTACCTAATATGGGTAGTTGGTTCCATTCATTCTCTCAGTTGGCACACAACTATTTTGGACTTCTTGGTCCTGCAGTTATTCCTTGACAAAGCCCTGATTATCTGTGTGCTTTCGTGCAACACTAACTTTGTAATTCTTTCTGGAATCTGTGTTGTGCTGATGCATGTCACACTCCCCCTGCTTCCCCTTTTTCTCCCATTTTATAGATAAGAGCTGGTAATAGTCTTTATGGAGGCTGTAATGAATTCTGTCATCACACAAAGAGGCTTGCTAATAAAACAAATCAAAGCAGCAGTGAAAATGAATGGGAAGCATGTTTTAAAATTAGATTTGTACTCCTTGAATGCCACATTGTCACCTACAGAATGGGGAAATATTAAAAAGGCACCAAAAACTTAGTTGAATGTATTTGAAAGCTCCTTGTGGTGCTTGAGTGGGACTCTCAAAGCTTGCAGCTTCATTCACAGAGCACTGCAATTACACAAAAGTCAGTAGGCAGCCAAATATTTTATATCAATATCAGAAAAATGGATGTAGAAATTACTATCTTTTTGTGCCCTTGTTCTTTCAGCAATTTGTTCAGCTTACTAGTCTGTCTGCTTGGAAAAAAAATGGAAAGTCCTGTGGCACTTTGTAGACTGACAGATTTATTGGCTCATTAGCTTTTCTTGGAGCATAAGATGCATCTGACGAAGTGGGTCTTTAGCCACAAAAGCTTGTGGTCCAATAATCAGTTAGTCTGTAAGGTGCCACAGGACTTCTTACTGTTTTTCCAGATACAGACTAACATGGCTACCCCTCTGATTGCTACTTGCCTCCTCTTGGGATCTTTTGTATTTGTCTTCTACTGTGATTGTAATCTTCTCTGGTGCCAGGTAACGTCTTACATCAGTGATACTGACCTCCTTTGTAAAGTGTTTTGCAATCCACTGACGAAAAGTGCTATAGAAGAGCTAGGGATGACTGTATGTTTAGTCTAAGCCTGTTTTCTTTTTGTTCTCTGTAGGTTCTCAAGCCTTATTCATCCCCATAGTATCTGAATTCTATCCAAAATCATAAATCTATGGCCTGCCTTTGCTCAGCTAGCAAAAGGGTGTTCCATGGTAGCTAATCTTATTCCTAGTGCCTGATTCCATTGTCCCAGAGGTGGAAAGAGCTATGATAGCTTGGTACCAGTGCACTGAGTGTCTTGGAAATTCAGGACTTGATAGTACATGAAACCAAGCCCCAAAGTGATGTGCTTGTGGCAATTTGCATGTTATACGATATTCTGAACCAATGGACATATGATGTGGGTGTGATGTGTTAATAATTTAATGTGCTGTGCATATGTATGGTTGCTGTAGCTAGGCCTGTGTCTGACAAGATGGGATGCAGTCTTCTGTCCAGCTGGAGAAGTCTTACATTACTTTCATTGCTGTGTGGGTGGTATGGTTTAGGAACCAAGGATAGTTATGTCTTGGAGGCACAAGAAGAAAGAACTTTAGGGACATATACTTCGCTGTCTTGCTCTTTTTTTCTTTCTCCCTTTCATATGTCCCACACACAATGAAGGTCAGAGCGGTGGAGAAGAGATGACTGAATGTACGCAGTGGAAAGAAGAGACAGGAGAATGAGTCAACAAAGAGGGAAGCGGGGTGGGAAGCAGTGTTCCCTTTAAGTTGAGCACTTAGGCAGCTACCCAAGAGAGAGTTAAATGCTGCCCTGCTGATTGGCGGAGTGCCAGCAGCTTGCGTTTCTACTGTTGTTGCACATTTGCATGTGCCTGAGTACATATAAAAGTTAATCCACGAGTGGATGGAAAAAATTAGAAGGAACATTGGTGGACAGTGGTGGCGTAATTTTTTAAAAAGAAGGTAAGTTAAGCTAAACTAAATACCCGCATCTTATTTAGGGAATATGGAAAACTAATTTATTTGTACCCTCGACTACACTGAGAGACTGCGCAGACATTTTACAGTTGGGTTCAGGCAGTTCTTTTATCTGTACCCAGTGTTAATGCCCTGTGAGGAGGAAGAGCATAGTAAGTATAGCCTCCCACAGGCATAGTGTCCTAAGTAAAAGTAAGGTGCCATTATTTTATTTTTTGGCCTTTAGTGGACCCTTCAGGCTATTTGATCATGTAAGTTCTGCAGGTTTTCCCTGGCTCAGAAGGCTCTGTAGTATAATCTGTGTAATTCCTAGCCTCCAGGTGTCTTTCGCTGCTCCTGCAGTCGTCCTTGCTTCCCACATTCCATACATTATATCCTGCTGCCTATCCCAAAGCCTTGAAGAGCTGCTGAAGCATGTAGCAGATCTGCATTTTGTAGGCTTAGTGTCACTGTACAATACTGAATTCTTGGTCCCTTAGTCAGTAGAACTTTTGTGACATGTCCAAATGGTGAAATCCTATCCCAGTCACTGCTACAGCTTGCCACTAATGCAGCTTGTGCTGCATAGGAGTTAGAATAAGGAACGCTACTCTAATAGTACCGTTAGAAAGGACAAGTGGAAGCTCTCCGAAAGTACAGACTTCGTCAGCAGCAACTTCCCTGTCCTCTCAAGACATGACAGTAATTAAAAACTACTAAAGGAAAAAAATCCATAGGTCTCAGTTTCAGTCAAAATTCTTTTTTGTATTCTTTACAATAACAAATATTTGATTAAAATATTCTGGGTTAGTGGAATTCTGATCTCAGGAAACTGTGATAATATAAAATGAAGAAACTTCATTAAGCTATACATAGGAAATGACAATGATTAAGTGGCTAGGGACCAGCAGATAGAGATGAAACTCCAAAGGACTTTAGTGTAATAATCACTAATTATGCAGCAGCTTTGGCCAAATTTCATTCCCTTACTAAAAATGTAGTATTATAGTCTTAGAATATTAGTGAATTGTCTTCTATGCATGAAGCTGTTGAGTAAACTCATTGTAAAGTGAATTAAAGGAGTCTAAATTAACCATGATGAAGTCATAGACCAATAAAGCTACCTTAGCATACAGGCCAGTAGTCACCATCTTATAAGATCTCTCTCTCACACACATACAGAGCTTTTGGGTACTGAGGTGGGATTTGGGTATCAACTCAAGGGCAAGACAATGTCAGATGTATCCTACTAAGGAGAAAAGGAAGAACCTGTTTGGTAGGAACAAAGAATGTACTTAATGGCGCCTCCATTAGGTAATTAATTGTTCATCTGCTTCACTTTGCTAAGACAAGCATTTGAAAAAAAAAGCTGAATCAGAAGCCAGTCTTCTAATAAAAGTGCAATATTATCTTTTTTAACTTACCAATTACATGTTCTCTGGTTAGCTGAAGCTCCTAAAGGTATTCCGCAAACTTACTGAAATGCATTATTCAGTGGTACGGAGATCAGCGTTCACTCTATTTCAGTCATTTAGTCAGGCAAAAAGATTACATCCACATTAATTCAGGTATGAAAGAAAGGATATTGGCTCAGAATCAGTGTCTCTGCATGGAAAATAAACTTCTTGGCCTCACCTTGACACTAAGCAAGCATCAGGTCATTATTTTGCAACTAATGCTGTCTTCCATTGACTTTCTCTTCCTTTTTCAAGAAGTAATTGTTTTTACTAGACAGGGACTTCCACTAATTGGAGGACTGCAAGAAGCTAGGAATGTGTGTCTGCATTAAAAGCATAGCATTGATTTCCTGGACCCAGACTTTGCTGATACCCAGCGGTAGTAGAAAAACATGGAAGCCAATATTTTCTGATGTTGAAGCTTAAGCAGGCTTGTGATGAATTCTGTCAAGGTTGTATGAGTAGTACCTGATCTGACCTATTGCATTCTCCTTCCATGCTCCCGCCAAGTTATTTTTGGAGCTCTTGCCTGACACAGAACGCAAGATTTGGCATGAAGATCCAGTTTTTAATCACTGTGAAGTAATGTATCATTCCACAGGAATTTAGGAAATAATCTGTGTCAGAGCTGCACTGTTCAGAAAGAGTGCTTTGCTTTTTCCCACCTGATAGCTAAGGATCTAAAGAGAATCTCTACAGCTAATATGCTAATCCTCTGGCTAAACTAAAAGATGCCCAACTATGAGGGCCCACCAGTCAGGTTTAAAGTTAGTGTTTAAGGGAAAAACTGAATCAGTTTTTAAAGTATGAAGCTTCTATAAATTTTCCTATATTGAAAGTTTTGCTATTCAATTAAATTCTGATTGAGTGTTTGTGCCTCTCTGCCATTCTACAGGTATGGATGTGTGGGGGTCGCATGGAGGACATCCCTTGCTCCCGAGTGGGTCATATCTACAGGAAGTACGTTCCTTACAAGGTTCCCACAGGAGTCAGCCTGGCAAGAGTAAGCATTTTTCTAATCAACCTTCCTTTGCAGCTTGAGAGGCCCAGGGACAAGTTTCCCTAGCTTGTATCATGCTTAGAGATGGCAAAAGACCTATTGGATTAGCAGATGTGTCACTCTGTTGGGAAGAATAGACAGGAAATCTAATAGTAACCAAAAGCTACTCTTGATCTTCACCAAAATTCCCAAGGCATGGGGAGTCATGGGACTGTGCGCTTGGCTGGTTGTAGGCAAAACACTCCCAGTAAAATGTACAGTATGCTTTCATCGTTTTGTAAAATTTCAGTGTCATGATAGCTTAGATGACATTCTGAACAGTGCGATACGGGATGTATCTTTCAGTGCTTTAAAGATCTTTCACTCTCATGGCACATCATGTGTTATCACTCCAGAATAGGGCAATACTCTGTTAAATAGTGGAATAGCATTATTATACTCCAATAAAATTCACATAAGTGCCTAGGTTCACCTTTTGAAAATGATATGCATGTTTCTTCTGTTGATGAGGACTGAGAAGTCAGATATGAAGTGATCACTTTGTGAAATGTGCTCCCTATGGGAGATATGTTTATCATTTTTCTGTGTGAATCCACTTCAGTGAAGTGATTCTCATTTTACCCACATATTTGTTACTAAGACATTGAGTACCCTGGATGAAGTACAACTGCCTGTCACCACGGCCACATCTACACTTAGCGAAATCTTCGAAATAGCCATGCCAAGGGCCATTTTGAAGAATACTAACGAAGCGCTGAAATGCACATTCAGCATGCCGCCAGCTCATCCAGACGGGTCCTTTTCAAAAGGACCCCGCCAACTTCAAAATCCCCTTTTTCCTAAAGGATCCCTATAGGAATAAGGGGATTTCAAAGTTGGTGGGGTCCTTTCGAAAAGGACCACCGTCTGGGCGAACAACCTGGGAGTGGAAAGCAGCAATTTTGAAGTGCTGCAGCTGGCAGCATGCTAATGAGGCGCTGAATGTGCATTTCAGCACCTCATTAGTATTCTTCCAAATGGCCATTAGCATGGCTATTTCAAAGATTTCTCTAAGTGTAGTGAGGGCCCATATGTGATGGAGGACCTTTGAATCTTGACAGATGTGTTTTGCAGAGTATTGATTGTTGTAGTGGAGCTGCAGCTACAGGATCACACCTACCACCAAATGTGCTCCCCAGAGAAAATCCTGGATTTATATTTCAACACACTTTTAAATGCCTTCACCAAACAAAGACACTCAACCAGAGAAGTAGATTGTTTCATGGAGCAGTCCATCCTTCCCCTATCTACAAAGGGAATAGGAAAGTCAGGGATAAGTGGGTGGAAAGAAGAGTGGGTTGCTGGCTCTGGGGCATATGGGAGTGAAAGTAGGCAGTGGGTAGATCAGGGCGCACTCTGTAAAGGAGGAAGAAGATAAGAACAAAGGAAGTGGTTAGGAAACTGCAAACAAGCTCCACGTGCTGCAAGCATCAGCCACCACCAAAACTGCAATTTATTTCTCTAGAGGGGATTGAGGCAGCAAAGAAAAATTTGGAATTGTGTGTGACTCTACATAGGGCACACCCCTACTGCAGTCCACATTCTTGGTGCGCCCCTTCCCACCATCTGGAGTATTTGACATAGCAACAACAGCAACGTCCAGTAATCCCCTTTTGGGGTCTTTCTCCTTCCTTCTGGTGTTTGGTAGGAAACTAGTTTGCAGCCAGACCTATGCTTCATTTGGTATTTGGGGTGACTGAAACCGCAGTGCTAGCTAGCGGAGATCACGTCTGCCTTTTTAAAGGAGTGGGAGAAGGGAAAGAGATGAGACTGCCCTTTATCCAAATCAGGGCCCCTCCAATATTCAGTATTCTGCATCGACTCAAGAGAAGGCAGTAGAATGCCTGGCTTGTTCCACTATGGGCAGGCACGTGAGCTGCTGGCGAGTTGCCTGAATACATGCTCAGAATATGCAGTCAAGGCTCACAATGAGTGCTAATTTGGGCACTGAGACTACTGACACTGTCAGATGCAACCCTCTGGCAGCTGAGCCATGTGCTAAACACCTGCAGTGGAGTCGTCAATGAAATGTTATATCAGACATGTGCTACTAACATAGGATGGATAAGAGAGACATTAACCATGCAGGTGGCAGCTGTGGGGAGTACAGGTTGAACCTCTCTCATCTGGCACCCTTGGGACTTGACCGGTGCCAGATAATTTGCTGGATGACAGGTAGTCAATATTTTCTAGCACATGACCAAGACTTCCACTGCTTACTGTGCTCTTCAAAGACATTTAGGGGTAAATTAGAGCTAAATAACACCACAGGACACTGACTGTCAGGACTGATGGCTGTAAACAAACTTTATGGGACCACAGGAAACTTGGCCACACCTATGATAAGTGGTCATCCAGCTAACTAAGATCATGCTGAATTACAGAGTTGCTGGATGAGAGAGTTCCAAACTAGAGAGGTTCAATCTGTATTTGGACTTGCTGTAAAACATGCAACCTGCTTTATATTGTAGTTAGTGGGACAGTGTTCACATGTGATGCTTCTGGAGGAGGACTTGGAGAAGCACAGCAATTTGTGATCACAACAATAAATGCAAGAGGCATTATCGATCACTAAGGTAAGGAGATAGGACAGCATAGGCACTAGAGTTACTACCTGACGGAAAGCAGAAAGGGGTATATCTAGAGCATCCTTCATTTTAGTACCTAGGCACCCTTGTATTGGACTGGCTGACACTCAAATTATTTTGCAGTGGTGGTGTAGCCATTTTAGCATCCAGAATAGGAGAGCCACAAGGTGAGGCCAAGAACTACTGTTTGTGAAAGACAAGCATTTAAGATGAAACAGAACTCTTCTTCAGGTCTGCATACAGGTTATTTAGCCTAAGGAGTAAAACACATGTTTCCAGAGACCATTTAAGATGAAGTGGGTAATTAACACCTCTTAAATCATAGGTCAACACATACAAAAGACAAGCCTGGGAACTTGAATTCATAAAATCATGGTCTCAGAAATAACAGTTTTCATGACTCATTACAACAGTCTGTAACTCACTAACCTACTTTGACCTCTTACTACAGAGGTGTTAATTGCCTACTTCCTCTTAAATGGTCTCCTGCATCACTTTTCCTTCTTATACTAAATAATCTGTATTACCTCATACCTACCTGTGACACACTGTACTTTTCCCAGACCTGAAGAGGAGATATTTTTAACTCTGTCTCATTCACTACCAGAGATTGAGCCAATAAAAGATATTCTCTCACCTATCTTATGTCTCCAATAGCCTGAAACCAAGAGAGCTGGCTACAATGCTACAATATTGTAATGATTTTGTGTTGGATAATTCCATCACAAAGATTTGCAAATCTGTTAGGGCTTCCTAAACTGCTAGTACAAGGCAAAAACAAACCAAAAAAAAACCCTTCTTCCCTTATACGTCACACTGTACTGGAAGAGGAAGCTGTAGTTCAGCAGAAAGGAAAGGCCTAACTAGGCAAATTTCTTCAGTTTTGTAGCTGAGAAACAAGGAATATTAATTCCTTAGTATCATACACTGCAGTTTTCTACCTCTGGTTTCCAAGTAAATAAATTGAAAAAGGATATAGTAGTGCCCTCTAGTGGGAAAAGATAATAGAGACAGAAATGATCTAAACCAAACCAAGAAACAGTGCTCTTACTTGGGTATGTTTAGTTCTTCTTCGAGTGTCCCCGTGGGTGCTCCACCATAGGTGACGGCTTGGCCGGCGCCGCAGATCGGATCTTCCAAGCAGTTTCTGCCGGACCGCGCATGCGCCGGCGCGCGCCGCTCCCTGGCGCGCTCCTGGCCATGTGCGCGATCCGGTCCCCGCCAGTTCCTCTCAACCGCCGTCAGCTGCAGACGGAATCCGACTAGGCTAAAGCCACATAGCGTATTCAACGACTTTATTTGTTTTCTCTTTAAAGTTTTTCAGTTCTTTAGGATACCATAAGTAACCGGTTGTTATTTTGTAAAAAAAAAACAAAAAAAAACAAACAACAAACAAGCTACGGAGGGACAGCTCAAGCCAGTCCCAGTAACAAGCGCCGGAGGCCGGGAGCTAGGGCCATCAGCCCTCCTGCGGAGGCAGGCCATCGGACGGGGAAACAGCACAAAGAAGTGCTAAGTACCCACAAACAAACTCAAAGACTCACCAACAATGTCCTCCTCAGGCTTTAAAAAATGTGAGTCCTGCCGAGAGGCGATGCCAGTGTCCGATGGGCACAGTCTATGCATAAGGTGCCTGGGGGAGTCCCATGTGGCACAAAAATGCGCCTTCTGTGCAAAATTAACGACCAGAGCACGGAGAGACAGGGAAATGAGAATTAAACTGCTGCTTCTTGACAAGGCCCTCCAGCCAGACGTGCCGGAGCGGCCGCAGCAGGAGGGACCCTCCGGGGCCCTTAGAAGGAAAGCTGCCTCCCTCACTCCATCAGCGCAAAAACGGAGGAAAGTTTCTCCAACCCGATCCCTGCCGGCAGCAACAGTGAGCGGGACGGGAGGAGCGAGCAGCCCCCAGCCGCAGCAACAGCTGATCGGCGGCGGCACGGAGAGCCACGTGGAAGCGGCTCAGCCTCCGATGATCAGCCAGCCGCCCCGCACCGCAGGCAGGGCGGCGGCTAAGCAAGCGCCGGTACCAGCGGCACCGCAGGCAGCGGCACCGACCCCCGGGGAACCGGCGGTGCAGAGCGCGCAGGCACGTAGCCTGCAGGCGCAGAAGGACTCCGCACGTGCGGCACCGCCCTCGAGCGTGCCTAGCATGGTGCCGACGGGGCCGGGATCCCCCGCCCATCAGGGGGCGGAGTTACCTCCTCAAGGGAGGGGGAAGGCTGCACACAAGAGGAGGCACTGCAGCCCCTCTCCAGACAGGGCTGTGGAGCTCTTTTCTCGCAGCCCTCCGCTCATGTTGCAGACGCCAACCAGAAGGCAGGGGCCCCCCCTAGCCTACCCGGAGCCCCCTTCTCCTTTCCTGCAATCAGCCTCCCCATGGCTGGCACCACCCTCGCCCTTCCTGGGATTTGAATCGCTGGACTATTATGCAAAATCGCTCTCTCCAGTGTCTCGACGATCCCCCTCTCCCAGACACACAGGGTACGTGCAAAGGGAATGGTCAAGGTCACCTTCCCAGGAACAGTGCCCATACTGCCATGGTCGTCCCTACCACGCGGGGCATGGACACCATCGGCAATCTACCAGGGAGAGATCCCCACATATTACCTCGTACCCCCGAGGGCAATCGCGATCGGGGACGGAGACTCAAGCATCCCAGGGGGAACTGGCCGTGGACCCACGAGATTTTCCCTCGCAAACCTCCAGCGAGAGGGCGCACCATCACCATCAAGAACCGGAAGGGTCCAAAGAAATGTACCCCAGCGGTTCCTCGTTTTCCTCCCCGGATGAGGCCACGGCCTTAGGGGACGTCCATCCCAAGGACGATCTCAAACAGTTTCAGGAGCTGTTTAAGAGGGTAGCTTTCACGCAAGGCATCCAGACAGCACAAGTGCAAGAGAAACATCATAAGCTCCTTAAAAATTTGAGCTCCCCGGCCTCCTCCAGAGTAGCAATCCCGCTTGATGAAGCGATCTTGGAGTCCGCCACTACCATATGGCAGACCCCGGCAACTATTCCGCCTGTCCAAAAGAGAGCGGATAAGAAATACTTCGTGCCGGCGAAGGGCATGGAGTTCTTGTTTAGCCACCCCCAGCCAAACTCCTTGGTGGTGGAGTCCTCGCAGCAAAGATTAAAAACATCTCAATTTAAAACAGGGGGAACGGACAAAGATGCCAAGAAGCTAGAGCTGTTCGGCAGAAAGGTCTACTCCTCCTCCACTTTAACCTTGCGAATGGCAAATTATGCAGCGCACTTGGCGAACCATAATTTCGACAACTATGCCAGATTAACTTCCCTCATGGACTCGCTTCCAGAGGACAAAAAGCCGGTCCTCAAGGCCATAGTGCAAGAGGGCTACGCGGCTGCGAGGATGGAAGTTCAGATTGCTTTGGACGTTGCGGACACGGCAGCACGTTCCACAGCAACTGCAGTGGTGATGCGACGGGAGTCCTGGCTCCAGACCTCGGGCATACCGAGAGATCTGCAGGCGAAGATAATCGACCTTCCCTTCGACTTGCAGAAGCTGTTTGCTGAATCAACTGACTCGGTCCTTCATTCCAGTAAAGATTCAAGAGCCACACTCAGGACCCTGGGGATTTACACCCCTCCATACTCAAAGAAAAGGTACTACCCACAGCAAAGGCGATACCAATACCAGCAACAGCGCCCCCAGTATCACAGGGGTTACGAGCAAGGGCGGCATCAGCAGCACCAGCAGTACAGAACCCCCAGGCGACGCTCACAACAGGGCCGGCCGTCCTCGGGGCGGGGCCAAAGGCCACAAGTTTGACATACAAATCCAGGGCTGCGCCATCACCACCATTGCACAAGATCATCCGAAACGACTTTTTCACCATCGCCTCCGACCATTCTACGACCAGTGGCAAAGGATCACCACAGACAAATGGGTGCTGGAGATCATAGCCACGGGGTACGCCATCCCCTTCCAGTCGCTCCCGCCGCCGCGACCCCCGCCCAAGCCCCACCCCCAGGAGGCCTCCCATGTAGCCAGGCTCAGGCAGGAGGTGGCCCATCTAGAGTTCATAGGGGCGGTGGAAAAGGTGCCGGAGCAACTGCAAGGGAAAGGGTTCTACTCTCGGTATTTCCTGACGGAGAAAAAGACAGGAGGCTGGAGGCCCATCTTAGACCTTCGTGGCCTCAACAGGTATCTGCGCAAGCAATGTTTTCGGATGATCACTATTGCCTCCATCCTTACAGCACTGGACGATGGAGACTGGTTCGCAGCCCTCGATCTACAAGACGCGTACTTCCACATAACCATTCATCCGGCTCACCGACGTTTTCTCCGGTTCATGGTGGGCAACGAACACTTCCAATACAAGGTCCTACCGTTTGGCCTTTCCTCGGCCCCCAGAGTCTTCACCAAGACCTTGGCAGTGGTGTCAGCCTACCTGCACAGACAGGGGGTGTTTATTTTCCCGTATCTGGACGACTGCCTGCTCAAAGGGACCTCGAAAAGGGAGGTTCTCCGCATGATACGCGTCACAGCAAACACGTTCTCCTCACTTGGCCTGGTTATCAATCTGGCAAAATCAAAGATAGACCCCTCACAGGACATAGAGTTCATAGGGGCTCGCATAAACTCGGTCTCGGCGAGAGTATACCTACCAGAGGCTCGCTTTCGAGCCATCGGTTCCCTCGTGCAGGTCATCACCTTCAGCCCTACGGTGCCGGTCTTGACGTGCTTGCAGCTGCTGGGCCACATGGCAGCGGCTACGTTTGTGGTACAGAACGCCAGGTTGCACATGCGCAGCATGCAACATTGGCTGGCAAGTGTATACAAGCCGGCAGTACACACCGTTCACAGGGTGGTGTCGCCCCCACCTGGGGTGCGCGAATCCCTGCAATGGTGGGTAAACCCCGGGAACTTGCTAACAGGGGTACCCTTCCATCAGCCGCAAATATCGGTTTTCCTCACTACGGATGCCTCCCTCATAGGGTGGGGAGCGCACATGGGCAAAGAGGTGGCTCGAGGACTGTGGTCACCCACGGAACAGTCTCTACATATCAATGTTTTAGAGCTCAGAGCAGTGTTCAACGCCTGCAAACACTTTCGAGACCGTATACAAGGCAAAGTCGTCGGGATCAGTACAGACAATACCTCCACCATGTTTTACATAAACAGGCAAGGAGGAGCTCGATCCCGTACCTTATGCGCGGAAGCAATCCGCCTATGGAACTGGTGCATCGCCCACGATATAATCCTGAGAGCCTCCTACTTGCCGGGCACGCACAACGTGAAGGCAGACCAGTTGAGCAGACGTTTTGCTCTCACCCACGAGTGGCAGATCCGTCCCGATCTACTACGGCCGATTTTCCACGCATGGGGGTTTCCCCAAATAGATCTGTTTGCCACTCAGCACAACAAACAGTGCCCACGATTCTCCTCCAGAGCAGGGCTGGGCCAGGGGTCCCTGGGGGACGCGTTCGCGATCCCGTGGGGAGGCCCCCTGCTTTACGCGTTTCCCCCCGCAGTGCTGATCCACAAGGTTCTGCAAAAAGCCAGGAGAGACAAGGCTCGGATGATCCTGATAGTCCCAACATGGGATCGCCAACCATGGTTCCCCCTACTCCTGCGCCTGTCAGACCGCCCACCGATGCCTCTTCCGGTGGCGCCGGATCTGCTCACGCAAGCCCAGGGGTCCATAGTGCATCCGCACCCCCAAAGCCTGCGACTGCAAGCGTGGCTAATCCATGGCTCAGCTCCCTAGAGAGCACATGCACAGTGGAAGTACAGCAAGTCCTAGAAAGTAGCAGGAGGACTTCCACTAGGAAAACCTACAAACAAAAATGGACTCGATTCATGGCTTGGTGTTCTACCAAGCAGCTGGCCCCCCTTTCGGTGCCTATACCTACAATTCTAGAGTATTTACTGGACCTCAAGAGAGCAGGACTCTCGCTATCCTCGTTAAAGGTCCACCTTGCCGCCATCTCGGCGTTCAGACATGAGGAGGGAGGGCACACGGTGTTCGCCCACCCTATGGTTACCAGGTTCCTCAAAGGGTTGGTAAACCTATACCCCCCTCGGAAACCGATTCCACCTTCGTGGAGCTTGGACCTGGTGCTTACCACACTCATGGGACCACCGTTCGAGCCCTTGGCCACGGTTCCCCTTCGCCTCCTTACAGTAAAGACGACCTTTCTTCTTGCAATTACGTCAGCCCGTCGGGTGAGCGAGCTTGCGGCAGTCATGGCAACGCCACCCTGCACTGTCTTTTCCAAGGAGGCGGTAACCATACGGCTGCATCCAGCCTTTGTTCCCAAAGTTTCTTCCGAGTTTCACATCAATGAACCTATTGTTCTACCCTCGTTCTATCCAAAGCCTCATAACTCCAGCGAAGAGGCGCGCCTACACCTCCTGGATGTGAGGAGGGCGCTAGCCTTCTACGTAGACAGGACCAAGTCCTTCCGAAAAACGGATAGACTCCTGGTCTCCCTCGCTCCCAAATCTAAAGGAGAAGGTCTCTCATCGCAGAGAATCTCAAAGCACATTGTATCCTGCATAAAAATGTGCTACGAGCTCAGAAAGACTCCTTTGTCGGCCACTCCCAGGGCTCATTCCACCAGGGCGGTGGCAGCATCAACAGCCTTTTTCAAGGGCGTTGCATTGAAAGACATTTGCAGAGCGGCGACCTGGTCATCCTACGACATGTTCGCCAAACATTACGCCCTTCACAGGGTATTCCAAGAGGATACCCGTCTCTCTGCAGCGGTCCTCTCGGGGACCAGCTGCACATAATCCGATTACCCACCACCTATCTGGGTTACTGCTGGGTAGTCACCTATGGTGGAGCACCCACGGGGACACTCGAAGAAGAAAGAGAAGTTACTCACCGTAGTAACGGTGGTTCTTCGAGATGTGTCCCCGTGGGTGCTCCACTTCCCGCCCATCCTCCCCGCTTCGGATCTCTGTTAGTGTTTTGCAGGGGCAACCGAGGCGGTTGGTCGAGGAACTGGCGGGGACCGGATCGCGCACATGGCCAGGAGCGCGCCAGGGAGCGGCGCGCGCCGGCGCATGCGCGGTCCGGCAGAAACTGCTTGGAAGATCCGATCTGCGGCGCCGGCCAAGCCATCACCTATGGTGGAGCACCCACGGGGACACATCTCGAAGAACCACCGTTACTACGGTGAGTAACTTCTCTTTCTGAGAATCAGTCAGAAAACATCTTACTTGAAAAAGACTGTTTTCTTTTTATTTGGAATGTATTACTATGAAAAAATAATAACTTCAGAGAGAGATTCACTGTTCTTCTGTTCCTTTCCCCTGTAACGTTAGAATCCTGTAATTCCTTGTTACTTCTTCCAGGATGTCAGAGGGAATTAGGGGTTGATCTGATGGGGTCCTGCTGGAAACCTTAGAATAGCAAGAAATTCAGAAAGTTTTTAGGCTGAGATTTACATTTAGTTGGTGGCAAATTGGATCATAGAGTGACACCGGGGAAAGGGCGTATATTTGACTATTTGGAGCAGGATAGGAATGTCACTTGCTCACAATTGCCTTAGCTGGTCTTTGCTTCTAGTCTTCCATGGCAAATTCAGTGCTACGAGTTGAGCATTCCATTGAAATTGGTATGCCAGGTGTACTACTTGGGCTTGGCAGTCCAGCTACTTTGTTCCAGTGAGAGTGCCGAATGTTGCCAGGCAGCAGTCAGGGAGCTGATGACATATTGTACTCATTGTTAGGCAGCACTTCAAGTGCTTTGTGTTGATGTACCATGTGTGTTTGGCAGCAGTCAAAAAGCTGTGTATAGCTACATTGTAGATTTAATGCTAACTACTTGCATTGAAATGATTAAATTGCTGGTTTAGTAATATATTGAAACTAAAATTCACTTTGTAGAGTTACCTGTTTGGTATTTATCAGTGTATCGGAGTGTGTTTTTCCTTAAATGAAGTCATGAATCCCATTTAGAGCCAGTTCAGACACAAAGGGAGCCTATGAGAGGCTCTGCTAGGGAATTTATAAGTGACTTGGTCAGGGGCAAACCTGTGATACTTGGTGAAAGGGAGCAAACCATGGAGGACGTTCTGAAGGGACTGCATCTCTGTCATGTATAAGCTCCTGCTTACTGTGCCTCAAAGTTAAGTTTCTCTGAGTTTTTCATATAAAAAATTAATAGTACAGAGGAGATAAGTCTATGAAAAGGTGCTTTATAACACTGGGAATGACAGATTTCATTCAGCAGAAGGGATGTGGCTGGATGGACTAGAGCAGGAAGAGAAGGAAGTTGTCATCTCCAACCTCTGAGCCCAGTGGTATTTACAATCACTGTTTGCTCTCTGACTTGTATTTAAAACAACTTCCAACAAAGGGCTCTTTCCACAGCCACACAGAGCCACATCTAATGGCCAAGCATCAAGGACACACTTTCAACATCAACCAAACATACCTTTCCCTGTAACTCCCCAGGAAATCGAGCATACCACTAGAAATTATCTTGCTCTTAGCAGCTCACGTTCATGGAAATTCTTTCTGAGCAAAAACACAAGACCTGCTTTGAATTCTAATCTAGACAGTTGGAATGGATGGGTTTTAATATACTTCCCTCCTTGTTCCTTCCAATCCTGTCTGTTCCTTATGCAGAACTTGAAGCGTGTGGCTGAAGTCTGGATGGATGAATATGCAGAGTACATCTACCAGCGTAGGCCTGAGTACCGGCATCTCTCTGCAGGAGATGTCACTGTTCAGAAGGAACTTCGCAACAGTCTCAACTGCAAGAGCTTCAAATGGTTCATGAATGAAATAGCTTGGGACTTGCCAAAGTTCTACCCACCAGTGGAGCCCCCAGCAGCTGCCTGGGGAGAGGTGAGTTTACTTCATAAACAAGCCAGAAAGATCTATCAAAGATCTCTTTGATTGTTACATTGAGATTATCAAGAGCTCTGATGCCTCTTTGCTCCATTTCTGTGAACAGACATCACATCTTTACTCAAAAATTTTGCAATGAATGCTTGAGAGGTCAGAATTTCTGAATGCTTCATAACAGAGCTGACAGTCTTCATTAGCACAAAATCACAAAAAGACACTGTATGCTGCCTTGTTCTGTAAGACTGCAGTTATTGTGCCATGTATTAGGGAAGGCAGCATAAGCTATTTGGTAGGACATGGGATTGAGGAAGGTAAGAATCACAAGAGAAACAAAGCCCAGGTGTCCTGTGAACCCTTCGGCCTGTCAGTTTCTCTGCACCTCTTCTTTCGCACCTGTAAAAATAAGGATACTACTACCCCTCCTTGTAAAGGGATAAGAAACCCATAAGTGTTAGGGCTTGTTGTGCTGATTACTATTAAATAACAGACTCTGCCATCCTCTAGTGCAGTGTTTCTTTAACCATGTTCCACGAAACACTGGTATTCTGTGAAAAACTTGCAGGTGTGTTGCGCCTGACACTTTTTTAATATCATACACAGATGGTATCTATTTTCTGTTCTTAAAACCAGATACAATTTTATTTCTTCACTGCTATGATACCTGATTAAATTACTTCATTTTGCTTTTGCTGTACATGTTATTGCTTGTGGGGTTTTTGTTTTGTTTTCATTTTTGATTTTAAAAGAAAATTTTCATAGATGTTCCACATAAAAAATATTATTGTTTGGTGTTCCATGGTCTCAGAGTTTAAGAAACACTGCTTTACTGTATGTTTTCTTTTAATTTAAATGCTGAGTACTTAAAACAGATTACCATATAAAGTCATCCCTGTTTTGACTTCCAAACTTTGTGTGCCTCTATCCAGCTGTATCAACGTCAGCTCAGTTGTACAATGTAAGGCATTTTGCATTGTACCTTTGTACTAATAGCTTTCATTGTTTGAGGTAACTTCTTAAATCATTCTGTCACTTGGACAAAAGTGTAACATAACTAACAATTTAATATTACAGATCCGTAACGTAGGAACTGGTCTATGTGCAGATACTAAGCACGGAACACTGGGCTCCCCACTGAGGCTGGAAACCTGCGTGAAAGGCAGAGGAGAGGCAGCTTGGAACAACATACAGGTAATTGACTCTTCCTTGTAACACATTCATTTTTAAAAGGAAGATAAGTACAAACAACGTCAAAAACACCTTTGCCAAGATCTAAATGAGGACTTAAAAATATCACAGTGGTGTCACATCCCTGGGTAAGGAGGCACAATGCTGTGCCAGGAGAATGAAATGTGATCTGTTGTCCATTGATCTAAGTACCATAGTTACTGATGGTGTTCCTAGTAGACTGGCGCTATTAGTATAAAACAAATAGCAGGAGGGATTGGATCTGGAGACTGGAAAGTTCCTTGTGGAGCCTTTACTTTTTAGTCTTCAAAGTATTAGGGTGAACAGCAGAGACTAAGAAAGGAAACAAGTGTACCAAAACAAGAGAAGAAAAAGATAAGGCAAGTGATATGTAACAAAGTGGATATTAACTTTAAAGCATCTGCTGAAAGAAGTGATAAAGAGGAACACCATACATATTGATGAACCTGTAGGCACATTCAATAACCACTTGCTATTCTTCCTCCGACAGGAAGCAAATACACAATTAACATTCCCACCATTGCTGCGGAAAGAGATTGAACTGACAGGGCTATCGATCTACCCGCCTAATGCACTGAGCGCCCGAAATGACAGCTTTATTGTAACGGGGAGGGGAATATTAGTCCTAAATTGTAGCAGCCGAACTGAGGAAAGATCAAGAATACAATGCATCTGTTATGGAGCTGTACATAACTGCAGGGAAATGCATTTGGTTTTAGAAGATAAAGTTCTGCTGTGCATGAATTTTGATCCAGGAAAAGTGGAAATTAAATCAGTTTACTGTGAGATTCAGTTGAAAAACAATCCTTTGCTTTGTCTGTGGGTTCCCTGGGCAAGTGTCTATGGAGCTGTTTGTTTAAATGTACGATGATAGTGTCTTTTTGTTTCTGTATAACACATTTGTTAATAACCATGGCCATTTCCATTGAACTAGGCTCTCTTCTGGGAATGAGGGAAGGGGAGGGGTTGGTCCTTTTATGTAGAGTTTTGACAGCATCTCTTTGACTAGTAGTGACACAAAGCTTCCTCTGTATTAGCGTCACCTTTTTCTGACACTGAGGTATGTGTATTATTGAAGCATTCTTCTCTAGATGTCTCCCTGGTCATAAAGCCACATTCCCCAGAGCAGCTCCTGCTCACCAGATTGAAGGAGGCACTTCTGCTATCCAGCCTCACTTTGAAATGGAATTTCCCCTGTCTGTATAAATGCTGAATGCCAGTACCTGCTAGTGTCACAAGTGAGGCATAAGCAGGGCATGAATCTTTTTGGGAGGAACCTACAGAGCACCAGAAACGTCATAGAAGTTGGGGGCTGGGGATCATGGCCCTGCCCCCACTTGGCCTCTTCCCTGAAAGCCCCACACCTATTTTGCCTCTTCCCTCCCCACCAAGGCCGCACTCTAGCTCCACTGTCTGGCTCCAGCCTTACACTCTGCCATGAGATTGCTTGTTGCCCGCCCAGATGCACACACCCTCTCCGCAACTCAGGCCCTGGAAGGAGAAAGGGAGATGCCCACACTAAAGCCAGCAAAGGCAGGCTAGTTCTGGGGATGCAGCTATCCAGGGAGCTCCGGGGCCACCACTTCCTCTTGCAGTGCAGAAGGTGGCATAGCTCTTTCAGTTCCCACTGCCAAGGGGAAGGTGGGCTGCAGCCAAGCTGGGAAACTGCTGGCTCCCCTAGTCAACACCAAGAGGCACTGGGAACAGGCCCCTGTGCTCTGCCAGTAGCTGCACTGACACTTCCACACCAGCATCCTGGCTTGGGCTCCGTATCTCACCAAGCACAGTGCTGCAGCAGCCTGGAGACACACTTGCGAGTGGGCAGAGCCAGAGTGTCACACAGGGGCAGGCAGGAAAAGAGGATGAGTGAAGGAGGAGCCGCAGGGTAAGAGGTGGATGCTGGCGATGCTACAATCAGAGTGCTGTTTCCCCCACTTCTGGGGAGCTGCTGGCACACCTCCAAAGGGAAGCGATCCATGTGTGTCTGGCGTTTGCCTCTACATGGCCAACCTTCTCTATTTTGGGGAGGCTTAGCCTCCCCACATCTCTCCTGTTCACCACCCATAGAGGAACCTGTACCCCTAATTATTATATTACCATAGTCCCTGGGAGCCCTAGTCTGGACCCCATTGTTCCAAGTGATCTACAAGCACCAAATAAAAAGACAGACCCTGCCTCAAATGGAAAATGAAGGACATGTTTATATTAATAACAGAGTTCAAACTACAGCTTCCCTTCCTCAGAAATTCAGCCCTGCAGGAAATGTTTCAACACCAGTGCCAAGGCAGCAGGACCATGACCCTCCCTCTGGTCACTTCTTCCCTTCTTATTCCCTTTCCATCTTCTGCCACCACCCTAAAAATGGATTGTGGTTCTCAGGGCTGTTCCTGGGTAAGTTGAGAGTGCCGATCTAGTGCTATCACCTAGACTTTAAGATGAGAAGCTACTTGATCGTCATAGAGGTCTGACCTCCAGCATGTTGCAGGCCACAAAAACTCCACCTCTGTAGAGAGCCCTAACATGTGGCTGACTTACTGAAGTCCTCAACTCATGATTAAAAACTTGGTTACAGAGAATCTGCCATTTACACTAGGTCAAATCTGCAAGTGACTCCGTCCCATGCTGCAGAGGAAGGTGGGGGCTTTGGGGGCGGAGGGACGCTTCCAGTCTGACCTAGGGGAAAATTCATAACAAAGCCCCTAATACGGTGATTAGTTATACCCTGTGTATATGGGCAAGATCACGTAGCCAGACCCCTGGGAAAGAATTCTCTGTAGTAACTGAGACACCTCCCCATATAGTGTCCTGTCACCAGCCACTGGTGATATCTGCTGCTAGCAGTGGTAGATTGGACCAAGTTCAGTCTTGAAGCCTCTGTACCCCTCCCACAGGGTGCCTCATGCTGCTTCTAGGGAGCCTCGTATGGCCTGGGAAACTCAGGGCTCCTTCTTAGATTGCTTGAGGCATTGTGCAAGCTGCCAAGGCAGAACCATTATTAACAAGGGTCTTGCAGCTCTTTGCTGATTCTCCCCTCTGCCCTGGCAAGTACTCTAATCGGTGAGTATAAACTTAATACTCCCACTGAGAGACCCATATACCCAAATAAGGATCCACCAGACTGTAAAAGTGGCTTTTTCTGAAGAGAATTCGTGACTTGCCTTCCCCAGAGAACTGCCATCCAGCTGAGCAGTGCTGCACCCTGTGAGGATACAGAATTTCAGCTCTTGAGTCTGGATGACTTGTCTTCATTTGCTCTGATTCAACCCATTCCAAGAGAGTCCTGTTTGTCCTGGCAGGTGTTCACCTTCAGCTGGCGGGAAGATATCCGACCCGGGGACCCTCAGCACACCAAGAAGTTCTGCTTTGATGCCATTTCCCACAGCAGCCCTGTGACCCTCTATGACTGTCATGGAATGAAGGGGAACCAGCTCTGGAGATACAGGAAAGTGAGTGTGTCTCATCATTCCATGCATACCTGAGATTCCTTGTGGTAACATGGCTTGTGTGTTCTCTTGCAATTCATGTAGCTGGGACAAGAGAATCTATAGAAAACCATTGTTGTTTAGCATTAATAAATGTAGCCTGGGCAAAATAGGGTAGGCCTACCTGACTGGAAAAGGACTCATTAAGCAGCTCATAATAAAGAGAGTATAAAAACCACTAGATACAGGAGACATCAAAGAAGGTGCTTCTCCTGTTTGTTCTGGAGAACCTGTCCTGGGTTGCACTTTTTGTCAGTCTTGTTAACGTGAGCACAAAAACCACATTTCATTGGTGGCATAAGCAGCACCACTCCTCTGACTTATGACAGTGCACCTGCTCCCCATCTGCTTCGATGCAGGCTCATACGTGAGCCCAGTATTTGGTCTTGTGCTGCCTTTCCTATGTCCAGCTTCTGTTCCAGTTTGATTGCAGATTGGCTTCAGTCTTGCCCTGCTTGCTGATGGACATGCAAGCGTCCGCTTTAACTTGCCCTTATTATATGGAGTTGGCTCTCTGAATCTTTATTTAAAAATGGGAAGGAGCAGCGCTGAGAGGGGTGGAGTCAATGAGAGGGGTGGAGCCCTGGGTGGAGTCAACAAGAGGGAGCAGGCAAGGAGACTTCTCTGCTAAACCAGCTGCAGTTTGCCCCATGGCACTTTGGCTGCATAGTAATGCCACATTTGCCATGCAGAACCTGCTTACAAAGTTACACTAGAGCTTGTCAGGTTGTTATAATAATGCAGATGCTCCTGACATATGTGAATGTGACTTATTAATGCTCTACAAGAAATAATTGTGTAGCAACAGGTGAAGAGGTTGTTACTTAGAAAGCTCATCTCCCGCAAACCTTGATGCCTCCCTCTGTACGTCCACTGTGACGGGATGCCAAACAGCAGATCGTGAGCCTGCAAGCAGAAGAATTTAGCTTTAGTTTGGTTCTGCTTTGCCTGGCAGATGTTGCAAGGGTGGACTGGGTGCCTGTGACAAGCAGGGAAAATTTAGACAGTCATGCCATTCTATCATTTCAAATATGCAGGCTGGGCTTGCTTGGAAATATTGATTTCTGAACCAGTTCCAGCACTCATAGTTGCCAAAGTGATGCATTCTACTGCTCACCCAATTACCAATGCATAGACAGGGGCAGATATTTCCTGAGGGCAGCTCCATTCCTGCTTTGTCTCTTCCTACCCCTCTCCAAGGTTCCCCCCGCACAAGGACGTCCTGTTTCTCCATGTTTTCCAGCCCCCCGCCAGCTTCACCCTCTCCACAAAGTCCCTACCCAAGCCACCTATCAGCTGTTTGTTGGCACCCTAGATTCTGTAATCAGGGGCATCGCCAAACAGCTGTGGCTGGTGGATGCTGAGCAACAACTTTTTTTCCCAAAGGGTGCTCCAGCCCCAGAGCACCACAGAGTTCTCATCTATGACTGAGTGAAGTAGACAGCAAAAGTAACACGAATGTTTGCTGTACAAGTGGGAGATGGGGAGCATGTCATGATCTTCTGGCAGAGAAGTCTTGGAGCCCCACTCCTTGAGAAAGTTTAAAGCAAACTGGACAAAGCACTATAAAATGTGAAGAACAATCTTACATTAGAATGGACTATTTCTGAATTTGTGGAACACCATAAATAATAAAATTTCTGTTCTGAAGAGACTACAGTTTGTTAGAGTAGATCTGGTACATAAATCCATTTCTTGAGTTTTCTGCCACCCACACCAAGCTGGGAGAAGGATCAAGGTGAAAAAAGCATGCAATGGGTAAAATATGTAGAAAAAGGAGACCAAATGACACACCCCCTTGCATTAAAAGTTTTTGTATCTGAATGTTACAGGGCAGCAAATGGGTAGAATAGACTCAGCCTTGTTTCCTCCATGGGACCTTCCCTTTACTTACCCATAGACACCCCCCCCAGCCAGCATGCTTCCCAGGCAAGGAAATTGATTTTGAATTTCTCTTCCTCAGGACAAGACCCTTTACCACCCAGTAAGTAGCAGCTGTATGGACTGCAGTGAGAGCGACCGAAAGATCTTTATGAATATCTGCAATCCCTCTTCTCCAACACAACAGTGGATATTTGAACACACAAACTCAACCATCTTGGAAAAATTTAACAGAAATCTTGATCTCTAAAGACTGCAAATATATATGTATTTATAGATATATATATTTTACAGTTATAGTTTTTACCAGGGAGGGTTACAAAAAAAATTTTAAAGGTTTTTTTTTTTGTTTGTTTTTTTTTTAAACAAGGTAAAAGGGAGAATCTCAGGAGTGGGGGTGAAAAGCTGGTCAGTCTTTATTTTGAAGATGCTGCATGTTTGTTTGGGGGTGATCGAATTCCATGAGGCTTAACCAGAGCCACTTGTCTGTCAACCTGGGATCAGAAACTGTTTCTAAAGAATTCTGAACCTGGTTTAAATCATGTGTGGTACTTTACCAAATGGCTCTGACATAAATGGTTATGTTCTCCATGGCTCTCAGAAGTGCAGTACAACTCCTAGCAGCTGCTAAAGCATTCCTAAATCATCACTTTACCTCTGAAAATGCATCCATCCAAAACCAGCACTCACATTACAATGCACTGTCAACATAACAGCATCTGATGAATACACTGACTTCCAGTGCATCACAACTTAAAACGCAATAGAAAAACGAAATGTGTGTTCCGTCTGTGCGCCAAAACAAAATATACTTAAAGCAGTGTGGCCTTGTTATGCCTGGCAAAGGAATAGATCAGTTAACAGAAACAGTTTAAGGGAACTAAGGGCAGTTGAGGCAGTTTCCAGTGAGTATAGGCCATGGCTGGAAAAAACAATTTCAGGCCATGCACCTTTCTCTGTCCTATCCATTCTTGGGTCTCCAGTATGAAGGAGTAGAAAAATGGTTTTCCAGCTAAAATAATTGTGGTGACTCTTGCCACATGTTCTTAGATGGCTAGTATCAGAATGCACAGGCACTTATAATGTGGGGTGTTTCTAGGGTAGAAACAGTCTGAGAACCCTTTTCATAAAATCTACTGCATGAGAGCATCTCCAGTTTTCATCTAGAGACATGAGGCAACATAGACACATAGGAAATTACTCTGAAGTTGGCCTGTGGTCTTCTGTGGCCAGCAGTCCATCTATATGAGGTAACCCCAGTGAGTGCAGGGCCCATGCACAAGGCCATCATGCTCTCACAAATAGAAGCATAAAAGATTAGGGTTGGAAGAGACCGTAGTCTAACCTCCTGCTCAAAGCAGGACCAACCAAATGACTGCACAGTTAAGCTTCTGCCAAGATGCTGCATAAATCAACGAAACTAACCTTTTTTCTGTCATCACCCAACTGCTTGGCTTGTCCACCGGTCCTTTTAGGCACTCTTCAGGTGTAGGCAGCATGTAAACAGCTCTGGGACTGTAAGGCATGTGGCAGAATAAGGGGCTGAAATGACTAGCAAATGCCTTGAAAAGAACAGGAAGTTTCAGGAAGAGCAGGCTGCTCTTGATGGATCTCTGCTCCTGCAGAGACATGAAGCGCCACATTTCAGGCATCTTCTCAGCTGTGTAGCTCTTAAGTTTCAGAAGAGAACTTTGTTCTGATAAGACTTCAGAGGCCCATATGGCAGAAGCTGTATGTTACAGGCTTCCTCTCACTCACCACAATACAGTAGCTCAGCCCCTCTGCTGTTGCCAGCTTCTTGCTGCAGCAGTTCAGGCATTGCAGAGGTGATAGGTGACTGTGATCTCTCAGTGAAGCAGAATTTGATGCAGCTTTGCCACATAAATCAGAGTGGCTTGGTGCATGGCATGTGGAATCTCAGAAGTAAGAACTCCAGATTTCATTTCTTTGATGTTGCCAATTGCAGCCTTGTTGCAAAGGATTCACAGTGTTCTTTGAAACCAAGCACTGCTTCGTTTGGAGGGGTGGGAGAGCAGAGAACTGACTACCCTTTGGGATAGTTCATGTTTCTTGTGATCTCTATATGCTGCAAACCAACATATCACAGAAAGAGGTGCTGAAAACCTAGACCAATGCCACACTGGATGAACATTCTTCAATGAAAATACAATTTTATATCTAAGTATCTGTACCATATTTATCATTACTCTTTATTACCTTAGGGGGAAGCACCAGTTTCTAGTGCTTTACATATAGTAGGCAGATGTTTTCCTAAAGTTATTAATGCTCTCATTAGTCTGGTAGTACTTATTGTGGATGGCTAAATGGCCTGACTAGATGTCTCTTTATGAATGTTTTAATACCTGTGAAACAAGAGGCTGTATGTGAAGAGCAGGAGTTTATCATAAGTGGGAGATGCAGTAAGTAAATGATCTGTAAATGAGCAGTTGGTCTGTCTGCTGCAGCTAGAAGAGCTGTAATGTTAATGCCTGCAGTTTAGTTTTCCACCTCATTAGGGGATCTGCTTTTGTTTAAGTTGCATGGCTTTCTCTATCCTTGGACTCACCTGAGATGACTGGTAATGGGTTAGGAAGCCTTTGATAGCTAGGTCAGTGATATGATGACATTGTCTCAAGGGCAGTTGTTTGGCAGCATGCACCAAAATCTGTGCAGTTCTACTTCACAGATATTGGTCACAGCGCTACTGGCATAACTAGCACCACTGCTGCCAGGCTGAGCACGGAGAGAAAGAATTAAATGGGCTCTTTAAAGCCGGTCTCTCTGGGTCAGTTGCAATGCCGCCCATCTGGTTCACTTCAAAAAGTTGTGGATTAGAAATCACGAATGTCCCATGGATTCACTGTCTCAGTGGTGTTCCTTTAGCTATTATTTTACTTACATTAATTACACATTTCAATGTCCCAGCAGCTTTGCTGACTAATGGAAAATATTACCATAGTCAGCCACCTACTGATTAGAGAAACAGAAATTGTATTTGTCAATCTTAATCTTTAATTGAGCTTTTGTTGAACCATCAGGCTAATTATTCCAATTATGGTTAGTTCTTTATAAGCAAAAGTCACCCAAGCATGAATCCATAAACAAATCCTCTCATTTGCATGCAAATCAAGATCAGATTTAAAATGTCATCCGTTACCCCATCAAAAAGTAGCCAGATATTTTCATAGCCAGACATTTTTTAAAACAGTAATTTAAAAAGGCTCTGCCCCCAACTTCATAAATTCTTTAGTTTGTGGCAAGATGGCGTATGAAAATCCTGAAGTACAATGGTGTATTCACCAACATTTCAATATCCAAAATACCTTTTATCTGTCCTCTTTCATTACAGTGTTAATGTCTTACCCTGTGAGCAAACTAAATTGGTTTGGGCCCTGTGCATGTGTGCAGGGAGTTTTCTTATATGCTTTGGAAAAAAATCTTTCACCCCCAAATAGTGGAATGTTGTGTGGGGTTTAATGGAAAGGGAATACAGCATCATTAAAATGAAGATGTGCCTTTCTAAATGCAAATGTACAGCAAATGCCTAAACTTGAACCATTTCCTAGTGCCTTGCTGGACATGAGTGAAGTGGGCTGGGGAGTTGGATGTACCTGAGCATATGATGCAGCGTACAATTACTATTCTGGTGTTTATGTGGGGTTTTTTTGTTTTTAAATGTCTGACTTTTAAGTACGATTTTTAGGATGACAGAAGGTACTGGCCAGGAAATGCAGGGGCTCCAGGGCTTCTGTATTAAGAGTATCTATTAACAGCTGTGCTATACTTCACACTCAGTATGAAGTCTGGGGGTAGAAACCTCATTTTCTTCAAGTGATGGTCCCTACTGAGAATTATGCTTGGGACATAGAGTAGGAAATAAACTTGTGTTAGACCAGAGGATTTTTTGGGTTGGTTGCTCTATATTTAATCCCTGATAAAGGCACGCATAACATCTGTTTAATCAAGGGAAAACAGCATCCAGGAGTTCACAAATTTATACTCAACATATTCAAATAGAGCTTTTCATAAATAGTTCCAAGAGCATATCAGAATCTAAGCAAAAGGCTAATGTGGTAACTTCCATAAATTCAACACCATGGAGCGGTGGGGAGCAAATCTGTAATACAGAAGTAGCAAGAAAGCAATTCTTTATTCTACTTACATTCTGGGTAATTTATACCTTTGTAATGCCAGTTCAGCACATTTTTCCCCTTACCCACCTGGATGTCTGTAGTGTTTAAAAAAAATAATATTGGTGCTTAAATGAGCATTGAGGGTTCATAAGTAACTGGTTATTGGTACTAAAACAGTGGGTGCTCCTATTGCTATCACCGTATCATTATGATAAGTGCACTGTCCTTGTAGGAATGAGGAAGCGCACCTAAGAAAAGTGAGCAATGAGAATGCACCAGTGGTTGAAAAGGGAGCAGGTTTCACTGATAAGATATGAGCAGGATGTTTTAAGATATGAGCAGGATGTTGGAAGTATTTGTGATTGGGGAATGATACATGGTATCAAATGAACCTGCCACGGCTAACAGATCTAGGACAGTAATTGGCTCTAGGATTGGCTTTCTAGCTTATGAGGTTCAAACATGGCTGTGTCACCACACTTCCATTCTACTTGGCTGCCTCATTCTCAGAAGCATATATGTAATGAAATATACAAGTCACATTTCAGAATTAATAGCCCACAGCAAATGGAGCCTTAAGTGCCCAACACAGTCATTACCTGACATCAGAAGCAGTGAACCAGTTGTCATTTCCACAACAGATTTTTTAGCACCAAGTGGTCTTACTGTTTTGTGTTAGATGAATATTGTAAAAATCAAAGTGACAAAGTACTGTTAATGAACAATGACTATTCTGAGGCTAATTTGTCATATCCAGATTACTTAAAAAAAAAATACTGTTCGGATATTTTTTTACAGGTGAGGCAGTCTGGGCTAGTGGCAAGGCAAGGAACTTGGAGTCAGAGACCCGCGTTCTAGTGTGAACGCTTCCTCTGACTTGCTGTTTGACTTTTGTCTTCCCCTGTGTACTACACTTTCCTCATCTGTAAAGGAGGTAATGTGATTCTTTGATAAAGTGCTTTGATATATACAGATAAAAAGCATTATGTAAAAACAACTTAATAGCGTAAGACAAATTGTAGTTCTTCAAGCAAAAAGCTTTGAATGAAAACTAAGTTTCCTTAGAGAAATAGGAGAAGGGTCAGGTATTGGAAGGTTGGGAGATGAAGATTCCACCAGCATTGGGTACTCATTTTTCAGCTGAGTTTTTTCATTTTACTGACCAACCAGTCAGACTGCCTTATCTAGTTGTCAACGACACTAACGGAACTCATACTCCCAGTTCCTTAATAGGGAGGGCCATGTATAAAACTAGACAATGATAGATTTATCAAAATCATTACAGTAAACCCTCGATTTAATGAACTAATGGGGGAAGGGGTGGTGTCTGTTAATGCAGAAAGTAAGTTATATCTGAATGGTTATACTGTATGATGATTCACTGACTTTCCCAGCCCATCACTCACTCCTGTCCTCTGCCTCTCCTCTTCCTTTCCCCTTCTTGCCCCATTCTTCACTTTACACCTCCATCTCCCTCTCCCAGTTACCAGGAGAGGATTTGAATGCCAACTTAACTTCTTCCCCCTTCTACAGCCGTCAGAGCAGTAGCTCCTCCAGACCCCAACTCCAAGCCACTCACGTGAAGGTAGAGCTTGGCACCCCCATCCTCCTAGCAGGCAGCAGTCTCCGACACTACAGCTGCTGCTCAGCGTCATTGCAGGCAGCAGCAGCCAGGTGCCAACATGCTCCACTCACATGGGGTTGTGGAAGGAGAGCTGTGCACCACTGCAGCCCCCCTTGCTCTCAGGCTCCACTGGCCCCAGTGGTTCCCTCCAGCTCTGGCAGCAGCTCTAGTGAGTCTCTGGCATTTATCTGTGGAGGCACAGTGTGGCTGGCACACAGCATCTGTTATTTCCAAAGTCCACTATATCAGGGTCCGTTAAATCAAGGGTTTGCTGTATTAAAAACCTTTGTCTAGTTTTTCTGTGACTCTGCCCTTACTATTTGAGTAGGATCTTTTATTCACTTTGTGTTCAGAGTTTTTCTGATGCTTCTGTATTACCCAGAAGGCTTCGATGATTCCAACAGATGTATGGGTTTTTCAGTAGAAGCCATGGGGAGCTGTACAGGTCTAAAACTGCTCAGTCAGCATTAGAAAAGAGGCTCCCATCCCAATTAGCAAGCTGGCAAATGTGAACTTGGCTTACAAGATGACAAAAAAACTAATCAGTTCAAACAGACTAAAACCATTAGCCCTTAAAATAACTCTAACAAATAGCTTTTTTTTAGCTTTTTCAGGATGGGAGCCTCCAAGCTATCAGTGATAATATCTGAGTTGATTCACTCTTGGTACTATGTGCATTTTAACTTACTTTAAGACTGGATGGGACAATGCCTCATAAATCCATGTATATTTATTCTGGGCACATTAGGACCACACTCTTAATACCAGGGGATGGTAAATGATGGTTAGCACTTTAACATAGTAGCTTTCAAAATTGGAGTCATTCAGAGATAATGCGTAGTTTTTAAAATTAAATTGACTTCCTTTTATAATATTTAAAATAAATTTTTAATGTTTTTCTGAATATTTGTGTAAGCAGAGATTACTCTCCCTTTTTTGATTCAACAACTGATTTCCTTCCCTTCCCACCACCCCCCACATACCTGTTCCTTGTTGTGAGAACAAACTAAATATCCTGGTTCAGGACTTTGTGGAATATAGTTTGTTTCTCATCACCCCACGTGCTTCCTTCCTTTGTACTCATACTGCTTTCCTGGGAGAGAGACTTCTCCTGCTGAGCAACACTGAAGCTCAGGCTGCCAGGCACAAAGACCTGCTGCCAAACTAGAGGTTCACTCTCCATAGACAAGTGCTACCTGTCTCTTATCTTGTCTTGGAAAGTTTGCCAACATTCACAGTAATCAGAGGGTGCTAATTTTGTAGTACTTTAAGAACAGGTTTAGAATGCTGCATTCTAGTGTCTCCCAAAGGAAACAATGGGACGTTGTCATTGTTAGAAAGTAAATTCTGCTTTAGACCCCATTGCAATCACATTCTCAGTGTGCCTCTCAGATGACAGACCTAGCTTCCTTCCTTCAAGGTGAAACCAAATGGTTCAACCACTCTCCCCATGGGATCTCTGGTTTCCTGCTCCCTTGTTTCCCAGCGATGCTATCATGACAGACCTAACCGTATTTGGAAACTGTGAGAAAATTTCCACTGAGACACATGCAGCCAGCAGCTGATTAAAGTAACACACCACAGTTCTAAAAATAAAGGTGGTGTTTGTTCATCCAAATGTACATATCCATCCAAGGCTAGGGTTAAAACAAATGCCTGCACATCTGGTCTGACACACAAACTTCACTGATAGCTGTGGGCACTCCACTAATAAGCTGGGTAGCACCTGAATCTCTCCTGGGCTGCCACCCAAGCATTCAAATTACAGTGAACACTACTCATTATCCACTGTTGGGTCCCGATCCAGTTTGAGAACCACTGGAACATCAACTCTGACAAGCTTCAAGTTCACCTTCTGTTCTGTATCACTACCTACAGCTTCTATTGCCATAATATCCTTGTGCTTTTGGGGTAACCATCCCCTTTGGGAATTGAACCCAAAGTCCATGGTCCAATCCAAAGCACATAATTTCTTGAAACTGCCCCTCATGCTCCAGGCTTCTTCCCGTGCCAATTCTTTACATGGCCTTGTGCAAAAAGTCTTTTGTTTTTAAAAAAAAAAACAAAAAACAAAAAAACAAAAACAAAAAAAAACTAGCAATTCAGTGACGTGTCTAGTTTGATACAAGTTTCTCCCAGTATCCCGGAGTACTGTGCTCATCAGGCTAGCATTATCATTTTACAGCACTCTGGAGCTATGTGCACAGCACTGTATTATATGGTCTTGAGGTATATAGCATGAAGTTCAATACAGACAAATGCAAAGTACTCCACTTAGGGAGGAAGGATCAAGTTCACACATACAAAATGGCAAGTGACTGTCTAGGAAGATGTGCTGAACAAATGGATTGAGTGGTCAGAATGGACCACAAGCTAACAGTGGTCAACACACTGTTGTGCTTAAACAGTTCTGTGATGCATTAACAGGAATGTTGTATGCAAGACACAAGAAGTAATTATTCTGCTCTACTCTGCACTGATTAAGCCTCAACTGGAGTAGTGTGTCCTGTTCTGGGCATCACACTTCAAGAAAGATGTAAAGAAATTGGAGAAGGTCCAGAGAAGAGCAACAAAAGTGATTAAATAGCTAGAAAACATGAACTCTGAAGGATGACAAAGAACTGGGTTTGTTTAGTCTGGAAAAGGTGAGACTGAGAGGGGACATAACAGCTTTCAAGTACCAAAAAGGTTGTTATAAAGAGGAGGAAGAAAAATTATTCTCCTTAATCTCTGAGTAAGATAAGAAGAAATCGGCTTAAATTGCAGCACGGGAGGATTAAGCTGGACATTAGGAAAAACTTCCAAAGTATCAGAATGGAATAAATTGGCTATGGAGGTTGTAGAATCTCCATAGTTGGTCTTCAACTGAAAAACAAAAATAGCTACTCCCCTCATTTCCCTCACACACCAGCCACAGCCTGGGGGACCAAGATTAGTACATTTTTGTGGGCCACGCTGGGGTGTGGCCAAAGGGATCATTGTGGGAGAGGGCTGCCAAGAAGTAGGCTTGAAATGTGGGGTCTGGGCAGGAGGGAGAGTGCACAGGTGGGCTGGGGATGTGGGGCTGGGGCAGGGGAAGAAGGGTGTGTGGTCTGGAAGGGGGGTCAGGGTGGCAGGGAGTGGTCTGAAAAGGGGACAGAAGGCTGGCGGCGGGGATTTAGGGTGTGGGGCAGGAGGATAGGGAGCAGGGGTAGAGGGAGGAGGCAGGTCTGGGCAAGACGGGGGCCAGGAACAGTCTAGGAACATGGTAGAAGGGTGCAGGAGGGTAGAGGGGAGTGTGAGGTCTGGAAGGAAGCAAGGGAAGGGCCGTGTGGGAGTGACATGGAAGGGACAGAAGAGGGTGGGAGTGGCAGTCTGGGTGACAGGGTGGTACTTACCTGTGGAGCAACCTGGGAACACAGACTGTGCCTTCCCCACCACCCCTCTCCACAATACACACTCTCCCAGGCACTGCCCTCCACTGCTCTGACTGGCTAGTCAGAGAAGCAGGATAAAGCTTCCAGGCCGTGCTGTCACTCCCATTCCCCCTCCCACTGACCTGGCTGTGGGAATGGCAGCAAGCAAAGGCACATGACTGTGCTTGTGGTTTCCCTTTCAAAACGTCATTTTTCTGCAGGGAAGCAAAGCAATCTGTGGAGGACAGATGCTCAGAAATATTTGAGGTGGTGACTTCCCACGGTAATAGGTTGTCACAGATGAAGGGTTCTAGAGGAAATTCAGGCGAGAGCCACCATTGAAGCTCAGTGTCTTACTCTCCTCCAGAAAGGAACAGACGTGCAGACAGGTAATCCTTGATGATGTGAGTTTTATGTAAATTTAACAATATGCTGGGCCTGGAGAGCAGGGGCTGTTGCAAAAGGGTGTGGAGTGAGTGGATCTGATGAGAACCAACATCCCTTATAGTTAACCCACTCTTCTTCTTCGAGTGGTCCCTGTGGGTGCTCCACAATAGGTGTCGGGCTCACCCGGCGCCGCAGATCGGAAATCTTCTAGCAGTTTCTCCTGGATTGCGCATGCGCCGGCACGCACCACCCCCCCGCGCGCCCCCGGCCGCGTGCACGATCCGGTCCCCGCCAGTTCCTTCTCAACCGCCATCGGCTGCAGACGGAATCCACTCAGGCTAAGGCCAGAGTCAGATTACTTAGTGGTTTTTCTTTTCCACGTGTGATTTGTTTTTCGGTTATTAAACAAAACAAAACAAAACAAAAAAAAAAAAAGAGAAAGCAAAGACAAAGAGAATACCAGCAAAAAAAAAAAGGAAAAAGAGAGGAGCGGAGAACACTCTTTGGGGTGGAAAGGCACGGATTAAGTGCTAAGTACCCTCTTAACAATAAAGGACTCACCACAATGGCCTCTTCAGGTTTTACACAGCGTGAGTCATGCCGTGAAGCTATGCCGGCCTCTGTGGGGCATAGCGAAGGCATCCGACCCCTGGGGGAATTTACAGGCTTCCCGGCCGCATTTTCACTGTGCTCTGACCGCGCCCCCCCCCCCCCCCCCCCGCTTTCAATGCAGAAACGGAGGGAACTTTCCCTGGCTCGATCCTTGCCATGCATCTGCAGTGAGCAGGACAAGCGGAGCACACAGCTACCAGCCGCATACTCAGGCGGTGGCACCGTCACAGGCGGCACAGACCCCCGCGGCACCAGCGGTGCAGGGGTGCCAGGCACAGAGCCTGCAGGCACCGGAGGGGGATACCCATGCAGCACCGCAGCTGACGGTGCCGAGCGGGGCGCTGACTGAGGGGCCGAGACCCCCGGCAAGGAAGGGGGCAGTGCCGGCCCCGCAGTGGAGGGGCAAGGCAACATCAAAAACCTGGCACCGCACTCCATCTCTGGACAGCACTGCGCTGCTGTTAGCACCAAGCCCTCCCCCTGTGATACACACGCCGCACCGAAGGCCTGTGTCTCCACCGGCCCATCAAGTTAAAAAAACAAAAAAACTCCTCCTCTGTTCCTCCAACCAATGTCACCATGGCTTGGGCCACCTTCACCATTTTCTGGGATTGGATCCCCTGGGGTACTATCACAAGCCAGTTTCACCTTTATCAGTGTCATCGCGGAGGTCTCGCTCTCCCAGACCTCGGGGGGTACACACCCCGTGAGTGGTCCAGGTCTCCATCTCCGGACCCTTGCCCATGCTGCCATGGTCGTCCTTATCATGCTGGACACAGATAAACCACAGGCCTGCACCCAGGGGCAGGCCCCCCCGCACCCGGCCGCTCAGTACCCCCGTGGGCGCTCCCGATCGGGGACGGAAACACAGTTGTCTCAAGGGGAGTTAATTTTAGAACGCTGAGACTTTCCTTCACAATCCTCCAGCGAGCAAGTGTGTCATCGCCTGCGGGAACCCGAGGGTTCGAGGGAGGTTTACTGTAGGGGTTCCTCCTCATCCTCCCCAGACGAGGCCATGGCTCCTGGGGATGTCTCTCCCCGGGATGACCTGAAACAGTTTCAGGAGCTGTTTTAAAGGGTGGCTTTCACGCATGACATTCAAACGGCAGAGGTGCGGGAGAAACATCACAAACTCCTGAAAAATCTGAAACCCCCGGCTTCATCCAAAATTGCTATTCCGCTGGACGAAGCCATTCTGTAGTCAGCCATTACTGTATGGCAGACTCCGGCCTCTGTTCCGCCTACGAATGAGAGAGCGGATTAAAAAAAAAAAAAAATACTTCGTCCCGGCAAAGGGCATGGAGTTCCTCTTCAGTCACCCACAACCAAATTCTTTGGTGGTCGGGTTGTCCCAGCAGAGGTCAAAGGCTTCTCAGTACAAATCGGGGGATCGGACAAAGATGCTAAGAAGCTAGAGCTGTTTGGCAGGAAGGTATATTCCTCTCCTATCCTGCTATTGAGAGTGGCAAATTATGGGCACACTAGCAAACCATAATTTTGGTAATTACTCCGGGCTTACTGCCCTCATGGATTCACTTCCGGAAGACAAAAAGCCAGTGTTAAAGGCGATGGTTCAAGAGGGCTACGCAGCATTGCGGACAGGAGCCCAGATTGCCCTGGACGTGGCGGACACGGCGGCACGTTCAACGGCTACAGCAGTGGTCATGCGTAGGGAATCCTGGCCCCAGACGTCGGGTATCTCGAGGGACCTACAGGCGAAGATCGTGGACCTTCCCTTTGAGGCACAAAAGCTGTTTGCAGACTCAACCGACTCGGTCCCTCACTCCAGTAAGGACTCAAGAGCTACACTTAGAACCTCGGACATTTATACTCCTCCATACAGGAGGGGGGGGAAAAAAAATTTTATCCTCAGCAAAGATGCTACGCTTACAACCACAGCATGCTCAATATCAACGGGGCTACGGCCAAGGGCGCTATCAATAGCGGCAACAGTACAGAACTCCTAGGCGATGTTCTCAACAAAGCCATACGCCCTCAGGTCAGGCCTCAAAGGCAACAAGTTTGATGAGTAGGTATGGGGCTGCACTATCAATACCCTCGCTCAATGCCACTCTCATCTCGTGTTCCATCATCGCCTCAGACCGTTCCACTCCCAATGGCAAAAGATCACCACAGACATATGGGTGCTGGAAATCATAGCCACGGGTTACGCGATCCCCTCCCAGTCGCTTCCACCAACGAAGCCTCCCACCAGGCCTCACCTCAGGGACGCTGCCACGAGGCGAGGCTCAAGCAGAAGGTGACTCACCTTATGTTCATAAGGGCGGTAAAAAGAGTGCCGGAATAATTCCAGGGGAAGGTTTTTATTCACGCTACTTCCTACCCGGGAAGAAGACAGGAGACTGGAGGCTCATCTTAGATCTTCAGGGCCTCAACTGTTAGTTGTGCAAGCAACAGTTTTGGATGACCACAGTTGCTTTGATACTCACGGCACTGGACAATGGAGACTGGGTTGCAGCACTCGACTTACGAGATGCTTATTTTCATATAACAATCCACCCGGCACACAGACGCTTCCTCCGCTTCACGGTCGGCCAGGAGCGCTTCCAGCACAGGGTTCTTCTGTTTGGCCTCTCCTCAGCCCCCAGAGTCTTCACCAAAACCTTGGCAGTGGTGTCAGCCTACCTGCACAGACAGGGGGAATTTATTTTCCCAGGTCTGGGCGACTGCCTGCTGAAAGGGGACCTCGAAGGCAGAGGTCTCACGCATGATACGCCTCACAGCGGACACATTTCTTTGCTGGGTCTAGTCATCAACCTCACAAAGTCAAAGTCCGAACCCACACAACATATAGAGTTTATAGGGGCACGCAGAAACTCTATCACAGCAAGGGTGTACCTACCCGACGCCCACTTCTGCACAATCAGTTCGCTGGTGAAAGTCATTACATACAGCCCCACGGTGCCGGTCTTAACGTGCCTACAGCTGCTGGGCCATATGGCGGCAGCGATGTTTGTGGTACAGAATGCCAGGTTGCACATGTCAAGCCTGTAGCATTGGCTGGTGAGCGTTTACAAACCGGCATCCCACACTGTCCACAGGGTGGTGTCGCCCACAACAGAGGTGCGCAGATCCCTGGAGTGATGGGAAAACCCCAAGAATCTGCTAGTGGGGGTGCTTTTTCACCAACCACAAATGTCTATTTTTCTTACCACCGACGCCTCCCACATGGGATGGGGAGCACACATCGGCGACAAGGTAACACAAGGGCTATGGTCCCCTGCGGAACAGGCACTGCACATATCCATACTGGAGCTCAGAGAAGTGTTCAACGCCTGCAAACATTTTCGAGATTACTTACCTGGCAAAGTAGTCGGGATTCAATACCGACAATACCTCCATTATGTTCTACATCAATTGACAAGGAGGAGCATGATCCCATGCCCTATGTGCGGAAGCACTCCGATTGTGGAATCGGTGCATCACCAACAACATAACATTGAAAGCCTCGCACTTGCCGGGCGCTCACAACGTGAATACAGATCAGCCGAGCAGGCGCTGCACAATCATGCACGAATGGCACACCCGCTCTGATCTGCTACAGCATGCTTTTCGTACATGGGGGTTTCCCCAGATCAATTTGTTTGCCACCCAGTTAAAAAAAAAAAAAAAAAGTGTCCCCAGTACTGCTCCAGGCCAGGAGTGGGGCGGGGGTCCCTGGGAGACGCATTCATGTTTTCATGGAAGGGCTCCCTACCTTACGCGTTTCCCCCACAGCGCTTATCCGCAAGGTCTTGCACATAGCCAGAAGGGAGAGAGCTCGCATGATACTCATAGTCCCGCTTGGGATAGGCAGCAATGTTTTCCCTTGCTTCTGCGCATGTCGGACCGCCCACCGCTCCCTCTACCGGTGGCGCCGGACTTACTCACGCGGGCTCAAGGGTCCATAGTGCACCTGCACCCTCAGGGTCTGCACCTACAAGCATGGCTAATCCATGGCTCAGCTCCTTAAAGAGCACATGTACGGAGGGAGCACAACTAGTCCTGGAATGTAGCCGAAGGACCTCCACCAGGACTTGCAACCAGAAATGGACTCGATTCACAGCCTGGTGTTCCGCCAAGCAGTTAGCTCCCCTTGACGTCACTATACCTGTAATACTAGAATACTTATTGGACTTCAAGAGAGGCGGGTTTTTCTCTATCCTCGCTAAAGGTCCACCTCGCCGCTATATCAACCTTTCGGCATACAGAGGAAGGGCCCGCGATATTTGCCCATCCTATCGTTACCAGGTCCTTGAAGGGGCTGGTAAACCTGCACCCCCCCTCGGAAACCGCTTCCACCATCGTGGAATTTGGACTTGGCGCTCAGCGCGCTATCGGGTCCACCTTTTGCACCATTAGCCACAGTTCCCATACGTCTCCTTACGATAAAAACAACCTTCCTCCTTGCAACTATGTCAGCCCGCAAGGTGCGTGAGCTCGCAGCAGTGATGGCAACGCTGCACTGCACAGTGTTCTCAAAGGAGGCAGTAACCTTAAGGCTGCACCCAGCCTTTGTTCCAAAAGTCTCTTCGGAGTCCAATCTTAATGACCCAATAGTTTTACCCTCGTTTTACCCAAAGCCTCACAGCTCCGGCAAGGAGGCACGCCTGCATCTCCTAGATGTGAGGAGGGCGTTGGCCTTCTACACAGGCAGAACTAAGTCCTTCCAGAAAACGGACAGGCTTCTAGTCTCTCTCGCTCCCGGGTCAAAGGGAGAAGGTCTCTCTTCACGAAGAATCTCAAAGCACATTGCGTCCTGTATAAAAATGTGCTTCAAGCTTCGAAAGGCTCCTTTGCTGGCCCCGCCCAGGGCTCACTCCACCAGGGCGGTGGCGGCATCAACAGCCTTCTTCAAGGGCATCGCGTTAACAGACATCTGTAGAGCAGCGACCTGGTCATCATATGACACCTTCGCCAAGCATTATGCCCTGCCTCGGGTATTCCAAGAGGATACCCATCTGTCGACAGCACTTCTCTCGGGGACAAGCTGCACATAAACTGATTACCCACCTCCTTACTTGGGTTACTGCTGGGTAGTCACCTATTGTGGAGCACCCACGGGGACCACTCGAAGAAGAAAGAGAAGTTACTCACCTGTAGTAACGATGGTTCTTCAAGATGTGTCCCCGTGGGTGCTCTACCACCCGCCCATCCTCCCCGCTTCGGATCTCTGTCTAGTATTTTCAGGAGCTTCCGAGGCGGTTGGTCAAGGAACTGGCGGGGACCGGATCGTGCATGTGGCCGGGGGCGCGCGGGGGGGGGCGGCACGTGCTGGCGCATGCACGATCCAGGAGAAACTGCTGGAAGACTTCCGATCTGCGGCGCCGGGCGAGCCCAACACCTATTGTGGAGCACCCACGGGGACACATCTCGAAGAACCATCGTTACTACAGGTGAGTAACTTCTCTTTCAGACCCTATGTCCTCCCAGCACTAGCCCTGAATTTCTCTCTTGGAAGTGGAAACTGTAAAGATTCTTGGGCAGGACTGAGGTCAGTGGGGCACTTCCCCTGATGACAGTGAGCAGGATGAGAGGCCCTACCAACCAAACCTCAACCACATACACATGCAAAGCAGAAACCTTGAGCAGCACATCTGACAACCTGGGTCTGCTGACTCAGGCTCATGCTCCAGCACTGAAACTAGCTGTGTAGACACTCACGCTTAGGCTGTGACTCAGGCTCTGAAACCAACCCCAGCCCATCCCTAGGCTTCAGCACCCCAAAGCCTACACAGCTATTTTCAGCACTGTAGCCTCCACCCCGTCAGCCCACATCTGTCATGTGTTTTTGCTTGCCATGTACACTTGTCTCCAGACAGCTAAGTACCTCTGTAAAAAGCAGAGTGGATATCCCAAGAATTTTGAGCAAGGGTATAGTTCTCAGGGAAAGCAGCTGTGTGACAGGTTTATCTTTTTTGGCCATTATTCAGTGGCTAAATGAAACTGCCCCAGACAGATTTAGGGATCAGAGCAGCGTGTGTTCTAACAGGAGGGAGGCTCATATGAGAAGGCAATTATTCCATCTCCAAAGGCACTAAGCTGCCTCCATTCTGATTGGTTTATGAAACATCATTTCTCACCTCATTGCTGTTTGCACAAGAAGCTATTAGATTAGGCTAGTGATATGCACCCAACAAAGGACGGATATCTCCAGTAGGCTGGGGAGTTTATAGCCAGCTAGTTTTAGGCTAGCAGTGACAAAGCTCATGAAGATAAATATGCTGGAATATATTGCAATTGTACATGGTCTCCATGCTTTTTCCAGATTGACTGAAAACTCTACCTAGTTTTGCAATTGCAGATGCTTAACATTTAATTTAGCAAAGAGAGAGACAGCAAGAGTACTTCTCCCTAGCAAGTGCTGAGGGCCAGCACTAGCAACAAACATTTCATATTGTTTCTCCAATGCAAAAGAAAAAAAAATACACAAAGGGAAAAGTAACATGTCAGGCACTGACTGAACTTTTCTTCAACAGTGCACCCACAGGCAGTGTTCTCTCTAATATATCTCCATGTATGGAATGAATTTTATGTACACAAATATGGAGGATGCACAACATCCATATTGGTGCACATGACAAAACTCATTCTGCACATAGAAGGTGTGTGATGGGAATGGGGCAAGGGGCTAAAAGTGCAAAGGAAGATGCTCTGGGCTTGGGCACAGGGTTGGGATGTGGGGAAGTGAGGTTTCTGTCTGGGGGTGTGGGCTCAGGGCTGTGGCCACAATTGCAGGGGGCAGGCAGTGCTCCAGATATGGATGCAACTCTAGAGTCTGCCTAGGGATGACAGGTTTGGAGAGGGAACAGGCTGCCCTGGGGGAGAGAGGACTATCCTCAGCCTTCTCTCACTGTAGCAGCTCATGGCCAGATAAGAAGCATTTATCCATAGGTGCAGCAGCTCTGAAAAGGCCTTGCTGGAAAGAGGCACCCCTCCATGGCCATGGCACGTCTGGGGCTGGGTGGAGGCCAGGGAGGGGGCAGTTCCAGAATAGCTCCATACCTGGGCTGGTAGAAAGAGGCACCTCTTTCCCATCTGCAGCAACTCTGCACTGGTTCTGGCAAACAAAGCTGCCTCTCCCCACAGCAGCTCTGAGCCCCTACACAGAGCTAATCTTCTTGGAGGTCACTCGATAATGAGTAGGATGTTTTCATGTCATCCTCCTACTTGTGTCTATTGATGGCTGATCAGCCCAATTCTGGAGCCGTGGATCTTATCACAGAAGAGGCACGTATTAGTATTTGCATAAGCACTGATGACAGTTGCCTGTTTGTTTTTGGCAAGCTTCAAGCAGAGTCATGAACAGGCATCCATTTACAGTCTGAGCAAAATAGTGATCAAATGACTGCAACGATGGCAGGGAAAACAAAACCAGCAGAGGTTATCTTAAGTGTAAGCCGTGAAACTTAAATTATACCTGGGGTGCAGATGAACCTCCCCTCACCCCAGTTATTCCTTCCATTTGTGAGGATAGGTCCCCAACAGATTTGATTTGATTGCCTGAAAAGGGAACTCTGCCAAACTAGTTGCAAACAAGGCAAAAAGGACTTGGGGTTAAGCTACCTTATAGAATGTGGGAAATGCTGCTTCTTCCTCGAGTGTCCCCGTGGGTGCTCCACGATAGGTGTCGGGCTCGCCCCGGCACCACAGATCGGATCTTACCAGCAGTTTCTGCTGGACCGCGCATGCGCTGGCGCGCGCCGCTCCATTGCACGCTCCCGGCCACGTGCGTGATCCGGTCCCCGCCAGTTCCTTCTTAACCGCCATCGGCTGCGGCCAGAGTCAGCGTATTTAATGTTTTAAGTGTTCTTACAGTTTCTTTTCAGTCTTTCCATGGTTGCCCCTATCAGGCGGGGCATAGACACCATAGGCATACCCCCAGGGACAGGTCCCCTCAGACGGTTCACTATCCCCGAGGGCAATCGCGGACGGGGACGGAAACGCAAATATCTCAGGGGGAGTTGATTATGGAACCCCGAGATTTCCCCTCGCAAGCCTCCAGCGAGAAGATGTATCACCGTCAACAGGACCCAGAAGGATCCAGAGAGGCTTACCCTAGTGGTTCCTCTCTATCCTCCCCCGACAAGGCTACGGCCCCAGGGGATGTCCACCCCCCGGACGATCTCAAACAGTTCCAAGAGCTGTTTAAAAGGGTGGCCTTTACGCAAGGCATCCAAACAGCAGAGGTACAGGAGAAGCACCATAAGCTCCTCAAAAACCTGAGACCTCCGGCCTCTTCCAAAATAGCTATTCCACTCGACAAAGCAATTATGGAGTCCGCTACCACGATATGGCAGACCCCTGCGTCCGCTCCGCCTATAAACGAGAGCGGATAAGAAATACTGCGTCCCTGCGAAGGGCATGGAGCTCCTGTTCAGTAACCCACAACCAAATTCTCTGGTAGTGGAATCGTCTCAACAGAGGTCGAAAACTTCTCAGTACAAGACAGGGGGAACGGACAAAGATGCCAAGAAGCTAGAGTTATTCGGCAGAAAGGTCTACTCCTCCTCTACCCTACTGTTGAGAATGGCAAATTATGCAGCACACCTAGCGAACCATAACTGTGATAATTACTCCAGGCTGACTTCCCTCATGGACTCGCTTCCAGAGGATAAGAAGCCAGTGCTGAAGGCCATCGTGCAGGAAGGCTATGCAGCCTCGAGGACAGGAGTTTAGATCGCCCTGGACGTAGCAGATACGGCAGCACGCTCAACGGCTACGGCAGTGGTCATGCGCAGGGAATCCTGGCTTCAGACATCGGGTATCCCGAGGGATCTGCAGGCGAAGATCGTTTATCTCCCCTTTGACACACAGAAGTTGTTTGCTGAATCAACTGATTCGGTCCTTCATTCCAGTTAAGGACTCAAGGGCTACTCTCAGAACCTTGGGGATTTATACCCCTCCATACAGGAAGAAAAAGTATTACCCTCAGCAAAGACGATACCCGTATCAACCCCAGCATGCTCACTACCAAAGGGGCTACGAGCAAGGGCGGCATCAACAGTACAGAACTCCCAGGCGATGTTCCCAACAGAGCTGTGCCTCCTCGAGGCAGGGCCAAAGGCAACAAGTTTGATGGACAGATCGAGGGCTGCACTATCACTACCATCGTGCAATGTCATCCAAAGCTAATGTTCCATCATCGCCTCCAACCATTCTACACCCAGTGGCAAAAGATCACCACAGACAAATGGGTACTGGAGATCATAGCCACGGGTTACGCGATCCCCTTCCAGTCGCTCCCACCGCCACGACCTCCACCCAGGCCCCATCTAAAGGACGCCTCCCACGAAGCGAGACTCAAGCAGGAGGTGGACCATCTTATGCTTATAGGGTCAGTGGAAAGAGTGCCGGAGCAACTCCAAGGGAAAGGGTTCTATTCAAGATACCTCCTTACAGAGAAAAAAACAGGAGGCTGGAGGCCCATCCTAGATCTTCGAGGCCTCAATCGGTACTTGCGCAAACGACGCTTTCGGATGATCACAGTCGCCTCTATACTTACAGTACTGGATGATGGAGATTGGTTCGCAAGCCTCGACTTACAAGACGCGTATTTCCATATAACAATCCACCCGGCTCACAGACGTTTTCTCCGGTTCATGGTCGGCAAAGAACATTTCTAATACAAGGTTCTGCCGTTCAGCCTCTCCTCGGCCCCCAGAGTATTTACCAAGACCCTGGCAGTGGTGTCAGCCTACCTGCACAGACAGGGGGTATTTATATTCCCATATCTGGACGACTGCCTACTGAAAGGGGCCTCGAAGGAAGAGGTATTACGCATGATACGCGTTACAGCAGGCACGTTCTCTTCGCTGGGCCTTGTCATCAACCTGGCGAAGTCAAAGATCGACCCCACACAGGACATAGAGTTCATAGGGGCACGCATAAACTCCATCACAGCAAGGGTTTATCTACCAGATGCCCGCTTTTGCGCCATTGGTTCCCTCATACAAGTCATCACCTTCAGCCCCACGGTGCCGGTTCTAACATGCTTACAGCTGCTAGGCCATATGGCAGCAGCAACGTTCGTAGTACAGAATGCCAGATTGCATATGCGCAGCATGCAGCACTGGCTGGCGAGCGTCTACAAACCAGCAGCACACACCGTCTGCAGGGTGGTGTCACCCACGACAGAGGTACACAGATCCCTGCAATGGTGGGTGAACCCCAAGAACATGCTAACAGGGGTACCCTTTCATCAACCACAGATATCTATCTTTCTCACCACCGACGCCTCCCACATAGGGTGGGGAGCACACATGGGCGAAAAGGTGACGCAGGGACTGTGGTCCCCTACGGAACAGTCACTGCACATAAATATACTGGAGCTAAGAGCAGTGTTCAACGCCTGCAAACACTTTCGAGACCATATACAAGGCAAAGTAGTCGGGATCAATACAGACAATGCCTCCACCATGTTTTATATAAATCGACAAGGAGGAGCTCGGTCCCGTGCCTTATGTGCGGAAGCAGTCCGCCTGTGGAATTGGTGCATCGCCAACAATATAACTTTGAAAGCCTCGTATTTACCAGGCGCTCACAACGTGCAGGCAGACCAGTTCAGCAGGCACTTCGCACTCACACGAGTGGCAGATCCGTTCCGATCTGCTACGACCGATTTTTCATGCATGGGGGTTTCCCCAGGTAGACCTGTTTGCCACTCATCGCAACAAGAAGTGCCCACAATACTGCTCCAGGGCAGGACTGGGACGGGGGTCCCTGGGGGATGCATTCGCGATCTCGTGGAAGGGCCCCCTGCTCTACGCATTTCCTCCCACAGTGCTCATCCACAAGGTCTTGCAGAAAGCCAGGAGAGAGAGAGAGCCCGCATGATCCCAGTAGTCCCAACTTGGGATCGACAGCAATGGTTCCCCTTACTCCTGCGCATGTCGGACCGCCCACCGATGCCCCTTCCAGTGGCGCCGGACCTGCTCACGCAAGGTCAGGGGTCTATAGTGCACCCACACCCCAGAGGCCTGCGACTGCAAGCATGGGTAATCCATGGCTCAGCTCCCTAGAGAGCACATGTACGGAGGGAGTGCAACAAGTCCTAGAAAGTAGCAGAAGGACTTCCACCAGGAAGACCTACAAGCAGAAATGGACTCAGTTCACTGCATGGTGTTCTACCAAGCAATTAGCTCCCCTTGCTGTGCCTATACCTGTAATATTAGAATACTTACTGGACCTCAAGAGAGGCGGACTCTCCTTATCCTCGTTGAAGGTCCACCTTGCCGCTATATCGGCTTTCCGACACGAAGAGGAAGGGCCCACGGTGTTCGCCCATCCTATGGTTACCAGGTTCCTGAAGGGGCTGGTAAACCTGTACCCCCCTCGGAAACCGCTTCCACCTTCGTGGAGCTTGGACCTGGTGCTTAACGCGCTAATGGGACCACCATTTGAACCCTTAGCCACAGTTTCCCTCCATCTCCTTACGATAAAGACGACCTTCCTTCTTGCAATCACATCAGCTTGCAGGGTGAGTGAGCTCGCGGCAGTTATGGCAACGCCACCCTGCACAGTATTTTCGAAGGAGGCGGTAACCTTACGGCTACATCCAGCCTTTGTTCCGAAAGTTTCTTCAGAGTTTCATATTAACGAACCTCTAGTCTTACCCTCGTTTTATCCAAAGCCTCATAACTCCAACAAAGAGGCACGCCTACACCTCCTGGACGTGAGGAGGGCGCTGGCTTTTTATATAGACAGAACTAAATCCTTCCGAAAAACGGATAGACTCCTAGTCTCTCTCGCTCCCAGATCAAAAGGAGAAGGTCTCTCTTCACAGAGAATCTCGAAGCACATCGTATCCTGTATAAAAATGTGTTACGAACTTAGAAAGACTCCTTTACTGGCCCCGCCTAGGGCTCACTCCTCCAGGAAGGTGGCGGCATCAACAGCCTTCTTCAAGGGCATTGCGCTAAAAGACATCTGCAGAGCGGCGACATGGTCATCCTATGACACCTTCGCCAAGCATTATGCCCTACACAGGGTATTCCAAGAGGATACCTGTCTCTCGACAGCGGTCCTTTCGGGGGCAAGCTGCACATAACCCGATTTACCCACCTCCTTTCTTGGGTTACTGCTGGGTAGTCACCTATCGTGGAGCACCCACGGGGACACTCGAGGAAGAAAGAGAAGTTACTCACCGTAGTAACGATGGTTCTTCGAGATGTGTCCCCGTGGGTGCTCCACCACCCGCCCATCCTCCCCACTTCGGATCACTGTTTAGTGTTTTTCAGGAGCATCCGAGGCGGTTGGTCAAGGAACTGGCGGGGACCGGATCGCGCACGTGGCCAGGAGTGCGCAAGGGAGCGGCGCGCACCGGCGCATGAGCGGTACGGCAGAAACTGCTGGAAAGATCCGATCTGCGGTGCCGCGGCGAGCCCGACACCTATCGTGGAGCACCCACGGGGACACATCTCGAAGAACCATCATTACTACGGTGAGTAACTTCTCTTTACTTGAGTTTAGATGCTAGAAAACATGGTCTTTTGTCTTTGTATGCAATAATTTGGTTCCAGTATTCTCACTCTGTCACTTGAATCTCCTTTCTTTGATAACAACTTATTCTTCTTTCAACTATATCTCAACAATGTGTGTTGAATAGTGATCCTGTGCTGAATCTTGCAAGCAACTGAGTGCTGTTCCTTTGACAATAACAAACCTGAGAAGTCTGAGAGGTCAGCGGAACAAACGCTGGGAACCCAGAAGGCTGCCCAGAAAATGTGAGCCGCTGATGTGTGCCCTCTACTAAATTGTAAAGAGTGAATTCTGCAGATGCCCAGAAGTCAGTGCTTGTGTTACCAGAGGCTAATGGGTATAGGAAGGTGATCCACAGCAGACTCCGCTGTTTCATGCTAAGGGTAGGTGGTGGCAAGGTGCCTCAGAACCCAGGGAAGAGTCAATCATCTGATTGTTCTTGTATCTTCCAGAAGAGACTGATTAGAAATTGTTTGATGGCTGTTGGAGAGCAATGGTGGGGGCAGCATAAACACAGCTATCAGAGAGGAATATAAGAAATGGGCTTTAACCTGTTTGAATCTATCTTCCAAGGGGCATCTGCTATAGCTATGAGACTATTAATGGAAAGTTGGCCTGAGGCTGTATTTTAGGACCCCTTGGGTACCCACAGATTATAATACATTATGCCTTTTTCTATGCCAAGTAGAATGCCATGCACAATCACATCTGGTAAACCCTTGAGCAGACTGAGTTTACTTGGAACTTTCTTGGTTGAACACATTAATTCTTGCAGATGATTTCAAGATTCTAAAACAGCAGATGCCTGTCTGAAGAAAAAAATTAAGGAGTTTTTTTGTATAAACAAATTTTCACCAGATAGCAGAAATCTTTCTTCTTTGTTAGCTGTCCCCAGCCTAGAGAAATTTTGGTAGTAAACAGAACACACAAAGATAACCCAGATATTAAACACAGGATCTACAAATAACTTTAAAAATAAAAAGGGGGTGAGCAAAATTTCTTGGGAGTAGATATACTTCAGAAATCATCTCTTCCATTAGTCCAATAAGTGCATCAACTGTGATGCTTAAATAAACAAGAAAAGCCTCTTAGGTATTATCAGCAAAAGACGACTTCTAGGTTTGTGCTGAAATATACCATGAATTTTGGAATGCAGCCACTTGAAACCTGTCTTCCCTAAAATTATTACCTAAGCTGATCTCTAGAGTAAACTGCAATCTTCGTAGCCAGGAACAAACATTTGAGGATTGAGTCCAAAATAGATTTTTATAAACATGTTAACTATCTTGAATTAATTGGTAATCAACTGACTCAAAGCTAAAAATTCTAATGTATGTGTGCTCCTGAGGCTTGCTTTCTTTCACAGCTCACAAGAACTGATGTAGCACATATTCTTTATCTAACCAAAACATGCAAGTCTAATTAAAATTATGAAAAGTAAATAAATTTAGCTTTTTCATTTTACTGTCTCCAGAATGAGAGAGCCCTAGCAAACAGGAAGAGCTGGTTCCTATTTCCCATGAGTACTATCCAGACCAGTGGATAAGAGAAACTAGATTTTTGTAACGGGTAGTTTCCATTTCTCATCATGGAAAGGGCACGCACTGATCTGGACAAAGCCCAGCCTATATCCAGATACTCCTCATAAAATCAAGTTTGTACAGGGTTACATCTTTAATCATATCATCTATAGTGGAGGTGATGTTTCCTACCTGGTTTATGTTATTTCAGATTTGGAAGCCCTAAGATCAGAGTGTGATGCTGCAGCATGAGACTAAACTCAAAGGAGTTAAGTGAGGAAAAGTCTGAACTGCTATCTCCATTGTGGCAGAACCCAAGAACAATATCCACTCCATTAAAAGAAATACAAATCGCAAGTAAGGATACAACTAGCTGCCTCTTGTATTGCCTTTTTTTTTTAAACTTGGACTCAACATAACTAAAGCATTGGACAACCTTTGGAAAAAATCATGCTCTGTATGTGTTAGAGGAGTGAAAAATTTATTCTGCAAATGTAGGTTTGCCCATAAATAAAAGACCAATATAGAAAAAAGTAGGGCTGTCGAACAATAAAATAAACCTCCATTAATGGCACTGTTAAACAATGAAACATTTTGGTATTTTCTACATTTTAAAATATATTTATTTCCATTACAAGAGTACAAAGTGTACAGTGCTCACTATTACAAATACTTTCATTGTAAAAAGTAAAATAGTATTTTTCAATTCACCCAGTATAACTATTGCAGCGTAGTATCTTTACCATGAAAGTTGAACTTACAAATGTAGACTTATATCCAAAAAACTGCATTCATAAATCAAACAACGTAAAACTTTAGAGTCAGAAAGTCCATTTAGCCCTACTCTTTGTTCAGCTAATTGCTCCAACAAACCAATTTGCTTGCATCTGCAGGAAATAATGCTGTCTGCTTATTGTTCACAATGTCCCCTGAAAATGAGAACAAGCATTCATTCACATGGCAGGTGCAAGATATTTACATGCCAGATGCACTAAAATTTCACGTCCTTTCATGTTTCAGATGCCATTCCAGAGATCATGTCTATGCAGATAGGTTCCGCTCAATAACAGTCCAAAGCAGGGTGGACAGATGCATGTTAATTTTCATCATCTGAGTCAGATGCCACCAGCAGAAGGTTCATGTTCTGTTTTGGTGGTCTGAATTTGTAATTTCCGCATCAGTGTTGCTCTTTTAAGACTTCTGAAAGCATGCTCCACGTACTGTCTATCTCAGATTTTGGAAGGTACTTCAGATTCTTAAATCTTGGGTCAAGGGCTGTAGCTATCTTTTGAAATCTCACATTGGTAACTTTGCATTTTGTCAAATGTGCAGCAAAGATATTCATAAAACACATGCTGAGTAATCATCCAAAACTACTGTAACACGAAATATATGGCACACTGTGCAGAAAACGGAGTCGTTCACCTACGTCTCCCCCCCCCAAAGAGTTCAATCACAAATGTAACTGAAACATTTTTAATGAGTGTCATCAGCATGGAATCACACCCTCTGGAGTGATGGCCAAAGCATGAAGAGGCATCCAAACGTTTAGCATATCTAACACTTAAATATCTTACAATGCTAACTACAAAAATACCATGAGAATGCCTGTTCTAGTGATTCTGTCAATGAGAAGCGGGCAGCATTATCTTCCATAAGTGTACAGTGTTTGTCTTAACAATTGGCTTAACAAGTAAACAATTGTGTTTGTCTTAACAATTGTGTTTGTCTTAACAATTGGCTTAACAAGTAAAACTGAGTGAGCTTGGAAGCTTTAAAGTTTTGCATTGTTTTGTTTTTTGAGTGCGGTTATAAAATAAACATACATTTGTAAATTGAATTTGCACAATAAAGAGATGGCACTATAGTACTTATGTGAGCTGAATTAAAATACTTTTATCATTTTACAGTCCAAATATTTGTAATAAAAATGTAAGCAGCATATACTTTTTATCCTGTGTGGTAATTGAACTTAATATATTTGAAAATGTAGGAAAAGAGCCACAATTATTTAATAAATTTTAATTGGTATTTTGTTTAATAATGTGAATAAAACTGCAATTAACCCTAATTCATTATTTTATTCACAATTTTTTATTAACCGTGATTAACTGACAGCCCAAGACTTCAGCAAAGTTTTTGATAGTCTCCCACAACATTCTTGCCCATAAGTTAAGGAAGTATGGATTGGATCCAGGAACTATAAAAGAGATAGAAAGCTGGTTGAAAGGTCGGGCCTCACGGGTAGTGGTCAATGGCTCAATATCTGGATGGCAGTCAGTTTCAAGCGAAGTGCCACAAGGCTTGGTTCTGGGGCCGGTTTTGTTCATCTTTATTAATGACATGGTTGAGGGACTGGACTGCACCCTCACCTATTTTGCGGATGACACAAAGCTAGGGGGAGAGGTAGATACATTGTAGGGTAGAGAGAGGATCCAGAGTGAGCTGGATAAATTGGAGGATTGGACCAAAAGAAATCTGATGCAGTTCAACAAGAAGTGTAGAGTCCTGCACTTGGTATGGAAGAATCCCAAGCATTGTTATAGGCTGGGGACCAACTGGCTGAGCAGCAGTACAGCAGAAAGAGACCTAGGGTTTATGGTGGATGAAAGGCTGGACATGAGTAAACAGTGTGCCTTTATAGCCAAGAAGGCTAACAGCATATTAGGGTGCCTTAGGAGGAACATTATGAGCAGATCTAGAGAAGTGATTATTCCCCTCTATTCGGCACTGGTGAGGCCACATCTGGAATACTGTGTCCAGTTTTGGACCCCCCAGCATAAAAAGGATGTGGCTGTGCTGGAGCAGGTTCAGCGGAGGGCAACAAAAATGATTAAGGGGCTGGAGCGCATGACCTAAGAGGAGAGGCTTAGGGATTTGGGCTTGGTTAGTTTATAGAAGAAAAGACTGAGGGGTGATTTAATAGCAGCCTTCAACTTACTGAAGGGGAGCTCTAAAGAGGATGGTGAGAAACTGTTCTCAGTGGTGTCAGATAGCAGAACAAGGAGCAATGATCTCAAGTTAAAGAAAAAGAGGTATAGCCTGGATATTAGGAAAAGCTACTTCACCAGGAGGATGGTGAAGCACTGAAATGTGTTGCCCAGAGGTGGTGGATTCTCCATCCCTAGAGGTTTTTAAGTGCCGGCTTGACAAGGTCCTGGCTGGGATGACTCAGTTGCGGTTGATCCTGCTTGAAGCAGGGGGCTGGACTAGATGACCTCCTGATGTTCCTTCCAGCCCTATCAGTCTATGATTCTATCAAAAAAGTGGAATCAAACTCAGGAAGATATGATGTATCTGGAAGAAAAATAACTGGAGGTAGCACAATGGGTCCTCATTATAAGTCCAGGTTATATTCCTAAATTATGCAATTTAGAGTGAAACAATTTACAAAGGGGAATTAATATCCATAAGGAATAATGTAAGTAACTTGAGATAGATAGGTTCCAAACACATACAGTTCACGCACCTGTGGTACATACAATGTACCTATAACCCACAAAAACAATAAATAGAAATAAATACATAAATACATAAATAATAAACAAA